>NC_140522.1:5463711-6088711 GCF_964339955.1 Pipistrellus hanaki
ATGCTATTCAGCCGATCAATACAAATTTCTATAGAGGAAAATATGCCAGACAGTTTATAGGAAAGTAGCAAAATGAGATGCACCAGTAAGTGCTGAAAGGAAGAATGGTTACATGACATACCCAAGATAAAGTAGCTAGTTAACTCAGCAGCTAAACAATCCCCCCACGCCCTTAGGACAACTGTATTCACCACTGATTAGAATCACAGACACACCACACACAAATGATAAAAATAATAAACTAAAATCACAAAGACAGGACACCATAAAAAATGAGTTACCAGTCCTAGCATTTGTTAAATCCTTGTCTTAACACCTTTAAATCACTCTGTTCTTCTGGCCTATGTCGTCGAAAGAGACTCTCATTTTTGATCTATGAATACTTTGTGGTTGCTAGGGGTTGCTCTAAATTCACCCTCAATCCACAGTGAAATGTGTGTGGAATTTCATCCCGAAATGTGAATCTTAAGCGGTGGGTGTTCAAGAAGTAATTATTCTCTGACACTTGTTAAAATGGTAAGGAAGACTTGACCCAAGATCATGGCAACGCGATATGATGATAGGGGAGAGGGGTCAGTTCTGAATACAGCAATGACAGCTGGGGATTTATAACCAAGGGGCAGAGTGAGGGGTCAGTGGGTGGAAAATTACTAAAAGCAGACATCAAGGGTAGGGGGATTCTGGCTAAACCAGCCCAACAGGATTCTTGCTGAAGGCAGATCAAGAACTTAGACTTCAAAGGTAGGGGATGAGGAACTTGATTAGATACCCAGGGTGGTCAGATATCAAGGGTGGGGGATTCTCATAAAGTAGCTTCCACAGAATTCCTTGCTTAGATTGGGTGTGCAGGCCCTGCAGGGATAGGACAGGCGCTAAGGCCAAGGTTAGGAAAACTCAAAGGAGCCAACCTGAAGTTTGGTCAAGGAGAAAGTTTTTATCACCAGCACTGGCACCTGCCCCCTACCTATCCCTTCTCCCAATATCCCCAAATAAACTGTTTATAAATACTATATCAGAAGCTCTTTCATGGGCCATGAAAAAGCAGGCCACTAAATTTGAAAACTTGAGTGTCTCGCCGAAACCGGTTTGGCTCAGTGGTAGAGCGTCGGTCTGTGGCCTGAAAGGTCCCAGGTTCGATTCCGGTCAAGGGCATGTACATTGGTTGCAGGCACATCCCCGGTTGGGGGTGTGCAGGAGGCAGCTGGTCGATGTTTCTCTCTCATCGACGTTTCTAGCTCTCTATCTCTCTCCCTTCCTCTCTGTAAAAAATCAATAAAATATATTTAAAAAAAAAAAAAAAAACTTGAGTGTTTCTAAAACATGCAGGCACACACAGGGTACAAATCTAATCATGCGACCCTCTCCTTAAATTGTCCTGTGGTGACCTCCGTCTCCAGGACCAGCTCTTGGTAAGACCTGCAGGGTTCTGCCTGTCCTCCTGCCTGGTCCTCTAGCGAATCACTGCCCACCCCCCCAAAATGCTGCTGCTCCCCTCCCCTCAACTTCACGCCTAGGGCCTTTGTCCATCTCGCTCCTTCAAACCAACCCTCTCTCTCCTTCCCACCAGCTCAGTTTTCCAGAGAGCCGCTTGGCGAAGGAGGACTGGTGTTTGGAGCCTAGTTCAGAGGCCATGAACTTGCTGGAGCACTCCTCTGCCTCCCCCTTCTGCCTTTCTTCTGTGTCCTGCGCTCTCAGGTGACAGGAGCTGGAGCGTTCTCCCCCACCTGTTTGTCTCCGTGTCCACCTCCCTCTTCAGGCCCGAGTCCCTCCTGAGCAGGGCACGGGTTTCGTTTCGTTTGCCTTTGGAGCTTTCGCGTCTCCAGTTGAGGTGAAACCAAAAGAAAAGGAAACAAAAGCGAACCCTCTTTTGAAACTGTTGATCCCCCAAAGACCGGTGCTCATGCGTTACAGATTTAAAAAGTAAGCCTGTCACCATATCCTTGCCCGGGGAGTGCCATTCAAACTTCGCCCTGCTCCTCAGCTCTGATTGGTTTACAACCTGAACTCAAACGGGTACGGTGGTCAAAACAATATTAAAGAATACTTTCTCAGAAAACAAAAAAGACCGGGCCTATACCCCAAGGCACTATATGGTGACCTCCTTTACCATCTAATATGGTAAAGCTGGGAGAAGGGAGGTGACGTGAAATTCCTGGTCATCCCCTTCACGTACAGTCCCACGAATGCCACAAACATGTATGTACCTTATGCTCTCTAAGCCAGACAAAGGCCTGCTATTTTCCACAGCTCTTGTCACCTGCTGAAAGGATGGGTTCATCATTTCCTCACCCCACTTTCTGTAATAAACATCAACCAACATTCTTTTTCATTTTAACCAAAAGATGAGATTCAGTTATGATGTAATCATTGTAACATAACTCACTATTTTTTGAAGCCAAGGCAGTGGGTGTCAGTGTCAGATGTTTAAAAAATTGTTATAAAAATTTTTATAACTAGGATGTTATAAAAATGGAGATTCCTGGATTCCACCCTAAAGAAACTAAGAACACGGAGTGGGAGTAAGCAAGGGTTAAGGAATGTGAATTTGAAATGATCTCCCTGCTGGTTCATAAGTTCACTCACTGTATTTGAGAATAAATGACCTTGATTTATTAAATTGTAGAGTGTCCCAAAATAGGATATACAGGAGTAATGTTGGAAATAATCCCTGACCTCAAGTACTTTCAATAGAGTTAAAAAGATAAAGTTTACAAACATTGAAATTGTAGAACAATGCAAACTCTATGGTATAGAATGGTCTTCAAAACTTAGATCAAGTACCCCGATCTTTAAAATGTTTAAGTATGGACAATTTTAGAAATGCTGATGTAAATTACAGATGTATTACTTTACTAACAGATAATATACATTAAAAAATATATATGAAAAAGTTTTTGGAAACATTAAATTTTAATGACACAAACTTTTCATTGATTAGTAAAACATTACCAATTATGCAATATAAGTATATTTCTTGATTTTTTAAAAATCATAGTTTAACAATTTATGATACAGAGATTTGAAAGACTGCCAGTAAGTTCCGTTTATATTGGTACTTGATTTCAATGACTATCCTGACCAAAGACAGTACCTCACATAAATACAAGTTTGCATCCTATTATGATGCTTCTATTTCAATCTATCCACCAATTATTATAAATTTTTAATAAAAATAATGTTAGTAAATACTTTCTTTGGTAATAATGAACTGTTCTTGAAAACTCATCATTTTAATAATCATAACAAATGGCTTCCAAAAAGTACTAAGGTCTTGTTGTGGAAATTTTATAAATTCGTTAGAAAATTGTTCACATGTTTAAGTGGAACAGGACAATTTCAGAAACAATATGCAGTTGAGGGTAATAAAATTACATAAGTATGGAAATTTCTGAACACCATTTTCAAAAGCTTATTCTAGCCTTTCTGAAGTAGAAAAATATCGTGAAGGGTACTCTAAGATAGAAAGTGCTTTTTAAAAAATGCATTGGTGAGTCTGAAGAAAGAGAAACATCCAAGGAAAAATCAAAAACAAATCAACAAACACACCACAAAACAAACTCCAAGGCCAGTGTTGCCCTGGGGATAAATACTTAGCCTTGGGCCCACTACGCAGTGAGAGAGATGAACCTAAAACTCGCTCATTGAGCCAGGATCCCTCTAGGAGACCAGAGTCCCAGGTCAGAGGGGACTCCTCTAGAAGTTATCCTCCATTTAGACTCCCAAGTTGCACACGGATAAACATCAGGCAAACAGGAGTTTATCAGCAAGAACCGGCAAATACAGAAAGAAAGAAGCCACAGTAAATGAGAATCAGTAGACACAAACAATAGAGCTAAATCCCAGTGACTTCAAATAATAAAATTTCCAGACGGAGACTGTAAATAACTATACATTCAATGTTTAAGAAAATGCCAGATTGACTTGAGAAACAAACCCTTAGAACGTTTAGAAATAAAGAACAGAATTGATATCATTTTAAAATTCCACAGATGGGTAAAGAGAAGAGGGGAGCATGCTGGCTTTTCAGGGAACTGCCCAAGGACTGGTTTCTGTCCAGCTGCGTTCCGGGTGCTGGTAGGACCATCAGCAAATACAGGATGCCTTGGGGCCCGCTGAGAACAAAAAGAGCTGCTCATTGTGCTGCTGCTTCAGGAGAACCGCAGTACAGCAGCCAGACAGCAGAGGGAGCAAGAGAGATGGGCTCCTAAGAAGATGAACCTGGCAAATCCCTCTATCATCAGGAATCCATGCACACAAGTTGAGAAGACATATCTACAGAAAAGGTTTGAGAGCCCAGAGGATCCCCACCTGCACCGCATGCTGAAGATCTTTCCATGTATTAAGCCAGTCTGAAAAGACTTGATAGAGGTAGCCAATTTTTTTTAAATGCATGAATACCAACACAACGTTACAAGGATACAAAGACACAGGTCAAAACGGCCCAATCAAGGGGAGAAATTAAATCTCTATAAGCCAAGCCTAAACAAACACAGGTATGTATATTACCTGACAAAGAATTCAAAAAAAACAAAACAAAAAACAAAAACTGACATAAAGATGCTCAGCTAGCTCATGTAAATAATGCATGACCAAAATGAGAATTTCAACAAAGAAACAGAAAATTTGAAAAAGAATCCAACAGAAATTTGGGAGCTGAAGAATGCAATAAGTAAACGGAAAACAACATTCAGAGGGTTCAACCAGAGACTTAACCAAGCAGGAAAAAAGTAGCAAACTTGAAGACAGGTTGTTTGAAATTATCCAGACAGAGGAGCAAAATGAAAAATAAATAAGTAAATAAAAAAGAGGGAAGAAAGTCTAAGGAACTTCTGGGATACCAACCAGTTGACCAATATACACATTATGGGAGTTCCAGAAGGAGAAGTGAGAAAGGACAAAGAGCTTATTTAGACAAGCAAACAAACAAACAAAAAATGGCTGAAAAGCCTAAACAAAATATTAGCAAACCAAATTTAACAGCATAATAAAGGATCATATACCATTATCAAGTGGGATTTATCTTGGAAGATATAAAGACAGTTCAACATACACATCACATTAGCAGAACAAGATAAAATTCACATGATCGTCTCTATTGGTGCAGAAAAGGTATTTCACACACACACACCTTTTCATAATAAAAATTCTCAACTCCCTGAGACTAGAATTATATCAACAATAAAAGCCATATATGAAAAGCCCACAGCTAATATATCAATGATGAAAACGTGAAAGGTTTTCCTCTATGATCAAGAACAAAGCAAGGAGGTCCATTTATATTCAACACAGTACTGAAAGTCCTAGCTGAAATAGCTTGGCAAGAAAAAGAAAAAAAGAAATTAAAAGAACAACCACATTTACAATAGCATCAAAAAAACAATGAAATACTTAGAAATAAAATTTAAGAAGGGGAAAGACTTATACACAATTAACTACAAAATGCTGCTAAAAGAAATTAAAGATACACATAAATGGAGAGACACCCTGCATTCATGGGTTGAAGATTTATTATTGATAAAAATGTCCATTATACCCAAAGAGATCTACAGAACCAATACAGTCTCTATCAAAACCCCAACAGCACTGGTTTATAGAAACAGAAAAAAACAATCCTAAAATTCATACAGAACCACTAGACCCTGAATAATTGAAACCATCTTGAGAAAAAAAAGAGAAAAAAAAAGCTGTGGACCTCACAATTTATGACTTTAAACATATCACAAAGCTACAGTAATCTAAAAAGTATGGTACTGACATAAAGACAAGACACATAGACCAAGGAAACAGAACCAAGAGCCCAGAAATAAACTTATGAACATATAGTCAAATGATCATTTATACAAGAATACACAAAGGGGAAAGGATTCAACAAATGGTGCTAGGACAACGGAATAGCCACAAATTGGGCCTTTCACTTAAGACACAAAAATCGATTTAAAATGGATTAAAGACTTAGGTGTAATACATGAAATTATAAAACTCCAAGAAAAAAACGTAGGGGGAAAACTTTAGTGTGTTGTTCTTGGAAATGATTTCATGGATATGACACCGAACGCACAGGCAACCAAGGCAAAAATAGACAGGAGGCACTACCTCAAACGAAAAAGCTTCTGTACAGCAAAGGAAATAATCAATAGAGTGAAAAGACAACCTGTAGAATGAAAGAAAATATTTGCAAACCACTTATATATGAAACAGGGTTCATATAAAAAATATATAAGGAACTTCTAGAATTCAATATTTAAAAAAAATCACCAGATTTTAAAAAAACAACAACAAATGAACAAAGAGTTTGAATAGATGTTCTCGAAAGAGGATGTAAAAATGGCCCATAGATATATGAAAAGATGCGCAAGGTCACTATCAGGGTACTGCGAATCAAAACCACAATGAGATAGCACCTCATACCTATTAGGATGGCCATTATCAAAAAAACAAAACAGACAATAACAAGTGTTGGTGAGGATGAGGAGAAAGTGGCACCTTATGCCCTGTTGGTAGGAATGAAAAATGGTGCAGCCACCATGGAAAACAGTAGGACCTTCCTAAAAAAAATTTAAAAATAGAGCCAGCAATCCCACTGCTAGGTACTTATTCGAAAGAACAGAAGTCAGGATCTGGAAGACGAATCTGCACTCATGTGTTCACTGCAGCATGATTCATAATAGATTAGCCCAAAAGTCCAGCAACAGATTAATGGGCCAAGGAAATGTTACATACACCCAAGGGGAGTTTTTCCACCATAAAAAGGAAGGTTTCTGTGACATGCTAAGTGAAATTAGGCAGTCACTGAAAGATCCATACGGCATGATTCCCCTTCAATGAGGTATCTAAGTCATCAAATATACAGAAGCAGAAAGAAGGACTATGGTGGCCAGGGGCTGGGGAGAGAGGAAAATGGGAGTTCAATGGGTATAAACCCTTGGTCATGCCAGATGGAAAGGTCCCAGAGAGCTGCTGTACAACACGGTGCCTGTGCTGGAGTTAACAACACTGTACCACACACTTGGAAATGTGTTAAGAAGGTAGACCTCATGTTATCTGTGTTTTACCATGCTAACAAATTCAACAGTGATTCAAATACAGCAGTCAGCTAACCGAACATATTACATAGAATAACTATACTGTAGATTTTACTATAGATTGTAATAAAGACACAGTAACACGGGGGAAAGAGGTGAATGAGAATTTAATATACATATAGGCTCCCTGGCCAGTTTGCTAAGTGGTTAGAGCATTGGCCCAAGGACTGGAGGGTCCAGGGGCACATATCTGGACTGCAGGTTGGATGCCTGGTTGGGATCCTGCAGGAGGCAACCAATCAACATGACTCTCTCACATCAATGTTTCTCTCTCTCTCTCTCTCTCTCTCTCTCACACACACACACACACACACACACACACACACACACAGAGGGGGGGGAGGGAGAGAGGGAGAGAGAAATGCTAGATAGAATAGAAGGGTAAGGCAATATTCAAAGAGATAATGGTTGCTGCATTTCCAAAATGAATGAAAGATATAAATCTGCAGAGTTTAGGTCTAAACAAATCGCACAGACTGCAATGCGGGAAGGCAAGGAACTCACGGGGGAAAAGTGAATGAGAAGTTAAGGCACACGGAGGAGTTAGGGTCTAACGTAATCTAATCAGAACCCCTAAAGCCAGGAACTGATATATTTTGATGACAAATGAAAAAATTCGAAGGGGAATGTTATGGCACTGATCTTCTATGTGTTACTCCTGGCCACTGTGCTGGGCGTTGGCAAGTGCAGAATTAAGGAGACCAAACAGACCCACAGTTAGAATGCAGCATGACAGATACTGTGACACGAGAGGGTACTAAGCTATCCCGAGGGGAGTGGTTAGCAACAGTGATTCTCAGGGACAAACTACTGACGGCCACCGTAGCTCGGCCAATCCTTGTTCCGGTCAGTGAATTTCAGATCTATAAACAGAATCACCATCCAGAGTTGTGTTAGTCAGAGTTTCAAAGGCCATTTTAAAATTACCAAAGTCCATTTAAAAACATTCCCAGCCGAAACCGGTTTGGCTCAATGGATAGAGCGTCGGCTTGGGGACTGAAAGGTCCCGGGTTCGATTCCGGTCAAGGGCATGTACCTTGGTTGCGGGCATATCCTCAGTAGGGGGTGTGCAAGAGGCAGCTGATCCATGACTCTCTCTCATCGATGTTTCTAACTCTCTATCTCTCTTCCTTCCTATCTGTACAAAATCAATAAAATATATTTTAAAAATAAAAATTAAATAAAATAAAATAAAAACATTCCCAAAAGGAGTCAAATCAGTTTCTTCATACTGTTCACATTTCCCCACAGAAAGAATTGGTCTAGTCTGGACATTTGGGATCCATAAAAATTAGCATAAGAAGTATTTTTCCAAAAAAAAAAAAGGGTTCTTGCTTAATTTAAAAGTAATGGCAATATGTTATCTATATTCATGCTGGAATTATCCAAGTCATCCAACAGAAAGAAAAGAAATATTTCAAATACCTGTTCTTTTTCTGGACTTACTCTTTACAATCTAAAACCAAACCCATTTTGCATAAGTTAATGATATTATCTGCAACATGATATTATCTATGTCACTATAAAGTGCTTATTCCACCCAAAGCGAATCATTGGTGTGCTGTTGGATTTAGCCACTCGAGGCCTGTGAAAGCACATACGAATTCTTCACCTAACAAAATACTTCTGAAAAAGTGCCAACAGATTGTTGCCAAAGAAAACCAATTCTTTCTCCCTCTAAACAGCAGTTGTCTATAGAAGAAGCTCTGTGCTAGCCTATTCCTCTTTGAATTTAAAAATTCATCCTCACTATATATTAGTGACATGGGTAGATATTACATACACCCAAGGATACCACATCCAAATACATTTCTGTATGGCTAAATAAATTTTTATACAAACTGCAGATGATTTCAATAAAATGCCAAGATGGTTCTTTAAATGACTGTATTTGCTTATTTTACTTTCCGGCAGTAATGAAATGATTTTAGCTATGACCTTAATATTCCAAAAGACTGAGAAGCCTTGGTTGTCGTATGAATGTAAATTTTCACAACCAATTTTTAAAAGATGTCATTATAACTGGAAACGACACTAATGTGTAGGTTGACTGCCACACTGGCATTAATCTATTGTATTAGTGATCAAACAGGTTTGTGAGTTCATTGATGAGAGGGAAGTCAAGAATGGATAATGACATTTACTACCAACCAGAGAATAATGAGGGGCACCAATTGGTGATTTAAAATATTTTTTTTTTTATTGATTTCAGAGAGAAAGAGAGAGGGACAGAGAGATAAAGACATCAGTGATGAGAGAGAATCATTGATCACTGCCTTTTGCCTACCCGCTGCTGGGGATCAAGCCCACAACCAAGGCAATGTGCCCAGACCAGGGAGTCCAACTGTGACCTCTTGGCTTATAGGTTGACACTCAACCATTGAGCCACCTGGCCAGACCCAACTGGTGATTTAAATAACCTTCATTGGTGGTCCCTTTGATAAACACCTATAGCACTTAAACTCCAAGTTAGCCCTATTTACACAATGGTTTCCATTGTATAGTTTGGAATATTTGCCTTTTCTGTAAGTTCCTTGAGGGGAGAGGTCTTGTCTTAAAATACTACTACTAGCCGAAACCAGTTTGGCTCAATGGATAGAGCGTCGGCTTGGGGACTGAAAGGTCCCAGGTTCGATTCCCGCCAAGGGCATGTACCTTGGTTGCGGGCATATCCCCAGTAGGGGGTGTGCAAGAGGCAGTTGGTCGATGACTCTCTCTCATCAATGTTTCTAATTCCCTAACTCTCTCCCTTCCTCTCTGTACAAAATCAATAAAATATATTTAAAAAATAAATAAAATAAAATAAAATAAAATAAAATAAAATACTACTACTATATCTCTTCCAGCTCAGAACCAAAGCTGAGTGTATACTTATTGATAAGTTAGCTGCAGAAAAATAAAACACATTTTTCCATGGCAACTAGGAGGCAATCGGGATGTGGGTAAAGTAAGCTTATTATAGGTACCGTTATGTGCCACACAATGACAGCAAGGGACAAGACCATAACAGTGACTTTGAAATAACATGTTCAGAAACAGAGCAGATGAGTTTAGGCAGCATAATCATTTTCTAAGGGGACCACAAAATTTATCGCATGATTATTGCTTAGCTTATAAATGCTTTCGGGGGGGTCTTCCATGTGACGATGCATTCCTATTTCTATGTCGCTAGCTCATGTCTGTATAAACTACCTTATTCACAGAAGAGCTGTGTGGACTATTTCAAAATCCGGAAGAAAATAAAGCCAATGTGTTACCCCACCCGTCTGAGGTCAAGGAACACACACACACGGTGTTTTGCTAATTAAAATAAAGGTCTCACTTTTCACGCACACTGAAACGACACACAGAATACCAGGGATCTTTTTCGTTAGAAAAATACGTCGGCACCAAACGTGGCTTTTTCAAATCGACTTCTATCAAAATGTTCGTCTTATTCCCTGACCTTCAATCTCTCCATCCAAACTATATATCATGTTTTTTATAGGGACCATTACGATGCAAATTATATGATCCTTTATGATAGCAGCAGACTTTGCCATGGCAAAGACACACACACCACAGAGGACAAAAGCAGGCTGCAACATCCTCCTAGCTCTGAAGACCCTATAATTTCTCCTCCCTTCACACAATCCCATGAAGTCTCCTGGTCCCCAGCGCTCCAAGATCAAATACTCTGACCACACCTCCCTCCAACACTTGCGGGGTGAGTCTGTGTCCCTACTGTCTCCTTCTTTTGTCTAAGAACGTTATTTTATTTGACCCACCCTTGGAAGGCACGGGTATACCCAGAAATGGAGGGTCCCTGAGTTAACTAGACAACTGGAGAGATCTGGTCGGCCCCCCAAAGCTTGCTACTACCCCTTTAGCTCCTTTGAAAAAGTCAGAAAAATCAGCATAGGCCCCGTTCACAGGCCAGGAGAGCTGTTTGGTTGCTGCTGCTGCTGCTGCTGCTGCTGCTGTTGTTTTAAGTCTTTCCCACAAAAGAACTCACGCACACACGCACAAAACAACTGTACTTCTCAGGAGATGGAAATACAAACTGATCTTGTTTGTCCCTTTGGTTTGCAAGAGTGGAAACAAGAAGGACATCTGCATCTGGAGGGGAAAAAAACAACTCCTGAGGGCAAGTTGATCCAGGACGCAGAAAATCCTGCCTTCAAAGAAATGCACCTTGTGACGCTCCCTCCACGAAGGAGGGGAGATACTTAAAGTAAAGCCTTCCCTGCTTTATCGCCCGCAGACGCGAGGGAAGAGAAGCATGAACAGGCGCTTGGCTTCCTGTGGCTTTTCAGCATTGTGCTGTGACCCCGGGGGCCACAGAAAAGCCAAGCGTGGGTGCGATTCTGCCACTCATCGCCGCCCAGGAGTAGCAGACGCTCTGCAAACTCCGTGCACCAAACGCACACCCCCCTCCACCACCATCCAAGCTCGCCCTCCACCTCGACCCCGGCGGCGTGACCACGATGCTACAAAAAGCAAAGTCATGGGGCAATGCAGGGGGTGGCGTGGGGGCGGGGGCAAAGGGAAGGGGAGGGGGGGGGACATGCGTGCAAAGGACTGAAAGACCCAGAAAAGCAAAGGGTGGGAGAGATAGAGTCCGTGACCCGGAGCCAGCCCCGGGGTGGGGATGCAGACGCCCCGGGCGCGGAGAAGCCACCATCGGGATGCCCCCTCTGCCCAGCCCTGCCTCTGCCCTCCATCCATCAGCCCCTGGCCCTCCGGCAGGGCCACCTCCGGGCGGGCAGCGCCTCTCGCAGTCCCCCAGCCTCACGGGGTGCAGCGTGGGGCTGAGATCGGGGGGCTCGGAGCGCAGACCCGGCGGCGCGGGGGGCGATGGGGGGCTCGGCGGCCCGGGGCGCAGGGCGGGGGGGGGGTGTCCGGCCGCGCGGCTGCGGGGCGGCCGGGGCTACTCACGTTCTCCGTGTCCCGCTCGTTCACCGTGGGCAATGGCGTCCGGGCCGACATCTTGTGCGGGCGGCGGGGATCGGGCCGGGGTCCCCGGGCCGGGCTGCGTGCGGGCTCCGGGGGCGCGGGAGGCGGGCCGAGGCCGGGCGCGGCGCTCCCGCAGGCCGCGGGCGGTGCAGGCGGCGCCCGGCGCGGAGCGGGGAAGAGGCCGCGCGGGGCGGGGAGGGGAGGGGGCGCTGCCCGCGGCGGCGCCGGGGACGCGGGCGCCGGGGAGGGCGGGCTCCGGGCTCCGGGCGGGCGCGGCGCCGCGGGCAGAGGCGCCGGGGGCGGCGATCGGGCCCCGCTAGGCTCCCGGGGCCATGGCCCAAGGTGAACCCGCGCCTGCGATCGCGGCCCCGACAGCGCCCCGCGCCCCGCCCGGGAGAGCGGCGCCCGCGGGCCGTGCCGCAGCCGCGCGCGGGGCCGTCCCGGCTGGGTCCGCGCTCGGCGCCGCCGCGGGGCCGGGAGGAGGCGGGCGCGGCTCGCAGCAGCGCCCCGGCCACTTGGCGGCGGCCGGCGGGTGGGCGGGCGCCAGCCGCGGGGCCTCTCCATTCATTCCCTCATTAGGGATGCGGGGCCGCCTCCTCCCTCCCTCCCTCCCACCGGCGATCGCTCGAGCCCCGTTTATTTTGGTCCCGGGAGCACGGCTGTCTCCGAGCCTGGGTGCCTTTTCTCTTTCTCTGCGTCTGGGTTTTGCCAGAGGGAGGACGGGGGGACGCTGGTCCCCTTTTTTGTCCGTTTCGTTGGGGGAAGAATTAGATGCTTCTGACCCTGGCCCTGCACCCCGACCTGCTACCTCGGGACGTCTCCAGTCCTCAGATCCTCCTTTGCCCCATGATGTCAGGCTTCCCCAGTCATTGCCCTTCCCGAGCCTTCTCTCAGCCCCCTCTGCAGGAAGCCTGTGCGGTCAGGGTCACCCTAATAGTGGGCACAGGGCACAAAAGCCCCTAGAGGCGCCAGCTGGGGCTCAGGCCAGGCAGCTCGCCCAGGTGACCCCTTAGGAATGGGGACGGTGGAAGAGGTCACCCGGTGCCCACCCGTGCCCCCAGGAGCCACGACGTTTACAGGGGCTGGTCGTCACTTCCTGGGACACAAGGAAGTGTCCTGGGGCCAGTTGGTCAGACAGAGGAGAGCAGCCTCTGATTTGGGCCTTGTCCTTCCTTCTCCAGGTGGCTTCCTCCCCCGGCCAGCCCACCTGCCACTTCTCCCATTGCTAAGAGGCCCAGCGGCCAGCCGTCCAGAAAGACTTTTCTGTCTTACTTGAGAGCATACGTTCTGCACATTCTGCCCCATCCTTCCAATATTTCCTGTTCACTTCCTTTCCTGGGTGGGCGAGTAGATAAAATAAGCAATAGAAGGCGATAGATCTCATTTTTAAGCCACTTCCATAAGCTTCCAATGAGACTCAAGATGGGCAATTCCGCCTCTCTCTCCTGAAGTCCACCCATTTGGGGGAAGAAAAATAAAAAGAACCCTGCACCAGATGGATTTTATCCTGATTTATTACAGGTAGCTTCTGAAAAGTTAACCCTTGACCCTTACAACATGTTCCAAAAGACCTAAAAATAGCAAATGCAGAGATCCAGGATATAGTCCCTTCTGGAACACCATCTATGTATGAGTTTCTTCAGCCCTGTATCTTTTTTTTTTTTTTAATATATTTTATTGATTTTTCACAGAGAGGAAGAGAGAGGGATAGAGAGTTAGAAACATCGATGAGAGAGAATCATCAATCAGCTGCCTCTTGCACACCCCCCACTGGGGATGTGCCCGCAACCAAGGTACATGCCCTTAACCGGAATCGAACCCAGGACCTTTCAGTCCGCAGGCCGACGCTCTATCCGCTGAGCCAAACCGGTCCCAGCTCTTCAGCCCTGTATCTTGTAAACATCTCCCAGTTTCACAAAGCAAATAAAAGTCACAAGATCCCTTTGATGTCGATCGCTACCCCGCAAACCCCGTTCAGGCTGTGGAACTGCCGGGCTGCAAACTGGCTTATGGCGAGCGCCTGAGCACGCCAGCCTTCCACCGTTCCTCTGACGATACCCTGAATCACCGAGATGCACTGAGGCTGCCAGGGCAGAACTTGTGCTTTTCTGATTAACCAGGGTGGCCGCTGCCTATGGGGGCTGCTCAGTGTCAGCGGCACAGCGAGCCGCCCCAGATCCCCTTGTTACCACGGGGGAATGCACAAGGACTTGTGAAAGGATGTTCAATCCCTTGGGAATGTAACCATTCCTTCCACTGACAGCGTGGGTTTTGCTTGTCAATGCCCTTTCCCATATTATCCTACGTCTTTCCTGTTGTGTTGGCCCAGGCAAGCATCTTTATTTTTACAAAAGTCCATTCAGTTGGCTTAGTCAACATCACAGATGCCCCCGGCTCGTAGTGTCCACAAGATAAGTGTGATTTGTGTGGTGGTGTATACGCTGTAAGGTTCAATATACCTGTAATGCATCAGGTTAATGAGAGACAGAGCTCCACGGAGAGGCCAGGAGTCCCGTACAGTGGCTCCCAAAACTTTAAAGGGTGCATTAAAAGTCATGGGCAGTCTGGCTGGTGTGGCTCAGCGGTTGAGCATCAACCTATGAACCAGGTCATGGTTCAATTCCCGGTCAAAGGCATATGCCCAGGTTGCGGGCTTGATCCCCAGTGTGGGGCGTGCAAGAGGCAGCCGATCAATGATTCTCTCTCATCACTGATGTTTCTCTCTCCTTCTCTCTCCCTTCCTCTCTCTGAAAACAAGAAAAATATATATATTTTTTTAACAAGTTATGGGCAAACTCCCTAGCTTTATGTGCTACACTGTGTTCACATATGGAACCTGAACTGAAAAATCACATAACAACAGTCCGGGATACTTAATTTTTAAATCAACCTATAAAGAGGAAAAAAAAGGTTTTATAACAGCAGAGCTACATTCAAAGGGAGTCTTCATTGGATGGGTAACTCAACTCCATAATTCTGGTTCACAAAACAGACTAGAAACAGCTTTATTTAAAAATGGCATTCAAACAGAGGCCAGGCCCGGAGCAGCCAGGCCCAGAACAGCTCGCTCCTCGCCTACCCCTGCCCCAAGGCTGCCTCTCAGACATGGCTGGAAACTTTTGCGGGAACTTGAGGGTCTGCTGAATCAAGTGATGAAGGCTTAGATCTGGATATGTTGAGTTAGTATAGCGCTGGGGTGTTGATCTGTGAGTGCCTTGTACGGGGCCTGGATGAGGCTGGTTGTCCTATTTGGAAATGTCTTTTGTGTGAAGTGTATCTTTGGGCATGTGGAGGTATTATTGATATGAGAAAATGCTAAGTAACTGATTTACTATCTGAAAAGGGATTTACTATCAGGGAAAGGGAGGGAGGAAGAGACTGAACATAAACTGTGCACCTATGGATGAGGACAATGGGGGAGGGGAAGGGGGCGGAGGGTGGGGTGGGAACCTGGTGGAGGGGGGAAGAAATGAGGAACCTTTGTAATAATATGAACAATAAAGATTGATTTAAAAAAAAATGGCATTCAAATAAGTCATGCCTGCCATTGTGGGCTTGTTACATAATGGACATTCTCTCTGCACAGGTTAGAAACGGGCACCGGGTTCTTGCAAAGGAGAGTGTGCCCCTGCCTGAGCGCTCTGCCCCTTGAGATGGCAGGAGGCAGTGTGGCTGAGTCAGAGCTGGGTGGCCATTGCTCAGAAGCAACGTTCTCTTACGTCACTACGTACAGCTTCTTGTGCCTGTGACTAGGAAGACCTGGCAATAGGAGTATGTTATTTGAAGGTTTGAGCCTTTTTCTTTAGGCGTATTAGCCAAATGTGGCATGTTGAATTTAGAGGTTTCAAACCTAAGGTGTTGGGGTCACAAAGGTTTCGGGGGAGGAGAGGGAACTGAAATACTGAGAAAACAAGATCTGGGGGTGCTACACTCACACGGAAAATGCTGGAGGAGCGTTGCTTCTCGGCACTTTATGAAACAAAATTCTCTGGCGCTCCTGTCCAGTATAGGACCACCTGTGGCTACTGAGCTCTTGACATGTCACCAAGGAACGGAATTTTTAATGTGGCTTCATTACAAACCGTTTACAAGCTGATCTTTTATTCAGTTACTGGAAACACTTAACATATGTTAGAAAAACTCAGATCCACGGATCTAACTTCTTAACTCTAAATATTCTGAAATCTCAACGCAGATCAAGTATGTCTGATGAAAATGATTCATCTGAATTGAGATACGTTTGCCAAAATAAAATGCAAACCAGAATTTTAATGCCTGGGTAGGAAAAGAGTGCAAGGTATCTCTTTAATATTATATTGATTATATATTGAAATGCTAATGTTTTGATATGTGAGGTTACAAGAAATATGCTATTAGTTTCAAGTGTTTCTTTTTTACCTTTTCAATTTGGATACTGAAAGACATGAAATTACATATGTGACTTAAATCCTGTTTCGGTTGGGCAGTACTTCTCTATAAGGTAAAAGCTGAAAATAAAGAAGTGCTAAAAAAAAAAAAATCAAAGGCCTTGATTAGAAGCTATTAATAAATTGTTCTTTGATTCAACAAACACTGCTCAGACACATGCCACGCACTGTACTGTACAAAGGGAATGTTCTTCACCTAATAGTGCGAGCAGTTAGCATTCTAATATTCTTTTTACAGCGCTAAGTGGAAAACATGGCTGATTCATACAAATGAGTGTTCACAGATGGTACTCATTTGTAAACAAAGACTTTCTCAAACGTGACAGATTCAGCAGCGGAGTTCATACTCAGCTCGGGTTTTAAATGTATCAAATGCCTGATAGTGTTGGCCAGTCAGTCACTATTTAGTGAGAGCAGACTTTGGAGGATACAAGATGATCTGCAATCGTCTATTTAACTCACAGCAGACAGCCACAAGCTGGGTAACAAAGAGTTGTCCCAGCGAAAGAGGAACATGGTGAATGTCCTTCAGGGAAAGAACAATCAGTTCTTTTCATAAAATCAAGTGGGTCCCCTTGCTCTCCTGCCCTTCACAAGGTCAGTTTTTGCATGTCAACAGTCTCCACTGAAAATGTGCAGGCACCAAAATGGAAAAGAGGTGTTTAGGTTGAAAACTCTGTGAGGTTGCTGAAACCGGTTTGGCTCAGTGGTAGAGCGTCGGTCTGTGGACTGAAAGGTCCCGTGTTCGATTCCGGTCAAGGGCATGTACGTTGGCTGCGGGCACATCCCCAATAGGGGATGTGCAGGAGGCGGCTGGTCGATGTTTCTCTCTCATCGACGTTTCTGGCTCTCTGTCTCTCTCCCTTCCTCTCTGTAAAAAATCAATAAAATATATTAAAAAAAAGAAAAAAAGAAAAGAAAACTGTGTGAGGTGCCGAAACCATTTTGGCTCAGTGGATAGAGCGTCGGTCTGAGGACGGAAGGGTCCCAGGTTCGATTCCGGTCAAGGGCATGTACATTGGTTGCGTGCACATCCTTAGTAGGGGGTGTGCAGGAGGCAGCTGGTCGATGTTTCTCTCTCATCGATGTTTCTAGCTCTCTATCCCTCTCTCTTCCTCTCTGTAAAAAATCAATAAAATATATTAAAAAAAAGAAAGAAAGAAAGAAAAGAAAACTGTGTGCGGCTGCTGCCTTGTGCATGTGGCCGTGGAAGAAGGCCCAAGAGGTCCTTGTGATCATGGCCTACATGTGTCTTCATAGCTGTCAGTGTCAGCCCAAGAATCGCCTTGTCCAGGTTGGACCCCCCCACCCCCCACTTCATGTCCAATCTATGTCCAGGTAATACTTAGTCTCCTTTCATCTCCACAGGCACCCTAGGCCTCACTGTTGGAATTCCCCAAACACACTGTTCTACTGACCCCTCTGCACCTTTGAGTCACCTCTTCTCCCTTCCTGGAATGTCCTCCCTCCTTCCTGTCTGATGGACTCTGAGCTGGTCTTTAAAAACCTTGCTTGGAAGACCTCCCTGACACCCCTGCTCCTCCCGACACCCACAGAGTTCATCAATCACTGTCTCCCGCCACCTCCGCACCCTGGTCATTCTTGCTGTTCTCCTCGCACTGTGTGCCTGGCTGGTGGCCCACCAGACAGGACTGAGGCCTGGGTCAAGGGAGGGAATGTCTTCTTTAACTCTTTTTGCCCAGGACCAAGCTCAGTGCCTAGCAATTGGCAGCTACCCAGTTCCCTAAATGACTATGATTGACTCATCCCATATTGTAAACTTTCCTGTACCTCCATATTCTCTTTTAAAAATATATTTTATTGATTTTTTTTTACAGAGAAGAAGGGAGAGGAATAGAGAGTTAGAAACATCGATCAGCTGCCTCCTGCACACCCCCTACTGGGAATGTGCCTGCAACAAGGTACATGCCCTTGACCGAAATCGAACCTGGGACCCTTCAGTCCACAGGCTGACGCTCTATGCACTGAGCCAAACCAGCTAGGGCTCCATGTTCTTTTGAATTTCTAAGAAACATCACATAGGAGTGGAAAAATAGTACAGGAGAATCATTAAAGTTTGCAAGAAGGGACTGTAGAAGCAGATAAGATTTCACGTAGTATACAAACTATTTTCCCAATAAATATTATTGATTGGATGGCAACGTGATTCTTTTCTATCCCCTATAGAGTAGTAGCTTAACACAGCGCTGTTAATGTTACTTCTCTGTGATTCTACTGTCGCCATTCTTTTGTATTCATCCATAGAAAGTGCTCATCACGGATATTTCATAAAACAGTCTTTTGAATGAGCCTCTCCATAAACCAAGGTCTACGGACAGCAAGTACTTTCTTGGTTGGGAGGAAGCAAGTCGAAGGTGGGATGAAAAGTCAGAGGTGGAATCACGTGATGATGGAATGCTGAGAGCAATAGGGCTGGCAGAACCTCCCCTTTCAGCAGGCTGAGCGTCACAGCGTCACCTGACAGTGAACTCAGGACAGCAAAACAAAGGACAAGACACGTAAGTGGATGTGACTACTGGTGGGAGTTACACACCCGTCTCTGGTAACATGGAAAAAACGCAGATGAAAATGAACAGCAGCATCTTCAAAGAATGGATATGGTTACGTATAGATTCCTATATGTGTGGCTACACCCACATTAGTGTCCTGTCCAAGCAACAGTTCTGTAATGACACACAGGAAGCAAAACAATCCTTTGACAGTCTTGTGGTAGCCACCCTACAGTAAGAGTTTAGTTCTCTTTCCCTTGGCATTTACAAATTGAACATGATGTAATTCAACACCCTTTTAAAACAGCCTTGTGATTTGATTATCTGATTTCAGGGACCATATTCCGGTGCCCTATTCCCTTATAGTTTATACTTATTTTGTTAGTATTAAATGATCGGTTTTGCAGTTTCTTTCCACACGCTCAATTGATTCAATCCCTGTAAATTGTGTTTTCTATGTTAAATGTTACATTTCTTACACTTTGATGAGTTCCTTCCTTTCTACATAAGTATTGACACCATTTGTTACTTTGCTTTTCATTCATTAAAAAAACATTGAGCCCCGCTAATGCGAGGCACCATTCAAAAGTCTTCACAAAGAGCAGTAGACAAAATAGACCGAAGTCCCGCCCACATGAAGTTTACATTTGATAGGCACTTGCAGTGTCTAGACAGTTCAAAACCAGGGCCTCCCCTAACGCAAATAACCTTTTATGTTACACATTGCTTATTTTTCTCTTTTAACTAACAAAAGCACCAGGCTTAATTTTTTCTTAAGTAATGAATGGCAGTAGCTAGATCTTTTCTCCAATCTAAAGGTAATTGCTTTCTCTCTCGATATTTTGGCCCTTCTCCAATAAGCTTTTGTCTAAACGGCTTCAACTGGTTCCACAGGTAGCTTGGGTACTTTAAACCCAATAATAAAGATGCCTTCCTGCCCAGGTGACTTGCATTTGATCTACGTTTTGTAATATTATCTCAGCTTTATTATCTTGACACCGGGATACTTCTGCGCTTCCTCATCAGCAGTTGCTTTGCCTTCAACCACTAGTCAACTGTCAATATTTTAGCAGGTCTGCAAGAATCGTGCAATAAATAAGAACCTATGCTTATAGCCATTTGAGAAGAACCCTTTTTAACATTAAAAAAAAAAAGAAAACATTTTGGGGGAAATTCTTCCCTGTCTGTCCTATAAAAACGAAGCCCCTATTACTCACTTTGGTGGTATATTCCTCTTCCCTTCATCATTCTTATACGTAATGACTGATAGGAGACACTGAGCATTCTTTCTGGTACTGTGTCTCCAGAGCCTTCTAAAGACCTGGAATATGTAGCTACTCAATTAACTACAATGGACACTGAATGGAGGGATGTATCTCAGATCTAATGCTTTCTCTGCATTTGCACATGTTTTCAGATCCCAGATTACTTTCAGGCAGCCATAGTAGACTGCCATTCATAAGTGAAGGGCCCCTTTAAGTGTCCCTTCATCTTTCCAAACTCCCTCCACAGTCACCCCTTGGGCATTCGCCCCCATTGCTAAATAGCTCCATTGACAAGGCTCCAGATGAACTTTTCCCACTACTTGCCTTATCTTCTTTTTCTAGTTCTAAAACAAGTATCCAAATTCCTAACGTTATAAATGCCCCCTTTATAAAAGCTTTAAAATCGTGGAATATACATCTCAGAAGATTACCATGGCAAGAATCCAGGTTTACATATATGTGAAAAAATGCACTTCCTTTGTACTATGTTTTAACCATTCTTTTGCTCTCTCCTTGTGGCATATCAAACCTTTATTCCACCTTTACACTAAGCCACAAATTAGCTGCATACTACTGAGTCCCTACTACGTGCTTAGTACTACTCTAATTTTTACATAAATATGCCAAGACTTGTATCGCACATCAGAGCTGAACCTTCCTACAAAAAAGGAACTCCTCTTTTGTAATTGCTTCTGGAGTCCGTGGCACCGAGCTTTTGTGTATTCTCAGTGGTGGTAAGTCATAGTCTTTGGAGGGTTTATTTTTAATGCCGAGTCATCCAGAATCAACTTTGATGGATAGTAGGGATGATTAAATGGGATAACCTCACATTTGAGTAAATATTAGAAGTATAATAGTTCCAACAATATTTCCTCATATTCATCAAGTTGAATCATGCTTTCAAGAAACAATGAAAACACTGAAAGATGACAGCCTTTTTAGAATAAGCAAAAAACCTTGAAAACTGATTACTTTAAAGAGAGGTTCTCATTGTTTTATAATCACTTCTACACATGATCACTTGGCTCGTGTAGTTAAAGAACATGCAATCTTGATAGAATGACACAAGAATATAAAGAACAAATTAGAGTGTTAATTGTTAGATCAAAGGGTACTAGAGACAAAATAAAAAAACAAAACAAAAAGAGGTTTCATTATAAGAGCATCAATACTCATCACCAAGCCCTAGCTAGTTTGGCTCAGTAGATAGAGCACTGGCCTCCAAACTAAAGGGTCTTGGGTTCGATTCCAGTTAAGGGCACATGCACAGGTTGTGGGCTCAATCCCCAGTAGGGTATGTGCAGAAGGCAGCCAATCAATAATTCTCTCTCATCATAGATGTTTCTATCTCTCTCTCCCTCTCCCTTCTTCTCTGAAATCAATAAAAAACATTTTTTAAAAATACTCATAATCAACATCTCCATTAAGAACCAATGTTTACAGATGGCCACCAGATACATGAAAAGATGGTCACTATCACCAACTAGGGAAATTCGAATCAAACCCATGCAGAGATATCACCTCACACCTGTCAGAATCACTATCATCAAAAAGACAAGAAATAAGTACTGGTGAGGATGTGAAGAAAAGAGAGTGCCTGTGCACTATTGGTGGAGATGTAAATTGGTGCAAACAATATGGAAAACACTGGGAAGGTCCCTCAAAAAAATTAAAAATGGAAGCACCATATAACCCAGCAATTCCACTACTGGATATATAAATATATCCAAAGGTAATAAAAATACTTATATCTGAACCCCATGTACACTGCAGCATTGCTTATAGTAGCCAAACCATGGAAATAGCCACAACCTAAGTGTCCACCAAAGGATGAATGGATAAGGAAAATATATAATACATTTAGTATTCAATCATAAAAAAAGGATGAAATCTTGCCATTTTTGACAATATGGATGGACCTTGAGGGCATTATGCTAAGTGAAATAAGTCAGACAGAGAAAGACAAATACCATATGATCTCATTTATATGGAGTATGTGAAATCTAAAAAAAAATTTAAATATAAAAGAAAGCTCATAGATACAGAGAACAGATTGGTGGTTACCAAAGGAGGGAGCTGGAAGGTGAGTGAAGTGGGTGCAGTGGGTCAAAGGTACAAACTGACAGTTATAAAAGAAGTCATAGGGAGTAATACATAGCGTGGGGACTATAGTTAATAACAGTACTGCATTGCATATTTAAAAGTTTCCAAGGAAGTAGATCTTAAAAGTTTTCCTCACAAGATAAAATATTTGCAACTATGTAAGGGGACGAATGTTAACTGGATTTGTGGCGATCATTTGACAACACATGCAAATATTAAGTCATTGCGTTGGAAAGCTGAAACTAATATAAAGCTATATGTCAATTATACCTCAATAAAAATAAAACAAAAAGAGCCAATGTTTATGTGTATTTCCTAAAGCCTGTGTTTATCTTATCTCTTGTGATCCACACTAAAGTCTTGGTATGCAGACAACTATTCTTGGTACTATCCCCAGAGAAGAGATGAAGCCTCAAAAGGTGAAATGATTGCCTGTGGCATCCATTTCAGGAGACGCTTGACCTGGAAAAACGGGTTTCCCACCCGGAGCCAGGGCCTCTCTTCATTTATTTCTGGGTCTTTCTCCTGGACTCCGAGACATCTACCGGAGGATCGCTGACTCAGTACCCATAGTCCTCCTCTCTCTCCCCACTAAGCACTATCAGCTTTCTGAATCTGAGAACTTGACTGCAACTGAGGCGTGGCGGTGAGGGTTAAGGACAGAGAGCCATGTGAGTGACTGCTGTGAACCTATTTGCTATAAATGTGAAATAAACTCAGGTCCTGCCCTAGAGGCCATACTGGCTTATGTAGCTTGTTTGATGTTTTGATGTGGATAAGATCAGATTAGACTTAAAACCAAGAGCAAACTAGAATTAGGAAAGGAATCATGAAAAGATGTAACTTACAGCCTGGAGGGTACGGTATGTGTTTGTATGTGTGGGGACGGGTAAGGAGGGGAGCACACTTATGTGGGGAAATGGAGAGAAGTTTCGCCTGGGTGATAGTCAGGAGAGAGCTGTGGACTAGGGATCAAACTGGCAAACTTGGCATACTGGGACGATGCTCTAGCCCAGTGGTCGGCAAACTCATTAGTCAACAGAGTCAAATATCAACAGTACAACGATTGAAATTTCTTTTGAGAGCCAAATTTTTTAAACTTAAACTTCTCCTATGCCACTTCTTCAAAACAGACCCGCCCAGGCCGTGGTATTTTGTGGAAGAGCCACACTCAAGGGGCCAAAGAGCCGCATGTGGCTCTCGAGCCGCAGTTTGCCGACCACAGCTCTAGCCATCTGTGCTATCCGGCCAGGTCAACAAATTATATTTTAAGGTTTTAGATCTTTTCTTTTAGTGGGAGGAGGTCAAGTAACTTAAGCAACTATCAGGCTAAAAATTACTCTAAGCACTCAACCAGTGTACACCAAGAATAGACAGGCCACCACACAGCACAGGTACTGAATATAAAATCACCCCCGATTGGCATAGTGCATGGGAGTGTGAGAAAGTGCCTTACTCGGTGCACTGGGGAAGTGGTGGACAGGGTGAGCTGACCCTCAAAAGATTTAGGAGACCAGTCCTCTTTGTCAATTGGACACAAAGAACTCAACTGCCCCAATGGGAATAGCAGTGCCATTCCTGTGGGCATGTGCCCTGGGCAGTCACAGGTGTCCCACACTCATAAGAACCCTGTGCTTGGTGCTACGCTCTTCTTTGGCTGTGCTGAAATTCTGAATACTTTTTAAGTAAGAGCCCCTACCCTGGGCCCACAATTTATGTATATAGTTAGTCCATAAATTGCATAATATAGTTCTAAGCACCGTAATTATCTCTCAATAATGTTATTTTATTGCCGTCCCTTCTCATTGTTATTATTATTATACTACTATGATTGCTTTACTATTATTAGTTATGGTCCCAGAACCTCAGTGCACGCAGCTTCACTAACTGCACAACCACCTGCCCGAGAAGGGTAAGAAGTCAGTGAAAAACAAGGCGTGTCCGAGGCGTATCTGTTTTAAGGACCGTCTGTCTCAGAGGAGCACCTGTGGGTCATTGCTATTGAGCAACAGCAACACAAACAACCAGCGATCAGGAAGCGAGAGCTCAGGTGCCAAGGCTTGGGCTAGAATCACTACCAAATAGACGCTTCCTATTCTTTGACACCTACTGAGCTCCCCGCAGTTCACATGTGGCATTTTCTTTCATCTCCACGGTACTCCTATGGGAGTTACCCAAAGCCACACACCGCTAGGGAATACGTCAGACTCCGCCAGACTCTGAGGCCACAAGGGAATCTTTTCTACAGTCAAGGAGCTCACAATGGACCCCATGAGATCAGGGCCCCCACCCACCACATCTCACCGCTGCAGGACCTGCACGCACGCGAGCACACACACACACACACACGCACGCACGCACGCACGCACGCACACGCTCACACCAAAGCAACCTATAAAAGAAAATAACTGCAGCCGAAACCGGTTTGGCTCAGTGGATAGAGCGCCGGCCTGCTCTAGGGCATGTACCTTGGTTGTGGCAGCTGATCGATGATTCTCTCTCATCGATGTTTCTAACTCTATCCCTCTCTCTTCCTCTCTGTAAAAAAAAAAAAAAAAAAAAAAAAAAAAAAAAATCAATAAAATATATAGAAAAATAACTGCATAGAAATATAATGTGAGATGCATCCATCAGGGCCATGATTAGAAAAGGCTTCTGGGGAGTAGAGCCTGGAGCTGCATTTTGAAGACAGAAAGAAGCTGTATCAGCGAAGAGGAGTGAATCATTCATTCTCTGATGAGAATAAAATGGCCAAAGGCAAGAATGAGCTCGCCGTGGACAGGAGGAAAGAAGTAGATTTGTTTGACTGGAACAAAGTTGGATGCAGCCAGAGGAATCATTCACACACAAATATACTTTTCAAAAATGTATATTTTATTGATTTTTCACAGAGAGGGATAGAGAGTTAGAAACACTGACGAGAGAGAATCATCGATCAGCTGCCTCTTGCACACCCCCTACTGGGGATGTGCCCGCAACCAAGGTACATGCCTTTGACGGGAATCGAACCTGAGACCTTTCAGTCCGCAGGCCGACGCTCTATCCACTGAGCCAAACCGGTTTCGGCCACACACAAATATATTTAAGGACACACTAAGTGTGCTCATGTGTGAAAGCCAGCTTTCCTCGAATAGAACCAGGAGCTCTACCGATAGGGCTTTAAAATAACGCTGGGAACCACTGCCTGCTTTCTTCCAAGCCTTCATCATCTTCTCCCAATGGGACCATTCAGTTCTCCGTGTCTGTGGGCTGCTCTGAACTTTAGCGGCACTCACTCCCTGGGGTCTAAAGACCCCAACAAGAAAAATCACCAAACATTGTCTTCCCCTGAGGGCGGAACTGTTTTCATTTCGACTTGAAATGTATTATTGCGGGTGTGCTGACATTCTTTCCCCAAAACAAGACCACAACTATTTGTATTGCAAGAATATTTCCCAGTTCGACGTGCGGAAACTCATTCTCGTCAGATGCCTTAATGCGTTGCTGAAGAAACATGTTAGCTTTGCTCTGTGTTTCTGCTGGTTGTGTTTACGGGCCATGTATTTGTGATAACAAGAGGTTTACATAATAAACAATACGGGAACATCACCCTAGCCCGCCAGAATCCCCTCAGGGGAGGCAGTGGGGTCTGGATGTTAAGCCATACCAGATGAATGGAATGATTGGAACTGCTGAATCCTGCTTTCTGTCTCAGTGCCTCATTTTCTCTACCTATCAAATGGAGAGAGCCATTTTCACTTCATAGTCGAAGCATATGAGAGATATGCAAAGTCCTAGTGAAGTGCAAGTATAAACAAAGGATATAAATAAATAAATATGTAAATGTAGGCTTCTCTTATAATAAATATGTAAATGTAAGATCTGTAAATGTAAGATCTCTTCCAAATATGGTAAAAATATAAAATCTCTGTGACGTCATAAGAAAATGCCCCAAATAGCGCATCGACCATTCATCTTAGCTCTCTCAGATGGCAACTGAAGTGCTGCTGAAAATTGTGCTCATTTCTGTGTGGCCCAGTTCTGAGAGGGTTGTCACTGGGCCTTTGAATCTCTCCCAGGCTTCTGAACATGCATGTATTGTTCTAGAACATGCATGTATCTTCCTAGAACAGTGCTTCTCACACCATCCATGCTGAAAAGCCAGGGTTTTTTCCCTCCAAATTTCAAATATGCCCAAAACCGACACTGCTGTCAAATGCAATTCTAATGAATTTGTAGAAAACATTTAAAAAATTTTAAACACAGACATACAAAAAGAAAAGCTTAAATTTATTATTACCTTCAACAGACAAAAAATTACTCTGTTGAAGTAGGTATTTCTACGCATTCTCGATGTCTACCTAGCTCATCCCTGATCAACAATGAATCATGTGGAGTCAGCTGCCCTAAGGTAAGGTGACCAGACGCCCTGCTTTTGGCGGGACAGTCCCGATTTTTAACAGTCCCAGGGAGGACAAATTGTTAAAAATCGGGACTGTCCCGCCAAAAGCGGGACGTCTGGTCACCTTACCCTGAAGCCCTCTTCCCAAACTGTCCATCACCTCTCCCTGTGTCCTCCCCAAAACCCTTCCTAATGCTGATAGCAGGCCGTGTATGGAGAGGTTTGGAGCTAGTGTCGGGGCATTTACAGACAAGGATCTTCTCATCTTTTTCCTCTGTTTCAAGTTCAGAGCTGCATTCGAGGAGCTTCTGCATCTGAGTGGCCTTAATCACTTAATCACTCAGCCTTCTGGTAAGACAGCTAAATATTCTAGGCTTGCCCAAACAACTCCAAGGCTGCACACCACTCCGGGGCTCTCTGGGGGATTCCTGGGGCGTGCTGTGGCCCTGCTGAGTCAGAGCGGAACCCATCCCAGAGGAATGCCAGGTACGCCTCCTCGGGCCCCATTCCTGGTCTAAGTGAGTCAGGGACCATGGCCGTCCTTTCTCCTTCCCACATTTTGATTTTGGTGACCTGTGCCATGTCCATGAATGACCTCTGAGTCCTTAAAAAAAAAATGCTTTCAATCAGCCATTCTTATCCTTTGGCAACATTTTTCTCTGATGACTGCATTCCTGTGATAACAGATAACTAGGAAGTAAAGAAGAACAGCCCGTGGGGACCAGGCTTTATGACTTAAAGATGAAAAGGAAATAATTTCCTGGAACTTCAAGCCCCGCCCCCCATGCTGGAATGATGGGGGTCGCCCACTCTTTGTTCTTGCTTCTGCATAGAGCTACAAGGCAATTCAGGGTTACCTTACTGAAGTCTGAGAAAGAGGGACACCCAGGAGCTCCCTGAAAAGGTGAGACAGCCTGTGTGCATGTCAATTTTTCTGTAAAATGGGGCTTTGGTTCCCATCAGACTTTCAAGAGTTGCATATAAAAGTTTTTTTTTATTTTAAAAAATATATTTTATTGATTTTTTACAGAGAAGAAGGGAGAGGGATACAGAGTTAGAAACATCTATGAGAGAGAAATATTAATCAACTGCCTCCTGCACACCCTCCACTGGGGATGTGCCCGAAACCAAGGCACATGCCCTTGACCAGAATTGAACCTGGGACCCTTGAGCCCACAGGCCAACACTCTATCCACTGAGCCAAATCAGTTTTGGCTGCATATAAAAGTTTAAAACCTCTAATGTAAGCAATTATCATGGAAGAGAAGCTCTTTTTTCTACCTTGGGATCTCCAGTGTGAGATTCAAGCCTCCTGAAACATTTCCTCTTCATTCAGACACTGTGTTTTCCAAATCACCAGTTGTGACCTGTGCCATGAGTCACGATGGGCATTAAAAACAAATTAGAACAGAAGGAAATGATCCCTGGTGCCTCCAAGGCAATCAGGGCAAGTATAATTTAATGACACTTTAGTCGTGTGTTGAGTACAGGGTCTTGATGTAAAATGTATTTCAGCCTGGTTGGTGTTGCTCAGTGGTTGAGCATCTGCCTATGAACCAGAAGGTCATGGTTTGATTCCTGGTCAGGACACATGCCTGGGTTGTAGGCTTGATCCCCAGTAGAAACGTGCAGAAAGCAGCCGATCAATGATTCTCTCGCATCCCTGATGTTTCTATCCCCCTCTCCTCCTCCCTTCCTCTCCGAAGTCAATAAAAAATATATTTAAAATGTATTTCATATCTGGATGGAGCCAAAAAGGATTGACACTACTGACCTAGAGATTTAGCGCTCACACTTGAGTGTAGACAAGAATCACCGAGGCAGGGAATTCAAATACAGATTCCCAGGCCTGTCCACAAGCCTGCTTATTAGAGACCTGCAGGTCACACGTTCCCGCTGTGAATGTGGGGGAGACAGGCTCTGAGTGCACTCAGATAAATACTTATCCGGAAGCACAGACTGAGAACAAAGGCTTGGAAGTCACCTGAGGAATTAATATCATCATCATGTACATGCTTGTTGTTCTGTGTTATTTTGCCTGTGACTTGCTTCCTTTCTGGTCCTAGTACAGTCTTTTCTTTAAAAAAAAAAAATGTTGTTTGTTTTTTATTAGTTTCAGAGAGAGGAAGGGAAAGGGAGACAGTGACATTAATAATGAGAGAGAATCATTGATCAGCTGCCTCCTGCATGCCCCCTACGGGGGACTGAGCCCCCAACCTGGGCATGTGCCCTGACTGGAAATCTAACCTGTGACCCCTTGATGCGTGGTCGACCCTCAATTGCTGAGCCACGCCGGCCAGGCTACACCAGCCCATTTCCATGCCCTCCTCTGTGCTCTCAGTGCCCCTGGAAAGCTTCCAGAATAGCACTTAATGCCCTGGTCAGAAGAGGGGCTGATTGGCTTGTCTGTTTACCAGACTGGGAGCTGCCAAAGGCCAAAACCATGTCCCCTAGCCTAGTGCCCAGCGCCCAGCGCCCAGCGCCATGCCACACAAACAGACCTGGCGTCACTTCTCTCCCTGTTTCTCCCGGGGACTGGGGTAGGGTGGGGATAAATGTCCTTTTAGGTCCCTCCTTGTTCTAACAGTCTGTGTTTTGGGGGAGGTCTGTGTTTGCATGCCCCACGTCTGCAGGCGGAAGAGAGAAAGATTTTAGCGTCGAGGTACCAAGTGAAGATGAAGACTAGGATGAAGATGGGCTACGCAAACTCCAAGAGACCTTCCAGCCCCATTGATGTCATTGCATCCGAGGCCGCCTTCCTGCCTGCCTCCAGCACAAAGCCCACACCAGAGAAAACGGGGCTGCCCTGACCCAGCCCAGTCTGAAGGCCGGTTGCTGGGACCTCATAACGGATGGGCGGGCTGCACTGCTGTCACTTGGAAGGCGAGTCAGCTGCTATCCTGGGGTAAAGGATCAGGGAGATGCTAAAGCCACCGTTATCAATTTTCCCGGCAGTGCCTTTCGACAGGCTGGAATCGAAGCGATAGGTGGAGACAGCCCGGAGGTCACTGGCGAACAGGAGAAAGCTGGCTGCTTGTGTAATAGCAGCCTTGGCTGAGCGGATTGAGAACCTTGAGGAGGGAGGCTGGAAAGATGAATTCATGTGGGAAAAGCCTGGGAACACCCCTAAGTAGCAGCTTACGACCTTTCAGAAACAAGGGCTGTAATGAGAGCAAAGTAGTTCTCTTTAAAAGACTCTTTGGTAGCAATTAAGGTAGCCAAATACGTGCAGTCCTGTTTTACCATGCAATAAACCCCTAAATTAACAAATAAGCCAAAGCCATTATCGGATATTTCCAGTAAGGAACATGTGTTTCTGAGTGAAGCTCAGAGGACTGAGAAGTTAGCCTCTCTTCCCTGGCTGCCAGTGACCTTAGAGGTATTGTTAAATAATAAATGGCCATTATCTAGTCTTGAAATAAGTGCGTCTAAACCAACTTTATGATCATGTAGAACCACATTTTATATCACAGTGCAGCAAGATAAAAGGGTTCTATAGTGCAGATATTAGCCAGAAACAGAGGCGCTCTTGTGAGAAGGATTAACATTAAGGACATCTAAAGACCGTGTCTGCAAAATATGGCCTCACCATGCGGCATCATCTCCTCTCCTCCCAACCAGAGATGAACTAGGAACCAGATTGCTAAGGTGGGAAAGTTGTTAAAAATGTCACTCTTAAAAAGCAAATGTAGCCCTAGCCGGTTTGGCTCAGTGGATAGAGCGTCAGCCCACAGACTGAAGGGGCCATTCCAGTCAAGGGCATGTACCTGGATAGAAGACTCGATCCCTGGCTCCGATTGGGGTATGTGCAGGAAGCAACCAATCGATGTGTCTCTCTCACATCGATGTTTCTCTCTCTGTGTCTCTCCCCCTCCCTTCCATTCTCTTTAAATATCAATGGAAAGATATCCTTGGGTGAGGATAAACAACAAAAAAGCAAATACATGCCCTGGCCAGGTAGCTCGATTGGTTGGAGCATCATCCTGATATGCCAAGGTTTCGGTTAGATCTTCAGTCAGGGCACATATAAGAATAAACCAATGAATGCATAAGTAAGTGGAACAACAAATCAATGTCTTTGTTTCTGTCTCTCCCTCTCTCTCTCTCTCTCTCTCTTTCCCTGTCTCTCTTCCTTCCTCTTTCTCTGTAAAATTATTTTTTAAAAGCAAATAAGTGACTTGACAGAGAAAGCAGGATCTTTATGTAGCCTCTACCACAACTGTGGGTTTTTCCAATTAGCTATTCATCACCTTGGTCGAGGAAATCTGCTAATACTTATTGACAACCTAGCATATCACGGATGTAAGCTGTAAAAACACAGGATATTATTTTACCCTGGGTAGGTCTGTCAGCATCTCCTCTTTGCACTTCACTTACATTTATCATGGTCATTATTACCTGAGTTTTTATGTATATATCAAGGTCTTTTAATACAGTGATGGTGCTTGTGACAAAGAACTAGACAGAGAAGCCTGACCTTCCTACTCCTTTATCCCTCTATTCCAAGGAGGGGAAGAAAGAGGGGCGGGGGAGAGATTGAGATTGCCTTCTCAAAATAAAAAATACGGATTTACATTATTGGTATTCCATAAAAAAGTTCTTATGCTTTTTAGGCAATGCAGGAAAAAAAAAATCTTTAGGGATAAAACTAGCATGTCATGAAAAGTTCTACAAAAAGTTCAAAGTGAAGAACCAAACAAGAACACACTTTTAAATATATCAGTTGCCTTGGTGATAGCTCAGGTAGAAATAGAGAGGAAGGGGGATGGATAGACAGAAACATCGATGAGAGAGAAATATTAATCAGCTGCCTCCTACACACCTCCTACTGGGGATGTGTCTGCAACCAAGGTACATGCCTTTGACCAGAATCGAACCTGAGACCTTTCAGTCCATAGGCAGACACTCTAGCCACTGAGCCAAATCGATTAGGGCAAGATTCAATTGTTAACTTTCTTCATTAAAGCCAGCAAGGGAGAGAGTCTGCTGACAAGGTAGAATTCACTATCTTTCATAACCTAATCATAGAAGTGACACCCCATCCCCTTTGCTATCAGTGTTGGCTAGGAGTAATTCACAAATTCCACCCACACTCCAGGGAAGGGGATTACACAAGAGTGTGAATAACAGGCATTAGGGTTCTTTGACATCTTTGAGTTGACCTGAAATACTGTTGTGTCTCAAGGCGTTAACTGATGCTCTAGAAAACAAGGTAAACTGGGCCAATGCTAGTGATTGTTTTCATTTAGGTGTTCTTAGAAAGAGAAATGCAAAATATACTTTAATATAATGACCCCCAAAAGCATCCACCATATCCAAGAAGACGTTTCTTGATTCTTACTTGATCTAAGCATGGAGAATGCTTACCTTGTCTACATTGTAGAAGCAGCATTGATTTCAGGTTGATCCCTACTACTTATTCAATGCTGCTACTATATATTATGCATTTTTGTCTTACAATTTCAACATAAATTAATATTTAATGTTTTTTATATATTAAATATTTATACTATACAAACTCATTCTCCACTGATCTATGGCTAAAAAGAGTCTTGAGACTGTCCAACTGTTCCACAATCAAATAATCAAAAGCTAGAACCCATCAAAATGGTCACCACCTCTGCTTTCTAAAAATGCCTGGAAGCAAGCTGTCCAAAGTAAAACAATGAATTATTCTGGAATAATCTAAGTCAAGAGTACCAAGATTTTTCAAAATATGAAATTTGGGACTTTTCTCTATAACACACATGTACAAGGATTTTTGCAATAAAGAAAAATAGAGATTAAATGCTACATCTAATGTTTGGATTTTGATTCAACAACATCATTCCTACAATTAAGACAATCTATGAGAAAACAATAAAAGACACAAAAATACTGTTTTCACTGAAGGTGCATTCTTTTGATGTAACATTTTATATTAACATTAAATAACATTTTATGCTTCCTTTTAAAATATTTCATTTTTCTAAGTTTTGTTGTGACCATTTTATGAAAGGAACAAAAATGTTAAAACCTTAAATATAATTTCCCTTGTCAGATCTTCTAAAGACTATTCTATGTTTTATATTTGGCTTCTTGTGAAAATGTTTTTGCTGATGGGATAAAAAGGTGGGAGAAAGTATGAGAAAGTCAATGAGTGCAGAGAAAAAGATCCCAAAGAAAAGAAATTTAGAGACAGAGAAGTCATTAGAATGTCTCAACTCTCTTCACTGTCGTTGAGACATTCTAAAGCAGCATCTGTGAATAAGGCAGCTTTTCTTTTTCTTTCTTTTTTTTTTTTAATATATTTTATTGATTTTTTACAGAGAGGAAGAGAGAGGGACAGAGAGTTAGAAACATCGATGAGAGAGAGTCATCGATCAGCTGCCTCTTGCACACCTCCTACTGGGGATATGCCCGCAACCAAGGCACATGCCCTTGACCAGAATCGAACCCGGGACCCTTCAGTCCCTAAGCCGATGCACTATCCATTGAGCCAAACCGGTTCCGGCTCTTTTTTTTTTTTATTTTTTTTTATTTTTTTTTATTGACTTCAGAGAGGAAGTCAATAGAGAGAAACATCAATGAGAGAGAATCATTGATCAATTGCCTCCTGCACGCCCCCTATTGGGGACCGAGTTCACAAACCTGACTTGTGCCCTGACCAGAATGGAACCGTGACCTCCTTATTCATGGGTCTATAGTCAACCACTGAGCCATATTGACCAGGATATAGATGGTTTGATGTCTCTTTACTTACTTTTATTTTAAGTTTTCTATTTGTGTAATAAAACATTTAAAAGATGTAGAATTTATCATCTATCAGTTGTTCTCTCTACCTGTGCCTGAGGCTGTTTCTATGATCTGAGCCAGATCCTGCATACCCCAGCTTTCTTTTACATTTATATACTGCCTTCTTTCTTTAACTTTTGTTTTTTAATTACAGTTTATATTCAATATTATTTTGTATTAGTTTCAGTTACAAAGTGTTCCTTCTGATATTTCCAGTTTCCACCTAGCACGATACATCATTATTGCAATATTATTAATAATATTCCCTACACTGTACTTTACATTCCTGGGACTATTTTGTAATTGCCAATCCGGACTTCTCAATCCCTTCACCTTTGTCAACCAGTCTCCCAGCTCTCCTCCCCCTGGCAACCATCAGCCTATTCTCTGTATCTATGAGCTGTTTCTGTCTTGTTTGTTTGTTTATATTGTTCTTTAGGTTCTGCATAAAAATGAAGTCATCTGGAATTTTGTCTATTATTATTTTTAGTTGACTTTATTGGGTGACCCTGGATAACAAAATTACACAGGTTTTGGGTGCACAATTCTACAACACATTGTCTGTACACTGTAGTGTGTGTTCACCAACCCCAGTCATGGCATTTGTCTTTTTCTGTCTGACTTATTTCACTTATCGTAATACCCTTTGCTCCATCCCTGCTAAATCTTACCCAGTTTCCATCTCTGCTGAGCTCCTGCCCAGGGATCCACTGGAAATCACATATCCAGGGAAGGCAGAACCCACGTGAAAGAGAACTGATTGCTGTGAGCGTTAGCCGTATTGTAGAGAGGTGAAAAGGGAGCTGTCACCGGCTGTAACCCAGTAAAAGGAGCTCTATTCCTCATGGAGGGTGACATCATCTCACACCGAATGGAAACCATGGCAATGAGTTAATGTGAGAAACAGTAGTCACCTGAATGCTGCAATTAAGGGGAAAGGTGGAACAATGGAGAGGCAGCTGGAGGGAACAGCCATCCAGGACAAGTGTGAAAGGCTGGTGCTGGTGTAATTAACACTGAGCCCTGGGGAACACACTGCCCGGCCATTACTCACCTGGGCCTGTCAGGTGACACCCGGCCTGAATAGGAATATTGCCTGACACCATAGAAACGATGTCCTCTGATTCTGTTTCATCAATGGGAAAGTCAACAATTAACCATGGCGTTTACGTGTCCCTACACACCTTCCAGACTTCAGACATGTTTCTTAGCAGAGGTGTCTGGCCTCCTGGCACCGTACCTTTTCATTTTGTTATTTTTTATTGTATACATCAAACAGCAGCACTAGTTCTGAACTGCGAGTGTTCCCATGGAAAGGCCCACTAGTGGGGGTATGGAAAGGAAGAGAAGGGGCAGGGCTGTCTTTTGCCCCATGTCCTAGGCTCTGGGGTGTGGGGACAGCAGTTTACTATACTGGGAACTGTATTAGTTTACTGTACTGGGAAGGGAGCAGTTCTCCCGTGATCTGGCTTCTGGAATTGGCCTCAGCCGCCCTCCAGCTTCCCAGAGCCTCTTCGGACCAGGGTTTGCTTCCTCAGGGCGTTGTTACTTCTAGGTGTGTCCCTAGAAAGACTCTCAATTCTTCAAACATCCTGGCCATGAACTCATTCAGGCTAAAACCCCATAATTAGAGTCATTCCTGTCTTTTGACCACAGTTAAAATCCAAATAACTCTACAAGTAGAGTTAAAAAAAAAAAAAAGTGAGTGAAGGCAACATTACCCTTTCCTCCTCAATCTAGCTCCTTTTTCATGGAGCTCCCCAGATTTCTTAGCCCATCAGGGTCTCCCCCACTTCTGGATTCCTATAGGGTCTGTCTTTGTGTTTTCTTTCTAGAATTTCGTTCATTAAAATATATGTTCTCAAATACAGTTTCATGATTCTCTTGTTTAGGTCGCCCCTGCATTTTCAGCTGTTTTAATACCATTTCAAAGAAAAATAAATTCAATTAGCCCTAACTGGGAGTGTTGTCTTGTCAGTTATCTGCAGCATAGTGTGAATAACTTGAACAGATTCAAAATAATGAAGTTTCCCCTTTAAAAGAACTGGGATTTTTCTGGTTTATGGCCCCTGTCACATAAGTCACAAGGGCCCTTCCTGCCTGGGCTTGAATCTGGGTCTTGAGAGATAATAACCCCCAGGATCATCTCTGCTTCCATTACCAGACCCAGGAGCAGAGGAGGTGGTGCCTGAAACACAACCTCTGGAAGATTCCTGAGCCCTGAACACTGGGCATGCATGAGTAGATGAGCAGCTACCCTGGGAATTGAGATTTCAAAACAACTTACTCGCCCTTCAAAAAAATACATTATTTTATTTATTTGCTCCTCATTTTGTCAGTCAGCCAACAGTCATGTTTGAGACTCCTTGTGTATAAAATTATGTGTACCTGAGATGGTGATGTTATCATAATTGCTTCCTCAGGGAGCTTACAATCTAGTAGAGGCACAAAACAAAACAAAAGCCATGTGAAGACAAACAAACAGAGTAATAGAGAAACTATTTTGGACTCTGGCCAAACAAGTCACTAATCTCATTTCAGTCCCAGTTTCCTTGACTGAATAACTAGGAGGTTGGATTAAAGGGCCACCTGGCGTGTCTCAGTGGTTGAGCATCAACCTATGAACCAGGAGGTCACAGTTCAATTCCAGGTCAGGGCACATGCCCAGGCTGTGGGCTCGATCCCCAGTAGGGGGCATGCAGGAGGCAGCTGGTCCATGATTCTCATCATTGATGTTTCTCTCTCTCTCCCTCCCTTCCTCTATGAAATCAATACAAATATATTCAAAAACAAAAAAATAGAGGGCCTGCAAAATGCCTTCCAGCTTTCAAAATCTCCAAATCTGTCAGGTTGTATGTGTATAACCTGAGTGCCCGTGTCCTCCATGATAAGGGAAGGAAACCTGCTTCAGGAACCACCTGAGGGTCCCCTGCAGAAGTCAGCCTTGGGGGGGGGGGGGTTGGCCACAGAGCCCTCCTCTAACCAAAAACTTTGGCCCTGGCAGTTCCCAAGTCATTCGTGTCATGGGCAAGATAGTCAAACTCAGTCCATCCACTGGTGAGGTCTGGGCTTCACTGGTTCTCAGACCTATTGTTGTCCTAAGTAAGCACCTGTACACCTACTTAACCCAGACCTGTCTGGCCAGCCAGCTCAGTCTGGATAACTCGGCTGGCTTTTGCTTTGTTTTCTTCTATTTCTTCATTCAACAAATAATCAGTAGATGCATGTTCTTATAGGGCACGGTCCTTGGCATCCACATACACATGGAGACCAAACAAAGGCAGACTCTGCCCACAGAGCCCATGGCCCCACTCTGCCTGGCACTGGGTTTTGAATCCTGCCCAAAGCCCGTCTTCTTGACTGGGGTCCTGACATCATTTCCGCTTGTTAACACTTTGGCTCCTACCCCTCGCTTCTGTCTGGGCTTCTGCCGTGAAAGACATGAATATCCAGAACCTCATGGCCTGAGCTCTAACTCCCTCATCTCATCTGTGGGTCAGGTCCCTGCTGATCTGAATTCCTGCCCACACATCTCATACCAGACGTGGGCAGGCCCCTGTGTGCTCTTCTCTTTCTTCTTCACCCTCCAGATGGGTCTCCCTATCTCCATGTGGCTGGCTGACCTCCCTTCACTCTGGGTCCTGTCTGGTCCTGCCTTCCTCCACCAACTAACTCATCACTCTGCTCACGAGGTGCCATTTGTGGCCAAGTCCACCTGAATCATGACAGAATGGGAGAATGGAGTCACCCTCGCTGCCTTGGTCACAAGCAGGAGCGTTTTTATTCAGTACGTTCTTCCAGCGCCATGTTGGAGATGGCTCACAATGAAAAAACAGGAGCCTATTAAACAGATGGCCGCGCGGCTGATACAGTAATGGAGCATTAATGGCACCGAAAGGATGGTTAAGAGTTCCCCACCGACACTGGCATCTAGAGCCGTATTTTGCAAGAGCGGAGTGATGGCAAGTGCGCTGCCAAGACTCGTCACCAGTTTGCTCTTTCTCTGCAGTCTTGCTGCTAGTGCGAGAATAGCGCTGGCAAAGCCAGTTTTCCTTGAAAACATCAGCCTGAGTTTCCTGGTATCTGTCTCTAGGCACTCCCCTCCCCAACACCACCCATTCCAGAGGGAGTGTAACAGACAACACAGAGGTCCTTCTCTTGGCCTGGGCCAGGACATTGCAAACATAAGAGCAAAACCTCCTTGCAGCCTCCTCTAAGCCCAGCTTCCCCTCTAGCAGGAGCAGGAAGGCCACGTAAGCCCACGCCACCACGTGGAGATGCTTATCCAGAGTCAATCACGCAGCCACTACCCCAACCTGCCAAACACAGTCAGCAAAGGCCAGTCTCAGTGTGGTCTTTTTTTATTTTTTATTTTTTTTATATTTTATTGATTTTTTTCACAGAGAGGAAGAGAGAGGGATAGAAACATCGATGAGAGAGAAACAGCAATCAGCTGCCTCTTGCACACCCCCTACTGGGGATGTGCCCACAACCAAGGTACATGCCCTTGACCGGAATTGAACCTGGGACCTTTCAGTCTGCAGGCCGACGCTCTATCCACTGAGCCAAACCGGTTTCGGCTCAGTTTTAAGAAAGGAGACTTTAAAGCTGCTGCTCCCCAGCCTGAGGAATTCCAGAGGAAAGCTGCAATGGAAAGTGCTGTGGCCAATGCCGTGGGCTATAAATAACGTCCTAAAGTCATCAAGCATGTCGTCACCTGCTCGCCTATCGTGTCTTCCCATCCGCTCCGTCCCGCAGCCCTGCCAGAGGGGTAGAGCTCCAGCCATGGGCTGATAACATGTGTTTTCTCCCTCACCCCTGGAGGTTACTACGAAGACCATAGGAACTGGTAGGGAGGTTTCACATAGTCAGCCCCTTCCAGCTCTCAAAGAATCTTCTAAATCGCAAGTCATCCCTAGGCATCCTGGAGCATGAGGAAAGCCAGCTGAAAATGCAGCTAAAGAGCGAACCAATGGTGCCTCTTTGTACCGCCATTCTCCATTGGCAGAACGAGGATAATACTTTACCTGCCTGTTCACGTAAATGACTAAGCGGTGCTTGGAGATCACAGATAGACAAGAGCTAACAGCACTCCCAGGGGCTGGGCCTTCACTGGCACAAGAGGCAGGCCACATGACCTTGCCCATGTGACCTACTCATCCTCATGCCTGTCTTGTGAATTAGATCTCACCCTCGACTTTCAAATGAGGAAGTTATATTTCAAAGAGACAGAATTTGCCCTGGATCACACAATTGGTAAACTGAGGGATTCTAACAGAATCTTGTGATTCCAAAGGTTAATAGTTACAATGATTTATTCCTGAAAGTTGGATATGTACATGTATGCAACTGATAATTCCTGAGCGTCTCCTTTGTACAAAATGTTTTTGATAAATCCATGAACAAGTTAACCAAAACTTCTTGGCCATATGGTGACACCCCAGTGAGAGGGAAGGGCAGAGAGAAGATATTTCAGAGTTCTTTTTACCTGAAATTCCACAACATGTATTGCTATCGAAAACATGAATGGGCACTATCAAAAACACTGCATGAAAATGCAATATGCTCGATTGAAGATGAATTTATTACAATGATCAAAGCCAGGAGATTCGCTGTTAAGATAAGAAACTATATAGGAGGGGAGAAGGGGAAGTATTTCCATTCCTAAGGGCATTTGTTGAAATTCTTTATCATCAGTCAGCTATGGAATGCTGTTCATATCTAAAAGTGTACGAAAAGGATTAGATATCTGTTCATCAAAGGTTTGTTTTTGCCCTAACATTCAGAGGTCTACATTGCATAGGTAAGGAAACTAACTTTCCAGGGGATGAATTACTCAAAGTCATTCAAAGGTAATTCCTATAACGGCAAAATGCAGAGCAAAAAACAACAACGACAAAAAACAACAACAACTGATTTATTAGCAGAGGTGTAAGAGAAACTCAATGAATGGTGCAGGACATGGTCTTGACCTTTAATTCTTCAAGAAATAGGAAAATCCCTGAAACATCAGACTTCCCCTCCTAAGGCTGTGACTTCCCTCATAGAAAAGACCCTTCTAATGGTAGGATTCCTAGAAGGTGGGTCCCTACTGCACAGCACAGAAAAGACAAATAACTCAGCACCTGGAATATAAAGCTGTGGCTACACATGTGGAGTAAAATGAAGCACTGGCCCCAGTCCTTAGACCAAGTAGCTTTATTCTACTAGAGTGTATAGGGATCTGCAATGCCTGAGGTGATCATGTGATGGCCAGTTCACTTTGAGATGCTGAGGTGAGTATTTACAGAGAAATGATACCACAAGTGGTCTACGCCCTGAATCTGCCACTTACTGGCTCTGTGATTTGGGATAAATTGCTTCTGTGTGTTTTGGTCTTCCCATCTGTAAAGTTGGGATAAAAAGGGTATATCTACTTCATAGAGTCCTTTTAAGGATTCACTGGATTAATACATGAAAAGTACTAAGTTGATTCACGCTTGGTACTTGAGTTAGTATTCTTCCACAATGAGAGATGTTATTACTATTTAGGATTGTGTGTGTGCCTGGACCAATCATGTATAGTCAACACCGCTCATTCGTTTTAATAGCATCTGAGATCTCTTTTTCTTCAGTGATGGTTAAAGCAATGTAGAAACAACTTCCTGCCATGCCTGAAAGATCATGACATGGGTGACAAAATCTCAAAAGCAAAATCTGAATCAAACTACCACACAGTCCATCGGGTGACCAAGCACAGAGTCCACTTAAGCAATTGAAGTCATCCACTTTAATGACCTGAATATTGAATTCACCTTGGCTGAGCCTGGCTGAAGGGAGGCATTCATTGACACACATTGTCTCAGGAAGTATCTGCTTGTCACCAGAACAATGGATCTAGCCAGTTGGTTTGGCCAAATAACCAGTTAATCTACAATAATAAAAGAGAAACATGCTAATTGAATATACCTTCGTGACGCCAACCAGCCAATCAGGAGCGAGTATGCAAATTAACCCAACAAAAACGGAGGGTTAATTTGCATATACAGGCCTGAGTGCCAGGGGGCAGGGTGGGATGCAGGCATTCTGCACCACCCCCGACACTCAGGGCCTCTGGGCAGAGTGGGAAGGTGGAAAAGCAGCTCTGGCTAGAGCCAACATGGTGCTGTCAGCCAGGGTAAGGAAGGCCCATTCTTGCACGAATGGGCCTCTAGTTTGGTATAAAAATGTTAATTGATAATTTGAAATTCATCAATCAATCTATTCAAAGTAAGGAAAACTATAGCCTGTATAAACTGTTATAAAGTTTCAAGGCCTAGCGATCTGGGTAAAAAAGCTGTAAAATGTATTTGAAAAGTAATAAAGCACGTACAAATGTCAGATATTACAATTATGCCATTATTTCCTGCATATCCATTATTGGATTCATTTATGATAGTATCACACTTTCAGTTTGGGCATGAAAGTTAAATCACTATATTCCAGAAAAGGCACATTTTGGTACCCACACTGAACTTTTTTTTAGCATGCAAATAAAATCATATTAATTTCCCTGGTTGAAAGTCATGGATTTCTTAGGTCCATTTATCTGCAACCAAACTAATTGGTCCTGAATCCTCTCTGACAACATTTCAATTATTCACTAGTTACTAATTCTTAAAAGCAACTTCAACATTAAAATGCCTTTAAGAGCAGGTAATGAGTTGTTGAAGCCCATATAACAACTTCATACAACATTCACATCACCCTGAATTTTCTGAGATCTTTATAAGTGTTTATAATTTAGTTTTGTATTCAGAAAAAAGAAAAAAAAAACCTTTAAAATTCTAATGACTGTGTATAACATTCTTTGCATGGTAAGTATGCATGTTCTCCAAACACCTCGTGTTTTCATCTAATTTGAGACTGTCTGACGTTGAGAAAGCAATAAAAATAGTTTCATTTAGTCCTTATTATGTGTAAAACTGTCCCCTGGGAGGACACGGAAGTGCCAGGACTGTACTCTCCACAGTCTGCTCAGATCCCTGCAGGTCCCTTTACTGAAACAATTGAACATTGGAAAACTGAAAATAAGAAAAAAAATATGAACAGCCTAGACTTTAAGAGAGTAGGTTTCTGTCTTAGGTAGGGATCCCCAGATGCAGATGTGTGTGAGAGTGATTTGGGGCGTGGGAAAGTGGGGCGAGGAAGGGAAGGCCCACACAGGCAAACTCTGGCTCAGAGTTGCAGATGCGCTTTGAAGACAGTGTCCGGTCAAGGGCAAGGAGCTGGCATACATATACTCATCAGTCACAGGTTATGAGTCACTTGGCAGGGGGAGAAAGTTTGAGAGGACTTACAACGTTCCAGGTGCTTCCTGCTGTCTGTACTGGCAGGCAATGTGGGTTACAGCTGCTTGGGAGCAGCCTTCCTACAGAGAGGTGTAGGTGCAGGTGTAGGTGCTGGTGTAGGTGTAGGTGCAGTGGTAAGTGCTGACGTAGGTGCTGGCTTTTGGAAATGGAAACACACCAGTGTGTCATCAGTGTGAACATTGTGCCCAGAAATGGCCATTGTGCTGATGGGTATAGTGGTGCACGGACATCGTCTGACCTCTACTATGGTCGCACTGGGTTGCATAGGATTAATCGCCAAATGAATTATATTTACAATAACTGCTATACTGCATGAGAGAGAAAAGAGGTCTGCTGAGCACAGAAGCATGTGGTCAGCTCTCTCTACTATAAATTCTACAGGGACAGGCCTGTCCTACTTCATTGCCCACCTGTGGGTAGAGATAAGTCCCTCTGCTTCTGGGATTCTGCATAAGGAAGTCACTTGCCCAGAAATAAAAAGCACACTCTACAGTAACACATTATCAGTAACAAAGGTGACGTTTTGATCATCTGTTTTACTCCTTGAATATACTGTATACTAATTAGCTCAGAGGTTAGGGGGTTATGTGACAATATTTATTGGCCCTCAAACCTAACAACTTATAACAATAGTGAACATTTATCGAGTACAAAGGGCCAGGAACAAGTTTAAGCACTGTGTAGGAGCAATCTTACTTCACCTTTCAGCAGCCTGAGGATGCAGGCCCCGTTCTCGCTTTCCACTTGTGGAAGCTGAGCTACGGAGGGGTTAATTATCTTGCCCAAGGGGACACTGCTCTAAGTAATGGGGCAGGTTTGAGCACAAAACCAGTCTTGGGTACAGAGTCTACATTCTGAACCACTAGGTTAAAGACAACTGAGAATATCAAATGTTTAACCAGAAACTGATGGATAATGTAAATGTGGGGAGAAGTCAATCAGAAAGAATAGTTTTAAAAAATACATAAACCCTCTGACTCAGCAATTTCCCTATTCTAAAGAAACATTTAGATATGGTCATAAAGATGAATGTATAAAGATGTTCACTATTGGTTAGATAGGTGCTACAATATCTATTGTATCTATAATATAAAATACTAGCAGCCATGAGAAGGAGGTAGAGCTACATGCGGTAATGTGCAACACTCTACAAGATATATTAACTGAAAAAGCAAGCTGAAGGATGGTCAGTCTGAATGTTATGATAATAGATGGGTAAAACAATCAAATAACAAACAAAACTTTGTGGGCCATGCGTACACACACACACACACACACACACACACACACACACACAAAGTCTTCTAAAACAGGCCAGAAGGATGTTCATCAAAATGTTGACGTTCTCCCCACTAAGTAGATGAGTCAGAAGAGAAGAATGAAAATTCACATTTCTGTCCATATTTTTGTATTTAAATTATTTAAATTACTTATAAAAATGTGTTTAATATTAGTAGTATCATTTTTAAGGTAGTAAATGTAAAAGAAAATTACAACTGATGGTAGGGGCCTTCCGGTACATAGATGGGGCTGGTGTGGTAAGGCCCAATTAATTACACATGATCCATTTTCACTGAATCAGAGTCACTTCAATGAAATGCAGAACAGGTCCTTCAATAAGAAATAAGTGTCTTTAAATCCTGTCTGTCTGTCCCTGTCTCACACATTTACCGACACAAAGACACATATTAATTTATTCCCCCAAGAGTTTGTTGACTACAGATCTAATTCTAATGCTATTCTAAGTATGAAGTAGTGACAGTTTCTCATCACCCTGAACAGGTAAAAATATGAATTTTCTCAGACTTCCTTGGTCACCATGCCAGCCTGCAGGACAGCACCGGTCTGCGGCTGTTGGTGACGATGTATGATTTCAGGCAATTTCGGCTTCCCCACCCCGCATCCATTCCAATTTAGGAAGTTGCAGGACACCAAAGACAAAAGAGAGATGTGAAAGCTTTCAGAGAAAACAAAACAAGTCGTCTAGAAAATAATAAGAATTAGTCAGCCAACAAATTTCTGTGGCAACATTGGATGTTCAAATGTTTGTCTTCCAAATAGTTTTCTAACCTAGAGCTCTTTACACAGCATATTATTAAGCACCTATGAGGGCAGATTAAAATATTTTCAAAAAATACAAAAAAACATCATCCCTTCTTAAGATATTACTTGACGATAGACACCAGCAAATAGGAGGTAAATAAAAAATGAGATGACATGGAATCCAGAGATCCAGCTCAGGAAAGCAGAGGGAGAATTCTTGGATGTCAGCTGTGAAGCTAGTCTAATTTGGACCAAGGACTCCAAGAGAAGGCATGTCTCTGGAAAAATATGCTCTAGAGTAGATAAAATGGGTTAAAGATTGGAAAAACTTGAAGATATACTAAATTATGAGAAAAGGAACAGAAAGTTAGCAACTCCAGGAAAAACAGAAAGCTATCCAAGAAAGACATAGATCAAATATTAGACAAACAAAACCATCTTATGCAACTGATACAATGTAAAAAAGAATATCCATTTGACCTTAAAGCTAGGAATATTTTCTTTTAATTAGCCCATGGATCTTATCACTGGACTCCCAGAAAATATGTAATCCTAGTACTCAGCATAGCATCGAACAGTAATGTGACACAGATATTGATTTTAAATGTTTAGAGTCTACTACAGACACGCACAGAAGACTTGGTTTCTGTTGCAAGAGAAAAGCAAATGTTCGATTTTTGACACAATGTAAAAGTAGAAAGATTTGCTAGAATGCGAGATGGAATGGGGAGAGAAAAAATAATAGAAACAGTATAGAAGAAAATATCTCCATTTTATGAAATGGAGAATCAAGCGAATCTATACAAAGCTGACATAACAAGAAATAGAAATTTTAGCACGTTATAGAGTCTAGTTTGAAGGTAACCAATAGAAGAACTAAAAACAATAAAACCAATATTGGTAGGAAGACAGGGGGAAAATATAGAGTAATATTAGTGATTTAATATTCAACTTTCATATTGAGGAGTCAATAGACACATGTGGATAACTCAATTAAAAGGAGGAGAAACATACTGTTTGGACGTTTGGATGCACCCAAAAAACTAAACAGAAACAATGAAAAGAGCTTGTGTCGGCTGTGGGTAGAAAGAGGAGACCATTGCTTTTTCACCAGAGGTTCTTTTGTTTGTTTTTTGGACATAAAACAGTAGTTCTAGTCCAAAAGTGATGGTTCCTCTGAGAGCTTCGCCCCCTTATCCAAGACATCTCACGATTGCCATGCTTCCCACGAATTCCCTGAGACCTTCAGCACCCAGCACCCCAGATGGGCTCGCTGGCCCGATACATGTGAGAAACGCTGCCCTGCCCTTCACAAAAGGGAGGGTGCCACAGTCTCAGCAAAACTCTGACCACCCATCTCAAGAACCCAACTCTGTTTCTTTCAAACCAACCCACACCCTGGCTTTCCTTTGGATTCAGGCTCTGGCTCCATTCTTCTTGGTTTGATATGTTTTAAAATGCTCTTTTCCCAAGCATTTGATCCCGATCCATTTTCCTGGAACTTACCCACCCAAATTACTTGGGTCCATGAACTTGGTCTCCTAGGATTAAACACTTCTGCTCAGTCCCTCTTGTCTTCAACAAACACACACACACACACACACACACACACACACACACACACACAGCAACTTCAGCAGTACCACGGAAAATGCCCAAAAATGTTGGGGTTCTTTTTTTTAGGGTTTATTATATTCTCCATAACCCCCCTCCATGCCCACCCTTTTTCTCACTTGGCAGCTGGATCATTTAGCTAGCTGTGAGGTTACCCTATAACTTTCCTGGGGTCTGCCTGCCTTTCCCACACTGCATCTTTTGGATACCATGTGAATTCTCTTCCTCCTGCATCTTTAGAGGTAGCTCAAGTCCAGCTCTAACTCGACTTTCCCACAGGCAGATCCTCTGTCTGCTTAATTAACCTCTTCCTGCTCCTCTTTGGGCCTGGATCCCCCTCCTCTTTCTGCCACTGGTTATCCCCTTGCTGGCCCCAATTCCTGACTGGTTCTAACACATAAACCCGACAGAAATATGTAAATAGCATGCAGGCAAAGAGAAGACATGTTAAAAGGCAAGACATGATTAATTGCCAGATGTATTGTGCGGCCAGGAATTGCCATAGGAGTTCAGAGGAAACACCACATGAGCACGCTAATGAATCATCTCTTTTTCTCCCCAACAATGCTCCCACTTGCCTGTTGTCCATTTAATCATTGCAGTGGTTCTCAAAATGTGGTCCCTAGACCAGCAGCATCAGCATCCCTTTGTTTGAAATTGTTAGGAATGCAAATGCTTGGTCCCACCCCAGGCCTGCTGACTTAGAAGCTCTGGAGGTCAAGTCCAGTAGTCTGTGGTTAACACGCTCTGCAGTGTTATTAGTAAATGCTGAAGTTTGAAAACCACAGGCCTAAATTTGAAAACTCCAAACTCAGAGGACAAAGAGCGGTTTGAGTTCAAAGGCGTAGCAATGGTTTTTGTGAACTCAAACCGGGAATAAGTTATTTAATACCTCACAGCTTCCGGATCTGCCTTTGACAGCTGCCACAAGCTTATCTGTCACGCAAACCTCCCACTTCCCAAAGACCTAAAGATGTCTCTTATTCTTTCTTGTGATACTTGCTACAGGGAATTCCTTCCCCTTACCTCTAAATGTTTGAAGACATCAAACAGCATTTCAGGATCTTGCTCAGTATTGTCCAATAGGATCTGTAGCACATAAAAAATGAGAAATAAATATTTGTTAAATGAATGAAATAAAAATTAACCCAAAATGAATGAAAGCTTCTTGACAACAGAGGGGAGATGTGAAGAAACATTTTTAATGCTTCTTTTATTCCTTGAATCAGACCTTATTTAAAGAACAGTTATTCTCTGGACCTGAATTTTACTCATACCTCTGTAAACTCTAGAGAGACCTGGAGAAATTAATGGAACCATTCAGGTAGTTGGTTTTAGGTTGCTAAAACTTTCCTACCCTCCCATTCCTTTGTGAACAATCAGGTGCCATGACCCACAATTGGCCTTTGAATCGCAAAAGATACTGATGACATCACACCATGAGCAGCAATGGATTCTCCCATCAGAGAACTCCATCAGCTTCGGAGAGGTGTTGAGAGATTGTTAGATTGACTAATTTCTCCTCCTGGGTCAAGTAATAACAACATTTGATAACCAGTCAGCTCCAAGCCAAGGGAAGCTTATTCCTAGGGCCCCATTGCTTAAAGCAATTCATCTAAAAAATGGTGCATAAGAGTCACTTGGGACCTACCACCAGACTTTTGGAACCTACCACCAGAGATTCAGTAAACTTAGGATGAATCTGCATTTTTACAGAGCAGCCCCAATAAATACTAATATATGAAGTAAAAGGGGCATGTGGGAGAACACGTGTGCACACATGCGCGCGCACACACTCTTACATAAACAAGAACACTAGCTTACTTCTTTCAAGGATCAACGTAATCACACACACACACACACACACACACACAAAGTTCACATATCTTGGGAAACTTGTTATTACCTGATTCTATACTTTACACATTTTTGTTAATATTGTTAACACGGATGCCATCTTTCATCCCAATAATCATTACTGTTAGGAAACACTGCTATTTACATATTTTGGTTTGATCCACCCAGTTACCCTTAATGAAGCAGGCAGAGAGATGTATATCCCCATTATGTTGTTGAGAAACTAAGGCTCAGAGAGATTAAGGTGATCCCAGGTTGCTCAGCTAGCAAGTGGCGGCATGTTGACAAATTATTTGAGAACGTCATTATTATTTTCGTGTGGTCCTGAGAGAGAACATGAGACAAACTCTGATGCTTCCTTTTCCTACTGGAGTGGAGGATCATTTGTACGCTATAGGTGTACCAGCTTCCTTGGAAAATCAGTCAAGATGGCGCCTCTGGCACACCACCCTGAATCCTAGCTCCATACTTTACCTCTTCCTTGGCTTCTATTGGTCTCTATCAGAATTATTCCTCCATTTTCTACTGATTGGATTTACTCTTCAAGCCTTTGGTGATGCTTTGGTCTCTGGGAGCAGTTGTGGGTACCTGGTGTTACTTCGCTAACTCCATGACACTTGAGTTTTGTTAGTCCAAGGTTGCCTCTTAGGACTTTTGTCCAAAATTCAGCTTCGCCCCTAGTTTGAAGGCTACCTTTGTCCTACACAGATGGAAGATAGTACTCTCCAGAAAAAATTGAGAATTTCTTAACGGGAACCAGGATTTTTATTAGCAGAGAACACAGCTGTCCCGACTTTGCTCTCATGTGGAAGGGCTCTTACGTGTCTATTTCCCTGGGAAAGTCCCGTTGTATGCCTGGTTTCCCAGCGTAATTATTAATAGCTCCCCCTTTCACTCTCGGAAGTGTCTCAGATTGGACAATAAATTAGATGACCGTCCTACTCATTTGACAGCTCTCCACACAAATCCAACTGACATGGTTTAGAATAACTGCTCGTATTTGGTGCTTCTAAGCATCACTTAGGGAAACATTACCCAGGGAGCTTGTAAAAATTGATTTACAGCCCCTCTACTCCCCTCTCCACCCAACTACAGAAGCAGCATTTTTGGAGTCGAGCTGAAGAATTTGTATTTTGAAAAAGTTCCCAAGTATTTCTGATCACATTTTTATACAGACCCAAGTTTTTGAGCTTATCCCTCAATTTTAGTTCTGCTCTAGCCCTTGGTAGCTGCATGATCTTGAGCAGATGACTTAATTGTTCTAAATATATTTCCATTGTAAGAGTAGGAAAATTATTATAAACTGCGCCTTGAGAGTCTCAGTGGCTTAACACAGTATAGGTTTATTTATCCTTCATGACATTGTCCCGTGCAGGGTGGAAAGGGGTTCTGCCTCCCACTGATATTCCATCTAGACACCTCCCACCAGACTCCATTGTCCCCTCAGAATTCTCTGCTGGATCCTCTTAGCCAAACTGGCAAATGAAGGAAAAGAGGATCGTACAGAAGGTTTTATGAGCCAGCACGGGAACAGCATCCATAAAATCCATCCAAAACTCAGTGACATGGTTGTCCATTGGGTAGGACAGAACATGTCATCTAACTACATGCCCAGGAGAAAAATGAGTGGTTGGATAAGCAATTAAGCAGCCTCTGCCATAGACCTCCCCCCACACCCCACCCGCCAAATGATATCAGGGTAAGACTTCTCTGAATGGCTATGAAACATAAAGGCATATTGTAGAACTCAGGTCTACCAATGCAATTTCCAGCTACTAAATCTCTTTATCCGACCTGTTATGAGTCCTTACTATGGAGAAACATGTGACTATTCTTCAGAGTGCATTTTCCCAGATTTCTGACTCTTGTTGGTGTCAACACCTATATGACATAACAATAGGACTCTCACACACATAAGTTACATATTCTTAATAAAAACATAAGGCAATAATAAAAGACATAATGCTAGGAGCATCCAAAATCAAGTTCATGTGCACATTCTTCTCTCTCCATCCTCCCTTTCCTCCCCCGCAACACCTGCAGAAGAATTTCAGCCACTTATTCTACATCTTCCTTCTTGCCTGGACTCCCCATAGACTTGCAACATTGCCAGTTCCATTTAATCACTACAAGGTTATTGTACTGTAACAATATTTCTCTTAAACAACTGCCAAAATGTGTATTATGTTAGTCTCTATCAAAAGGGTGGAGATTTCCCCCCAATCTGTTTCTAGCCATGCTTCAGTTTGTGTGCCTTCCAGGCTCTAGGAACGAATCTTGAGAAATAAATAAACAAGTGTTGAAGCACACTGAGAAGAAGTAATGAGGAAAATATGTTAACAAAAAATGAGAATGCAGCTTAGGACTCGAGGCGGTATTTAAATATAGCCTTTTGATTAAGATTTTTGTTTTCTGAGCAGTTTGGACAGACAATTGCTAGTAACACAGACGTGCCAAAAGGCCTCTCAAGTAAATATTGACTTCAGTTGGCAAAGCCTGACATTTCCTCCAGTTTTCCTGACACTGGGAAGACACTTGCTTCATAGTATGTGTGTGAAGGTGGAAGGGGGTAAATACGCAAGCAATGGTGCAAGAGAAAAATTAACAATCACCCACAGAGGACAGAACTTTCCTCAAACCTGGGGCAGAATTTAGAAAATACACACAGATTCCTGGTCAAGTTCAAATTCAGGAAATTTGGGGAATGCCTAGGAATCTGCCTACATTAAGTCCCCCAGTGATTTTGATATACAAGCAGGTTTGGGAATTACAGTTCTAAAGGCTCCTGGCACAGTTCTAACCACTGGCCCAGCACCTATGGCAGCAGAGCTCAGAGGAACCAAGATAGACTAAGATGATCTATAGGAAAGGTGCTTCAAGGTGAGGGTTGAAGCAAATGGATCACTGTATCCATTTCTTGCATAAATAGCAGAATTTATCTTGCAGGCTATCAATCTGGCCCCATTTGAAGCATTCAATTCACTTAGCAAATCAGAAATGAGGGCTTTTTTAAAACATCATTTCAGTTAGGGTAACCCTCAACTGAGCACACCCATATTCTCTTTACTATAGACAGCTGAGATTGTTCAAACGTAACAACACATAACTACGAAGGTACTTTCAACATCAAGGATCTAAAGGTTCTTTTGAAAACCAGTCAAATCAACCATACTTAGAAAGTGTCAACCACAGTTAGAATAATAGAAAAACTACTGGCGTTAGTCAGTATGGATTGGAATACCATTTCTACCCCTTACTCACTCTAACCATGGACCCAACTGCGTAGTTCTGGTCCCCTATGCCACCCCTATCCCCAGTCTTGATATTTAGTTGAAGAAGGCTGTGGAATTTACAAGACATGAGAGTGGACTTAGAATTTGATATTCCTATAGATATAGAAAGGGCATTCTGAGGATAAGTGAGGGCACTGGAAGTGGTCAGGAGTGAAAAGGCAAGGGCTCTTAGAAGAGGGAGGTGAGTAGAGAGTTTATGACCAAGAGAAGTCTATAAGGGACCCTCATATTGCCTGGGAAACATTAAGGTAAGCCTTCTAGCAGGTCTAGGTAGTGAGACCTTGACCCTTGTGTGATCCAAGAGGGCTCATGGAAATAACCTGGGGAGAATGCCAGTTCCTCCTCCATCCTAAAAGTTCTGGTCACCAATTACAACATGTGTGTGTTGAGGTGGGATACCAGCTTGGAGTCCTATAATTCAACACAATTCTGACACTATCTACCTGGAGATAGCATCACATCCCACAGGTTAAGGGCTCTGCCCACATTTTTAGATTCCAAATGCAAGTTCAGGCTGTTAGAAGAGCAAATGTGTATTTCTTATTATAAATCACAATATCACAACTCTATGCAGCTTTGGAATGATCACCAGCAGCACTTCATTAAAATGTCTCATGCCTTATTAAGCCCAGTGTGGGGTTACTACAGGGAAAGTCAAGAGGGACAATGTTTTCTGTCACTGTCCCAGGGGCACAACCCCCATTGTGGACCACAGGACAGCAAGAAGTAATCATTCATTGCCTGTCATTGCAAGAGAGAGGAGCTTATTTACACCAGGAGTTAGTTGGTAGTTATTTTAGATGCTATATAAATATATGCTAGAGAATAGATGCCATAAAACCGAAAGGCAGCACAATGTTACATGCGAAGCCTCTCCAGGATTCAAGTCATGAAATCGTCTGTTAAAAACAACATTCCATGGAGTAAATTTGAAGATCTAATTGGCGTTATGCAGGGATCCATCTACAATCTAGAGGCGCACTCCCAGGGGTTGTACTGAAAGGAAGCTTTCTGTAGGCAGGAGGAGGGTGGGGCCAGAAGGTATGGCAAGAGAAAAGAAAAGAGTTTCGTCAGGCCAGGCCATCTTTGGAAGGGGGTGGGGTGGGGAGACAGACAGGAAGCGGGAGCTTTATCGTGCAGCTTACCTCACTGCTGCTCATCTGGACGCTTCAGATCCACTGTTTAAAGGTCACATTCCTGAGAAAAAATTGAAACCATAATTAAGTCCTGGTTTACTGTCATGGGAGCAAATGACTCCATTTTGGGCTTGCAATTTTCTTTTTGAGTACTTTGAACAAATCACCAGGGCTGTTTGTGAATATTTCATCTCTGGAAACCTTTTAAATATACACGTCATTACCCAGTGTAGATTTCAGTCTCGACGTGACATAAGCTATACCAGTTGACTCTTCAGATCTTCACAGGTTAAGCTCTTTGTGGTCATATATTACCAGAAGAAGAGAGAAGAAAAAAAAAAGCGCCCATACAATATGTGACAATGTCCTAAGTTCACATAAATATCTCCTTTTATCCTCAAAACCTCATCATCACAAGCAAATGAAGGAAATGGGGTTTGCGGAAGGTAAATTGACCCAGGTCAGAAAGCTCCTATAGAAAGTTTGACTCACACCCCAAGATCCTGACCCTAATCTCATTCCTGCTCACTTTGCTGATTTAAACACCCTGGTAGGGAGGGGTCAGAGTGAGGATCCAAAGTTGTCTCTCCTAGAGATGCCCGTGGAAGAAGGAGCACTGAACACCAACTGCTCTGTGTGATGTTCACACATCTGAATTGAAACACAAAAATTCAGCTTATCATACTGAAAGGGCTCCCAGCAAGTCACCCTAAAATGTACCTCTGTGGTATGCAAATTGTTGGAAGCTAAAGGCAACCAAGACCCTGAGGGCTCAAGAGAAACTTCTCCCCTGCCTTAACTACCTAGAAGAATTTAAATTAAGGGCCTTGTCCACAAGAGATTAGAGACAAACCTTGTGACCCATCTATCTCTAGGGCAGGGGAACTTCTAATTGTTAGACATCTGCTTTTATTGTCTTAAAGTGACCCTCCTCTCCTCTGAGACCCCCGGGGCACTTTACCTCATCCTGAGCTCAGAATGCCTTATACAACTCATCTTAACTTTCTATCCCTGCATCTCTCTTGTATGTGGAGTTCCCATACGTACATATGCAATTAAATGTGCTCATTGTCTCTTGTTCATCTGTCTTATGTAGATTTAATTATTAGGCCAGCCAAAAGAAACTTGAAGGGTAGAGGAAAGTTTCTTGGCCCCACAGTACAAATACTTTTTTGACTTGTTTTCCCACTCAAATAGAAATTTACTCAGCTATTCCCTCCCTTCTGTGCAGAACACTGCTAGACGCTGTGACACAGGTACAGTTAGGCCCTGGTACAAAAGGAGGGACGTTTGGCTTTTGAACAAGGGCATGAGGGATAGGGTAGTAGGATAGAGTTCATTTCAACTGGCATCTCCTTGCCCCAGGACAGAGACAAAAGTGAGGCTGGAGCCCATGATGGTTTGGCTCAGTGGATAGAGCGATGGTCTGTGGACTGAAGGGTCCCAGGTTCGATTCCAATCAAGGGCACATGCCAGGGTTGCTTTGTGGGTTTGATCCCCAGTAAGGGGCGCCCAGGAGGCAGCCAACCAATGATTCTCTCATCATTGATGTTTCTCTCTCTCCTTCTCCCTTCCTATCTGAAATCAATAAAATAATTTTTTCTTTTCTTTTTTTTCTTTCCTTTTCTTTTCTTTCTTTTTTTTTTTTTTTTTTTTTTTTTTTTTTTTAATAAAAGTAAGATAGGAGAGATAGGACTCATTTGCCTTGTGGTCAAAGAGAGAACTCAAGCTTTGACAGCCAAGATAGCTTGAAAGGCAGAGAAGTGCTATCTGGGTCCCAAGTTGAAGACTAGGCAGACCAGTCTTGGTCAGCAAAGCCGACTTTAGCCGCTGAGGAAGACTGAACCTGTGGCATTCTGACCCTAACATAGAACTCAAGCCAGTGACCCCTGAGATCCACCCGGTTAAAATGTCTTTTAAAACAGGACCTGTTTTCTCAGCACCAGGCCAGCTTCTTCCCTTACTGGTGGTACTGCCACCGTGTTCTACAGAAGTGGGGGTGTAAAGGGCGTGGGGAGTGGGAAGAAGCAAGGATGATCTTCCAATGGGAACCCCAATCTCTGCAGTTCTTTCAAACACAAGGCCTGAGCACCACAGAACGTCCTAAGGTTCCATCTTGGACCTCATGGTTTTCATAGATGTCTTGTGCACTTTGCAATGTTTAGTCGTGTGCTTTGTAAGCAACAGAAATAAAAGAATTGTGTGGTGGCGGGGGGCGAGGGGGGGGGGGAGGCTGATGAGAACGGAGATTGGAAAGATAAGGTTTGGGCCAAATTATGAGGATCCAGGACAGACAGGCCAAGGGAAAGTTTGGGGAAACATTTTTTTTGTTTCTTTTAGAAATACATTTTGCCTCTTGTAAACCAAAGATATATGTTGCTGACTACTCTTCAGCCAAGGATTTTGATAACATTTAAACACTGTCTTTGTACATTTGCCACAATTTAAGCAAAGAATGCATTCCCCAAAGGTTGTGTTCAACTCACATGTGGTAATTCAAATCATACTTTAAATGTACTCAGGGACCTTGCTATTTAAAGAGCCCCTTATAAGCATTTTATCTACTGAACAAACATACATGCGAGTATGTGGATGTATGTATATAGTAAATTTATTTTGACTTACAAGTTGGATAAAATTGTGATTTACTCATGCACTAAATTTACCATTTATTAAACTCTTCATCTGCTGGAGCCCATGTTTCCAAGGACTGAATAGCATGAGAGAATATGAACCACTGTCTAATTTTCAGACAGAAAGACACCAATTCATTGTCATTTACTTCATGCCCAAAATGAGCTATCTTTAGAGTAAGACTGTCTAATGAAAGTGTGTTTTATTTTTAAGGGCATAAGAGGAGGAGGAGGGACAGAACTGCCTGGAATCTCCCCCAGATGTCTATGTGGGATATTGTTTGTCTGTTTTGAAGGACAGGGTAAGCTGGTGAAGTGGGGGTGGGGGCAGGGGAAGGGGGGACAGAGATTGTTCAAGGCAATGACCCGCTGGAGGGAGAAAGGGATTGCAAAATCCAGCTTGGAGAAACTCCCCGGATCAAAGACAGACCTGTTTTGCTGAAGCTCTGCTCTGACCTTTCTGAATGACTCAGCTCAGCTGGACAAAAATGAGCCTGTTGCTCAGACCCATACATACCGAAAACAGACTGATAGCTGTCAGAGGAGAGGGGGGCTGGCGGCTGGGTGATGAAGGTAAAAGGATTAAGCAAAACAACAACTACTCATAGACAGAGACAACAGTATGGTGATTACCACAGGGAAAAGGGGGTGGGTGGTATGGGGAGGTCAATGGTGATGGTAAATGGTACCTTGGTGTGGCGAACACACAATACAATACACAGATGATGTATTACAAAACTGTACACCTGAAATCTATATAATTTTATGAGCCAATGTAACCCCAATAAACTCAGTAAAAATAAGGATTTTTTAAGTGAGCCTGGATTTCCCAGCTCTCACTTTGCTGTGTCAACAGCAGACTTACCCACCGCACATAAGCATGGCTCCCGTTTGCATGCAAGAGCCATCTGTTTCCTTCGCAGCTGACACAGGCTGGCTGGGACCTTCTCGAGGTATTTTCCTGGTCATCTTGAACTTGAACAAGCCCTTTCAGTGCTCCCATCTCAAGGCTCTTTCTCACAAGACCTTGTGTCCTGGGATAACTTGCCCAGGGGCAGAGATTAGCACTCTGCCAGAGCGATTAAAACGTGGCTGAGAGCAGAGGGGGGGCCAGGGCACATGCCACCTGCCCTGACTCGGTGCTCACAAGCTGGTCCCTCATCACCCATGCTCATTATCCCTCATAAACCATGACCGACTACGGGGACGTGGGTCACTTAGCCAATAGCAGTCATTCAATTGGAGATTGTTTATCAACCATGGAACAAATTAATGGCAAATCTGAGGTTATATTGACGTGATGCTTAAATATGCATTTAATTCTGCCCACTGACTAAAAAATTCCACTAGTTATCTCAAATTCTGCCTAGGGGGTTTGACTGATTTTGTTTTAAAAACAAAATTGACTAGCTCCTCAGTGCCATGTTGACACTTCCTATGAGTAACTTATCCTCAAAGGTCGGATTACCCCCTCCTTCCCAAACCTTGCATGTCCTTGGAGAGATCATGGAAACCAAGGACAAAACCCTCAAGATCTATGAAAAGAGCAAGTGGGGAGAGGGTGACCTAAAGGATGTTTTATTTATTTTTTTGCAAATCTGCACTTGGAACCACAGAGTTTAGAAATAATGAAATAGGAAAAGGAGTGGGATTCCACGCACAAAGCAGGGGTAAAAGTAACCAAAATTTCTCACTTATTACCCCATTCCAATCCAAATATTTATCGCATCATTAGCATTCAATCAAACAGAGCCTTCTATGAGAGTTTCATAGTGAAAGCCACTTCTACAAACATTGTATAAGAGGGAGAGAATAGCCTTTTAATAATTTCTGGTAATTCATAATAACGGTGACTATCATTACTAAACACTTACTAAGTGCTAGGCCTCATATTAACAACTTTGCAAACATTATCTCCTTCAATTAATTTTCAAAACCACCATATGAGATCTGTGTTTTTATCCCCCATTTTCCAGATGAGGTAACTGAAGATTAATATAGTAGACATGGCTTGTTTTTGTCTGCTCAGCTCTCCTTCCTTTGAATACCAGCCTGCCCTTCATGCTGTAAATACAGGGGATTAAAATCCCAACTATGTCCAATCACAGAACCACAGAGATAGACATGTGACCAAGTTAGGCCAATTAGACTCTAACCTGGGAATTTGAACTCAGAGTAGAGAAATATTCAGAATCAAAAGTAGCTAAAGTGGAGTTGTCAGAGCTGAGTACCCTAAAGATCCAACATGTTTAACATCCCTGCCAAGATCCTTGGACCTGCCCTGGATCCTGTCTTTCTCAAAGCCTCAGTTTCAGCTATTCCTTTGATTCTGGGAATGACCCCATTTCCTTCCAACACATCCCTTTTAAGAGTGCTTATGTTAGCCAGAGCCGGTTTCTATTCCTTGCAACCCAAGAACAGCAACTGATACACTTACAAGGCATTCAATAATTGCTTCAACCTTACAGATACTAAGTGAAAGTTGGGATTTTAACTCAGGTCTGTAGGACTACAACATAGTTATGCTGATTCATTCCCATAAATTCTCACTAAGCTCATGGCTTTTATAGTTCTTGTAGCAACGGGTTCTGTGATTTTTGCTTTTCTGCTTAAGACTTTGGCTGGTTTCTTATTGTTAAGAACACTTCAGCCATGATTGGGGTTGTTTTGTTTTGTTTCTGCCAGAAAGCACATTGCTAATACTAATCCTGTAATGTCAAACAAGTCGCTTCATCTATTTGGGTGTCCACCTCCTCCTCCATTTATGACATAAAGGGAGGAGACTCCAGTAACTATAGCTTTCAAAGGACAAAGGATGCAGGTAGTTAGAGGGTCCTCTCTTAGCTGAGAGGAGGTAATGGAAGACAGTCACTAAGACATAACCAAATCGCCCAAAAGCCTGAGGAAGCCATCTGGGGCCTTGGAGACGAGGGATAACTGAGCCCAATAATTTTCAAACTTGTTCATCCTCTCACATCAAGCTTTTTTCTGAGCATATACCTCCTTTCCAATGTGTACATTATTTTTATAAATGGTCAGCATTTACTATAAACCATATCATATTAAAAATATTCTAAATAATACACTATAATATTTCATGTATGCATCTGCATGATTGTTTGCTGTAGTTCCTAGTGTTCCCACACTTACTGTGGACATCACTGACTTAGAGATCAAGAGAAAAAGATCCCTGTAATAAGTCCAGATAAATCCTTTTGGACCCTGGTTCTTGCAGAAGAATTTTTAAGGCCTTCCCCTACTCCTGAGGTCTGCATATGAAAATAGTGTTTATATTAATAAATCAGCACTTATTACATTGATTTTTATGTCTATTTCCCCATCAGATTGTGATGTTCTTCTGGGCAGGGGCTGTGTCATGCTTACCTCAGTCTTCTCAGTGTACAGCTCTGACATAGCATGAGGCACAAATGGGTGCCTAATAAACAGCTGTTTCATTTAATAGGAGAACCCTGTTCCCTTGGTAACCTTCCTTCCGGGTTTGCTAGCCCAGGCATCCCTCTCCTTCATGTTGGTCAAGACTGGGCCACCACAGTCCCTGAGGTCATCTGAGTAGTTGGCTAAGGGTCCCAAAGCCCAGCAGCTCTTATCAAAAACCAAATAACACATTTTAAATGCAAATACAGAACTATCAAGAATTTGGCCTTGGCCCAGCCGACGTGGCTCAGTGGTTGAGTGTCAACCTATGAACCAGGAGGTCACGGTTCGATTCCCAGTCAGGGCACATGCCTGGATTGCAGACTTGATCCCCGGTGTGGGGCTTTCAGGAGGCAGCCAAACTATGATTCTCTCTCATCATTGATGTTTCTATCTCTCTTTCCCCCTTCCTCTCTAAAATCAATTAAAAAAAAAAAAAAAAAATATATATATATATATATATATATATATATATATATATATATATATATATATATATATTTTTTTTTTTTTTTTGCTTTGGGCCTCAGAGAAGCAAATCTATTAAAATAACAATGTTTAAAAGCTATCTTTGCCTTTAGATACAATCTCTACTGAAGGAAGTTTCCAATATGGACTTTCTGAGTTTACTGTACAACAGAAGACACACTCATGTGTGTCTCCGGAGTCTCGCCATCGCTGTTATGAAAGAACCTCCTGTGTCATTAGGAGCGTCCGTGGTGAATTGCATTTCTGTAGTTCTTTGGTCTGGAGGCACTTAGGTTGTGCAATCAGGGTCGTTCACTGTGCTCGGGTCAGGAAATCATGCATATGTTTCTGGGCTTCCCTAATCCCCTGACTCTATATTATGAGAGTTTATGGAGGCATAGGTTACAGCTTGCATTTTTGTGAGATTATGCAACCGCGTCTTCCTTGGCGTCCCAGAAGAAGCCTGGGAAAACTCACGGTTTCAAGCTTTCCTTTTTCCCAGCAGAGAAAGTGGAATTCCATTCCTTTGTCCCGCTGCTTTGCCCCACAGAGGACAGAGCCGTGTTGGGAGAACAATTGTCCATGGAAGGTACTGCACTCCCATCCCCCTGGGGCTGAACAACCAGCTTCAAGGACTGTTCCCCCAACATTTTCAGATGATGAAACAAAGGACGCTCAGACCACATCCCCTGCCTGGTAAATGAGGTGGAACAACCCACAGCAGGAAGGAAGAGCAAAAGACAGAGAGAGACAAGGAACTAAAAATGTCCGTGCTGTCTGCCATCCCTCACTGAGCAGGTTATCTCACCGGAAGTGGGGGCTGTTTCTTTTGAGATGTTGGTCCTAATCCAGAAGGTTCTCTCATGGAAGCCAGAGCTGTCTGAGGCTCGACTCCGAGTCCTTGAATAGGACAGATCCCATCCAACAGAGGATTGATTCAAGCCTCTTCCTCCGGCACAGATGCTGCCTCCAATATTTGCAGGGAGCTCCTTCAGAGGCAAACCAATGCAGGGCAGTCATGCACAGGTCTCAGTTCTATCCTCTTGCTCCCGGTCCAGAATGGGCTGGAACTCCAATACCACCGCACAACAGGCCACGTCAAGTCTATGCATCCACTGTGCATAGGCTTGTGGCTCAGTAGTTGAACATCAACCTGTGAACCTGGAGATCACGGTTCCATTCCCAGTCAGGGCACACGCCCCTGTTGTGGGCTCCATCCCCAGTAGGGGGCGTACAGGAGGCAGCCCATCAATGATTCTCTCTCATCATTGATATTTTTCTCTCTCTCTTCCTCCTCTCCCTTCCTCTCTGAAATTAATAAAAACATATTTTAAAAAGAAAGTTGTGTGTGTGTGTGTGTGTTTTTAAAGGAAAATAGAAAGGAAAAAGACTTGATAGTGTCTCCCCCTCCAACAGAGCTGATTAGTTATGGGCTCTCTCCTGGCTCATTGCTATTCAGCAAAAAGCAACCAAATGGAACCCCTCCCCCGCCCCCTCTGTGGTTCCCTGGGAAATTCACAATGGACAGACCAAGGGAGTGTCTTTCCTGGGCTGGGTCTCTCTCTCTCTGAATCGGTGGACAAAAATATTACTGTAGCGTTTGTCCTCCTGAGCCCGGAAGAGAAGGAAATGTTCACCCTGGAACGTTCTGAAACGTCTCCTCGAGCTCCCATTGTGGCCTGAGATTGAGAGGTTTTAGGGCTGTCGGCACAGTCCTGCCGCCCCTTTGTGGAGGGGTGACAGGCCTTACAAAGCGGGCGGCCTCTTTCATCTGCTCATGCTGGCTGCCAATGGTGCCAAACACAGTTTAAATATTTTCCCACAGGATATATGCTAATTGAGGAAAATCTATATAACACAGAGAAGCCAAATACGTCCACCACTTAAAGGTACCCGCTATTCATACTTAATGTGTATATCTTACCTGTCTTTTTTCTATACATACATGTTCTTTTTGATAAAAAAAAAATATCAACTACATATATGTGTGTGTGTGTGTTTTAAGTATTTTTTACTTAAAAAATTATACTACATTTTTTAAATAAGATATTCTGGAAATTCGTTTATGAAGGGTTAAGTATATATGTATATGTATGTATATATGCTACTATATTGTATATGTATTTTTTTCTTCTTATGTTATGAGTATATCATAATTTACTTAAGCAATCTCCTATTTTGGGACACATTTGACATTTTTCCTATTGAAAAAAATTCTTTGGATAAAATCTGCACTTTGGACACATTTATGGTAATTTCTTAAAGATCAATTACTAGCAGAAAAATTGCCATTCCAAAGGTAAACAAATGATAAGTTTTTGGACACATCACCAAATGGCTTCCCAAAAAGATTATACCAATTTAGCAGCTATGCATAAAATTATTTTTAATCTGACATTCTGATAGACATCCACCAAAATTGGTTCTATTACTGTTTTAGTTTGCATTTATTCAAATGGATATTACACCAAGCATTTTAAAAAATGTATTGCTCCTTTGTAGTGTCTCTGTTGTGAATGCTCTATTCCTACTTTTACCCAGTTCTCTATTGGGAATTGAGTATTTTCTTTTTTTCTTTTTTTTTATATTTTATTGATTTTGTACAGAGAGGAAGGGAGAGAGATAGAGAGTTAGAAACATCGATGAGAGAGAGTCATCGATCAGCTGCCTCTTGCACACCCCCTACCGGGGATGCGCCCGCAACCAAGGTACATGCCCTTGACCAGAATCGAACCTGGGTCCCTTCAGTCCCCAAGCCGACGCTCTATCCATTGAGCCAAACCGGTCCCGGCGGAATTGAGTATTTTCTATACCGATGTATAAGAAATCTATGTATTGCATTCCATAAGGCAATCACCGAGACCCTATAATTTTCTTTCCTCAGTTTGATGTTTGACTTTCAATATTATTTATTGTGTGGGGTACACAAAATCATTTTTTTTCTTTTTATATGTTTACTGAAAATATAGAAAAACAATAAGATAAAGTATAATCACCTAATTATCACTACCCAGAATTAGTAAAGAAATGCAGAGATTTTTACTTTTAGTATAATTCAAACCATTCAAATATTTTCCTTTATGGTTTCTATCTTTCTTGTTATTCTCATAAATAGCTTCCTTACTCTACAACCTCCTGCATTTTCTCCTAGTCCTTAATTAACATGTAAATAAATCTTTAATTCATCTGGAATAGTTTTGGTAGAAGGTCAGGGTGTAATGTTACATCTTTACAAATTCTTCTTTTGCCCAGTATATCCATGACTATAATGAATAGATATTCAGCCGAAACCAGTTTGGCTCAGTGGATAGAGCGTCGGCCTGTGGACCGAAAGGTCCCAGACTCGATTCCAGTCAAGGACATGTACCTTGGTTACGGGCACATCCCCAGGTGAGGTGTGCAAGAGGCAGCTGATTGATGAATCTCTCTCATTGATGTTTCTAACTCTCTATCCCTCTCTCTTCCTCTCTGTGGAAAATCAATTATATATATATATATTTTTTTTTTCTTTAATCAATGACTTCCCAATTAAACATTAAAAAAAAAAAAAGAATAGATATTCAGCCCTAGCTGTTTGGTTCAGTGGATAGAGCCTCGGCCTGTGGACTGAAGGGTCCCATGTTCGATTCAGGTCAGGGGCACATGCTCAGGTTGTGGGCTTGATCCCCAATAGAGGACTTGGAGGAAGCAGCCAATCCATGATTCTCTCTTATCATGGATATTTTCCTCTCTCTCTCCCTCTTCCTTCCTCTCTAAAATCAATAAAAATATGCATTTTTAAAAAAGAATAGATATCTAGGCCTCTTCCTGTATAAGTGTGGAATCATGAATATTGGGAACTGAGAGGAAGCCAAATAGTTCTGGCAAAAGCAAGAAACTATACCAATAGCAATAAAACCAATCAGCACGAGTGGTCACACAGAATAGGCAGGTCATAGGGAGGTCCCGCACCAGGTGGTGAGGTGACAGAATATCCACACATGAGAAGAGTGAGCTGCCTGCTCACACTCCATTTCTCGCCCTCAGTCTTTTCCTCTCTGCCACCTGCTGCCACCTCCTGGAGGGTAAAACTCACAAAGATGAGACAGCATTGAGGCATCTTGAACCATGTGAACCCGGCGGGAAGTCTAGTGACCAGGACTTAATGGCCATGAGATTAGACAGTGGAGACACCAGGGAGGGTGACAGACCTTCCTCAGTGCCATGTCTGGGGGACGCAGTGACAAGCTATGGTACATGGAAGATGGTTAGTGCCTTCAACATCACCTACCTCGCCTACTCCTAACAACGTGGGAGTGACATGGTATGACTTGTATGATTTAGCTTAGACAGTGCTCCGCCCTTACTCATTTTAACTCGCAAGTTATGTTACTGACAGTGAGATGTCCAAGTCAGTTAAAATAAAACGTTGAGCTTATTTTCATTGCTGCAGAAATTGACAGTTTTTTTTGGTGTTTTTTTTCCAAATGCTTGGTGACAATGTTTTTTCTCCAGATGCTTCTGGCTGACTTTTTGTTGTTGTTGTTTGTTTCAAATATTTTCATAGTTGCTCACTGAGGCATTTTTATAATGGCTGCTTTAAAATCTTTGTCAAAAAAAATTCTAACATCTCTGTCAGGTCGCTGTTGGCATTTATTCATTGTCTTTTTGAATTCCATTTCAGATCTTCCAAGTTCTTGGTGTGACAAGTGATTTTCAATGGGAAATTTGACATCTGAGCTATTGTGTTCTAAGACACGGAATCTTATTTAAACCTGTTTTAGCTGGCTTGCTCTGACACTGCTACACAGGGGAATTGGGTGGGGGTAATAGTCAGGATCCCCCTCCCCCCCACTCCTTGGCCATTGACACTGGAGGGGGTTGGTCTCTGTTCTCTTCACATAGGAAAAGGTTTGTAAAGTGTATTTATCACCTCTAGGTTGCTGGTTCGATTCCCAGTGAGGGCACATGCCCGGGTTGTGGGCTTGATCCCTGGTAGGGAGCATGCAGAAGGCAGCTGATTGATGTTTCATTTTCATATCAATGTTTCTCTCTCTATCTTCCTTCCCCCATCCCTCTCCCTCTCCCTTCCATCCCTCTAAAAAGAGATATCTAGGCAGGTAAGCCATTAGCACCAAGAGGTCTAGCAGCAAGTAACAAACACCCAGCTGTGGGAACTAGGAAAAGCAGGAAGGTTCCAATTTCTGTAAGAAGTGTGCTATGGGAAGTGAGGGTCAAGGAAGGACCCTATCCCGAGGAGCTGGGTTACTGGACAGGTATAAGAAATCTGAGCAGCACTCAGATGTAGGGACTGAGTGAAGAAAAGAAACCACTTACTAGAAATACAATGAGAGCCATGAGGTGGGCACAGGTCAAAATCAGACAGGGATTAACAAGGAAATTGGCTTGGTATTGACTGTCTGCCACAGTTTGGTCAGAGAGTGGAAAGATGACAAACACTTGGTCAGCAATGCATTTGGCCTTTCCAAAGAGCAGTGTTTATTACGGCATGGTTCCCGCAACATTGAACTTTACAGAGACTTTTATCTGAGGGTCTGAGGGTCTCAAAGCACCTTAGGAATAGTGATGCTGGACATCAGCACAGAGGAGGGTTCAAAGCTCTCCACAGACACTTACTAGTTCTCCCCACACTCTGTGATCCTCCTGTCCAATCCCCTTTTCCTACAGCCTCTAGCCTGTGTCCCCAAAAAGGCCCTCTCCACCAGCCTCTTAAAATAAAGTCCCAGTGCCTGTCTTGGCCTGGGTGGGTGACATTCAAATTTTCTCAGCCCCATCAAGAGTCAGAAGCAATCACAACTCCTCCAGCTCTGAGTCCTAAAATCTGCCATGTTTCCAAGAACAAGCCCTCACTCTTAGACCATTTTTTAAAAATACACTTTTATTGATTTCAGAGAGGAAGGGAGAGGGAGAAAGAGATTGAAACATCAGTGATGAGTCATTGATTGGCTGCCTCCTGCATACCCCCGACTGGGGATCGAGCCCGCAATCCAGGCATGTGCCCTTGACCAGAATCAAACCAGTGACCCTTCAGTCCACAAGCCAATGCTCTATCTATCCACTGAGCCAAACCGGCTAGAGGTTAGCCCACCACTTGTGTGTGTGTGTGTGTGTGTGTGTGTGTGTGTGTTTATGCCAAAAATCCTATCTTCTCTGTATCTCAGCCCATGCTATGTCAGTCCGGGAACATCCTGTCATTCTCTTGCCCAAGACCTGGAGTGAGTAGGATTCTTGTTAACTAGCTTGTGTTCTTTTAACCCTGACCTTTTCTAAGAATTAGAAACAGGAGAGGTAGCCTGAGGAAAGAATTGATAAGCTGGACTTGATTAAAATTTAAAAGTTCTGTTCTGTGAAAGATAAAGTCAAAAGAATGAAAAGACAAACCACAAACTGGGAGGAAATATTTGCAAAAAACATATCCGGTAAATGACTATTACCCAAATATACAAAACACACACACACACACACACACACAAAACAAACAAACAAACAAACAAACAAACAAACTCTTAAAATTCAATAATAACATTTAAAACTTGAGAAGAAAAAAAAAATCAGCCATAGACCTTAAGAGACACCTTACCAAAGACATACAGATGGCAAATAAGCATGTGATCAGGGAAACACAAAACAAAACCACCATGAGATACAACTACCCATCTATTAGAGTGGCCACACTCTACAAGATCGACACCACCAAATGCTGACAAGGATGTGGAGCACCAGGAACTCTCATTCACTGCTGGGGGGAATCCAGAATGGTCACTTTGGAAGGCAGTTTGGCAGTTTCTTACAAAACTAAATATTCTCTTCCCATACATACGCCCAGAAATCATGCTTCTTGGTATTTACCAAAAGGAGTGGAAAACTTACTTCTATACAAAAACTTTATAGAAGCTTTATTCATAACTGCCCAAACTTGGAAGCAACCAAAATGCCTTTCAGTAAGTAAGTGGATACATAAGCAGTGGTACATCCAAACAATGAACTAAAAAAGAAAGGAACTAACTATCAAGTCGTGAAGATATGGAAGAGACTTAAATCCATATTACTAAGTGAAAAACGCCAACCTGTAAAGGCTACATTCTGAATGATTTTAACTATGTGACATTCTGGAGAAGGTAAAAATACGGGCACAGCGGAAACTGGTTTGGCTCAGTGGATAGAGCGTCAGCCTGCGGACTGAAGGGTCCCAGGTTCAATTCCGGTCAAGGGCATGTACCTTGGTTGCAGGCACATCTCCAGTAGGGGGTATGCAAGAGGCAGCTGATCAATGATTCTCTCTCATCGATGTTTCTAACTCTCTATCCCTCTCTCTTCCTCTCTGTAAAAAAAAAAAAAACACAATAAAAAGCATATTTAAAAAAATACGGGGACAACAAAAAGATGAGTGCTTGCCAGTGGTTAGCAAGGAGCGAGGGAGGACTAGGCAGAGCACAGAGGATTTCTAGGGCAGTGAAACTACTCTGTATGATATTATAATGGTGGATACATGTCTTTATCCCTTTGTCCGAACCCATAGGATGTACACCACCAAGAGTGAACCCTAATATACACTATGGGTTTACGCTCTGGGTGATAATGACGTGTCATGGCAGGTTCACCATGTACACACATGTACCTCTCTAGTGGGGCATGTTGATAATGAAATAAGGAAGGGAGGAACGGAAGAAAGAAAGAAGAAAAGCCAAGAGCCTGGTGAGGATGTCGGTGGCATTAGGAGTCCTTGAGTAATGTGTGCTCCCAGCTCTGTGTGCCTGCGAGTCTCTTACAAATGCTGACTAATGCCCTCCCGTCTCCACTCGGAAATGTGAGCCCTTTCCTATGCACTCAGGGAGTGCACTAGATATGACCCCTCGATTGGAAGTGCCAATGCCTCTGAAAACAACCCAGGGCGAGATGACGACGGCAGCCTTGCAGAAAGCTGTTTTCCAGTGCCTGCCGTTAGCTCGGCCCAAACTGACTCCGTGTGGCCCCCTTGGCTCCCGTGCTCTAGAGAGAGCGCTTCCAGCCTTGCTCCGGTTTGCTGTCCGGGCTCCAGAGCTGCTGGGCCTGGGCCTGACATTTGGTTTGAATTAGACGTGTTGCACAGATCTGCCTGCGGGAATGACAACCTCTCGGAGCAGGCCTCCCAGAGAAGGCAGAGGGAGTCAAGAGAGAAATTGGTATTTGAACTCAAACAGGACCTGGTGACCTGGTCATCTGAGAAGCTGGTGAATCCAGGACGGAATGCTGGGAATCTTTGGATGGAAAGTAGAAGTCAGACCCTCAGAGACAAGACAGGTAAATACCATGGCCCGAAACTCTAAAGGGGAGCATGGCTAATAGAAGGGAAACGTTTCCAGGATCATTTTAAATATAATTCTAGTAATGTCATCCCAAACAATCCCAATGATGATCTAACTGGGGCTGGCACAAGGACTTTGTGTGTGTGTGTTGGGGGGGGTGTGATTTTTTACAGAGAGGAAAGGAGAGGGACAGAGAGTCAGAAACATCGATGAGAGAGAATCATCGATCAGCTGCCTCTTGCACACCCCTACTGGGGATGTGCTCGCAACCAAGGTACATGCCCCTGACTGGAATTGAACCCGGGACCTTTCAGTCCGCAGCTGACGCTCTATCCATGGAGCCAAACTGGTTTTGGCTGAAATTTATTAAATTTTTAATGTATGCCAGGATTCATGCAAAACCTTAACAAATATTTCATCACTCAGTCCTCAAACTACTACAGTAACTATTTGTTGGGTACTGCTGTTCTGCCCATTTTATAGACTCAAACACCAAGATGTACATGGTTACATTAATTGGTCAAGGTCATACAGCAGGTAGGTTTCCCAAATCTGGATTTGAACCTAGACAGTCTGACTCCACAGAGGGAAAACTGGTTTGGAAACCAGCCAAAGGGGGGGGAAAAAAATGCCTGGAAGCTTCTAGTTGAGCATAAAATTAAAATGAAGCAATAGCTAATGTGGCCTCTGCAAAAAACGGGTCCCATTTTCAGAAGTGTGGTGTCCATTGGCCAAGGGACAATCATCTGTATTTTGCATTTGTCAGTCCCCATCTGGAGAACTGTGCCAGGTCTGGCCACTCCACATCACGAGGCCAGGGAAAAAGTACAGAGGATGGTGAGGGGCTTTGTAAGGCACAAGCGAAGTGACTAAAACTGGGAATTGATTTATTTTTTTGGTCAAGAGAGGCCCTTTGAGGGACATGGCAGCTTTTTCTAGCCAAAGGGCAAGCGTTAGAGAAAGGACTTGCCTTATTCTCAATAACTCCAGAGGGAAGAATTAAAACCAATGGATGACAGTTGTAGGTAGGCTGATTTCCAGTCCATAAATGAAAAAAATTTCTAACCATGAAGACAGATTTTCACCTGGCCGGTGTGGTTCAGCGGTTGAATGTTGACCTATGAACCATGAGGTCACTGTCTCGATTCCTCATCAGGGTACATGCCCAGGGTTTCTGGCTTGATCCCCAGTAGAGGGTGTGCAGGAGGCAGCCAATAGATATTCGTGGATGTTTTCTCTCTATCCCTCTCCCTAAAATCAATAAAAACATCTTACCTAATAAAAGACAAACATGTATATAAATTGACTGTACCTCTGCTACGCCCACAGCCAATCAGGTGTGAATATGCAAATTAACCCAGCAAAGATGGCAGGTTAATTTGCACATGTAGGCGTGGAGCTGCAGGGAAGGGTAGGACTCCTGCTATGAGCAGGGACTTGCAGGCTCCCAGATGGCCAGGAGCGAAGCCAGGGGAAGGAAGGCCTATTCTTATTATTGTGCAAGGCCTCTAGTTTTTTTTTTTATAAAGAGCTTTCCCCCAGATTATTGGTCCACAGACAACTCTCCCATTGGATGTTTCTAGATGCACCATGGGGGAAAGTTAGCAATTTCATGATTAGACACAGTAAACACATCTCTTCAAGGCTGGATTCCTCAAACCCTTTAACGGGTTAGCAAGCTTCCACTTTCTCCAAGAAGAACATTCCCCAAACTTAATTGACCACAGAATCAGACTCTAGGGGTGTCGAACTCAATCAGAGAAGGGGCCAAAATCTAAAATCCAGCCTAAATCGCGGGCCGAATGGTTTACTGAACAGTCATAAACTGACAATGTCATAAACTGACAGCGGAGTGCAGTGATGACAGCGCGGTGCGGGCCACATTGCAAGGCCTGGCGGGCTGGATTTGGCCCGCGGGCCTTGTGTTTGACACATGTGCTAGGTGATTAATTTGGTTTTCATGACTCATCTGTTAACATCTCCTGCAGCAAGGACTCTATAAAGCATGTTTGGGAGCGCTGCACCAAAGCCATCATCAAGGAAATGGGACTCGGGAATGTGTCTCCGTAGAGTATACACGTCACGTGAGGAAACAAGATAAATAAAACTCCAAGGGACCCAATGAGCACTCGGTGTGGCAAAGGAGGAAGGGCTGCTGCGGAAGCAAGTGATGCCATTGGAGCAGGCCGATCACGGGGACATGACGGTCAAAAACACACGTTTGAGAATCGGAGGAGGAGGTAAGGATGTTGAACTCCAAAAGCTTTCGGTCACAACCCGACAATCGATCTGGGAGACGGCAAAGACTTCTGTTTGCTACCAGCGAGCCTGTTTCCAAAGACGCCATTTAAAACCACACTCCATTAAAGACGGTTTGTGTAGGCGGATTACTCGGAGAAAAACTGCATCTCCGACACCTTCAAGGAAGGATAATGAAGCCAACGGAATGGCCAACCTATTTAGAAGGAAGTCAGCAGAAGCGAGTTTCGAAGCCCAAGTGAATTTAAAAATAGAGCTGGGCCGCGAAACTGGTGTGGCTCAGTGGTAGAGCATCGGCCTGCGGACTGAAGGGTCTCAGGTTCAATTCCGGTCAAGGGCATGGACCTTGGTTGAGGGCACGTCCCCGGTGTGGGGTGTGCAGGAGGCAGCTGATCGATGTTTCTCTCTCATCGATGTTTCTAACTCTCTATCCCTCTCTCTTTCTCTCTATAAAAAAATCAATAAAATATATATTTTTAAAAATAGAGCTGGAAGAGATGCAAAACGGCTAGAGCAAAGAACTGCACTGCTGGACCGCTCCTGGTGTCCTTCCACCTGAACTTCCTGGGTACCTGAGAAGGCCAAGTGCAGGGACTTGTGGTGTGTGTGCCAGGATTGGAGGGACTCCAGGGCCACTTGATTGTGATCTGCCCAAAGTCACTGGGCCTATTTCAGAGTGGGATAATGCCACCTGTCACTCCGAGAGTGCGTGCACACACACACACACACACACACACACACACACACACACACCAACAAGCCAGTAATGCTTTCAAGGGCGGGAGACTGTCTTAAAACCTCAAGAGGGGAGAGAGTATCTGGTTTTTAAAAGCATGTTCAATGTGCTCCGGGTTTACTGATAGGAATTACGGGAAGACCAGCTCCTCAGAAACCTGTGCATTGCTGCGCATCAGCCGACAATAGAGTGGGAAGGCTTTGCAGGAAGCTACGGAGCTGGAAACACATCCCTGAGAACTGCCCCCTGAGTGTGCTCCTGTCATTGGTGAGGACAGTAACTAGCACGAAAGCCTCCGTGTTTGGGGGGATGGGAATATGACCTCCCTGCCATGGAGGCCACCGGAAAATCTGCTCACATTAACCAGCTGCATGCTGGAAATGCTGGCCTCTCCCTCACAGAAATTATTTCCCTAACAGATGCCTGATCTCCACCCAGAAGGATTATGGAGCAAATGGCAGATTTGCCTCAAAGGCGGCTTAGTGAGTCATCGCCGATATCGGGCAAGGCACGAGCTAAAATATTTGGGGAAATGGAGTTGGGGGGTGTGTGTGTGTCTGTGAACTCTGGGAATGGAATGTAGCATCTGGATGGGGGAGACAGAGCACTGGAATCTACGCGAGGAGAAGTTTAATACACTGAGATTTTCTACAAGGATTGTAAAATGTCAAAGCTGGTTTATTGCAATTCAGAGCATTTATTCTGAAGCTGAAAAGAGTTCTTCTAGCTAAAAAATTAAGGTGGTGTAATACCCCGACTGTCTTTACTTGTTTACTTGGCAGCAACATAATAATCTGGCCATTCAGTGTGTGTGTGTGTGTGTGTGTGTGTGTGTGTGTGTGTGTTAGAGGTCTGGTGCATGAATTCGTGCATGGGTGGGGTCTGCCAGCCTGGCCAGGGGAAGGTGACATGGGCGGTTGGGCAGCCTGCCTGCTGGTCAAACTCCTGGTCGAAGGGACAATTTGCATATTAGCCTTTTATTATATAGGATATACACTGAGTGGCCAGATTATTATGCGTTCAGAGATCATCATAATCTGGCCACTCAGTGTATATGCACACATTCACAGACACTCTGAAAAGTCGATCTACAACAACCTTGCTGCTCATTAGAAATTCCAGGGACCTTTCAAAAATCCATACTCTGGACCAATTAAGTTATACAGCTCTGGGGGTGGGACCCACACACCAGTACATTTTAAAACTCCCCCAAGTGACTTCTGAATGCAGTCAAAAGGAAGAACTGATGCTCCAGAGAGAGAGTGGATTCCTTATTCATTCATTCACTCATTCATTCAACAAATATTTAGTGAACATTTGATATGTACCAGGCACTGGGCTAGATGCTAGGGATAACATGGTGACTGAAAAAAATGTATGATCTTTAATCTCATGGAATTTTCAGTCTAATGCGGGGAGGCTGACTATGCCATTGAAGTCTTACTAAGAATTCTGGGCCTGCAAGCTGACATAACAGAGTCTAACCTCCATGAGGTATCACAGAGGTCCATCTGGCGAAGTAACATTTATAACAAGAGCTAACGACCGAGCAAGCCGTTAACTGGCAAGGATGGGCAGAGCTCTTCCACTATTTCTAAAAGGAGAAGCAGCATATGCAAAGGTCCTGTGGCAGGAGAGAGACTGACAAGGAATAGCGGAAAGTCAGTGTGGAAGGCATGTCCAAAGCCATTATTAGCAAGAGTGGCCTGGAGGACACCGGCCAGGTCAGTGAGGTCCCTCTCACCATGGCCTTGTAGGCCACTGTGGTACTCAGGGTCGACACAGAACAACGGAAACCACTGTGGGCATTTAGAGAAAAAAAAATAATGCAAGGAGTTGGTTTTCCAGGTGAAGGAAGAGCCGAGAAGGAAGAGGATGACCAGTCAACCTGGCAATTAGAGCAGCAGAAGCCACTCCCAGCCCTAGCTTGGGGGGAGAAGGAGGTGGGCATGGACTCACCTGGTGAAGCTGGAACCTCTGGGGGACCACACAGCAGGCCCTTCCGTGGTAACGTGTTGTTAATGGGAACACTTCTACTGGTGTCTCTCCCAACAGGCAGACCACACCGTCCCGTCGGTCTTCACATCCATCTCAGGCCTCCAGGCAGGTGAAGTCCTCTCCATCAGTCCAGATGTGGCTCCTGCTGAGAGCAAGGGATGGGCATGGCAGCAGGAAACGGTCCTTCAGCTGTGGCCTTTCGACCAGCGCACGCGCCCCTACACGCACGCGCCCCTGCACGCACCGGCCCCTCGACGCACGCGCTTGCGACCAGCGCACGCGCCCCCTGGACGCACGCGCCCCCTGCACGCACGCGCCCCTGCACGCACCGGCCCCTCGACGCACGCGCTTCCGACCAGCGCACGCACCCCCTGGACGCACGCGCCCCCTGCACGCACGCGCCCCTGGACGCACGCGCCCCCTGGACGCACGCGCCCCCTGGACGCACGCGCCCCCTCGACGCACGCGCCCCCTGGACGCACGCGCCCCCTCGACGCACGCGCCCCCTGGACGCACGCGCCCCCTCGACGCACGCGCAGTATGTCACGTAGCTGTCATCTCGGTTTGCGGATGCCCTATTGTGGGTCGTAGTGCTTGTGTTCAAAGTCGCCCCTATTTTAGCTACTAATGGCCCCCAAAGCGCAAGCGTGGAGATGCTGGGCATTCGGCTGTGCCCGAGAGAAGCCCGAAGAGCTTCCTTTAAACGAAAAAAAATGAAAGTTCTCCACTTTATAAGGCGTTTTGTCACCTCACGTCATCCTAACAAGAAGGGGGAGTACAGGACACTACGATATGGAGAGAGAGGCCGCATTTGCATACTTTTATTACAGCATCGTGTCATAATTATTCTGCCTTATTGTCAGTTATTGTTGTTAATCCCTTACTGTGCCTAGTTTGCAAGTTAAACTTTATCATCGATAGGTACGTGGAGGAAAAATCACAGTGTGTATAGGGCCTGGTAGTAGGCAGGGTTTCAGGCACCCATGGGAGGGGGTGATCTGGCACACATAGCCCGTGGATAAGGGAGGCTGCTGTACTGTGTCCCTCTTTGCAAGTTACTACATAAATGAACGTATTACAAGCTCCAGCTACTGTGGCTCCATTGGTTGGGGTGTCATCAGGTGCACCGGAAGAAGGTTGTGGGTTCGATTCCCAGTCAGGGCACATACCTGGGTTGCCCATTCAATCCCCAGTTAGGGCGCATTCACAACCAATGGATATGTCTCCCTCACATCAATGTTTCTCTCTCTCTCCTTCTCCCTCCCTCCCTTTTTAAAATCAATGAAAAAAAAAAAAAAAAAAAAAAAAAAAAAAAAAAGCCTAACATTTAAAGAAAAAAAATAAACTATATTGCAGATCCTAAGAAGTCCTGGAGTAAGTGAACAATTTGGCTCAGTGGATAGAGCTTCGGTCTGCGGACTGAAAGGTCCCAGGTTCGATTCCAGTCAAGGGCATGTACATTGGTTGCGGGCGCATCCCCAGTGGGAGGTGTGCAGGAGGCAGCTGGTCGATGTTTCTCTCTCACTGACGTTTCTAGCTCTCTATCCCTCTCCCTTCCTCTCTGTAAAAAATCAATAAAATATATTTTTTAAAAATGTCCCTCATTTTAATGCAGCATTTTCCATATTGTTTGCAGCACAGCATAACGTCTTCACAACACATTGACTAACGGCTCGTGGGGTAATGTTTTCCCTGGTCTGGGAAATGCGGCTTAGACAAAACCTACTTAGGCATCTGGTTTATAATTGTGGCTAGGAATTTGAGAGAAGCAAGGGGAAGGGGGTGGGAGCAGACAGGGTTGCAAAAAGTGTAGCTTATGGTATACAAACCCAGGCCGGTTGACCCAAGAGTCACATAAGATAAGCTTCGCTGTAGAAAATTAATTGTTGCAGATAAGAAAATTGGATCAACCTGAAATTTGACGTGTGCCCCGGTTTCTATCCTTTTTGGCTTCTATGGGGAAATGTGAAACAATGGCCAGCTCCATTGAAAGGTGTCTTTCCTTGAGCCCTTACTTAGCAGCGATGCCTAAAAGAGGAATAGGTATTGGATAGAAGGCTGGCTGCCCTAGAGTACATCAGAAGCATCTAGCAAAGGAGGGGGATGTTTTTACTGTGAGACTTTCCTTCCAAGCTGGGAGAATTTGAATACCCTCCTGGGGTCTTAGTCAACATTCTCCTCTTCCACTCCCGTTGAGAGTCACTATATTGAGGAGACGCTATTATCGATGATATTGCTCATATCCCTCAGTTGTGTTGAGTCAACAAAAACAGAACGAGAACCACTGCTGTAGCGGCTCTTCACTCAACTTCAAATAAGCTAAGCCTTTTGCTAAAGGAGAAAGCTAAAATCCTGCCAGGAGATAAGGCTGTGACTTATTAAATCTCTAAGTGTGCCTCGAGGTCAGGAGCGTCTAGACTTGACCATGAAGGATGCTAAAGGATCTGGTTGCCTGATAGAGGGAGAGCCAGGTGGATACAGAACGATATTTATACAGATCCGTGAAGTTAGCAACACAAAAAGGAGTTAGGGTCCCTTCCTGGCATCAAGGTCAGAGCAAAGGTCAGAATCAGGAAAGGGAAGGGAGAGACAGCGGTTGAAAGTCTAGGCCAGTGGTCAGCAAACTCATTAGTCAACAGAGCCACATATCAACAGTACAACGATTGAAATTTCTTTGGAGAGCCAACTTTTTTTAAACTTAAACTTCTTCTAATGCCACTTCTTCAACACAGACTCACCCAGGCCGTGGCGTTTTGTGGAAGAGCCACACTCGAGGGGCCAAAGAGCCACATGTGGCTCACGAGCCGAAGTTTGCCGAACACGGGTCTAGGCTATAGGGGTGTTGAGCAGAGCAGAATGAGATAGCTGAGGGCCGATGGAAAGCAGAGTCATGGACGTGCATACCTGGCTGTCTCCGTGGTGAATCTCACCCTCCATGAGATCTTCTTGCTTCTCGACAAATGCTGGCCTGAGCACCCTCATGTTTGGGGACAGCTCTGCTGACAGGTATTATCTCAGGTGCCACACAGCATCTTTAAGAAGATCATTTTACCTAAGGAAAGGAAGGCACACTTTCCTATTGTTTGCCTTTGGTCTTCCAGAGGAAATAATTGCAAAAGGTGTCTTGTTAAGGGCCAGGGTTAACAGCAAAACTTCAGCTTTTCCCTCTGTTGGATCTTACCCCACGTTTAGAGAACTCTGGCTTGTTGACATGGAGATTGTGTTCAGGTCCCCAGCTCCAAGTTAGCATCTCAAAGGCAAAAGGCTTAGGCTCCACCCATTTCCTTTCTGTGCCCCTGACCCTGCAGACCTCACACCTTGCCAGCTCTTTGGCTTTGTGCAGACCTCAATAATGGCCAGACGGGATGGATGCCTGCTCAACAGGCACCTCCAGACAAGTGGGACAGCTGCCACAAACGTCAGGTGGCCAGAGCTTAGCTGTGTGCTATGTCTGAGGAAGGGCAGGGTTCAAGAAGGAATGTTTTGGCTCATGTGTTGCGACGTTGCCATTGCAAGAACAACTGCAATGTTATGTTTTGTGTCCCAGTTCCACTTTATAGTTTACTCTACACAGAAGGCAGAGCTAAGATAGAAGAGCTTCTGACCCAAAGACTTTTTTGATGTGTGATCAATCCAGTGGATTTGATTCCTTGCTTCTGGGATCCCCTCTATGTCTTTGAACACACTCTATCAAATGGACTAAATCTAGATCTCCTAAGTCTCTCCAAAAGGAGGAAGTAAGATTTTTTTTTTTTTTAACTTTCAAACCATCATGGCTCAAAACTTTAGCCAGGGAAGACGGAGTGAAATTGTGTCGGATTAGATTAAGTGGTGTGAGGTGTTGGGGCAAGATTTCTGTCATCTAGTTCTGGGCTTTGTCTTGAGCTGCAACAATGAGTGTCCTTAAAGATAACATATAAATTAGTGAATTCCTAAAAACACAAAGAAACTAGCCCTCTCACTTTACTGAACAAGATGAGTTTCTTTTTCTTTTTCTTTTAAAATATATTTTATTGATTTTTTACAGAGAGGAAGAGAGAGGGATAGAGAGCTAGAAACATCGATGACAATCATCTTGCACACTTCCACTGGGGATGTGCCCGCAACCAAGGTACATGCCCTTGACCGGAATCAAACCTGGGACCCTTCATTCTGCAGGCCAACACTCTATCCACTGAGCCAAACCGGTTTCGGCAAGATGAGTTTCTTCATGAATGATCAATATATCGTTTCAGTTTGGGCATTAATTCACTATGAAGTAATTTGGTAGATATAATTATTCCTTATTCTTACTATGGCTGTTATTAAAATAAAATGCAGTAAGTGTGCTATAACCTGTCAACAGAAAGATGTCATTTGTTTTATATTGAGATTACTAATCTATAATAATAAAAACGTAATATGCTAATTAGACTAGACGTCCTTCCGGACAACCTTCCGGACGAAGCCAGGGCTGAGAGAGAAGCCCGGGACCCGGGTGCCAGAGGGAAGCTGGTGCCAGCAGCCTGGAGAAGGAAGGCCTACTCTTGCACGAATTTTGTGCACTGGGCCTCTGGTTTCTAGATAATTGGAAGAGAATAAAATGTGTACAGAAATTCTATTGAGTAGAATTTGACCTTTTTTTATGATGGGAAAGGCACTTTAGAATTGTTATTATAAACTTTCACTGAACTAGAGTCAGTTACAGTGCCAACTAGAAAATGTTCTTGATTTTAACTTGTTTTAATACTATAATTTAAGAATAAAAGCGAAGCAAAATATATTCATTTCATTTATAATGGCACCTAAGTCACAGCCCCACCACAACCTCTCTCAAATACCTCTAAATGCCTAGTAAATAGTTAAAAGGTAAAAATCTCACAGATATTTTTATTAATAATAAAGCTGATGAAATGAAACTTATAAAAAAAACAATCAGGAGGTCAGGTTTATTTTGCTGCTGAAAACATAGCAAACCTATTCACCTAAAAGGAGGTAGGAATATGCTTTATGATTTTTTCTGACTGCTGCCTCTAGTTTGAAGTGGCATATTCTGGATGAATGAGAAAAGTTGGCAGCAAAACCCAGAGGTAGAACGTTAGGTTGTTGTGACGTAAAGTTAGTAAAGTCAGGGGATGGATTATCAAGATAGTGGCTGATTAGTTGTAGTCTACACAGTAGCTACATAATACTCTTTTAAAAAATATATATTTTATCGATTTTTTACAGAGAGGAAGGGGGAGGGATAAAGAGTTAGAAACATCAATGAGAGAGAAACATCGATCAGCTGCCTCCTGCACACCCTCCCACCCCCAATGGGGATGTGTCCACAATCAAGGTACATGCCCTTGACGGGAATCGAACCTGGGACCCTTCAGTCCGCAGGTTGAAGCTCTATACACTGAGCCAAACCAGCTAGGGCTACATAATACTCTTTACATACAGTCAACATTTATTAAAACGTCTCAAGGTTTTTAGGGTGTAAATGCCTGAGGACAGAGATTTTGTTTCTTGGTCATTGTAACTTCCCCAGCTTTTGTAGGGTATGAGGCACACAGAAAATGCTCAAAAAAATACTTGGAAAAAAAGATGAAATGAGGGAAGAAAGGAAGGAAAGATGGGAAGAAGGAAGGAAGGAGGTATATCCCTGCTTGCATCAAATAGTAAGATTCTAACACCTCTCGGGAAGATATCAGGTTTAAAATGTTTTCTCACAGTTAGAAATAACTTTGAAGTACAAACCACATTTTGGGGAAATTATTTTGAGACAGACTTCTATTATATCCACACAATGGCCTATTTAGTCAGTGGTGTGATGCTAGGTGTACACCTACACTACACATTATACTTGTCCATGTTTGGTTGTTATGCCTGTGTCATTTTTATGACCCCTATCCTATGCGGTATTATCCTGCTATGAGTCTTAGATCTAATAAAAATAAAATCAGTAGGGAAGGACATTCCAACCTGATTCCTCCACGCCTATCTCCTTTTTTCAAGGATATTCCTGTCAGGAATAAACAAACAAACAAAAATCCTGCCTGCTTCTCCTCACCTCACTCCATCTGAAACCCAATTTTCAAGGGAGAAATTCAAGATTTCAAGAGATACCATATGGCACCTTGTGCTGTTCACCCCAAAGAGACCAAGTAGAGGCATTTGCAATTCATGTGAGGGCCTCTGTGATGAAAACAAGATGAATGAACCAGGGCTATTATTTCATAAGAAGAAGGGTCAAAATCACATTGACGGAGGTCAATGAAAAAGCAAAGATGGCTCTTTCCATGATGGGGCATGGCCACTCTTGAGTTCTAATCAGTAGGGGTGGGAAATAATAAAGAAATTGAGGCCAAAGAAGCTGAACAGTTGTTAGGGGTTGACAGTTAATTTATCTTGTGTCTGGGACTATCTAAAATAATCTCATACTCGCACTGTGAGATGATACTACAGATTTTCTACCCACTTGTCAAGAAGGAGATGAAGAAAGAGAGCAGTACTATTTCTTGCTCTTGGGAGCCAAAATTTGGAGTGAATGCAGCTATAGGAATCTATGCCCCTTTTTGATTTTCAGATGGTTGAAACTTTTCGAAAAGGACTTGGTTTATTTTTGGGTTTTATGGTTGAAATATTTCTCAGAAGGTCATTTAGCCTTGGGAAGCTTTATATCCCACATTTAGATTACTAAAGCTATGTTTTAAATAAGAATATTTGAAACTAATCCAAAAATTGAACTTAAAAAGGAAAAAGATTGTATGATAAGTAGGATTTCAGATGCCAACCCAGCCACATGTATGTCCTTATATAGGGGTATCATCACAGACCCTCTTGCTTCATGGCAGGTATTGTTCCTACTTCATAGACTTTTCTAGTGTCCTCCTACTTTCACCCTGTGCTCAGCCTTTGGACTTGACGATGGAATTTGGCTAATCCAGTGTATACATTGGGATTTTTTTCAGTTGCTGATTACAAGAGTATTCAAACTGGCCTAAACCAAACCCGAAATGTGTTGGCTCATGTACTGGAAATTTCAGAGTCATCCTGGTGTAGGGGCCCAAAATGATACCTCCAGGACCCTTTTGTCTGTGCTGTGACTCAACTTCCTCAGTGTTGATTCCAGTCTCAGATAGGTCCTCCCTTTAAACTGGTAGAAAAGAATGGGTACCTTTAACTCAGTATTCTAAAAAAAAAAAAAAAAAAAAAAAAAAAAAAAAAGTCCAAAGATTGACACTGGTTAGAGCAGTCTAGATGGCATTCCCACATTTGTTCCAATAGAATATGGTATACCAGTTGGCTTAGGCCTCAATCCAATGTCCACTCCCAGAACAGGAGTTTCATCTAGACCACAAGGAATGAAATGGAGAAAGGATGGATTCTAAAATAAGCAACAAATATCCATTCTATCCAGCTTTGACCATTAGCTCTTCCTAAGCTCAGGTCATACTTAACAATCCAGCCATATGGAGTTCTCCACACCCGATCTTGCCATATATGCCTTCTTTCCTCTTCATGCCATCCTGCATGCTGAGGTATGTAGAATGGAGCTGGCCTTTTGGCTGTCTGTCACAAAAGAGAGTAAATGATCTTCCTAGGCCATAGATACACAGGACTCTGACCAATGAAGCAGCCCAAGGACACTAGAGTAGCTATGGATCTATAGAAATGAGCGTTGTTGCTTCCAAAGGGTATTGACCATAGAAACAAATATCTAATCGTAAATATCTGTCCTAATGTAGGAAGAATGTTGATGAAATGTCTGCATCAGATGTGTAGTGCCCAGAAGCACTTAAGTGGTGGCCTATAAAACTTGGGAGGGCTCGAATATCTATTGTCTCCAACATATTTAAAGAGTTATCCGCCAAGCAATTAATTCCTTTGAAACTACGAGGCACCTGACATGGCCATTCTTGGACAAAAGAAGGTCGACTTCAACTATGTGAAGGACTGGAAGCTTAGGCAAAGAAATAAACTTAGTTTGTGATTTGTTTTTTTGTGTGTGTGTGTGTGTTTTTTTGTTTTGTTTTTTTTTTTAGCAGATGAATTGAGCTAAAAGAAGTTCAAACAGAGCACATCTCATTCATCATACATTTATCTAGAGCCAGCTAAGTTAAGGTGACCAGATGTCCCACTTTTGGAGGGACAGTCCCAATTTCTTTCCAAAAATTGGGACTTTTTAAAAATGCCAAGGGACTCGGGACAAATTGTTCAAAATCGGGATTGTCCCGCCAAAAGTGGGACGTCTGGTCACCTTAAGCTAAGGGCCAGGGCAGGGCATATCACACTAAAATGAAATGTCACTCCCCTGCCCTCAAGGTGCAAATAGCCCAGCAGGAAATGGGCCTTGTGAACAATACACACATTAATGCACACATTAAAAAATACCCCCAAAGGTGCAGTAACCCTGGCTGAGAACCACTACCCCCTTCCCCCTTCCCCCCTTCCCCCCTTCCCACCTGGAAAAGAGGAGAGCTGTCCTGGGCTTCCCAACTCGCTCTGCCCTCCTTGGCATCTTCCAACTGATGTTTTCTCCACCCCTATTTTTTTCCTTCCCGTTAAATCCTGCTGTGTGGAGACCATCACGGCACATGTTGCTGCTGCTTTCCCGACTGTTGTGAAAGGCCTGTGGACTGGAAGGTGGCTCACTGAATAATTTAGAGGCAGCTTCTCACTTCCAGGAGTGATGCTCCGGTTACCTAAGGTAGCATCTGGCCACCTAGCTTTCTGCCTAACGCTTGAGGCAGGTACGCATGGGTGGTGGCTTCTGCTAAAATAGCCAGTGAATCGACAGTGCCAGAACCCCTCCCCCACCCAAATTCTCAGAAATGATGGACTTCACCCAAAATGGAGGGAAAATGCTAAGTGTGGAAGAGGAGCTGGTTAGATGAGTTGGTCAGCTCCAGGAGAGCAAGCAAGAATTATCACCTGTGCTTTGACAACACAGTCACGATTATTTATAGTGTTTTTTTGTTTTGTTTTGTTTTTAAATCAAGCCAGGAAGTTTTATCTTCCTCCTTACTGCCTGCAGCCCCTCGGTGATTTCAATAAGCACCTTTGCCAGATAATTCAGAGAAACACGGATCATTTGTACATTTGTGTCTAAATAAAAACGGAAAGCGAGACTCTTCCTGTGAGCAAAACCATATGCAGAAAGATCTGGAATTCCCCCACCGAGCTTTGTTCATTCAAATCCCCAACAAAACCTTGCCCTTAAAATTCCTTACATTATAATTGCGCTCGCAAGATTTCTAGGTGTGACTGTTGAAGGATGCTGCTTTCGTTGGGGCTAAATATTGAATCCACGCTGAAGTTGGAGGAAGAATGAAAACTCATCCAAGAAACGGGACCCTCTTTATATCCGCCCAGTGACGTTTGCTCCCACTGGTTTAATTAAGCTGGTGGATTACTTTGGGTAAGCCCCTTCTGGTTCATTCTTTACTTATGCAGAGAACCCAGCATGAGCCTAAGTGGGCTTCACTGGAGGAATCGGGCATGTCAAGGCATGTAGAAGGATGGGGAGTTGGGGGTTGTTCAACAGGAATTTACTTATGGAAGGGACAGGGGTCTTCAAACTACGGCCCGCGGGCCACATGCGGCCCGCAGAGGAGTCTGATCCGGCCCACCAGGTTTTTTGGGCAGTGAGCGTAGCCGAGGTGTTACAGTAGGAATTAGTAGTTCATATAGTCCGGCCCTCCAGCTCTCTGAGGGACCGTGATCTGGCCCCCACTTTAAAAAGTTTGAGGACCCCTGGGACAGAGGAACCTTCTGGAAACAGACACTTCAGGAAAGAGACTTCTAAGGCAAACACATTTGACAAAGGACCTGGTGTGGAGTCATCCCATGAATGGCCTGCAGGTGGCTGTCTGTCCCTCGGGGCCCTCCTGCTCTGATCTCACAGGCCCAGCCTGAATCTTCTGCAGAAGAAGAGCCAAGTGTAAACCAGGAGAGCTCCTTATCCATCAGCTCTGAGAGACGCTGAGCTCACAAACCTTCTGTGCCAGCAACTTCTTCAGCAGCTTCGGTGACTTGAGCAACCACAGGAGTTGGCTCAGACATTATCACCTGCAGTCCTTCTGGAAGCTGAAAATGGAACAGCCCTCGGTTCAAATGACCTGGTGATCGATTCGTTCAATGAGTATTCGCCGAGGGGTGACTATGTATAAAGAACTGCCCTGGACTCATGGTAGATGCAAGAATGACAGAAAAAAGACCAAGACACCTGGCACTCCATGTGCAGGGGAACATAGACCTTCTCTGGCTGTCTTCTCAGCACTGAGCCCTCAGGCTCTGCACTTGCAGACTTTTCCTACAGGAATTCCTGCAAGAGGCAGGGATGGATGTCAGGTAATTTGAGCTTTGACCCATACTTGAACCTATGATCTTGATGAAGAGGATTAAATCCAAAAAAAAGCTCCTATCAAACTTTTGAGCAGTGTTTTGTGGTTTAGCAAATAGAAAATAAAATCATCTTAGGATGAGAATTCTTTTGCTCTGGAAACCTCAATTATCAAGGACATGGCCACTTGTGATTCTAATACCAATTCTGATGAGGATTTTTCCCCCCACACACACCACTGAGCAAATCTCAGACACCAGTGGGTGTCTTACAAGTCACCTTAGTTCTGATACTATCTACCTGGAGATGGTGTCAGATTCTGTCCCCCTAATACTTCAGACATCCATCACAGGTCCAGGTTGTCATCTGTGCTTGTGACCAACTGGCTACAAGTGGGGGTCCCCACGACCCCCTCTTGTAACTGCCTTCTGTGATGTTAAACCCTTCAGTAAAGTTTTGTTGTTACAGTCCGGCCTCTCTTGGCTATGAGAAAGGGAAGGATCGGTGTGGAATGGAAAGGGGGTATCAGACTATCTCAGCCTGAGGTGATTGGGGGGAGGTAGTAGGTTCTAGAACTGCAGAAAGTGTCCAGCAGGGAAGGGAATGGTGATCAGCGATATAGAGTGGAGTTTGACCACCCAGATCATGCAAAGCAGAAGCACAGGTGTGAAATGACTGACCAGGGAATCAACATGAGGCAATCTTCCAGCACCCGCCTCTTTTCAAGCATGCTGGAGGGTTAGGAAGGATTATGGCAGAGACCGGCTCGGTGCTTAACAATACTGTTCCTAGCCAAAACCGGTTTGGCTCAATGGATAGAGAGTCGGCTTGGGGACTGAGAGGTCCCGGGTTCGATTCTGGTCAAGGGCATGTACCTTGGTTGCGGGCATATCCCCGGTAGGGAGTGTGCAAGAGGCAGCTGATCGATGACTCTCTCTCATCGATGTTTCTAGCTCTCTGTCTCTCTCCCTTCCTCTCTGTACAAAATCAATAAAAATATATTCAAACAAACAAACAAACAAACAAACAAAAAAAAACAATACTGTTCCTGGCTCCTGAGTTCATAGGAGACCACATTTCCCAGACTCTTTGTAGCAGCCAACGGAACATAACTGAATGTGATGTAGGCCCCTCTCAGGTCTGGACCCTAAAATCTCCATGGTATCTTCTGCTTGATCTCTCCTTGCTTGCTGGTCAGCTCAGTTCACCTGCTATGGCCAGGACTCCAAGAGGGCCATGGAGGACAGCAAACCCGAGAGACAGAAGGAGCCTGAATCCCTGAGTCATCGCCTGGAGGAGAGCTGTCAGACCTGTTTTGAGTTGCGATGTGAACAAAGAAGAAGCACTTACTGGGTGAAAGCACCGAGATTTCAAGGTGGTTTTGCTAGGGCAGCTCACCTTAATAACTCTGACTAACACAGCAACACAAAGAGGTGTCTGAAGCCCTACTATTACACAGACGAGAATCCTTTGAACCACCAGACATGCACGTTACAGAAACATGAATCAGAAAGAGTTTGCAATCCAGGAAGAAGCTTAGTGAAAAAGGGACAACAGGGGGATACACCGGGACCTCAACGTGACTCTGTTTTCCAGAGCCATAAGGAAACGTTTCAGCAGAGATTCTCAGAGCAGCATCCCTTTGTCGGGACTGCCGGAAGCTGAGAGCGTGTTTGACAGTGATGAAGTCTTTGAGATGCCACCACCCATTTTCCTCCATGAGCAGCTCGGAGGTTTTTGTTTATTTCCTCGGTTTATACGTTGCCATGGTTTTATCTTTTACTTCCTAGGGGCTATTAATAATAAAACAAAGAAACGGTATGCTAAGTCAGTTCTAACACAAGTAGATATAACTAGAAATCAAAATATGACCAAAACTTAAAAAAAAAAAAAAATAGTTGACCTGTTCTCTTGGGATAGCTAGACTTCGTTTCTTTTCATCCTCTCTTCCCGTTTCCTGGGGCCTGGATAAGGCACAAAACCAGAGGGTTACCATGGCAATATTTCCTCTCAGGGGCCACCAAGTAAAACAGGGGAAGGCTATACCCAGGTAGGTGAAGAGAGTCTGTGACTTTTCTCCTCCTTTTTTATCCAAACATCACTTACACATTACACACTACACACTACAACCTGGATGACGCTTGAAAACATGAAGCTAAGTGAAAGAAGCAAAACACAGAAGGCCACATTTTGTATCATTCCATGTATATGAACTGTCCAGACTAGGCAAATCCATAGAGAGAGAGCCAGGGGTGGGGGAGAGAGCGGTAAGGCCTTCTGCCTACTGAGTACAGGGCTGCCTTTTGGGAAGATGAAAATATTCTGCAAATAGATTATGATGATGGTTGGGTGACATTATGAATGTACAAATGCCACCGACTTATGCACGTTAAAATGCTGACTTTTAAATGCATTCTACAAATAGATAAATAATAAATAAATAAATCAACGCGTTCTACCTCAATTTAAAACTATTCTGATTTTTTTTTTTAAAGTAACTTAATATTAGCTGTCGCCTTCCTTGCCCCACATTTTCCTGCTCTGTCTGCTCCTCCTCCTTCCTGGAGTCAGGGTATTAATAATGGTAGCATTAGTAACAGTAGAAATTAAATGCTGCTCGCTGCAGCCAGACTGGCAAAAACACACATCTCAACTTCAGGGCAGTCGACTGATCAATAGGAAATCTGAAAGAGGAAATCATGTGCTTTTTAGGCAAGTCTCAGGGGAGACCACGATTCCACCGGAGCAGACATAGTCCCCCGGGTGCCTGTACGGGGGATTACTAAGCAAAGAGCAAAGAAACATACCTGGGTTTTTTCTTACCCCCACCCTCACCCCCCAGACGCACATTGGCGTTATTTATAGATTTGATTTTTTTTTTTTTTTCTTACCTCCTTACTCCCAGAACTAGCTTTTGTGGCCAATCAGACTCCAGTGGAGAACAGAAGGCCTAGAGGGCAGTAAGGGAGCTGGTGTTGATCTGTGATTGTCCCGCTGATCCCTGGACAGCCACCCTGTCCCTGTCACAGACTCAGGGGGTAGAAAGGCATAAGGCTTGGAGAAAACATTGAAAAACATTTTCATTCGATTCCTGCCCTCCCTCCCTGCCTCAGCCATGCTTCTCTTCAGGGGGGTTTAGCATCTCTGCCTGAGCCCGGAGATAAAGGGGTGTCACTTCCTACAGAGGCTCATACCTTCTCCAGAGGCTTAGGCCGCTCTGTTGGATGGTCTAAGCCCATGGTAGGCAAACTGTGGCTCGCGAGCCACATGCGGCTCTTTGGCCCCTTGAGTGTGGCTCTTCCACAGAATACCATGGCCTGGGCGAGTCTATGTTGAAGAAGTGGCGTTAGAGGAAGTTTAATTTTACAAAATGTGGCTCTCCAAAGAAATTTCAATTGTTGTACTGTTGATATTTGGCTCTGTTGACTAATGAGTTTGCCGACCACGGATCAAGCATTCCAGATGTAAACTCAGAGAGGTGTCAGCAGCCTCTCCCTGCCCCAGCACAACAGAAAGCAAACACTCGATTTTTGACTGTTGAGTAGCTCTGCTTTGAAGATGAGAAGACAGTTCAGCCAAGTGGTCACAGGCCCTAAGACAGTGGGATGCTGGAATCTTTGGCTCATGAGGGCCAGTGGTTAAATTTCTAGGAATTTTGCAAGCCAGTTCTTAAACAAAAGCATTATTTTTTAAAAAATTATATTACAGCCCAAATCGGTTTGGCTCAATGGATAGAGCATCGGCCTGCAGACTCCAGGGTCCCGGGTTCGATTCCAGTCAAGGGCATATACCTGAGTTGCGGACACGTCCACAGTAGGGGGTGTGCAAGAGGCAGCTGATCGATGTTACTCTCTCATTGATGTTTCTGGCTTTCTATCCCTCTCCCTTCCCCTCTGTAAAAAATCAATAAAATATATATTTTTTAAAAATTATATTACAAACATTACTAGAGTTGAGAGAGCTCTCAGTTTAATGGTTATACATTTGATCCTGGAACAACATGGGTCTGAATTGCACTACGATAAATATATTTTCCTTATGATTTTCTTAATAACTTTTCTTCTCTAGCTTACCTTATTGTAAGAATGCAGTATATAATACTTAACATGAGCTATGTGTTCATTGACTGTTATCTGCAAGGCTTCCGGTCAAAGTAGCCTACTCATAGTCTTTTGGAGAGTCAGAAGTTATATGTGGCCGAGACCAGTTTGGCTCAGTGGATAGAGCGTTGGCCTGTGGACTGAAAGGTCCCAGGTTCGATTCCGGTCAAGGGCATGCACCTTGGTTGCGGGCACATCCCAAGTAGGGGGTGTGCAAGAGGCAGCTGATCAATGATTCTTTCTCATTGATGTTTCTAACTCTCTATCCCTCTCTCTTCATTTCTGTAAAAAATCAATAAAATATATATATATCTTTAAAAAAGTTTTATATGTGGATTTTCGTCTGTGCAGTGGTTGGTACCTCTAACCCCTGCATCGTCCACCAGCCAACTGTCCTTTGTTTGAGGCTGATAAATAGTAAATAAACTGAAGATCACACAGCAGATGCAACTTATTGGGGAAAGCAGATGGGACACAACTCCATTTGTCATATCACGCGTGGCTGAATCACAGCTATAGGCTCAACGCATGAATTCAGCAAAAATCAGCAGAAGCATTTTGTGAGGGTCAACGGGCTACGTGGCAATTACAATAAAGGGTGCTGTATATTTTATTATTTGCAAGTTGTATTCCATACTTCTTTTATATCAATAAAATTCACACTGAACTCATAAATTTCCCTTTTTTTTAGACAGCCAGTTGTTAAACATTACCAACACCACACTGCCCGAGGTCTGTCACCCTAGGAGACCTGAGGTGAGTCATCTGTTCTTTTTTAAAAATATATTGTATTGATTTTTACAGAGAGGAAGAGAGAGGGATAGAGAGTTAGAAACATCGAGGAGAGAGAATCATCGATCAGCTGCCTCTTGCACACTCCCTACTGGGGATGTGCCCGCAACCAAGGTACATGCCCTTGACCGGAATCGAACCTGGGACCTTTCAGTCCGCAGGCCGACGCTCTATCCACTGAGCCAAACTGGTTTCGGCAAGTCATCTGTTCTTTTTCCCACCTGTAAAATGAAAGAAAGAAGGAAGGAAAGAATAGAGGGAGAGGTTAGAGGGATGGAGAGGGAGAGAGCTAGGGAAGGGAAGGACTATTCTAGACAATCGGACTCCTTGCGTTCCAAATCTAAAGCCATGGAGAAATGATGGACAGGAAAACACAGGGCTCTCTCTTCGCACAGGTAGAGCAGGCGGCCTCCTACCTGGGATGATGATGATTATTATTATTTTTAAAACAACAGACATTTATACTCTCACCATTCTGGAGGCCGGAAGCCCAGAATCAAGTACCACTGGGCTGAAATCAAGGTGTGGGCGGCCCCCTACCTGGGCTGATTTGAGAGTGGCAGCCCAGAACTGTCGGCCCTCTGGCTTGCCTGAGCCTGCCACTTCTTGAGATTCACAGGATCTGAAGGTCCTTCCTCTGGGTCAGCCTTGCCTCCCCTAGCATCTTCTTGCCTCCAGGATCGCTCATTAGCACCTTAGCTCACATGTGTGTATAAATAACTATGTATGACCTTGAATGGCACGAACTTCTTCCCAGGGAAATAAGACATAATTACAAGTTGTGATGTGAGGAGGGAGCTGGGGAAGTCCAGGCAGTGGACTTGCCCTGACAATCTGACAGCACTGGGCACAGGGGCTGAAGGAAGGAATTGCCTGCCAGCAGAAGGGCTTCTCAGAGACGTGGGGAAACCCAGGAGGCTGCCTGGCATGGATACTGGTGTTGAATTTGCCCTTTAGACCCCACGCGAAAAATAAGGTGACAGTGACCCCCACTGCAGACTGTGGAGTCTGGGTGGTGATGACATGTCAGCATATGCAACAAATGTCCCTCTCTGGGGGGTTCTTTTTAAAAAAATCTATATATATATATTTTATTGATTTTTTACAGAGAGGAAGAAAGAGAAGGATAAAGTTAGAAACATCGATGAGAGAGAAACATCAATCAGCTGCCTCCTGCACACCCCCTACTGGGGATGTGCCCACAACCTAGGTACATGCCCTTCACTGGAATCAAACCTGGGACCCTTCAGTCTGCAGGCTGATGCTCTATGCACTGAGCCAAACCGGTTTTGGCTGGGGGCCCTTTTGGTGGTGGGGAAGACTGAGCTGGGGCAGGTGACTCTGGAAACCCTGTACTTGATGCTCAGTTTGGTTGTGAACCTACAACTGCTCTAAAACAACAAGTGTAGCCCAGCCGGGTGTAGCTCAGCGGTTGAGCATTGACCCAGGAACCAAGAGGTCACGGGTTTGATTCCCGGTCAGGGCACATGCCCAGGTTACAGGCTTGATCCCCAGTAGAGAGGGAAAGGGGTGCAGGAGGCAGCAGGTCAGTGATGCTCTCTCATCATAGATGTTTCTCTCTCTCCCTCTCCTTTCCTCTCTGAAATCAATAAAAACATATTTAAAAAAATAAAAATAAAAAATCAAGTCTAATTTTAAAAGAAGAGGGAGTTGGGATCAGCAGCGTTTATCTTGTTCCGCTCTAGCTGCCTTTCTAAAGAAAGGATATTGTGAATAATTAAAATCGTCATCCGCTCCCACAGTTCATTAAAGATCTCCTTCTGAAGAACTCAGAGGACTTCTAATTAAATTTTAAATGCTATCTGTGTGGACAGGGTTCACCCACATCTGGAGAACGCGAAGTGGAATCGCTGTCCCTGTTGCTAGCAATTAGGCTTTTCAGTATTTCCCTGAAAACCTCTTGCCGTTTCATCAAATCTGTTGTGGGGAGGAACATTCTATTCCTGGGGGCCTGGGGTGAAGCACTAGATATGAAAGTCACCTAGAGATTCACATCGAGAGATGGGTGACATGACTCAACTCAGTTATTTTCAAAAGCCATAGGAGGCGGGAGAAGAGGTGGGTGGGAGGAAGTTGGAAAGAGCAGCCAGGTTAGTGAGGCAAAAGGATCTCGTTTTTATAATTCAGTACTGGGAAGCGGGATTATCTTTGACAACATCATTTTCTCGGAACCGGAATAGCGGCGATCTCTTTTGTGTCGCTCCCTTCATGGTACAAGGACATTTTAATGAACATAATAAGGTCATAGAAGAAGTTATTTTTCGTCCTGCTCCATCTCTTCCCATCTCTCCTGGTGCTGCGAATAGTAAGCAGAAAATGTCAATGCGTTCTTTTTCTTCATTGTCTACGGTATGTGTTTCTGTATTATCAAAACAATGCTATATTATTTCATTTTGATTTATGAAAAGAACGGACTTGCTGAAACCGGTTTGGCTCAGTGGATAGAGCATTGGCCTGCGGACTGAGGGGTCACGGGTTCCATTCTGGTCAAGAGCATGTACCTTGGTTGCGGGCACATCCCCAGTAGGGGGTGTGCAGGAGGCAGCTGGTCAATGATTCTCTCTCCTCGATGTTTCTAACTCTCTATCCCTCTCTCTTCCTCTCTGTAAAAAAATCAATAATATATATATATATATATATATATATATATATATATATATATATAGAGAGAGAGAGAGAGAGAGAGAGAGAGAGAGAGAGAGAGAAAATAATGGACTTTATGTTGCTTTTACTTCGAAGGGAAGCTATAATTAGCTGGGGCTACTTGTGCATTAAGCCAACTGGTCATTTCAGCAGAGAAGAAACATGGGTAGGAATGATGATTGAAATTTGGTGTGCAGGATTCCATGGTGTTTCATGCTCATCTGCATACGAATCCACTTAATGGGGATCTTGTTCTTCATCATGTTTGGGAAACACTGCTTCTGTTACTGCATCATCCATCTTCCAGAATCCTTGATCCTTAGGCTACAAAACCCTTAGCGTAGTGTGTGTGTGTGTGTGTGTGTGTGTGTGTGTAAAGAGAGACAAAAATGAAACAGAGATGGAAAAAGGTTATTAATTGATGAATCTAGGTGAAGGATATATATATATATATATATATATATATATATATGCATTTCTTTTAGTGTTCTGTAATTTCTTTATGTATTTGAAATTTTTGTCATTAAAAATATCCTCATGACTAATAAAGATGAAGCTTTGTATTCTTAAAATAGTATCTTTAGTCTATACAGGGAGTTTGCAGAAGCTTCGTTACTGAACCCCACACTCCTCTCTCCAAGATCCTGTCTCTCCACCCACTCAGCACACAGAAGAATCTCTGCTGGGGGTATGTGTCCCCTAAGCTTCCCCCTTCGCTACTCCTCCCGGACATCTAGCTCATCCACCTGTGAGCCACTGCTCTATGGGGAGTGACATTCGAGCCACCTATCAAAGCAGGCTATGCACCATCATTCCCCTGGAGAGTTTTACATGCTTTGAAGTTCCAGATAGAATGTTCCTTAGAGGCAGATGGTCAAACTCGATAAGCCTGCCAAGGTCCTCTTGGTTATCAGGGAGTTTGAATGCTGAGCGGTGAGGGCTGAGTCTCTGGACTAAGTATTACAACGCCCTTTCTTCTCCCTTGCTATTTGACTCCTCGGATTTTTGAAGCTGGCACCTCGCTTTGGTTTTGCCCTGCTTGGTTTGCTGTTCCGTCTCCTGGAAGGAGCTGAGATCCGGTATCTGCCGGGCAAAGTTGCTGGTGGCAGCATTCCCGGAAGCTCCCACCTCCAGATGATGTCAGGCCTCATGTGACCCAACCACCACGCGTTCGGGTGTGATTTCCAATTCAGCTCCCCAGCCCTGGGCCACTCCTGCTGCTGCTGCCACTCCGAGCAGCGAGCCAGGACCTCAGACAAAGGCCGCTCTGTGCAGGTCAGCAGTGGAGCCAGCGAGACAGCAGACTCTCCTGGGGGTGGTACTGCTTCCCGGCCAAAACGCGGTGACTTCTGGGGCAGGCCATACAACACATTCGACATGCATAAAACATTCCGCAAGGGAAGGTCAGAGATGAAAGGAAGGTGCCTTTTTCCTGGCACGGCGTAGCAGCATGTGGTTGGCATTTCGTGGAGTCAGGTGTTTTCGGTCTGTCAGGTTTGAGTTATGTGGGCAGAGGTTGGGGTGAATCGTCACTGTGGATTGGCTAACGAGCTCACTCTGAGTGTGTAACTCACATAGGGATGGGAATGGGATGAGAAGCCCTTAACGGGACATTAAAAGCAGACAAGGCCCACTGTAAGGATATTTGGGATCCATAATCACCTCAAAATAGTTATAGATTGTTGAAAAATGAGAAGGAATGATGATTGAAATTTGGTGTGCAAAACCCAGAGGTGCAAGGAGAAGATCAATACTCAATACCCATCTGTAAGGATAATTATAACTAGAACACTAGAACTAGCAGTCATTCATTGAGCTCTTACCGTGGGCCAAGTGCTATTTCCATGTGTCAGGCAAGCTCATGGCCTTGCTAACAGCATGACCACCTAAGCAGCCACCCTTCTCCTACTGTGGTCTTAACCTGGTGTCCTAGGAGGCACCCAACAGGATCCAGTTGACCTTTGTCCCCCTCATAGTAACCCTGAGCTCTGTTGGATCAGCCTCTGGCCATCCAGAGCAATTCAGATACAGCTGAACTTGGACCAGCTTGAGTGCTTCCCACAGTCAAGTTCAAGCCAAGGAAGGACGGCCCCGGCCACGTGGCTCTTAGCTGTCCTACAGGCATTTGTCCACCATGCAGGGTCCCAATCTAATTCACCAGAATGACTTGTGCAGCCGAAACCGGTTTGGCTCAGTGGATAGAGCGTTGGCCTGCAGACTGAAAGGTCCCAGCTTGATTCCGGTTGCGGGCACATCCCCAGTGGGGGGTGTGAGAGAGGCAGCTGATCAATGATTCTCTCTTCCTCTCTGTAAAAAAAAAAAAAATCAATAAAATATATGTATTTTTAAAATTGACTTGTGCATGTATCATCTCTGAGCAATAAGCCTGTCATCTCTGAGCCTTCTGCGCAGCTTTATGTAGTGCCTCCTCTGCTTCTCGTCTACACGCCTTCCCGAAAGCTTGCTTCTTTCCCTTCCCCAACCTATCCCCATTTGCACTTTAACTCTATTTTTAAAACTAGATCAGGAGTCTAGGAAGTATTTGCTTTTCTACTTCCTCAAGGGCTGGATGCCTCCCCTTGGCTTCCCTAGTGAGCTGATCACCTCCTGCCACCTCAGCCCTGTCTCCTAGCAACCCTCAGCTCTTCCGTTTGGGAGGTGGAGGTGTGAAAGGGAGCCTGGGCAGCAGAGGTGAGCACGGAAGAAAGCTCTTTCCCCCCAGCCCCTGAAGACAAGAATGGCTGCTCCCCTGATCGTTGATACTTAGAAAGGATTCGCTTTCCCTTGGCATATGTAGGACTGAGCCCTGAGGGGAACATAGCATTTGCCAAGGAGGGCAGGACTGCACTTTGGGGCTAAAAGCAAAGATAACTATTTATAATATGCTTAATGATTCCTTACCCAGCTTGCCCTAAGGTCTGACGAGAACACACTTGGGTTTATATGTCGTCTTTTTGGTACAAAAACAGTAGGAATGACTTGCCATTCATGCAGGATCTCTTCAGCTGGTCTTTGAGCGTAATGTCATTTTAGAGCCATTTAATGTATCTTCAGGTCATGTTGCCCAACTGTTATATTTTTTTGTAACCTGATAAATGGAGGTCCAAAGAAGATAATTGATTCACCGGGGGACCCCCCTAACAAGGAAAAGATGGAGGTAGGACTAGAAAGCTATGGCACAAGGCTCAGACCAGTGCTGCTTCCATAACCCCTGCTCCCTTCCGGAGTCAGTGCAGAGGTGCACTGGGCCTCACTGGTTCACATCATGGCTAAGGTCGAGGTTAAAAAACAACTGGATAGTTTTAGGGGCAGGTTTTGTTATAGACAGAGTAGAACTAACTGAACCATGTGACCTGTGCTCTTGACCTCACTTGCAACATGTTCTTTCTGGTTGAACTAACCAGGGTAGACAATAGTGAGGATGTAATAAATAAAAAAAAAATGAATTACTGTTCACCCACGAATCTGATATTAAAAGATGGACTATTGGCTGGTCCCTTGGTTTAGGGTCAGAGGAAACATGATAAGAGTGAGCGGTCTCTGTACTAGTCAAAATCCTTCACTGTGACACAAATCTAACTGGAACTGCCTTTAGACCAAACAAAACAAAGGAATGGCTAAGCTCAGATGGCTAGGAATAAGAACTGGGTGACTCGGAACGTGAGAAGCTGTAGGAGCCAGGGCTGTAGGAGTGGACTTGGGATGCATTCCTCCACCTGGCTTTTTTCTCTGGTTCTGTGCTTACCTCTCATCTCTTCCATGAACAAGTCTTCTCCATTTGCTGAGAACGATGGCCACAGTCATCTAATCTCATATCCTTCCAGCACCATGAGCCCTGAGGCAAGATAGTTCGTCGTCCCTCCAATTTCCAACTCAGAAATTCCAGGGCAGGACTCGGACAGACACAGCTGGACACCATGCCCTCTCCTGAACCATCGCTGTGTCTGGGGAGAACAGGGAGCTGAGATGAGGCAGACTGGTGTTACTGGCCTGTGCCTCTGTGAAGGGGGAGGGTGGAAGGGCGGACAGTGACAAGAATAAGGGGCAATAGGAAAGCTCGCGTGAGTAACCAAAAGGCCAGAGCTAGCATCAGCACCATCCACCACATCTTGTTTTCTGCAAGGGCTGGGATTCAGCACAACTGCCATTACCTCATGCTACCCCTCCCGCCAGCCCACATGCGTAGATACGGACCACCGATAAACAAACTTGGATGAGGACATTGGCAGGCCAAGGAATTCTTGGCAAGTGACTCAGCGTTGTCCAAGCTGATCCCTGTCAGCGGACCCTGCAAGGGTCCTCCAGGGACTGGCAGGCCGGGGACCACGCGCTGCAGGGAAGCATTCTGGGAGAAAAAGCAGGAGGTCTGGGTTTTGTCACTGACCAGCTCCATAACCACAGGCCAGTCCCTTCGTCTCTGAGTTTGTTTGTGCAACGGGAGGCGTTGGCCCAGGAGACCACTGAGGTCCAGCTCGCTCTAATATCCTGCAGGTGCAGCTCAGGTGCAGCAACAGAGCATGCCACTGCCCCCTCTAGTGGCTGAAATAGGAAAAGCGATCAGAGTATCTCAGTTTCCAACTAGAGCAGTGGTCACCCAACTCATTAGTCCGCAGAGCCAAATATCAACAGGACAACGATCGAAATTTCCTTTGAGAGCCACATTTTTTTTAAACTTAAACTTCTTCTAACGCCACTTCTTCAAAATAGACTTTCCCAGGCCGTGTTACTTTGTGGAAGAGCCACACTCAAGGGGCCAAAGAGCCTCATGTGGCTCGCGAGCCGCAGTTTGCCGACCACTGAACTAGAGGAACAACTTTGTCCACGGATCCCTACTAGCACATTCGCATGGAATGAGGTTAAAAGGCAAAGTTTGGAGACAGAAGGACACCACTGCCGTGTCAACCCAAACCCTGGAGAATTGCAAAAATAGAGGTCTCTCCCGCATGGAAATGTTTAGCCATTCTGACATCCATCCAATAGAAATGCATCTAATAGAAATAGAAAACTGATAGAAAACACACACACACCTGCAGAGGAGAGTTAAACAGCTTCAGACAAGAGAGGATGAAAAGGAGAGAAAGGTTAGTCTTACAAATGCTATTGATCAAAACGTACCTAATTCCAGAAATGTTTATTGAGCATCTACTGTGTGCTAGTCACTGCTTCTGATGTATAGCAGCCCAGCCCTCCTGGAGTTTATATTCTAACAGAGAACACTGGCACTGCCTAAACACAAGTAGGTGCCATAAAGTGGAAACCTAGGCTCTTCTCCGATCTCATCACAGGGAGTCCAGACCTTGCCTTTGACCTCAGAGAAGGCCTTCCTGAGGGAAGTGAGCTGAGTTGAGAGTACCTGCAGGCACCAGGTCAGTTGTGTAGGGTTGGTAGTAAGCAGGCAACAGAAAGCAATACTTTTTTGTGTGAGAAATATTCAAAATTCTAAAACATTCCTTCAATGGTTCCTTCCTCCATTCTTTGCTCTTAGGGGGCAAAGATGAATAAAATACAGTCTTCTTGTTCTCACAGACATCAGTCTGTGGATGACAGAGGAGAGGGTTTGGAGCCAATAGTAGTCGGATGTCCAGAGGCCTGTGGTTACGCATCAAGGGTATTTATGGTTTCAATAGAAATGCGGAAGACGTAAAAGGCAAAATGTGTCTTAATGGCCACAATATTTTAGGAACATAGACTTTTCTAGACCTGCATTTGATAGTGAGCCTCCTGCAAGAGGTAGGAAGGAAGCAAGACAGACTGTGGCCTCGAAAACTTGATGCTTCTCAATGCCACACCCCCAGCAGGGCACACCCTGCACTCAGAGACAATGCATAAGTGGATGAAGTTGCTTCGTAAGCCTCTCCCGCTGAATATTTTGTTTTTGTCCAGAATGGGTAGTGCGCTGGGATTCAGAGATGGGAGGAAGGGAGGAAAGGAGGAAGCTGGTGCCAGATCAATGCCTGGCACAGAGCAGGTTCCTGGGAAGTGTTGAAGGCAGACATGGTTGGATGAATGAGTGAACAAGCAGCTCAGACTGAACTGAATCAGCACATTTATCAGAGTCTCAGACAGAGAGTGTGTTGGGAATGAAACCATTTTAAACACACGAGAGGTCTCATCATTTAAAGGAAGACTTATGATTCACGGTGGCCAACATATGGAAACAGCTCAAGTGTCCTTCAACAGATAATTGGATAAAGAAGATGCGGCACATATATACTGTGGGACACTTTTTAGCCACAAGAAAAGATGACATGCTGCCATTTTCAATAACATGGATGATCTTGAGAATATGATGCTAAGTGAAATTAGTCAGACAGAAAAAGTCAAAACCTATATGATTTCCCTCAGATGTGGGATATAAAGCTGGAAGCAACAAATGAACAAATAAAACAAGCAAACAAAAATTCATAGACACAGCAGTATCGTGGTTGCCAGAAGGAAGTGGGGTGAGGGGGTAATAAAGGATCAAAGAGTCAAATATATGGTGACAGATAATTTGATTTTAGGTGGTGGGCATATAGTGCAATATACAGATGATGTATCATAGAAGTGTACGCTTGGAAAGTATATAATCTTATTAATCAATGTCACCCCAATAAATTAGTAAGTAAATAAATACCAAGAAAAGGACCTCCCCCCAAAAAGCTCTTGTTTTTAAATGAAATGTTATTAAAAAATCTGTTTTAAAAGAAAAAAATAAAGACTAATATTCCCTTTATTTTCAAAATTAAGATTTTCTAGCTCTTTGTGTATAGACTTCCACATTGGGTTTTCTTAAAAACGTGGCTGACATTTTAGGCTAACATTTGGTGCTAAAAACAAACTTCAGTCAATTTACAAGCAAAGTTTTTCAAGAAGTCGTCATCCTATATCAGTAAGAATTCTCTGTTGTAAATAATCAAAAATAACTCTACTTTAAGGAAGATGATAGATATGTCACAGAATCACAAGTAGGGTGGAAAAACCAGTTCAGGGTAATGAATCGGGTGAAAAAAGGAGGCTCTCAGTGGATAAATTACACATCCCTTTGTTAACCAGAGGCTCAGCAGAAGGGCAAAGATGCAAAGCCAGAAGGCAGAAATCCATTTTTCTTCAACTGCTTTAGACGCCTCCCCCGGCACTTAGGAGAGCAAACTACTTAATACGAACAGCAGGCCGAGGAGCTGAGCCTTGTAAAAGCATGCGCAGGTTTCATTTTCATTCAGATTTTCTTGCTCTGCTCTTTCATTAAAAATAAATGCCTCCACACTTTGTTTTGAGTAAAAGCCACATGTAAAGGTCTTAGGAGGAATTTGAGAGAGTTCTGGTTCCAGCCACTAGAAATATCTGACTCTCTTTCAGCTACAAGCACCTTGATGGGCTGGGTAAAATAGAACAAATATGCTTCTAAAATCATAGCTAAAGGCATGAGAGCAAGGGAATGGCAGGAACTAGAAAGGAAAGGAAAACCCGAGAATAAGCTTGCAGGGGCAGCGGGCAGTGCCAGCGTCGGTGACCAGAGCGGCTTTGGTGTCTATATGGGAAATGACAGCGATGCCCAGGGCTCATTTCAAACTGAGGATGTCCTTCCTATAACTCGGATTCTAAGAGCTGCCCCTGAGCAAAAGCAGAAAGCAGTGCCCCTTCCGGCAGAGCTGGGAACCACAGAGCTTGTATGAGTTGTCCTGGCTCTCCGTGGGAATCCAATGCCACCCCAAGCCAAACAATTAACCCCACAAATGGCTCCAAATTCCTGACACCCCTCTGACCTCAGGCTGGAGCACCCCCCAAATTGTTCCGGGGATTAGGCCTTCAATACGGGCTATGTTTCAGGGACATATGTGCGACATAGAGACTCTAGCCGAAACCATTTGGCTCAGTGGATAGAGTTGGTCTGCAGACTAAAAGGTCCCTGGATCGATTCCCGTCAAGGACATGTACATTGGTTGCGGGCACATCCCTGGTGTGGGATGTGCAAGAGGCAGCTGGTCGATGTCTCTCTCATTGATGTTTCTAGCTCTCTATCTCTCTCCTCTCCCTTCCTCTCTGTAAAAAAATTAATAAAATATATTTTTAAAGTGAGAGAGAGAGACTCTGAGTTTAGTAAATGGCATTGACCCTCTTCACTAATGTCCGTGTTCAGAATTCACCTTGGCAGTCTCCTTTGAGTGAGAAGAGTCCAAACAACTTGCAGTGAAATCAGGTCTAGGGTATGATAAATGCATATGTTTGCCTTGGAATGTCTTGCACTATGAATGAGTTTATTTATCAAAACACCCTTCAAGTGCTCTTTTCATATTCATTACTGACTTTTGTTACATGTTTTATCTATAGATCCATGCTCAGTCATGCTCAATAGTTTAAGTTGTACCATAAAGCATTCAAAGAGTTTCATTTACTAAGATGCTAACATGCGTTAACCAGGACTCCACTCAGCCCTGAAATATTTATTAATACACGAGTGAATTATTTATTCCCTTGTTTTATTCATTGCTTAACATCTCAGCACTTTCGACCTCCAATTTCTTGAGGAAAAAAATAACCTCCAAGTGGATTTTGCCAGGTTTACAGGGCTTAATGTCAAGAAAAAAAATTTTTCTCCAAAAGGTACGTGTTTTTAGGAAATCTGGTTTAGCTAGAATGGCTGCTCACAGAGATATAGTCCATGTGCAAATATGTAGTGATGATGGGGAGAGGAGGGAAGAGGAAGAGAACAGACAAATGCAAATAGAATACAGATGGATGCTTAAGGATTAATAGTATGTGACTACGTTGGTTAATAAATGTAAGATGTTAAAAAAAATAAATGTGGGTGGCTCATTTCCATTCAAACTCTAGATTGGTTTCGTACCATCATTAATGACCGGGATTTTCTAAATCGACAGTTACGCATACCACACAGTCAGAGTCTATTTTCTAATTAAATGAAGGTTGGCAGATCATTTTCTCATGTCAAAGGCCAAGGGTACTTGGTGTGTGAGATTCCTAGAGTTACATGAAGCATGGAGTAAATAATAAACTTTTTTTGTTTTTATTCCTTGTCTATATAAATCATCACTCTTTAAGCATTTGGTGGGAATAGCGATTCTGTTTCATAGCCACTGTTTGAAAGATTAGTAGATGCAAAGGAAATGGCTGGACAATTTAAAAGTCACAGCATCAGCCATGGCTGGTGTGGCTCAGTTGCTTGAGCATCGTCTCACCCACCTAGCGGTCACCTTTTCCATCCTGGGTTGCAGGCTCAGTCCCCAATATGGGGCATGCAGAAGGTAGCTAATTGATGTTTCACTCTCTCCCTCTCCCTTCCTCTCTCTCTCTCTAAATAATAATAATAATAATAATAATAATAATAATCATCATCATCATCAATAAAAACATATTTTAAAAACACAAATAAAAACCACACTATTGGTTTTTCAAATTCTGCAACAAGTATTTTTATTTTCCTGCTTACAAATGATTATCCAACCTTTTGTTTTTTTCAAGCACAACGTTTATTCAGAATAAATGACTTTCAGAATAGATGCAATGCTTCAGTTAGCTTTGACATTTGTTCAGGTCAAGTATATGAACCTGAGTCTCTTAACTCTTTTTAGAAAATATATATTTTATTGATTTTTTATAGAGATGAAGAGAGAAGGATAGAGAGCTAGAAACATCAATGAGAGAGAATCATCTATCAGCTGCCTCTTGCACACCCCCTACTGGGGATGTGCCCACAACCAAGGTACATGCCCTTGACAGGAATCGAACCTGGGACCTTTCAGTCTGCAGGCTGACGCTCTATCCACTGAGCCAAACTGGTTTCGGCTGAGTCTCTTAACTCTTGATTGTATAAGTAGACCTTCCTGGGCAGAATCCCATGCCTTATGAGACGGGGCCTTTCAGCAAACACGTTGATGTCCTCCAAACAGCTGAATTAAACAGACGTTGACTGGAAAAGGGAAAGTTTAGAAAGGATTCACTTTCTCCTTCACCTTGCCTCTCTCTCCATGCCCTCACCTCTGCCTAGTAAAACTCAGAATGTCCTTCTTCTTTTTTTTTTCCTAGTAAACCCTACTCACCTTCAGAAGCAGTGCAATGCAGGCAGCCTTCTGTGACAACTCTGGTCACAGCGATCTCTCCAGACCTCACCACGTTTGCCTGCCTTGTTCTCTCCTGATATTTAATCAAACGGGACCTGTTTTGATTCCCATACTTTGACAGCTGTCTTGTCTGTCCAATGCCCGCAAGGACAGGCACCATCTGTGTTCCATGTCATTTTTTTTTTATTTTAAAAAAATATATTTCTTTTTTTTCTTTTCTTTTTTTTTTTTTTTTACAGAGGAAGGGAGAGGGATAGAGAGTTAGAAACATGGATCAGCTGCCTCCTGCACACCCCCCACTGGGGATGTGCCCACAACCAAGGTACATGCCCTTGACCGGAATCCAACCTGGGACCCTTCAGTCCACAGGCTGACCTCTATCCACTGAGCCAAACTGGTTTCGGCTCCATGTCATTTATATACATCCCTTCATTCCTTTCTTCTTTCCTCCCTCCCACAAACATTTACCAGCCAGCCACCTGTTTGTCAAGCACTTCGTTAGACACTGGAGAAAGAGACAAATGTGTACATGCCATAGTCCCTGCCTTGGGTTCTTGTATGATTTCTCCCCTCCTATCTTACCTGCTTCACTGTAACACTTTTTTTGAGCTCTAGACAGGTCGAAGGATACTCAGCCCTCTAAATAAACTCTGTCCTCCCTTTCCTCTGTGTCTGAGAATACTGAGCCTCTCTGCTCCCATGGCATCCTCCATCTGGTTTATATCTGACTAACACCTACTCGGTCCTTCTGGTCTCAGCTGAGATGATGCTAGTGCCAGGAAGCCCTCCAACATTGCACTTTCAAAACAGAGTTATAACTGCCTACTCAACTCTGTGTGTCATTGCAATCTATTATCTGTTAGTAGAAATGTGTGCTTCTTTTGTGTATTGGGTATGAGCCATGTATATGTTTAGCTCCTGGTGCCTAGTAGGCTTTTCAAAAATATATATTCAATGAATGAATAAAGGTAAACAGGTTGCAACCCCTGCCCTTGAGGACATCACCATCTAGTGGGGGAGACAGATATGTGGTTACGCCATCATCAAGGTGCTAAGTTTTAGAACAGATGCATAGTAAAAAGCTCATCTTACCTGGGAATGTCAGGTCCTTCACCAAGGAGGTGATGTTGGAGCTGAGTTCTGAAGGACTGCAAAGGCAGATGCTCAGTAACCAAGTACCGTAGGATGTTCCCAGCATGCCTCTGTATGAGGACCAACGGGCACCCATGCCTCTGCATTTGTCAGACCTCTCTGCTTTTGTTTGTGTCTCTGGTGGGCTAGTCCTTCTCACCTCTCTGCGCTCACCACAGCACCTCTAATTCAATAAGCAGGTGGTATGTATCCTCCGTGGGTGTTTGGCAAATACAACCAGCTGTTTATGGACCCTGCTTCTGCTCACATTTCAATTCTGATGTCCAGGATAGCCCACAGCACAGTTATCATTAAGGCTGTCATTTGATTCACTTAGAGATGTCAGTGTCCTCAAGTTCACTCCTGCCTGCCCAGCCTCTTCCTCAGGTGCCTCCTAACCGCCCCCCCTCCCCCCTCCTTGAGCAACTCCAACTCCCAGACCTTTTTCTTCCCAATATCTTACCAAAACCTACACATTTCTGGAATGGACTTTAGAGTTCAATTTCTTCATTTCCTCTAGCCCAGTGGTCGGCAAAGTGCGGCTCAAGAGCCACATGCGCTCTTTGGGCCCCTGAGTGTGGCTCTCCCACAAAATACCACGGCCTGAGCGAGTCTATGTTGAAGAAGTGGTGTTAGAAGAAGTTCAAGTTTTAAAAATTTGGCTCCCAAAAGAAATTTCAATCGTTGTACAGTTGATACTTGGCTCTGTTGACTAATGAGTTTGCCGACCACTGCTCTAGACCAAGACACTAAAGGTCCAGGAAGGTGACATGAATTGCCCAAGTCCATGTGACTATCTTAGTGGCCTAGCTGAGACAGACCTCCATGTCCATTGCTCTTTCTTTCACACGCTGCTGTCCATCTGAACACCTTCCACCTCTGACTGCTGGTCAAGAGTAGCAAGGACCTGCTGCTACTCATGCTGAGCAAGCATTTTTCTCTTCGCCACAGTGATCAGGGTTCTAACTCACAGGGATAGATGCTGGAGGGAGTTCATGTTAGCTTCCTCTCCTGATTATGTTGGTCACACCACTTTAGCTCCCAAAATCACACTTCGGCAAGAGACCCTGTCTGGGCCGGGCTGTGTACAAACCTGTCCGTTTTCTGCCATGTGTTTTCTTAGGACTGGGCAGTGAGCGACATTCACTGTCTAATCCTATATTCAAAGCCTGCAGGAAAGGCACGCCTTCCCGAAACCATGGCAGCAAAACTCCAGAGTCATCCCCGACAGCTTTACAACTTCCTGGGGGGAAGAGTGCAGATCATGAATGTGCTGTGATTTCTGTGAAGGGCATCGAAAGTCCTTCAAAACATTCATGAATGGGCCTTTTCTATACAGCTTGGACGGAAGTCAGGAACTTCACCAGCGAAACAGCTATAATGAAGCCCCAGCACAGAGACGCATGAATGCCTGAGGGCAGCACAAAGGCCAGCGGAATCGGCCAAGAGCAGTTACTTCCACAAAATGCATTTACCTGAATAGGAACTTGAGTGGCTTCCAAGAAGTGACAAGTATGCTTCCAAAAAGTGTCACGTGTCCTTTATCCATCCTGTAAAGCTGAGAGTCTAGATCTAAATTTTATTCTACTTTGGGATTGGGGTTATATTTTGGGGTTTAATCAGCAGATCTGGATGATCTGAGGAAGCACTGATTTCTTTCTTTTTTAAAAATATATTTTATTGATTTTTTTTCAGAGTGGAAGGGAGAGGGATACAGAGCTAGAAACATTGGTGAGAGAGAAACATCAACCAGCTGCCTCCTGCACACCCCCTGCTGGGGATGTGCCCGAAACCAATGTACATGCCCTTGACTGGAATGGAAACAGGGAGCAATGCACAGTTGCTGAATGGGTGGATGGGTGAATGAATGGGAAATCCAATGCAGGTCCCAAGCGTAAGCCAGTGACGGTGTAACACGCAGTACTGTACGGGGTGTGCATAGCACCCTGGGAATTTGCAGGAGGCGCATTTCAAGCTAGGAAGAGAAATCTACCTTTGCAAAATCTATCTTTGCAGACACTTGCATGCTACCGTCCCCCTCTGGTTTCACAGGGATTGTCCTCTGCAACTGTCAGGATCTTGCCTATAGCAAAGCCCTCATAAGATCGCTTCAGCAGCCGAAACCGGTTTGGCTCATGGATAGAGCATCCGCCTGCGGACTGAAGGGTCCCACGTTCGATTCCAGTCAAGGGCATGTACCTTGGTTGCAGGCACGACCCCGGTGGGGAGTGTGCAAGAGGCAGCTGATCCATGATTCTCTCTCATCGATGTTTCTAACTCTCTATCCCTCTCTCTTCAAAATCAATAAAATATACTTAAAAAAAAAAAAGATCGCTTCAGTGACAGGGGACAACAGCCAGAATTAGCCAGAATGAATAACGGGGTTTGTTCCCGGGAGGAGAACGCGCCCTGGAGTCCGTGCCAGGCTTCCACGTCGGCGTGGGACCCCGGGGGCCGCCGCCGGTCACGTGACGCGGACCTGGCCTGCCGGGGGGCGTTCTGCGCCTGCGCAGTGCGAGAGGGGGCGGGGCAGCCGCGTGCGCTGACAGCTTCCGGTGTGGTGCCCCCGCCCCTGCGTGGCAGCAGCTCTGGGGCTCGGCGGCGGCGGCGGCCACCGCGGGGCGGCGGCGGGGGGCAGGGGGCAGGGCGTGGTCGGGTCGGTCAGGTGAGTGCCCGGCGGGGCCGCCGGGAGCCATGGCCTGCTCCGTGGTCCAGTTCTGCCACTTCCAGGACCTGCAGGCCGCCCGCGACTTCCTCTTCCCTCAGCTGCGGGAGGAGACCCCCCTCGGCGCCCTGCGGAGGGACCCCAGTAAGTGCCCCCTGCCCCCGGGCTCCCTCTCTCTGCCCCGCGCCCTGCCCCCTCCTCTCCTCCCCGCGGGGACCCCTGCCCGGCGCGCCCCCACGTCCCCTCCGCCCGCCCGGCGGCGTGGGGGTCGCCTGCCTGTCGCCCGGTGTCTCCTAAACACATCGCCGTCTGCCCCCAGCCTCGTCCTGCCTCCTCGGGGCTCCGTCCGGCCCGGCCCCCGGCCCCCAGCCCCCACCCCTGGCGAGTGTCCTCTCCATCGCCCCCGCCTGCCTGCCTGCCCACCCGGTGTGCCCCGCGCCTTGATGACAGCTGTCGGCGCTACAACCCGATACCGCCTCACCCCCGGCTACTCCACCCTGGGTCCTACTCCCCCATTCCTGGGTCCGGCTCCCCCATTCCTGGATCCGGCTCCCTCCTCCTTGGATCCGGCTCCCCCCTCCCTGGGTCCGGCTCTCCCCTCCCTGGGTCCTGCTCCCCCATCCCTGGCTCCCCCAATCCTAGGTCTGGCTCCCCCTTCCCTGGGTCCCCGGCCTTCTGTCATTCCCCCTTCCAGAAGTGTTTATCTTCCCCCTCTCGCCCTCTTCTCCCAGTCCCCTTACCCCCCCCCCCCCCCCCCACCTTCAGATGTAGAGACCAAATGGCTGATTGACAAGCGAGTGGCTGGCTGCAAAGGTGTGAGTAAGCGGCTCCTAAGTCAGGGTAATAGCCTGTCAGGAAGGGAGCGAGAACCCACAGCAAGCACTAAAACCGCATGTAGCGTGGCATTCCCACGTACGTTCATTGATAGGGGAGGCCTCCCACCATTATTATCACCAAAGAGCGGGCAGCCTTTGCCCGCGTCGGGTAAGGTCCCCAGGCAGGTTTGTGAGTCACTGCCCAGCTCCTCGGCCTGTCCTCAGTGCCTCCTCTGGAAAGGGCGTGTGTTTTGTGTTGTGTTTTCTTCCCATTTCCAACCGGAAGTAGCACTTTGGGCTGAGCAGCAAGCACCTGCTGTCACTTTGAGCTGTGCTGGGATGGTGATCAAAGGCCCACCAAATAAACCCTACCCACCCCCCCCCCCTTTTTTTTTTTTTAATTTCCAGGCTATCAAACCTGACTGAGTACTTATTCTAGCGCTACAAATCCAACAAGGTTGGTGGTCTCTGTTCTCTTGGCGCTAATAATTTCCTGGGACAGATACACTGGCAGCTACTATGCAGTGAGAGAGAGCTATGTGCATGGATGAATATACTTATAAACGCACATCTTCTGTATTTTTATGAGGCCCTTGGGACACTTCCTGAAGTGGGAATATGGACGCCTACCTTTGAAGTAGCAGTTGGATGAGTAAGGGAGCAGTAATGACATGTGTGGAGGAAGGATGGCCGAAATAAATGACAGGGCATTCGAGAACTAAGAAAACCCGGAAGAGGAGAATGGGAGGGACTGGGGGTGGGGTGGGGTTTGGGGTGGGGAGACTGTGAAGGTAACAGGGAGGAAGCTGGATCATGAGAAGCCTCCTGGAAGTAGTGGGATGCCTCCAAAAGGCTTTAGGCAGAGGAGCGACATGCGTGGATGGTCAGATTGGAACTTGATGTAGTCAGCGAAGTTTTTGAATCGCTATGACATACTTCCACAGCCACGGGCAGGAGAGCTAGGAAGTTGAGTTGGTTGGGATTCTATTCCAATAATCCATGCAAGAAGTGATGGGAGCTTGAACCAAAGCTGCCTGAGCAGGACTTGAGAGGGAGGGCTGGATTAGAGAGCATGAAGGAAGTAGAATCTGCAGGACCTGGGGGTGGGCTTATAGCCGATGAGTGAGAGGAGTTGAGAATGCCTCTGGGCTTTTGACTTGAGCAAGGGAATATAATGAGAGAAGGAAGGAGGTAAGTTTTGGACCTTCTGCATTTTAAGTGTTGTGGTATGCCCAAGTAAGGAGTCCAGTCCAACACCAGATATAGAGGTCAAAAGCTTAGTAAGGACTTCTGGCTCAGAGATGTTGAGAGTTAGCAGTGTCCGATGAGTTTCAAGGTTTATGCATACAGTCATGTCCCGTTAGGACCCAACGGTTAGGTGGTCGTGTTGTTGTGTGAACAGCATAGAGTGTACTTACACTCGTCTGGGTGGTACAGCCTGCTGCTGTAACTGTATGTGCCATATTTCATACGACTGGCAGCACCACAAACACTGAGTAAGGCATTGTACTGTGAGGTTAAGATGGCCACAAAGTCACTAGACAGTGAGGATTCTTCAGCTCCGTTACAGTCTTACAGACCACCATCATATACATGCGGTCCATCATTGGCGGAAATATCTTTTGCAGCGGGTGGCTGCATAGTTGACTTGAACTGAGTACTCAAGTTTGAGTCCGGTGGGGGTTACTTGGAAGAAGACTGAGCAAGAATAAGAGAGAGGGAAAGTAGGTGAGCTGAATGCCTCAGCAGCTGATGGAGGAGAGACATGGATGAGAGGTCAGAGCAGTCAGCTGTTGCAAATGCAGCAGAGGTGAGCTGAGGTAAGGATAGAGACGTGCTTGTTGGTCTGGGGAAGGTGGAGGTGACTGGGGGTTAGGACAGGAAAGGAGGTGGCAGAAAGTATATCTGCAGGATAATGAGGAGTTAAAAAAGGAAGTTGACTACTTCAAGGAGCCGAGGTGTGAAGGAGAGTAGACACAGGACTATAGATGGGACGCAGAGAAAAATAACACAGTCCCTTTAGCTCACTCTCCTAGTCCCAGTCACCATCTTGCTCTCACCTGGACAATGGCACCTGTCTTCTACCAGATTTGCCTGCTTGCACTCTTGGTTTCTTGTAACTAGTTCTCAAAGGCAGACAGAATGAGTTCTTAGACATCGTTTAGATGGTAACATTCCCCTCTTTAGAAATCTCTGTGCTTCCGATTGCACTTACATATAAAATCCAACCTTCTTGCCTGGCTTACAAGACCCCTGAGGCCCCGCCTCCTGCCACTTCCCGCACCTCATGCTCCTCTCCCTTATTTCTTATGCTTCAAACATACTCTGTGTTGTTAAACCAGCCGAGCATATTGGCACCAGCGGCCTCTGCCCTTGCCCTTTTCTCTGCCTTGGATGCTCCTTGCAGGTCTTTGCATGCCAGCTGCATCTTGTCATGCAAGTCTCAGCTCAAATGTCAACATCTCCGTGAGGCCCTCTCCGCCATCGAATCTAAAGTAGTCACTCCTGCTCCCTCGGTCTCATTTGCTGCTCTCAATCATGTCATCTTGCTTGTTTTCATCACCGTGTCTGCACTGTCGAGTGTGGCAGTCTCTAGCCACATCGGGCTGTTGAGCCTTTGAAACGTGGCACGTGCCACCAAGGGAACTATATTTTTAATTTTATTTACTTTACATAGCCCCATGTGGCTGTTGGCTGCCATACTGCATGGCACAGTTGTAGGTGCTAAAAGTTAGGCACGTACAATTTGAATAGTGGTCCAAGGTCACACAGCGAAGAGTAGCTTTATAACTCAATCCAGGTAGTTGGGGGTGTAATCAAACCCCATACATCTAGGTTAATTTGCCTATGAGTTTGAAGATAATTAATTTATTACCCTTTTAAATCAAATTCTTAGGTTTGTGTTTGTTGGTATTATTATGGCTGACATCAGTTCAGGTAGAAAGTAAATGGAGAAAGAACCTCTCACCCAGTGAGCCCCTTTGCCAAGACTATATTTTATAGTTCAAATGGTGCTTTAATTTATAAATAAAAATCAGGGAAATAGCTTGCCCTGCTGCGGGTAGTTTACTTGGAATTCTGGGAAAGGCTAGGGCCTTGGATTTCAGTAATCCCTCCGAGCCATCTTTTGCAAAACATCAGGTTTTGTAAAGAGCTTTTTATTAAAACAAAAAACAAAAAACAAAAAAAAACACACAAAACTGAACCTAAATTTTTGTGAGGGTGAAATCTATAGAGTAATAATGAAGTTAGTTGAGTGGGGTAAATAGTACCTGTCTTGCTCTGGGTGGTTTGGCTCAGTGGATAAAGCGTCGGCCTGTAGAATGAAGGATCCCGGGTTCAATTCTGGTCAAGGACACATGCTCTATCCCTAAGATTGTGAAGGTGGCAGCCGATCAGTGATTCGCTCTCATCTTTGATGTTACTCTCCCTCTCCCTTCCTCTCTGAAATCAATAAAAAATACATTTTAAAAACATAGTACCTGCCTTAAATTGCTGATGGTATTTGACTTTGATTTTCTCCACTTTGCTATTGTTATAAGTGATTACTTTATTGGGAAGCAGAAATCATGAGATTATTTCTTTTCCTAGCTCATATCGTTTTAATTTCTTACCTCAGGTAATGTCTAGAGCAGGGGTCTTCAAACTACAGCCCGCGGGCCACATGCGGCCCGCAGAGGAGTCTGATCCAGCCCGCCAGGTTTTTTGGGCAGTGAGCGCAGCCAAGGTGTTACAGTAGGAATTAGTAGTTCATACAGTCCGGCCCTCCAGCTCTCTGAGGGACCGTGATCTGGCCCCCACTTTAAAAAGTTTGAGGACCCCTGGTCTAGAGTATCCGAAAGAAAGAGAACTTACTTGTCATGAATTATTTGTCCTAGATAAGTGATAATTTGGGAGGCTTATCAATTGGGTTAATAATTCTTTTATTTTAATGTGAGCAGCTGCCATAGATATAGCGCTAGCTGGTACCTGGGTATCTGAGTTATCAGAGAATAGCAACATGATGTGGTTACCTTTTATCTTCAGTTATAAAATGAGGCTGTCCTCTGTCACTTTAAAGGAAACATCGAACCCTACTGTTTTCTCAGTGGTTTATGTTAGTGATAATCTATCATAATTGCTGGTATTTGAAGGATTAAAGGGAAGCTTTCTCATAGGGACAGTAGTTGAATATTAGGATGGGTTTAATAAGAAAGATGTTGAATTGGCTTCTTTAGAATATTCAGAATTAGTTTTAGCTGGCAGTATTCACACACCTTCAACTACATTTCATAATGGCACACCCTCCCTTGCCTGATTAGCTAGGCTTGTCTTTGCTGCTTCGGATGCAATAAATCAGTAACATAAGTATGAAGTTGTAGGAAATGATCATGAGAGAGATATAAGTTCTTTCTAACAAATTATTGCCCTTCCTTTGAAAACCAAATAATACAACAGAAAAGAGGGCATATTAAAGTTCTTCAAGTCTGTTTTATTGTTGTTGTTAAGTTAGGTCAGAAGAGTTCACATTTTGGGGCAAAGGGAGCATATTTAATAAACCTCTTTCTGCCTAAAGATATTTTCAATTCTGTCACTTTGTGAATTGGCTATCAGAACATGTGTTCTTATGGGATGTATATGAGTCACATATTTGACAATATGAGTCATTAGAATTCTAGAACCGAAAGGGACCTTACGGATCCAGTCTGATTTAATCATGGGATTTGAAAGAGCTAAATCCCAGCTGTTGAAAATGGGATGGCCTCGTCATTTTAGATTGCTGCACATTTTTATGTGCTGAAAGAAAATGCTAATATGAAATTTAGTTTCTCCTTTCCATCTCCTTAGAAATAGAAAAATATTAATAATTCGGAGGCATAGGCAATCCAGAAGCAGATTCTCCATGATTTTAGTCTTTTCTTTTCTTTTTCTTTTTTAACTTTGTAGTGCTACATGATACTTTCCTAATCATGGCCTGGAAAGCCCAACTAAATGTTATTGGATCCCCTGAATTTTTTTTTTATTTTTATTGATTTTTTACAGAGAGGAAGGGAGAGAGATAGAGAGCTAGAAACACTGACCAGCTGCCTCTTGCACACCCCCTATCGGGGATGTGCCTGCAACCAACGTGTATGCCATATTTTCTAGAGGTTCTTCCTCTTTATAGAAACAAGTACATAATCCCTCTTTTTCTTGTCTCCGGAAGAACGGAAATGAATTTGCCTCCGTGCTAATAAGCTCTTTCATTAGGCCATAGGGATTAGATTAAGTTTTTCTTTTCCTAACATTTAATGATTTCAGTGTCTCATTTAGTTCTCGATCTTGACATACTCATATTGGAAAAAGCAAATGCTGTCGAATTAATTGCCCACTTCTAGAATTCAATTTCCTTTCCAGCGCCAGGTTCTTACTATATGACAAACATACAGGCAGTTTATGAGTTTTATGAGGACAGACTGTTCAGAAGCAAATCAGAATAATGTACTTTTGGAATTAAAAATCGCTATAGAAAGCAGAAGTTGAATTTCTTATTTAAGCTTTTGTTGGTAGAATAACTCATTCATTGGAAATAACCCTAAAAAAGACATCAGTAATTTTTTTTTTTGATGGTTGATAAAATGTGTTTTCTTAGTGGTGTGAAGGGTTCAGTGAGTATATCATTTATCAAGTGAGAGACTGAACAGTTTTTTCATGCTAGTATAATCTGATCTATTCAGGGAAAAACTTCTCTCCAGAAGGCGGTGTAGTTACATTTTATATGTTGAAGTCATTGGTTTCATTTATTCAGGCAAAACATTTAACTTGATAAGGGTAAGAACAAGAGTTTATGCTTATGTTACCAATTATTCTAATCTTTTTTAGTGCTGGGTACAAAAAAGTTAAGGACTGAAAAGTCAAGTTACTAGTCAGTGAGGAGGTAGGTAGTTGCTTTTTGTTAATTCTCTTTTATTCAAAAAGAGAGCAAGTATGATTTAAGATGTGGTATAACATCAGAGAGAAGGGTATTCAGCAAAGGAGTTGGACTAACAAAATATTTTAAGTGGACAGTCTTCTTACTTCAAATTAATCTTCAATACATCCTTGATTTTGGATGAATTTCAAGGAAAGATGGCTAGAATGTGAAAAGATTAGGTATGTGTGTGTATAAGTGTTGGCACACACACAGTATACCCACTCCCTGCCCTCCAAGGCTTAATCTTTAGTTGTATAGACAGAGGCATCTATATTTATGAAAAATCAGACAAGTTGACAATTCAACAGATGACCCACACAGTTTTTAATTAAGTCCTGGGGGGAAAAAATACAGCCAAATGCTGTGGTTTCACAAGAAAGATCATTGGTGGATGCAAGCAAACTTCCTAAAGGATTCCTCTGAGCCGAATCTGGAGAGGTAGAGACAGTGTGTGTGAGGCAGAGACAGAGAAGGAGGAATCGAGGATGTTGTATTTGGAAAATGATCATTTTATCAGCACTTAAGAGTGTCTCCGAGTGCTTTGTGTATATTAACTGTATATATGAGTAGATATACAGAGAATTACTAACTCCATTTTGCTGAAGAGGAAGCCAAGGCAGTAAGAGATTAATTAAATGGTCCAAAGTCATATAACTCCTTAGGGGTAAAGGTGGTTATCCAAGCCAGAGACCTAATAGTTAACTCGATAAGGGTAAGAACTGGGCTGTCTCTCTCATACTGTAGCCACCACCACGGTGCTGGCAAGCCCTTGAAATGTGACTAGCCCAGACTGAGGTGTGCCCTAAGTGTCAAGTACACATCAGACTACGAAGCCTAAGTGTGGAAAACACAGAAAATAATATCATGAGCTAGTGAACATAGATTGCATCTTGAAACGATAATACTTCCACTATTAACGTTAACATAAAATATCATTACAACTAATTTCACCTAGTTTTCAAATACAGCTGCTAGTAAATTTTAAATTATTTGTGTGGCTCGCATGGTATTTTTCTTGGCTAGTGCTACTAACGCTTGCCCACCAGTGAGGGAAGAGTCCAAGTGGAGAAAAAGAAAGAAGGGTGATGGATGGTCGGAAAAGGATGTTTAGGATCAGATTTTATTGGGATTCAAGTTTATCTTGGAAGCTAGCGATCTGCCTCTGATTTGTGGGTGGGGCCAACCCTGAAACTTCAGTCATCCCTCATTCATTACTTTGATCTCGTCCTTGATGAGGTCTTAGGACTGCCTGGAGAAGGAGGGGGATCAGCGGAAGAGACCAGCTCTGATTGTATGAAGGCAGTGCGTGTGAATGCCATTTTCCTAATTTTCTGCTCAGTTCTGTTGATTTGAACTTCAGCCGCCTGCAAAAGAGGGTCAAATGATTTTAACAGAAGTCAGGAGACTGCAGACATTCTGTCACTGGCATTGCACAGAAATAGCCACAAAGGCAGTGCACAGTTTGCAGACGGATGGTTGTTTTAAAATGTTTCCCATTGTTAAAACGACTAGAATTTGGAGTGCATTTTCTTACAGTATTATAAAGAGGCTTGGGATTCTAGGCTGGCCTTCAAAAACATCTCGAGGCTACCCGAGTGATAGCTTTGTTTCACCGTCCTTTAACCTCTGTTTGTACTTGGAAAATGTATTCCTGTGACAGTCGGAGATGCCTGATTAAATTCTTTCCCACTTCTTAATAGAAACTCCCCCGCCAGGGGCCATGGAGAAATGGCTAAGCCGTCATAAACACAGATAGCTTGTAGAAAAGAAAGCATTTTTTCCAAGGATGTGTTGAATTGTGGCATATAGAGATATTGGATCTCTGCAGCGGCAGAAAGTCCCAATTTGCTGTGTTCTGTTTGATCGGATGAGTCATCTGTGAATTGAGTCAGGTACTCTTTATGCCAGGATGGAGGAGAAATAACACAGTCTCCATGTTTTGGTTTTGTACAGCATTCAACAGAGGTCATGTGCACAGACTAATCTGTTTGAAGGCTTATTTGCTTTTGTATCACCAGCATTTAGCTCAGTCTCAAGACAAAAAAGATTCTATGTTTCTTGGATGGATGGATGGATGGATGGATGGATGGATGGATGAATGAATGGCTAGCTGACCTTCATCAAGTGCTGTAAATTCTGCATGGTTTTCAAAGATTGTGGTAGTTTGATAAATCCATTATTTTCACAACAATGTAAAAATTGGATTTCAGGGTTACGAACTTTGCTGGTTACTTTGCTTTCTCATACCAGAGCCAGTGAGTGTTCTCAAACGGTGTAAACGGATGGCCTAGTTGCCCCTGGCCCCACAATAAGGCAGTTGTTTTCGGTGCAATGGAAAAATTAGCAGAATAGAGAGATTACCTAACCGAATTAGGTTGCCAGAGAACAAACAGTAATTTTCCAAGGCACACACACAAAAAGACTCAAATCTCAAATCTCAATCTCCAGGAAATGTTTCTATATTAAAACAATAACCATTCTTACTTTCGACCTTAACAGTAAGTCCCCCCTTTCTTTCTTTCTTTCTTTCTTTCTTTCTTTCTTTCTTTCTTTCTTTCTTTCTTTCTTTCTTTCTTTCTTTCTTTCTTTCTTTCTTTCTTTCTTTCCTTCCTTCCTTCCTTCCTTCCTTCCTTCCTTCCTTCCTTCCTTCCTTCCTTCCTTCCTTCCTTCTTTCTTTCTTAATATATTTTATTGATTTTTTACAGAGAGGAAGAGAGAGGGATAGAGAGTTAGAAACATCGATGAGAGAGAATCATCCATCAGGTGCTTCTTGAACACCCCCTACTGGGGATGTGCCCCCAACCCAGGTACATGCCCTTGACGGGAATCGAACCCAGGACCTTTCAGTCCACAGGCTGACGCTCTATTCACTGAGCCAAACTCTGGGGAGGGAGGGTATGTATGGGAGGGAGTTTTATGTCCATTGGTTGTACTTATATGCATGTATGCAAGTCCTTCGGTTGATCTGTTATCTCCCCCTGATCTACCTCTCCCCGCTGTAATTTGACAGTCTGCCTGTTGCTTTACTTTCTCTATATCTGTCTCTTGGTTCATCAGTTTATAATGTTCTTTATCATCCACCAATGAGTAAGGTCATGCGGTGTCTCTCTTTCATTGATTGGCTTATTTCACTCAGCATAATGTTAGAGAAAATGTTTTAAAAGACTTTAAGCTCTGCATTTCCTGTAAATACTTTTCATCTGTTTTGAAACAGGTAAATCAACGAACTGGGAAGACGATGGCTGGGGAGCATGGGAGGAGACGGAGCCAGCTCTTCAGGAACCCGTGAGTCTTTCTCAGTGTGTGCCTGCTCTCTGACCATGGCCTTTTTCCTTCTGCAGCGAGGGCGACACATTGCAGTGTTAGGCTGACATTTTAAAATCTTTGTCAAGAGCATTTTTGTGCCTAACTGTACTAAGTAGATACGTGTTGTTATTTCCAATACTGTCTGTGACTATGAGCCATTCCAAAGGTGGAGCCAGCACCAAAGACAGAACAAGAATAAGAGCAAATTTTGGCCCATGTATGAAACGCAAAAGTATAATACATGCGGTAGCCAACATGTAGCCACCTAATCAGAATGGAAACAGATAGCAAACTTAACACCTACCTTCCCTGCATGTCTCGTTATTGACTTTAAGGGCTTATCCAGGTGGGCATTTTGCCATAGCTTTATGCTGATAGAGAGATTGAATGAATGAGCAAACAGAATTCTGTTAAAATGAGATCAGAGTATACATACAACTTAAAAATAAATAGTAATAGAATCGATCCTACTTGAATTGCCAATGGAAGTGAAACCGTTAAGAGTTACTGAATTATCATTAAGTTCCTTTAAAATTAGGAGGGAAAATTGTTTTAAAAATTGAAATTGTAGGTTTATGTAACTAATGGTGTTCGTAAATTTTGTTCGTTGGGTCACCTGTAATCAGGTTAGTAATGAAATTTAGAAAGAGCCTCTTGCCTTGCCCTACTTTAATTTATTTTTTTTTCAGACAGATTTTTTTTTTTATTGTTTAAAATATTACATTAGGCCACATTTAAATAAAATTATACATTCTCTCCCCAAGCCCCAACAGGAGTTATGCTTGTAGCCAATGGGTGCATTTAATGTTACTTTAGTAATTGGTAGGGCTAGTCTTTGTGGAAAGCCGAGGTAGTCCTGGGTGGTGCTGTTTTGTTTTGTTTTTTAATTTCATGCTTCTCTTGGGAAATTAGCTAGCTTGTCCAATGATGGTGTTGTTGAACAATCAGTCCCCTCCAGGGAGCAGTATTGGTGACTGTGGGTCCCATTACTATGGGGGAAGTGTTCCGAAAACCTAACCGGTAGGCAGATGCCTTGATGGTACAAAGCAATCCGATGAGCTTGCATCTTGTCGGTGCCCCGGGTGTGCTGGTGCTCACCGATCATTCTCCTCCGGGCTTTCCAGCCCGCTCTCCAGCCTCAGCTTTCTTGACAAGTTGGAAATCCAGCTTTGTTGTTCGTTATGTAAGCAAATGAGTTCAACACTAGTTCACTGGGACCCGGACTGGCGAGGGGATTTCCTCATCTCGGCTGTTCCAGGATGTTGGTGGTGTTTCTTGGACTTAGACTAGAAACATCTAAAACATCTGACATGGGACGGACCCACACTCCTGTATTATTTATTAGTTTTTGTATTATTTGTCTTCTTCTGTAACCTACTTCTGTGAACGCCTGTATATACTGAGCTGCCGTTTGGGTTAGAAAAAGGGGGAAAGATAATAAATGTATTTACTTGCATGTGCAGAAAGCCTCTCTGGAAATACACCCAGAACTGATTGTGTGGGTTGTCTGTAGAGTGAGCAGGGCAGCTGGAGTACAGGAGAATGAGAGGGACCTCCCAGAGCAGGCCTTTGAAGATCTGTTGATTTTTTTTTCACTCTGGGAATTGACCTACGCATGAATGATTTCTCATTTGAAAAAAATGAAAAAAAACCTTTCAGGTCAAGTAAAAAGAAAAAAGTGTCAGATGTAGCAAATAGTTCACAGATCCTACAGCCGTAATCATCAGACAGTTCTTTTTGCTATCTGACTATAGACAGCCTGGCTTTCTCTGGTATAGGATTATTACTGCATTTTCTAATAGTCATTTTCGGAGTGGCCCTTACGTGATATTCTTTTCATGTCTTGCTGGTTTATATTTGTTTGCATTAAAATTTTTTTGCATTAATATTCAAAGCTGAGGTATGTATGCAGTGGATATTTTGCTGGGCACCTTTAACATGTTTTGATAAGAAATATTATTGAGACTTTATAAAAATAATTGGGAATATTTCCTTTCCCTTTTTTTCTCCCCCCTCGCCCTTCAGCGTGGACAAGCTAAATTGAAATACTCTCGATATTTTTTTGCATATACGGTCTTGGCAATTTTACCCACAGGAAGAAGAAGGAAATACTTGCAAAATACAAAAAACTTCCTGGCTTCAAGATTGCATTTTATCCTTATCGCCAACCAATGATCTTATGGTGATAGCTCGGGAGCAGAAAGCTGTATTTCTAGTGCGTGAGTATCTGTTATTTTCCAGTGGCCTTAATTTTAATGCATAGACTAGAACAGAATATGTATTAAAAACAAAATATGTTATTTCTATTGGGTGCATTATATGGTGGCATTCAAAAGTTTATGTTATACACTGAGTGGCCAGATTATTATGATCTCTGGGCGCATAGTAATCTGGCCATTCAGTATATACCCTATATAATAAAAGGCTAATATGCAAATTGTCCCTTTGACCAGGAGTTCAACCAGCAGGCAGGCCAGCCAACCGCCCATGTCTCCTCCCCCTGGCCAGGCTGGCCGGACCCCATCCATGCACGAATTCATGCACCGGGCCTCTAATACACACACACACACACACACACACACACACACACACACACACACACTGAGTGGCCAGATTATTATGTGTTCAGAGATCATAATAATCTGGCCACTCAGTGTGTATTGTATAAAACTTTGTATTTCCTTTTTTATATTTCTTTGTCTTTTTTCCTTTTCTGTTTTTTCCCCTCATCTCAGTTTTTCTTTCTTGGCTGCTCACACTTTAGCCATCTCTCTGTGGCACTTTGGAGACATTGCTGGGCATTGCCCAGTCTTTGCAAGGGCAGCCAGAGCTCAGAGGGCCATTGACCATTTTCAGTAATAACAAGAGCAAGGAGATTGTCAACTAGAATTAAAGACTCACAGTACTGCCATTTCCTATTTGGGACATATGTTTTCAGCTCATGATGTTTGCTGAAGGTTAAAATTATGGTTTGGGCCCTAACCGGTTTGGCTTAGTGGATAGAGCGTCAGCCTGCGGACTGAAGGGTCCCAGGTTCGATTCCGGTCAAGAGCATGTACCTTGGTTGTAAGCACATCCCCAGTGGGAGGTGTGCAGGAGGTGGCTGATCGATGTTTCTCTCTCATCAATGTTTCTAACTCTCTATTCCTTTCCCTTCCTCTATGTAAAAAAAATTATTAAATATAAGGAAAAAAATTATGGTTTGGGTGTACAGAGCATAGGAAAATCTCACTGATCAAGATAAGATCCTATATTGAATGGCTGTGGGATGACCTTATAAAGCAGATTTACCCTCCAGTAGCATAAATCTAATAGGAATTTTTTTTTTTTGTCGTCTAAAGATAAACGTAGTTTTATACATAAAATAGGTTGGGGGGTATATATGAATTAATAACTTTATTATATGGATTTAATTGGAGGAAGGAGAGACGAAGGGTAGAGTTTTATAAATACCTTATTAAAATTTTTGGACATTCTCTTATATTTATGACCCAAATCTGTTAATACAGAACTATTAAATTTTGTACTCATCCTTCTAAAGGGAAAGAGTGAAATTTATAAATTACTGTTTTAGTATATTACAGTGATTTTATATGATAACTTATTTTTCAGCAAAATGGAAATATAGTGATAAAGGAAAGGAAGAAATGCAATTTGCTGTTGGTTGGAGTGGCTCTTTAAATGTCGAAGAAGGGTAGGTACCGATTAATTTTTTGCCTCTGTGTGTGTTAAATGCGTATATGAAATTGTTTGAATTGTAAGCTCATCTATTAAGAAGTTTCATCTTTTGGAACATGTACATTCATTTCAACTTTGAGGTGATAGAGCATGACTCAGTTAGCAAGTTTTAATTTGACTCATCATGTGATTAATTAAAAACACACACAACTGTTTGGAGAGGATGTCAAGAAGAGGTCAGAGAGAATTTTTTTCTTAACATCTTTTCTACATTTTGTCTTTTCCGCCGTCTTTCAGTGCTAATTTTATTCAGCCAGAAAATCAAGAGCAATAATTGTCTTCTCTGCTTTGCTGGCATTGAACTTGGACTTAAGGGGGACAGTGCTACAGTAATTCTTTTTTTTTATTTTATTTCTGTTTTGATTTTTTTTTAATTATTGGGGTGACATTGGCTAATAAAGTTATATAGGTTTCAAGTGTTCACTTTTATAACATGTCATCTCTACATTGTTTTTTGTGTTCACCACCCCAGGGCTACATTAATTCTTAGAACTCACAAATACTTCAAAAAAGCAAGTTGGTGAATTCAAGGGTCCCTGCTGACCCAGTAAGAGTCATGTAACCAGATCTCTAACATGGTTACATGATGGAGCTGCTAGCCTCAACCTGGAGCCCAAACTGTTTCGAATTACATTTTTATCACCCAAAGCTCTCTCATCAGAATGAATACGATTTTGTAGACTTTGAATTCAGATAAAAGAAAGCCAAGTGGAAGCCCATAGTACATGCCTGCACATTGTAGATAGTCTTATCAAAAAATGAAAATATTGCCGAAACCGGTTTGGCTCAGTGGATAGAGCGTCGACTTGTGGACTGAAAGGTCTCGGGTTCGATTCCGATCAAGGGCATGTACCTTGGTTGCAGGCACATCCCCAGTAGGGGGTGTGCAAGAAGCAGCTGATCTCTCTCATCGATGTTTCTAACTATCCTACTCTCTCTTCCTCTCTGTGAAAAATCAATAAAATATATTTTAAAAAAAAGAAAAGAAAATATTTCTCCTTAAGTCATTTAGTCATTTAGGGGTCCTCAAACTTTTTAAAGTGGGGGCCAGATCACGGTCCCTCAGAGAGCTGGAGGGCCGGACTATATGAACTACTAATTCCTACTGTAACACCTCGGCTGCGCTCACTGCCCAAAAAACCTGGCGGGCCGGATCAGACTCCTCTGCGGGCCGCATGTGGCCCGCGGGCCGTAGTTTGAAGACCCCTGGAAAGCATGTTAAACACTCGTCATTTCTGTCCCGAATGCAAAGCGAACATAATGGTTGAATTCCTTTAAAGACAACAAGCAAAAAGATTGATTTTGTTCAGTGATTCCGTGGTTTATGGGAATCTAGTTTCTCCTTACGGTCCTGAGGTTTGACTGGTTAAATAATAGTCAGTCAAGAAGTTATTTTAATTTTGAGGTTTGATCTCTGAGCTCCTGACAAATTTTCCAAGCCTACATGTCAGAGACAAGAACCGTTAGGGACCATCCACCCTAACCTGTGCTTAGAGATAGGTTATCAGGGCCAGTTTCTGCAAAATCTGAAAAGAGAGGGGAGTGGGCTGTGGCGACAGCCTGGTGAGCTTTGATACGGTCTCAGTTCTGTGTACATAATCAGTGTGCCGACCGGTTTTGCTTTCTTTACTTTTATGCTTTGCATGACAATAAAGAATGAAAAATGCTGCTTTTAAATTAACCTCAAGTGAGTGTGGCATTGCCTTTCGTGGGAATGGATCCTATGGTCCTACTTACAGTGCAGTTTGTTAGTTTTAAATTTGTTTTTATTGATTTCAGATAGGAAGGGAGAGGGGAGAGAGACATAGAAACATCAGTGATGACAGAGAATCATTGATCGGCTGCCTCCTGCGCGCCCCACACTGGGGGATGGAGCCCACAACCTGGACACGTGCCCTTGGCCAGAATTGAACCTGCAACCCTTCAGTCCGAAGGCCATTACTCTATCCACTGATCCAAACCAGCCAGTGCTTACTGAGTTTTACTGAGACGCTGAATCAGACTGGTCCGCAGAGCTCAGCCCTCACTGCCCTTGAATGTCACATTAGAGAGAAGTAAAAAGCAGTTCATCCGTGAGATAAGCTCACGCTGTTGTCTTTGTTCTCAGGGAGCATGTCACCAGCGCCTTGTGCATCCCCCTGGCCAGCCAGAAGAGGTAAGGACGGACAGGAGGGGCTTGTGTGCTTTGCTGTGACTGCTGGGCTGTTCCGGTCATGACTCTCCTTTGTGGCAGGAGTTCCACGGGCCGCCCTGACTGGACCTGCATCGTGCTGGGCTTCACTTCAGGCTCCGTGCGCTTCTACACGGAGGTGAGCCCGGGGCCCACTGGTTGGAAATGCCAGCTGGGCACCACTATTCATTTGTGATTCATTCCTGCCAGTTGGGGACGCATAGTTGATGCTTTATGGGGGTGGAGGCTGGGCAGGGGAGGGGCAGTGGTAGAAAGTTCTGGAAAGAGCGATCCAGAAGAGAAGCTGAGGGAGAGAGGGCCTGGTGTCCATGGAGAACTTGTTGGGGATGTGGTGCTCCCTGCCTGGCCACACCTGCTCAGGCATGTTGGTGAGACATCGAGCCAGGCCCTCCTCTGTGCTTCCTCCTAGAACGGCGTGCTGCTGCTCGCACAGCTTCTGAACGAGGACCCCGTGCTGCAGCTCAAATGCAGGACCTACGAGATCCCACGGCACCCGGGCGTGACCGAGCAGGTATGTGAGAGTTCCCATTCAAGTACCAGTGGCGTTACCTGAAGTCGTGTCTTCCCTCTGCATCAGGTGGGAGGTAGAGCTGTCTTTGTCTGCTGGCGTAGTTACCTGTACTGTCACATTCTTGAGATGCAACCAATTTCCAGCTGAGCCAAGAGAATACCAGTCGTGCTTTTACTTACTTAATGAAGGTTTGCATGTCTGTTCTGCGGTAAAATAAAAGACTTCAGTCAGAAGCCGAGAAAGGTTTCTTATTTTTAGAATTGAATGGTGACTTAAAACAAAAGTGTGATGTTATATAACTTTATATAGTTTTAATCGGGGTTTAGGTATCAAAATATATGTGCAAGGTGTCCCCCCAAAATGTATACACACACCTTTTCCTGATAGCCCAATTGTTGTTTCTTTCTTTTCAGATTTAACCCATTGGAATTAATAATTATTCAAACTTAGGTATACAATTTTGGGGGACATCCCATATATTCGATCCTTCTTTGTAACACCCTTCTTCCAAAAGATTTGAAGTTAACAGGTGTATATATTATATGCCTGTGGGGACTTCACTAGCGTCATAGATAGACTAAGGCTATAAGGACTGGAGTAATAGAAGAAATTAATCTTATAAGAAAGACTAAATTAATACCCATTAATTCTAAGAAAGAATTAATTAGTAATGTAAAGCAATGCCTAGTTAATTGCTGTATAGCCACAATGAAACACTATTTGTTCACTTAGCAAAATGGAAAGTCATTGACATATTACTGAATAATTAAAACATGTTATGGGATAATATATGTGGTATATTCTCACACAAAAGTGTATGATTATATGTGAGGATATGCACTGAGACCTGTCAGGGATTTCAGGTGAGTTTTCCTTTTTTCTTTCTACTTTTATATAATGTTTGTATTTGCCCAATGACTATTTTATTTTTATAAAACATATACCTTTTTTGTTAATCTCACCTTGTATCCTGAAAGCATTATTCATCATGAACAAAAGTTTGTTTTTGAGAAGTATCTTAATTTCTTGGCCAAAAACATCCTGAAATTAATTTTCCATTAATTTTTACTTTTCCTCTGCTTGTGTTGTTTGTTGTTGTTCTTATTGTTTTTTGTGTTGGTGGTTGAGAGTTGTTGTCACAGTATTTTTTACTTTACATATTCATGACATTCAGCTCTAATAGGAAAATGGATACATTTATTTGGCAATAATGATTTATTATTTTCTTCTTTCTTTGGTAGAATGAAGAGCTGAGTATCTTATATCCTGCTGCCATTGTGACTATTGATGGGTTTAGCCTTTTTCAGTCTCTTCGTGCTTGTCGAAATCAGGTAGCAAAAGGTAATTCTTGGCAAGAAATAGCTAACTTGTGGTGATGTTTGTCTAATTTCATTTAACCTATTTAACCTATCGGTTGCCAGAGGTGAGTGTGACCAGCACAGGAACAACAGGCTTGTTCATGGATTCAGCAAAATGTGCATCTCTAATAGACACACTTTTCTACTACGTCAGAATTCAGTTGAATTTTTATAGCTATTTCATAATTTTTGAAATTTAGCCCACTATAAACTTTTACTGTCTTGGGGACACTTAAAATAGTCACTGTAGCCCGGCTGGTGTGGCTCAATGGTTGAGTGTCGACCTGTGAACCAGGCCACAGTTTGATTCCCAGTCAGGGCACATGTCCAGATTACAGGCTTGATCCCCAGTAGGGGGCGTGCAGGAGACATCTGATCAATAATTTTCTCTCATCATTGATGCTTCTACCCCTCTCTCCTTTTACCTTCCTTTCTCTGAAATCAATAAAAACATAAAATGTTATTGCATTTTTTATGATTTTTAAAAAAATATAAAACTTCATTGTACTCCTCAGAGTGAAGTTTGGTTTGTCTAACTTTTGTCTTTGACAGCTGCAGCTTCAGGCAATGAGAACATCCAGCCACCACCATTAGCTTATAAGAAATGGGGTCTGCAAGATGTTGACACTATTGTTGATCATGCTAGTGTTGGTAAGCATTACTAGTTCAGTTCTTTCGAAATTTACTTTTTATTCCTTTGGATTGCAGGATCTCATTGATTCAAACTGTAGATTTATTCTTGGTTCAGACTTTTTATAGTTGGTTCAGACTTAGGGATTGTTACGGGTTTTAACCTCAGTGGCGGGACTGTGCAGCATTGTCACAATTTGATTTGATTTTTCTGCAGACAAATTTAATCCATATAATTTCCCTATAGATTAGTGTTTTAAAAATGTAACCTTTAAGCCAGCAGAATATAGAGAAAAGCAGATTTCTCCTTGAAACTAGTATTTGAAGGCTCACTGTGCTGGGCATTGGGAATAGAGTCGGGAAGACATGGTCGCTGCTGCCAGGAAGTGTGAGTGGAGTGTGAAGAAACCCGTGGAACAGGACCACAGCCTAACAGTCATTGGAGTGGACAGTGGACTGCTTCAGTGTAATAGGGAGAGGCTCCAGCACTGAGGGAGTGGGGGATGGGGTGGACTTTAATCTGGGGCTGGAAGAAGAAGGACTTGACCAAGAGAACAGACACAGAGAAGGCATTCTTGCGTGTAGGCATGAGGGTGGAAATGCATTGTCTCCTGGAAAAGCAGTGGGTGCCCAGGAGAACTGGCAAGAACGAGGCCAAGTATAGAAACAGGAGTCAGGCTGCGCTATGCAGGGTCCGCTGTGCTATGCAAGAGGCACTTGGACCTTGCCCACAGTCACACTGGGAGCCACTGAGGAACTGTGAGCAAGAGCACGACACCATGTCAGCCTGTTAGGACAGCCACGTTGGAGGGCGTTCAGAGGTTGAGATTGTAAGGGTCAGACGAGAAAATGAGCACAATAGGGAAGCTGTAGTGATCATGGTAAGAAGTAATGGGCTCCTGAATTAAGGTGGTAGAAATGGGGTGGAGATGAAGAAAATGCTGTTTTAATATTTTTTTCTGTTTATCAATGTAATATTTGCTTGTTAAAAATTAAGTCATAAAGTGGACATCTACTTTATTCAGTTTCTTCTTAAGGTGAAGAAAACTCTTTGTAAATGTCCTAGAGAAATATAGTAGCTTTCTGTTCACACTTTGTGAGTAAAAAGGGTGGATCGTTCCACTACTGACATATTAAAAAAAAAAAAAAAAGTGCTGCCAAACCGGTTTGGCTCAGTGGATGGAGCATTGGCCTGCGGACTGAAAGGTCCCAGGTTCCATTCCGGTCAAGGGCATGTACATCGGTGCAGGCATATCCCCGGCAGGGGGCGTGCAGGAGGCAACTGGTCGATGTTTCTGGCTCTCTATCCCTCTCCCTTCCCCTCTGAGAAAAATCAATAAAATATATTATATTAAAAAAAAAAATTTAAGTCATACATAAATATGTTAAAAGGAAAAAATATCCTCTTACATTCTACCATCTAGAAATACTTATCATTGGCATTTTGGTAAACATTCATTGAGAGTTGTATATGTACCATAATTATGTTATGTAGACAGGCTTTCAAAACTAGGATTATTCATACCAAGTATTATAACCCTTATCAACATATTATAAAGAGGCTTTCACATTAATTTTGCCAAATAAATGTTTTTATCAGAGTCCTAATAGAAGACAGGTGACATCTTAAAAGAGAGTACCCCAGGGGGACCTGTGAGGAAAGGCCTGTCCAGGGAAGTGGCGTTCAGACTGAGACATGAGGGTGAGGAGAAGCCAGCTCCGGGAAGAGGCGCTGGGAGAGGGAGCAGCGAAGAGAAGATGGAATGTTTCATAGCTTAGGGGACTTAGGAGTATAATTTTAACCCTACAAGTACATTATGGTATCAATTTTGTAGCTTTCAAAAATGACTTTTATCTGTTACGTTGAGATGTTAGTGTCTTAGAATGGAATTGATGTAAACACTCAATGGCCTTCACTGACAGCGTCCTTTCAGCACGCTCAGGTCATGCCTTGTTGTCGCTTTATCACTAGGTATTATGACGCTGTCCCCTTTCGATCAGATGAAAACTGCCTCCAATATCGGTGGATTCAATGCGGCCATTAAGAACAGCCCGCCTGCCATGTCTCAGTATATCACTGTGGGGTCCAACCCGTTCACTGGCTTCTTCTATGCTCTAGAGGTAAGAGCTGCCCCCCTGATCATGGGGAAGGCCGCAGACTAAGTTTTCAACTGGCCTGAACATGGATATGGTCCCTGAGCCTTACAAAGGTTAAGCAGTGTACGTTGCTGAGTTTCAGTCTAAGCTCATATGAATCTCAGCTCGCTTCCTTCTGAATTCTTTACATTAACTGGAAGGCACTGAAGTCAGTGTAAAACAATTGAACTTGGTTTCTGATGGCCCATGTTCATGGACACCGAGTTACTGTGGGGTGGTCCGAAGCTCTGGGTGCAGACCAGCCCCCACGGGTTTGTGTCAGTGAGGATTGTCAGGACAGAATTGGCTGCCCGCTGTCGTCATCCATGTGGTGAAAGTGGCTCCTTAAAACAGGGGACAATTAGATTTGGCAGCTCTTCCTTCTCTCTCAGAATTGCCTAACCTATCTTTTTACTTTAGTAAAATATGTAGGTATATATTTTTTAAAGAGGGCAAAGAGCCAGTTGTGTATGGTTGGGAAATCCACAGCCCTGCTACGGTAATGCCATCTTCATATCCTAGTTTAAAAATTTCAACTCAGTTACAATTTAAAGAGGGAGCTCCTGCCGAAACCGGTTTGGCTCAATGGATAGAGCGTCGGCTTGGGGACTGAAAGGTCCCAGGTTCGATTCCGGTCAAGGGCATGTACCTTGGTTGCGGGCATATCCCCAGTAGGGGGTGTGCAAGAGGCAGCTGATCGATGACTCTCTCTCATCGATGTTTCTAACTCTCTATCTCTCTCCCTTCTTCTCTGTATAAAATCAATAAAATATATTTAAAAAAAAATAATAAAGAGGGAGCTCCTAAAGCTAAAATGCCAGGGGCTTTGACCTTGACACTGCCCAGGTAACACTATGATGATACTGAGACCTCCTGGAAAAAAGTTACTATCATACTCCCCTCAAGGAGCTGCACAGGTTCTTGCTATCCAGGCTTTCCAGCTTTTTCAAACGTTATAGCAGGCCTCCTTTAGAAAGGTTTAGAAAGTGTATTCTGGCCAAAACCGGTTTGCCTCAGTGGATAGAGCGTCGGCCTGCGGACTGAAAGGTCCCGGGTTCGATTCCGGTCAAGGGCATGTACCTTGGTTGCGGGCACATCCCCGGTAGGGGGTGTGCAGGAGGCAGCCGATCGATGGTTCTCTCCCATCGATGTTTCTACCTCTCTATTTCTCTCTCTTCCTCTTTGTAAAAAAATCAATAAAATATATATATAAAAAAAGAAAGAGTATTCTGTTCCTTGGTCAGCTGGCACGTGTTCTGTCTTCCAGGGAAGCACACAGCCGTTGCTCTCTCATGTCGCCCTCGCCGTTGCCAGCAAACTCACTTCTGCTCTGTTTAATGCTGCCAGGTAATTGCATAACAATTAACTTGAGCCGCATCTACTTTGTCAAGCTTGGTTTGGGCTTCTGATGTGACAGTCTGCACTTGGACACTCGGCGAGCCCTGGTTTTATCCCCACACTCTCTCTTTCCAGCGGTTGGCTCGGTTGGAAAAGTAGGCACGAGGAAGAAGCTGTCCAAAAGCAGAAGCCGAAGGTGGAACCAGCCACCCCGTTAGCTGTAAGGCAAGTCGGCCATGCTCTTCTCAAATCGTGGTCATTTTTGGAAACAACCTGTGGGATTTAGGGTCTTTGTATGAGCTCAGCTGATTCGTTGATCCCATGAGTCTTGGGAGCCGCTAACAGTCACTGGTGTGGGATGATTTTTCCAGTAGAAGGTAAACTCCATGAGGACGGTGGTTTTTGCCCGTTTCATTCACTGCTGTCTCCCTGTGACATCACAGGGGCTCAGTATGTATTTGTGTGTGTGTGTGTGTGTGTGTGTGTGTGTGTGGTTGTTTTACAGACACCTATAAACTTAGCTTCTGAGTCGCAGGAACATCAAGTTTGTGATAGCTGATGATCTTGTTAAAAATAGTTTGGTTTGTCAGTAAGCTGTAAAACTATATTTTATAAAACTTAGTAATTTCTTAAAAAAAAAAAAAAAAGAAAACAGGAGCTGCCCTGCATTCAGGCCGTCTTCAGAAGGCCGGCTTTGGCTCTTAGCTTACCTCCATCTTTAGTGCTGTCAGGTTTGGGGAGGAGAAGAGGTGGTTTTTGCTAGATTTTATTTAAAATTTATTTTTTATTACTGAATATAAAGTACCACCATGAAGGGAAGTAGAAACACTCCTTTCCCCCTTTTAGATGATGTTCTTCACCTAAAGAGATGTAACTAATTATATTATCATAACTTATTGAAGTTTATCTCCTAGGGTTTTTTGTTTGTTTGTTTGTTTGTTTGTTTTGTTTTGTTTTGTTTTTATCTTTACAGTTCTAGTACGATTGGTTATAGACCAAGAGCAGCTTAAAGAGAAATATTTAGAAGGGAAATTTTCCCTTCAAGCTAATTAACATTGGTATCAGCAAGATGGGATATCTAGCAAAGAGAAAGCAGGTTAGGGATAAGAACTTAAATTAGACGGCAAACGCCTGTGTCGGAGCCAAGTTTTCTAAAAGTGAGCTGGTTGTGAGGGTATTGTTTTCTGTGACATGTCTCTTAATCCAGGAGAGATCGTTCTGATGTACCTGATGCTCTCTGAAAAACAAGGTTGTGGGTATTTATATAGAAAACCTATAAAATAAGAAATAGATGTTTTTATTTTATAATGGAGGAAAGTTCTTACAGTGCGAACTGTCATATGTGGGTAATTATTAGTCCGTGCAAGGTTCGTATTTCTTTATGTAAAAATAGATTCAGCCTATGTCCTTTACATATTTCATTATCGTGGTATATATTTCTAGATTGGAATGTGATTTGAGCTTTTTGTTTTCTTTTAAATATCAGATTTGGGCTTCCAGATTCTAGACGCCACGGTGAGAGCATCTGTCTGTCTCCCTGCAACACGCTGGCAGCAGTAACAGATGATTTTGGCAGAGTTATCTTATTGGATGTAGCCAGAGGAATTGCAATACGCATGTGGAAAGGTACTTTCTTACAAAAAAAAAAACACAACAGGAAAAAGAGCTTAATTTGTTTTTTTATCCCAATAGTTGAGCAACGTTATCATTCTTTAGCTTCTGGTTGATAACAATGTTTAATCCTTTATGCTTTTTTAAAAAAAAACATGAACTCAGATCGGAATTTGTTCCAGAAATCCAATTGACCTGTCTTTAAGTTTGATGAACTCATAAGCCTGTTCTACCTATTTTTTTTCATGTACTTCTCAATCCTCACTGTCATTGTCAATTCCTGAACTCAGTTTTTTTTTGCCCCTGCTACATTTATTCCACTTCATGAGGCCATGTTTGAGTCAGAGTGTTTGAAAGGGAGGAAAAAGAGGGAATCAGATAGGAAGCTCACGAGGCTTCAATGACACCCGTTTTCTTCTTAAAGAAACAAGAGCGATCTGAAGCAAACTGAGCAAAATATAAGATTTAATATGACCTCATGGTTGATTCTATATTTTTTATAATTATTAATAGTTTCTGTTTAAGCTATTTCATAATTAGAAATAACCAAGTTTTATAGCTTTTCTTAAATTCCTCCCCCACCTCCCCAAAAATCCCATAATGCAAAGCTACTGGTAAACTTACCTTAATTTACCCGTTAGCATCCCTCTCTCCTGTCCCCAGGGTATCGGGACGCGCAGATTGGCTGGGTCCAGGTGGTGGAGGACCTCCACGAAAGAGTCCCAGAAAAGGGGGACTCCTCCCCCTTCGGGAGCCCCCAAGGCCCCAGCCGAGTGGCTCAGTTCCTGGTGATCTACGCGCCGAGGAGGGGCATTCTGGAGGTGTGGAGCACGCAGCAGGGACCCAGAGTGGGCGCCTTCAACGTGGGGAAGCACTGCAGGTGAGCCCTGCGCCTCCTCCTGTGTCCTCAGCCGAGGAAGAGCTCTCATTCGGTCTGCGCATCCGTTTGAAATTGTTTGAGACCCGACATGTTCTTTATCGCGGTTTTTTTCCTGCAAGTGTGTGATAGCAAAGGAATCTTCTCGAAAAGGCGTGATGTGCGGCTGAAGGAGTTAGCTTCGGTGCTGCCTCCGGTCCCGTCCCTTCCGTACGCTGTGCAGGCTCCGGAGGAAAGATGCTGTCACACGTCAGATGTGGCGGCTGCTTTGTTTGCCGTTGCAACATGGGCCGGTGCTCATTTCCTTTTCTTTCTTTCTTTCTTTTCTTTCTTTTTTTTTTTTTTTTTTAAATATATTTTATTGATTTTTTACAGAGAGGAAGAGAGAGGGACAGAGAGTCAGAAACATCGATGAGAGAGAATCATCCATCAGCTGCCTCTTGCACACCCCCCACTGGGGATGCGCCCGCAACCAAGGTACATGCCCTTGACTGGAATTGAACCTGGGACCTTCCAGTCCGAAGGCTGAGGCTCTACCACTGAGCCAAACCGGTTTTGGCTCATTTCCTTTTCTAGCACATTTTCTAGCATATGTATGTATTGATTTTTAGAGAGAGAGGAAGATGGAGGGATAGAGAGATTGAGATATCGTTGTGAAGCATCTATTGGCTGCCTCCTGCACTCTCCCTACTGGGGATGGAGCCTGCACCTCTGGCCTGTGCCCTGACCTGGAATCAAACCAACAATCAAGCCACACTGGCCGGTGCTAGCACATTTTTAACAGGCAGAAACTCCGCCAATCGAGTCCCACTTCACTTCCGTTTTGGTATCCATTTGTATTATTTGTATTATCATCGGTGATTCTGAATTGCGGATAATGTTGGGGTCCCAGGCTGTACTAGAAGCCCCTCGTGGCATTCCTTTCTCTGACGTGGTCACCATCTTGGCGTGTGCTTTCTTTGTATCTACAGGCTCCTGTATCCTGGCTATAAAATAATGGGCTTAAATAATGTCACCAGTCAGAGCTGGCAGCCACAGACCTACCAGATCTGCCTCGTGGATCCCGTGTCTGCGGGCGTGAAATCGGTGACCGTTCCTTTCCACCTGGCGCTGAGGTGAGGCCGCTCGGGGGGTCCCTCACTCATCCCTCCCACATCTGCTAGCTGTTTGGCAGTTATTGTTTTCCCGTGTGTTTTTTTTTTTTTCTTATGAGACCCATATCTTTAAACTTAACACATTGCGGACAGACCATGAGAATTCTCGCTTCATATCACACGGCATTTTACAAAGCATCACACTTTAAAAAGAGATTAGCTTGTAAGAAGATGCAATAAACAACTTCAAAATGCAGTGGGTATTTAATTTTAAAGCATGCCTCGAACATGTATGTAAAACGTTTTTTTTGTACTTGTTCAATAGAGACTTACCTGGCCACTGGGTAGAGCTAGCAATGAAACGACTGGTCCGCGGTGTGCTAAGTAGGAAGAGCGTAAAGGGCAGGGCGCAGTGGGAGGGTCAGAATTAGAAGGAAGCAAGGTCACCTTTGTAAGAACGCATTGTGTTCACTGTTTCAGCGACAAGAAGAGCGAACGGGCCAAGGACATGCACTTAATGAAGAAATTAGCGACCTTGCTGAAAGCAAAATCGCCCAGTCTTGGTGGGTGCTTTGTAGTAAAAATACTAAAGCATACTCCGTTATTCCTTCAATTAATATTATTCTCCAAGTCGGGTGGGGCACGTGCGGCCCATAGGTCGTATAAGGCCTGCAAAATCCTCTGGTCTGGCCCTGTCAATGCATTAGAGGCGAGTTCATTAAATGTTTGGCTAATTTTTAAGTTGATAATTTTGTGTGGCCCACGAATGATGTTATAAATACCCATGTGGCCCTTGGCAGGACAATGATTCCCCACCCCTGCTCTACATGGAGCAGTCACACACTGGATCGCGTTCATGAGCTGTGACGGCTCCTCTTCAGAGGGAGGGGAGGCGCTGCTCACTGTGCTTTCTGGTGGGTCGCCCTCTCAGAGTGTGCTCACATCTGTGACAGGAACCCAGAGACCCAGGAACCCCTAAGCAGACGGGCAGTTCACACAGAATGCCTTTTTTCTTTCGGAATAAAATGTGCCCGCAATAAAAGAGGGAATTTTACTTTGCCTAATTTTCTCTTTCTAGATTCGGTTGAAACAGAAATAAAGGAATTAATTCTCGATATAAAGTACCCTGCAACCAAAAAGCAGGTGAGTGTATATGTGAAGTTTCCTGCTGAATAGCTATTCCAGTTCCCTCTGGAGAAAAATCTTTATTTCTTTCGTTCCCCTCCAAGCACAAAAGGCCAGGCTTCCTCTTGTGTTCTTATTCATGCTCATCCTTTTTTTTTAATATTCCCCACATGGCAGTTCCTGCTATCCCTTTTTTCCTTTCTTTTTTGAAAAAAAAAGTCAATAATCCTACCACACAGGCAAGTGTGGGAGGAAAGAAACTAGTTTTGACTTGGGAAGACTGAATAGCAGAGAAGAAAGCAAGCCAGCTGCCGGCTGGTGTCAGAGTGGACAGAGCAGATGCAGATCTCCCCGGGGTATTTGCCACTTGTGGTCACTTCCTTTATGGCCTCCTGGCAGCTGTGTCATCATGGGCCAGGCCAGCCTCTTGAGCCACCTGCTAAGCCCGTTTCTCCCCCAACACACACAGCTGGTGTTTGTCTCACGCCACCTTCTCAGCCTAACCTTCTACACTCACCCCATCAACAACAATCCAGTTTACTGTGCTAATATGAAATGATGGTATGAGCTGTAACTGCTGTGTCCAACCCATTGGGGATTCTGATGGCTGCCTCTTTAGGCATGAAGAGAGATTTGGAAACTGGTAGTAGAGGCTCTTAAATTTCTACCAGGGGGAAGAAAGGGGCAGGTGCAGTGAGATGGGGGGAGTGTATGTGTGTGTGTGTCTATATATATTACCCCAAAAAACATGTATACACACTTTAACAGCTGATATCTCACTTAGTTTTCACTCCTTTTCAGCTTTGACTGATTTGAAATCATGGGTGAAGCCAGACTAAGCTTTGAACAAAGAAAATTTATCCGCTAGACTTTTTAAAGGGGATAGGTAAAAGATAAAGTTTATGGTACAAAACCAGCAACAGCCGACGAATTGAGGGCCCACAAATACCCAATAAGATGATTCTTGATGTTTGACATCCCATTGCTTCACATTATCAGCAGAGGCTGGACTAGAATGCGTTTTCATGTGAAAACGCATTGACAAAAAAAATTATTCATTTCCGTAGGTTCTTTTAAGTTTTGAAAATGAACTGTATGTAAGTAAACACCAACTTTATAATCATTCAAAGTGTGTATATGTTTTTGGGGACACCCTATATATCTAGATTGGTCTAGATTCAGTCAGCCTCGCCCATATGCAGTAATTAAGTTGTCAGCTTTTGTTACTGACAACAGCCTTTACTTTTCATTGATATTTATTATACATAATATAGACTTATTCAAACTCATCTTATAGTGAGTAGCTTAACTCTCTTTCCAATTGGTCCTGGCTATTCTGTTAAACACCAGTCACTTTTGGTTATTTCATTTTCATCTGAACTTTTTGTCTTATCATGTTCAGCATGATGAGAAATTGATTACATATTACTTACAATGCACCCTTCACTCACAGGTATATATATATATATATATATATATATATATATATATATATATATATATATATATATATATATATGCAGCTTAAATATGAGCTTCCCTTTGAAATGTGGTGTAATGAAATCAACATCAAATATAAACAAATAACTGCCTTCCGATGACTTGGATTGCTATCTTTCTTCTAGGCTTTGGAAAGCATTTTGGCAAATGAACGTCTACCATTTTCCTGCCTTAGAAATGTCACCCAAACTCTCCTGGACACTTTGAAAAGTCAAGGTAATCGGATTTTACTGGTTGGTGGTTATGGTCTCACTTCATTCTATAACTGGTCGTAGAAATAGAAAGCTCCCCACGGCTTATGATGCTTTTCTATTACTTTAAGGTGGGAATAAAATAGATAAGATCAAAGGAAACATTTCATACCTTTAGCACTTGGGGACTTTTTTATTCCCTGTTCTTTGAATGAGTTGCTCTCCATCTGAGCTTTCTTAATCTTGGGGAAAAAAAACCCTAATGGATAGGAATTCTACTTTTGGTCTCTTTGCCAACCTTTCTGGAGGATCCATCTGGCACACAATCCACAGTTTCTGGTTGAATCGTAATATCTGTGACCACCACAATAGCAGCTTTAATGGGTGTTATCTTCAGTGTGTAAGACAGATAGGCAGCTGATGAGTCATGGGCTGAGCGAGGGCATTTTCAAAGCTGTTTCCAGATCATTTATCTATTAGACCAAGATATTTCTCCTTCCTTTTTTTCTTTTTACTCTTAGAGGACCTTATTTCGTTTAAACATTTAAATATTTTGGCCTTGATAGAAAAGTTATTTTTTTGGCCTTATTAATCTTCTATAGCACAATCTTCCCAGTATTTAATAAACGAGAGCAGGGGGTTTTGTACTAATAAGAGACTTAATGAAGAAAGGCCCCTTACGAATCTGTGAAACATCTCTTTAATGCACGCTGCCTTTCAGAGGCGGAGTCTGTTGACGAAGCGCTGCTCCAGTTCTGTGCCAGTAAGCTGAAGCTGCTCCATCTTTACGAGTCCGTCAGCCAGTTAAACGCCCTGGGTTCTCCTTCAGACACGTCCTTCTCTGATAACGTGAGTACCCCCCATTTCCACTATACCAAATCGTCTCCGCGATCATTTTCAGTTTTTCAAATTGGTAGTAAAGGAGTGAAAAAAAATGGAAAAATTTTTATAAAGCATACAGGTGTATTTTCTTCACAAGACCCTCTCCCTGCTGGTTCTCTGTGTCTTGCTGCTGAAGTTGTGTTATTTATGCCAGAAAATTAAATTTTATTGTTAATTCATTGACACTACCCTAGAAGCTTCTAATTTTTCTGAATAATTTTTTTTTTTTAAATCCTCACTTGAGGATATTTTTTCCTTTGCTTTCTAGAAAGAGTAGAAAGGCAGAAAAAGAGGGAGAGAGAGAGAGAAATATCGATGTGACAGACATCGATTGGTTGCCTCCTATACTTGCCCCTACCAGGGGCTGGAAATGGAGCCTGCAACCCAGGTATGTGTCCTTGACTGGGAATGAAAGCTGAGATCTTTCAGTCCATGGGCCAATACGCTAGCCACTGAGCAAACCAGCCAGGGTCTGAACTCATTTTTTGGTGTACGGAACAATGCTCTAACCAACAGAGCATCCGGCCAGGGCTGAGCTCATTTTTTAAGATTACTACTTATAATACAACTTCTGGACAAAAAAAAAAAAAAAATAGTGTCATTTTACTGAAGTAGCAAAATGATTCTGCCAAACAGAGACCACATTTTCTGTGTTGTCAGCAAACTCCCGCAGCTCATCTGCTGTGTACACATAAAGAAATGTGTGTTTAAAAAGATTCTATTGTATATCCAAGTGTTTGCGATAATTATAGTAAATGTTCTATGCTTTTATTCCATAAAACCAAAGTGACACCACCTGGTAATCTTTACTTATTGCAGTGCAGTATAATTCATTTCCGAGGCATGTGTATAAAACCCTTAGGTTCCATACAGAGAAGTGAAGTCTCTTCAATGGGGACTAGAAAGAATTGTGTCCCCTCTCCCCCTCCAGTTTCTGTGTGGCCATGGCCAGCTCTCTGGTTTTACTGATGTCATGTCACTGGTAGTTCCTTTAAGAAAACTATCTGGTGCATCTGAAATGTATTTTAAACATGCGTACACGAATAACAACTTCTTTTTTTAAATATATATTTTTTATTGATTTCAGAGAGGAAGGGAGAGGGAGAGAGAGATAGAAATATCAATGGTGAGAGAGAATCATTGATTGGCTGCCTCCTGCACGTCCCCTTCTGGGGATTGAGCTCAGTGGGAATCGAGCCCGCAACCCAGGCATGTGCCCTTGGCTGGAATTGAACCTGGGACCCTTGAGACGGCAGGCTGACGCTCTACCCACTGAGCCAAGCTGGTTAGGGCGTGAATAACAATTTCTTAAACATAAAAATGAGAGAAGATTTTCTCTCTGTAATGGAAACAACCTCCACATTCTAGCATCTTTTTTTATCTTTGGGATTATAGATGGATTTTACAAAGCATTTGAGCAGTAATATATGCATAGTATTCTGTAGCTACCATTGCACATGACAAAGCCATTTTTCAGGATCTTTCGTTTTGCTGCCTACGTCATCAATCACGAAAAACTGTTTCAAGCAACAGGAAAGTTCAGGTAGATTGAGTTATGTCCACAGGACTGCCTAGGCATTTCAGATTCTCCAGTGGCTCATGTTTTCATGAGATCTCAGCTAACTGTCTCAGGCCCTCCCAAAGCAAGTTTTTTTTTTTTTAATATATTTTATTGATTTTTTACAGAGAGGAAGGGAGAGGGATAGAAAGCTATTGTAGAAACATCGATGAGAGAGAATCATCGACCAGCTGACTCCTGCACAACCCCACTGGGGATGTGCCCGCAGCCAACATACATGCCCCTGACCGGAATCGAACCCAGGACCCTTCAATCCACAGGCCGACACTCTATCCACTGAGCCAAACTGGTTCCGGCCAAAGCAAGTTTTATAGATGGCTCCGCTAAGCTCTCAGAATGCATTGCCACCTGATACTATGCAAAGATGAAACAATTACAAATGTTTAAAAAGCAGTTGTCACATTGTTCTTTTTCTATTTTTAAAGCACTTCTTAGGAATGAAAACCTTATTCGCGGTAGACTTGTTTCCATCCTTTACACAACATACACCAGCCTCTAGGCTGACTGGCTAATTTTGAGCATATAGGACAGAAGTTCTGGGCTGAATTAATTCATGTTGCTGTCTCTGGGACACGGGCCATAAGCTCGTCTATAAACTCAGTATAGCATGGACTGCTGGCATGCATTCGGTAGCACTTGGTGGTTTACTGCTTGTTTGTAGAAACAACAGGCTTAGTCAATAAATAGATAAAGCTGCTCTGGTTTAAGGATGCAGTCTTACTCATGTCACATGGGGGGAGCAAGTTGTGCTTGCTATGGCGAAAGTATGTTCTGTGCCGAGACCTGTTTGGCTCAGTGGATAGAGCGTCTGCCTGCGGACTGAAAGGTCCCAGGTTCGATTCCGGTCAAGGGCATGTTCCTTGGTTGCGGGCACATCCCCAGTAGGGGTGGTGCAAGAGGCAGCTGATCAATGACTCTCTCTCATTGATGTTTCTAACTCTCTATCCCTCTCCCTTCCTCTCTGTAAGAAATCAATAAAAATATATTAAAAAAAAAAAGAAAGTATGTTCTGTAAAGTGTGTGTGTGTGTGTGTGCGCGCACGTGTGTGTGTGCTTTTCCCTAATTTAGAAAACGGTCGGATCAGGAGATGCTCCTGCACATTGGTCTGGAAGAGTGGTTCGAAAGGCAGGCTGTATCAGGGACTTCCGATCTCTGTATCCCCGAGAGCCACATGGAAAATTTATATGTAATACACTTAACTTATGCTGCTGAATATGAGGAGTCAGTTTCTTATTTAATAGTCCCTTAGTTTCCTCAGAATCACAAGAGTGGCAGTTGACACCCTGTTAAATTTTTTTTTTTTTTTGATTATACAGTAACACATTCATTAAAATCTGAACATGTTAGCCCTAACTGGTTTGGCAGAGTGGATAGAGTGTCGGCCTGGGTACTGAAGGGTCCCAGGTTCAATTCCAGTCAAGGAGCATTTGCCTTGGTTGAGGGCACATCCCCAATGGGGAATATGCAGGAGGCAGCTGATCGATGTTTCTCTCTCATCGATGTTTCTAGCTCTATTCCTCTCCCTTTCTCTCTATTAAAAAAAACAAATTAATAAAAATATATATTTTTTTAATCTGAAAACTTTGGACAACTATAATCTCAGGAGAATGCTCTAAAAAAATGGTACTTTTAGTTTACTTTATTCAGATAACCTCCTCATGAATGTGGGTCAAGTTTCACGCAGAGTCATTTGAGAGGAAGGTGCTAAGCAGAGTCCATCGAAGCAGTCACATTAATTAAAAATCCATCTTTGGCTAGTGGTGATGCATTTCACTGCAGGGGACGGGGGTGACGCCCACAGCAGACTCGGAGAGAGCAGCGTGGTGTATTCAGAATTGTTCCCTGTCTTGAAGGACTTGGCTGTCCTGCTGAGGCTGGACGAAAAGGAGCTCGGGAAGCTGCAGGCGTTGCTGGAGAAGTACAAGCAGGAGAACAGCAGGGCTGCTGTCCGCTTCTCTGAGGACCAGGACGGGGTGCTGCCTGTGAAAACGTTCCTGGAATATTTGGAGTGTGAGAAAGATGTGATCAGCGTCAAGAAGATGAGTGAGGAGGAGCACGTGGCTCTAGGTGGGTGGACTCTCCTCAGGGAGAGGCACTGGCCCGAGGTGGGGGGAATCACAGACCCCTGTTGGAATGCCGCCCGCTCTCGAAGGAAGCCCGGACGAGCTTGTAGCATCTCAGAGACTCGGTTCATTTTGAAATAACCGAATACTTTGTCAGTTAAGTAAGACGCCCTGGGTATGTAGGCGCTGTGTCATAGAGCTGTGCTGCATTACTGAGTATACTTAAGAGACGGTGTGAGACGTGTAAGGGTGTGCTTTCTGCTTTCCGAAGCCAAGCAGAGTGAACCAGCAGTTTCCCGCTCTCATGTTGCTCTCTGGGGGCTCAGGGTTAGGGTCAGGGTCATGGTCAGGGTCAGGGTTAGGGTTAGGGTCAGGGGTAGGGTTAGGGTTAGGGTCAGGGTTATGGTCAGGGTCAGGGTTAGGGTTAGGGTCAGGGTCAGGGTTATGGTCAGGGTTATGGTCAGGGTTAGGGTTAGGGTTAGGGTCAGGGTCAGGATTAGGGTAAGGGTTAGGATTAGGGTCAGGGTCAGGGTTAGGGTTAGCGTCAGGGTTAGGGTCAGGATTAGGGTAAGGGTTAGGGTTAGGGTCAGGGTCAGGGTTAGGGTTAGGGTAAGGGTATGGGTAAGAGTAAGGGTAAGGGTAAGGATTAGGTTAGGGTGCTATTTAGAAAGCTTGTCCAAATGGGAAGCAGTCACTGGTTAATGTGTCTTGGTTCCGCCCACTAGGCAGCTTCTTCTTCTGGAAGTGTCTGCACGGAGAGAGCTCCACGGAGGACATGTGCCGCACCCTGGAGGCGGCAGGACTCAGCCCGCAGCTGCTGCTGGTGAGCGTCCCTGATGCTGATGCTGTTCTCTCTGCTCACATCATCAGATCTGTCCATCTTTTTTTCTTTTTTTTTTTTTTACCATTGTGTAAAGCGGCAGTTGCCAACCACTGGTGGTACCAAGGGAACTTACCTCGTATGTGTGTGAGAGTCTACAGTAGAGTTGGGGTTTTGTTACACATCCTTCTGCTTAAAGTGGCAGGCCCTGGTGATGACATTAGCTGAGGACTAACTGTGACAGGCACCTCCACAGACACTCCCGCTGGAAGGCAGCGAGCGCCTAGCCCCGGGAAGAGGTGGAGAGGCGGGAGGTAGATCTCTCTCCACAGAGGACTAGGGATCCCTTGGGCAGACAGGGTGCCTCGTTCTGTCCTCGTCACGTGATGTCCCAGCCCCCACTCCTTTCCCGGAAACACTGGATCACCCGTGCAAGTGTGAGAGCGTAAGAGAAATGTCTGGACTGAAGAGGATCTCCGTCTCTTTCAGTCCCTGCTCCTGAGTGTGTGGCTCTCCAAGGAGAAGGACATCCTGGAGAGGCCGCAGTCCGTCCGCTGTCTGCACACCACGCTGTCCCTCCTGAGCCGGATGAAAGGTGACGTGCTGGGGCCTGGGCCGAGCGGCCTCTGCTCTCAGAAGCCGAGTTCAGTGCTCGGGGCGCTGGCGAAGCCGCAGGGAGAGCGTTTGTCCTGCCAGGAGGTGGCAGCTGCCACGTCTTGCTCCCTAAGCCTCAGACCCAGGATGTGGCTTTGTGACAGTCGCATTTTGTGCTGTTCCCAAAAACAATGTCTTCTGAACAGCAGGATCGCTTAGCTCAGAGGTCAATCTCATGGTCTCTGCTGGAGGGTATTGTTTTTCTTAACGTTTGTTCTGCTGAGTACAACGATCGGTCCTATTACACAGTGGAGGGTAGATTGCGCAGTGACGAACTATCCCAAGCAGGGATTTAAAGTTGGTCCAGAGCCGAAACCGGTGTGGCTCAGTGGATAGAGCATCGGCCTGCGGACTGAAGGGTCCCAGGTTCGATTCCGCTCAGGAGCCTGTGTCTTGGTTGCGAGCACATCCCCCAGTGGCAGCTGATAGATGTTTCTCTCTCATCGATGTTTCTAGCTCTTTATCCCTCTCTCTCCCTCTCTGTAAAAAATTCAATAAAATGTATTTTAAAAAAATAAAATAAAAATAAAAAAACAAAAAATAAAGTTGGTCCAGAAGCAAGGGGACCAACACAGCAAAAGGGAGTGGAATAGCGTGTTCTGACTCAGCTGGACTGTAGGCCCGTTTTCCAGTCGATGCAGCTAACGGGCAGGCTGGCTGCAGGAGGGTTGAGTTCTAGCACTGTGTTTGACCTGGAAGGACTGGGAGACTGAGCTTCCTCTCTGACCTTGGCAGTGGCCCTCGACGACACTTGGGACTCCCAGTCGGTGTCCCCGTGGTGGCAGCAGATGCGCACGGCCTGCATCCAGTCCGAGAACAACGGGGCCGCCCTGCTCTCCGCCCACGTGGGCCACTCGGTCGCCGCGCAGATCTCGGACAGCGCGACCGAGAAGAGGGTAAGTGGAGGGACCGCCCGCACGTCCCCGTGTGGTGCGGCATCGGGGGTCTGAGATGTGTGCCCGCATCCTTAGGGTCAGGAGGGGGTGAGGGGTGCTCTCCTGCCCCTAGTCCACATGTGTCAAACACAAGGCCCGCGGGCCAAATCCAGCCCGCCAGGCCTTGCAATGTGGCCCGCACCGCGCTGTCATCACTGCACTCCGCTGTCAGTTTATGACATTGTCAGTTTATGACTGTTCAAAACCATTCGGCCCGCGATTTAGGCTGGATTTTAGATTTTGGCCCCTTCTCTGATTGAGTTCGACACCCCTACAGTCTGTTCATTCAGACGGCACCCACACGTGAGCATAGCACACGTGGCCCGAGGGGGCACGTGCTAAGCTTACTCTGGCTCTGCCAGTGGCTAGTGATCGGGGCGAGTCCCTTAAAAATGAGTCCTGTGGCCTCAGTCTCCCACGTGAAAGAGGCCAGGGTGAGACGACCTGTGTGCTCCTCCAGCTCCTGCAAATGCAGCGGTTGTGTTCGACCTCCCTTGTATGAGCACAGGGTGTGGAGGGCACACAGCACCCAACGACTCAGGAGGTCCCTGCTGACCCTTTCCTGGTGTTTTCTCCTCACGTCTTTGAGATGCTTTCAAAACGGGGGGGGGGGGGGGGGGGGGGAGGTGAGAGGGGAGGGTGAGGGGGAACTAATATCCACAGTAGCTCAGATTATTTCTTTTGGAGAGAAGCCACATTAACCTGGAGGAGACGCTTAACTAGGTCTGTAGAGTCACTAAACCAGGGGTCCTCAAACTTTTTAAAGTGGGGGCCAGATCACGGTCCCTCAGAGAGCTGGAGGGCCGGACTATATGAACTACTAATTCCTACTGTAACACCTCGGCTGCGCTCACTGCCCAAAAAACCTGGCGGGCAGGATCAGACTCCTCTGCGGGCCGCATGTGGCCCGCGGGCCGTAGTTTGAAGACCCCTGCACTAAACCCTCAGTCTCGGCAGTTCATAGCATCTGTTAATATCACCAGCTTGAGAGGTTTGCAATAATGAGGGAGACATTTGGGACACGTTTTCTGTGTTGGTGAGTGCATTCCAAGGAGAGGTCAGATCCTGGTACCGATAGGAAAGCCGGGCCCTCTCCAGCGCGGCCCTGACAGCCCAAGGGCGAGGGGGCCACACTCCATCCTTCTCGCCCCGAGTCTCCCACCCACCCACTCCTGACCCTCATGTTGCATCCAGCTGAGGGATAACCTCTGTGCGATGTACCCGGCTGTCCATCCGCCCGCGGGTTCAAAGCTCCTTCACGTTCGCGGTGATGCGGAATCCCCGCCAGGCCGTCACCGGGCCCTGTCTGTCAGTTTTCCCAGACAGAGCTGGGCGCGGACGCCGAGGCCCTCACGGACTCCTGGGAGGCCCTGTCTCTGGACACCGAGTACTGGAAGCTGCTGCTGAAGCAGCTGCAGGACTGCCTCATCCTGCAGACCCTGCTGCACAGCAGAGCGGACACGCGCCCCACCCGGGCGCCCTCGCTGCCCCCGGAGCCTCTGCCCCGGCTCTCCGTCCGGAAGCTCCTGGAAGGAGGGAGAGGTAAGGGGTGTGGGAGCATGTGTGTGTGTGCCGCTCTGTGGTGGTGGTGGTGGAAGAGTTTGTTGTGGCAGTGACTGAAAGAATGCAGAAAGAGCAATGTGCTCAGATTTAAAATCAATAGCCCACCACACACTTCTTCTCAGAGTCTGATCCTGTCAGTTCCCTGCTCAGGGACCCCCCGCCTACATCCCCCAGCCTTGCAAAATAAGAAGTCGTTCTTTTTAAAAAAAATATATATTTTATTGATTTTTTTTACAGAGAGGAAGGGAGAGAGGTAGAGAGTTAGAAACATCGATGAGAGAGAATCATCGATCAGTTGCCTCTTGCACACCCTCTACTGGGGATATGCCCACAACCAAGGTACATGCCCTTGACCGGAATCGAACCCGGGACCCTTCAGTCCCCAAGCCGACGCTCAGTCCACTGAGCCAAACCGGTTTCGGCTAAGCAGCCGTTCTTAAAGGGCCTCCAGGGTGTCCCCCCTTTTCCAGCTCCGTGGCTGGGTGCATCCTTTCCTTCCCCCAGCAGTTCACCCAGCACAGCAGAGCCCAGTGGGCGGGAGGAGAGCTCAACAGAGACTCGACCGAGCCAGATGGAGCCAGACGGGAGAGAGATTTGCCAAGTGTAGCTAGCACCTCTCTTCCCTGGAAATCCTGTTGGGCTTTGAGAATTATAGTCCTTTTCATAAAACATTAACCTGCTGTGGGGTTATTTTTTTCACTTTAAAATTAATTATAACATTCTTTACAACTTCTGCATTTTAATGTCTAATGCCATAGCTGTTGAGGTATCTAAGCCATAAGCTCAGGTCTTTGGGGCTGCCCAAGTGTTCACGCATTCAGGGACTAAGACTGAGACCAAGAACTTCTCTCCCTGCCTCCCCCTTTCTCATTCTTCTCTCCTGGACCCTGAGTTGTACATCTTACTCAGCTCACGTGCCACCTCCTCCCAGAAGCTCTCATGAGACCAGGACTGCAGGTCTTCCCTTCTTCCTGCTGATTTCCACTGAACCGTGCACCTCTTTTCCGACACACGGGGTCCTGCCTCCCAGAGTCAGTCAGTCCCGGGCTTCCACCTCAGGACCATAAGCATTTACATCTTGGATAACCTTGACCGGCCCCTTTTCTTCCCAGCAGCTCCGTCATGCTGGGATGACTATGTCTGGGTTTATAAATACGCGTGTTATTTATAGGTTTTTATTTAGTTACCTTATTTTCTCATTCCTTATAAGACCTGTGAAGTTTTTAATTATAAATTCACAGCACTGCACGCTGCCACCCGGGGCAGGTGTGGGAACACCATTTTAATATTAACCGAAGCAGCAGCATCCAGGGCCTTGATTCCGGAAGGACAATTTGCAAGTGATCGGGAAGCCAAACAGGAAGTGACATCGCCCAGCTCCCTGCTCTCCCATTTCCCTGACGATTGTAATTTTACTGTGAGGCTTTCTTTTTGTGGGAAGGTGTACATTTGAGTCAAAATAGGAGGAAAGGCAGAGAAGACATTTCAGTAGTAAATGACAGGTGTAATTCATTTTGCGTAAAAAACAGGACTCTTCATTGCGAATGCCTTTCAGTTTGCATTTATAAGCTTTTGGACTAAAGTTTAGTTGTCGAACTCAATCAGAGAAGGGGCCAAAATCTAAAATCCAGCCTAAATCGCGGGCCGAATGGTTTACTGAACAGTCATAAACTGACAATGTCATAAACTGACAGCGGAGTGCAGTGATGACAGCGCGGTGCGGGCCACATTGCAAGGCCTGGCGGGCTGTATTTGGCCCATGGGCCTTGTGTTTGACACATGTGGACTAAACTGATTGCAACATGGCATATAGCGTCATATTGTTGATTACTGTAGCTACATTTTGCCCCTAATTATTCCATATAGGCAAGTTAGTTGACTCTTAAAAGTGATATATTGCCCTAAGAAGCCTAGCACCAGTATCGTGCTAATCCGTGCTTTCACTTACATTTAAATGGAAGTGTTTTTCAAAGATGTATTCATCTCTTCGTCTCCATTGGATAAAGTATATTTGAATTGTGCATGTAAAAGGTATGCAGTACCCAGACGTGTATGCATATGCACTTATATTTGCCTAAAATATTCTAGGTGAGTCTAGAAATGCCCTTAGCTAGCAAATGCCTTACCGTCCCAGGTCGAGTGTAGGTAGTAACTGCTGAGACTCTCCTGGGTTGGGGTCACTTTCAGGCTGAAAACTGAGCATTGGCACTTAGACTCGTGGTTGGCAATGCGGGTCCTGCCCAATGGTACGCTTCTGCACCTTTTCATCTTCTCTCTTGTCTCCACGTGGCAGGTGGCATCGCAGACAGTGTGGCCAAGTGGGTATTTAAACAGGACTTGCGCCCTGAGGTATTAACACTGGCCAACGAAGAAAGAGATGCCGAAAACCCAGACGAACCCAAGGAGGGCATCAGCCGAGGTTTATGTGAGATGTCGGAGGCGGACGTGGACTTGGGAGCCATACCAGGTAACACGCAAACCTGGGGTCGTCAGCGTCTGGAGCAGAGGCCCCCTCGGTATCCGTGGGGGCGGCAGTCACAGCCCCTGCCTCTGCCTTGCAGACCTGCTGCGTGCGGCCCGCGAGCAGTTCCCGTGCAGCCTGGAGCTGGACGTGCTGCATGCACACTGCTGCTGGGAGTACGTGGTGCAGTGGAACAAGGACCCGGAGGTGAGACGCGGCCTCTCTTGGGGGTTGTCTTTCTGCGCTCACCCTGCCCTCAGGTTGTGTAATCAACTTATAGGAACACGGCTTCTCCCCTCGGATGTCTCTGTACTGGGAGTTGACATTGTCCTTGAGAGGGCAGGGCGGAGTTATCCTTCATTCTGTAATTGAACCCTAGTCCTCACCCAACCAATCAGGGTTAGCCGAGGCAGTGACATCACCACCGATCGATCGGAGTAAAACCCCTGGACGGGGCGAAATTTGCTCTCTCTTCCGCCATGCTGCCGGCGTGAGTGGGACAGAGCCCATGCTAGCATGGAAAAGGCTCTTTTGTTTATTGCATCGGACTCGGCTCCCTGGTGGTCCTTGAGGATCACAAAGTCTGGGCGTAACATCCTCAAACCGTGCAGGCATTGTCATCCTCACGCTAGACTTAGTCCACAGAAGTTGCGTTCTTTGCCGAGCACACACTGCTAACTTGGGATTTAGCCTCGGGTCCTCTGTACCTAAGACCAGTGTGATTTGCCTGTTCCCTGTGAGATGTGATAAGTAAATGTGTGTGTGTGTGTGTGTGTGTGTGTGTGTGTGTATTAGTGTTTTTATTGATTTCAGAGAGGAAGGGAGATGGAGAAAGAGATAGAAACACCCCGTTTGTATTTGAAACACTTATTCAGTTATATCCCTTATTTCTCTTTTTTTTTCTCCCTTCATGTAAGGAAGCACGTTTTCTTGTGAGGTCAATAGAACACCTGAAGCACATCCTTAATGCACATGTTCAGAACGGTGAGTAAACAGGTGTAAAAACATCACTGACGCAAGGACAAGAGTCTTTACATTCACATCCCCTTTATGTTTCTCATTGATCGTCTTACCCCCTGAAACCTTAGCGTGGATTGTTTGATTACAAAGTGCTGGCTTTCTTAGAGAAATACCGTCCGGAAAAGGGAGGGGCCGGCAGCTGTAGAGAAATTGCAAACAGGCTGCTGGTTCCACTTAGGTGAGTTCCCAGAAGAGTTGAGGAGCTGAGCCTTGGCTAGTGGGGTCACCGAAGGTTCGAGACGAGGTTTGGGGCTGGTCGGAGGAAGTATCACTGTTGGTCCCTGTGATCAAGTCTACAAAGCTGCCTCTTTCTCCTCCCAGACCACCTCCCTGTAGGTGGGTGAAGTCAAACTGCAGAAATCCCAAAGGCCTCAGGAGAGCTAGACCATTAGTTCATTATTCACCGTTTGAGATCACACCCTCTTTCAAGAAACAAAATAAGATTCAAAGTAACTCATCTGGGACTATGGTCCCCAGAGCCGTGTGCCCTCACTGATAAAACTGACAACTGTTTCAGAAATTTTCATTTAAAGGCCAGAGTTTCTTAAATATGCAAGTATAAAGCCCCGGTGTGTTTTTTTTTAATTACAGTGTCTGTATTTTGGTTTTTAGTGTTTTTTTTTACCCTTCACTTTACTGGATGACTATATGTATGAGAGAACAGTCAGTTGATGGCCATGTGGTTTGTTCCCAGTGTTTGGCTGTGTGAATGAAGCTGCGCTCATTCCTGCAATGGAATTGCTGGGTCGTAGGGCAGACGTGCTGTTATTTAGTTTTAGTTCAGAGCTGCCAGTTGTCCAAGTGCTTTTACCCATTTAACATCCCTCCCGCAGGGTCTGAGCACTCATTCCAGCTGTCTCCACGTTCGTCCTTGCCACACCCGGTATTGTCATGTCTAAGTCAGCCTTTCTTTCGGTTCTGTGATATCGCTGTCCTTTTAGCTCATCTTTGTCTTATCATTAAAGACGTGAGTCTTTTCTTATAGTCACTGGCCACGTGGCTATCCTCTTCTGCAGCCCCGTTCTGATTTTTAAAAAATATATATTTTATTGATTTTTTTACAGAGAGGAAGAGAGAGGGACAGAGAGCTAGAAACATCGATGAGAGAGATGAGAGAAACATCAACCAGCTGCCTCCCGCACACCCCAACCCTGGTTATGTGCCCGCAACCAAGGCATGTGCCCTTAACCTGAATCGAACCCGGGACCCTTCAGTCCACAGGCCGACGCTCTATCCACTGAGCCAAGCCGGTGTAGGCCCCGTTCTGATGTTTATTAAGTGAAGGTTCTTATTAATTTGACACGGATTGCCTGAGGCATAAGAGCTGATATCTCAGCACACGGCCCATGTGGTGGTAGAAGGTTCAGGAAGCCGAGTTCGTCGCTGTGATGGGAGCGAAACCCCGAGCCTGCACTCACTGCATTTCCTCCGCTTGCCGCAGGCATCGCCCTGATGATGTGGAACACGTTCCTGGTGAAGAGGTTTTCTGCCGCCACGTACTTGTTGGATAAGGTAACCCTCCTGACTTCCTGTTCACTGGTCTGGCAACGGGGGGAGACACATTGGAGTTGGGTGGGCTGAGCTTGCCTGTTCAAAGGCTGCCATTGCTGCCATCTCAGCAGGAGCTAATGAGGCGGAGTCCTTTGTCCTAGAGTCCCTTCTTCCAGCATCACTGCCTCCTGCGAGTGGTCCTGTCACGTAACGCTACCTGCCACTCACCACCTGGGCAGTGCAGTGAGCAGCAGTCTTCTTATCCACGGCATCATGGAGTCAGCTGGCTCTCCGAGCTAGACGTGGGGCTTCTGTCTGTGTTAGATCGTCCCTCCTTTCCAACCATTTAGTCCCTGTGTCTTCACCAGCTAATGGAATTCTAACTGCTCCTTATCCGTGGCCTGGAGTTTGGTTCTGAGTCTCAAGGAAACCTAGTTATTTAATTACGCAAAGTAAGAACCAGATGTTTTGAGTCTTCCTTTAGTAGTTCACCAGTCTGTATTTTTGAAGAGGATTATTTGTGAGCCCAGCGTGATATTTTTTTCGCAATGTACTTTTACAGAATCCCACCACACAGTTAATTGCATTGCGTTATGGTTGCCACCTTTATTTGTAGGTGTGTCTGTATTTTTAGAAGGTGGTTACTTTTTACTTCCTGCACCAGAGTGATGCCCTGTGTGTGTGTGTGTGTGTGTGTGTGTGTGTGTGTCTGACGCCTTTTTGTTTAAGTCACTAAATAATTCAGCCTTCCTGTCCTTTGTCTCAGGTCGGAAAGGCACCCAAGGAGAGGCTCTGCCGGAGGGTAAGTGCATCGCCCTGGGCTGGATGTGCGGTTGCTAATCCTGCACTTGAACTGGAACCCCCCTCTCACCAAGGGGTGAGCTCTGCCTTGCACCTGCTCGTGGCGTGTCGGGAGATAGGAAATTGGAAGGTAGAGCTGAGGGGACCAGCTCTTGCTGGTCCTGACTTGTCTGTGCAGATGCTCAGGTAGCGTGGGCCAGCCAACCTTTCATGAGACACCTGCAGCTCTGCCCTGTGGACGGGAGGGTAACAAGCTGTTGCTGCTGCTTCGTGTTTTTGCTGTTGTTCAAAGTGAGAACTTGATCCCAAAACATCGAACTTCAACTTGCAGTAGATCTGGGAGTAGCGGTTTGATCTACCTGTATGTAATAACTTGTCCAGAGAGTTTGATAACACGCCTGCCCACGGGCACTGGCTTTTACTCAGACTTTGAAATATTATTGCACATAAAAGAAATATTGGGACCAACTCAACTATTACAGACCCTCGGTCCCCAGAAATCACCACGGCTGAAGAATCCTGGTAGGCGCTCGAGCGTCCCTGTGACTGTAGTTGATGTCACATACTCTCTCTCTCTCTAAACATCTTAGGGATGTGCTGACTGCTGGTTTAATAAACAACCTGTGACTGCAGGGCCCCCCCCCCCTGGCCAGGCCCTTTAAGGGCATCAACAGGAACGATGGTTGCACACAGCATCCTCGGGTGTTTACATCCTCAGGCTTGAGGGTTTGAGTTTTGTGCAGAGGGTTCCGGTCAGTCCCTAAAAAGCGTTCTGAGGCCAGGCCAGGCTGCTTCCTCGGAACTGTCTCGTGGGACATAATGAAGTGGCCGTCACACGGCTGTCCCCTGTGACTCTGGGGCAGTGGGCACCGGTGGCCCGTCCATGGTGGCGGATACACTGTGTCCATCTTCTTTGGCTTCACGGCCCGCAGGGAAAACCGCATGACCGCGAACAGATTGCCATCTCCTTGAAAGCCAGTGAGACCTAAGGAAGGCACAGAAAGGTGCTGGTGCCCCCATCTGTTCAGTGTGGAGAGCACCTGGAGCAGCTTTGCTGCAGGAACTAACTCTGCCCCTTGTTGAAACCAGGACGTGGGGATGAGCGACACAGCCATGACCTCTTTCCTCGGCTCCTGCTTGGATCTCCTTCAGACTTTGTTGGAGGTAAAAGGTGTCTTTTCACTCTAAACTGTCTGAGCTGCTAATTATTTTTGAAACTCACTGAACTTACAGATATTCACTACAGGAATATTTTCATTCAAAGTTTTGACTGAAGCCTAAAAATAGTGATATTTCTTACTAGAATTAGATTTGGGGTTTTTTTTTTAAATGATAATTTTGGGATGGGGAGAACTAGAGGTTTGCACTTTGCTACTGGTGAGCTCTTTTTTTAAAAAAAAAAAAATATTTCTTTATTGATTTCAGAGAGGAAGGGAGAAGGATAGAGATAGAAACATCAATGATGAGAGAGAAACATTGATTGGCTGCTTCCTGCACGTCCCCTACTGGGGGATCGAGCCCACAACCGGGGCATGTGCCCTTGACTGGAATCGAACCCAGGACCCTTCAGTCCCCAGGCCAACACTGAGCAGCACCAGCTAGGGCTACTGGCGAGCTCTTTAGATGAGATGCGTGCACGCCCTGACCCCACCCATTCCGAACGCGGTTCTCTGTTCTCAAACGCGCAGGCAGACGTCGGCCGGGATGAGATGCAGGCGCCCGACCTGGAGACGGAGGACGCGTGGCTGGCCGTCGAGGGGCCCATCTCCATCGTGGAGCTGGCCCTGGAGCAGAAGCCCATCCACTACCCGCTGGTGGAGCACCACTCGGTCCTGAGCTCCATCCTGTTCGCGGTCATGCGGTTTTCCCTGCGGGCCGTGAAGCCGCTGTCGCTTTTCGACAGTAAGGCAAGTGCCTCAGGGCCAGAGCCGCCTGGGAGCTGGGGGAGCAGGCGGGAGCGGGACCATCCCGGTGGGTCCTCTCCCCCCCCCATCAGACTCCCGGGACAGAGGGGGTGGCTGGGACGAGAGCTCGCGGCTGCCGGCTCATCGGCCACTCTGCTCCGTGGTCCATTTCCTTCCAAGTAACGTGCCATCGACCACAGGACAGTCTTCAGTCAGTTTTAATCCATATTCATGTGTTCTTGGTCTCTTCTTTCTCTTTAGGGGAAAAATGCTTTTTTCAAAGACCTAACTTCCATTCAGTTACTGCCCAGCGGAGAAATGGACCCAAATTTCATTTCTCTACGACAACAGGTAAGTCAGCTATCGGGCTTTGTTTTTGTGTCTTGGGGAAAAAGTGTTAACACAAAAACCTAGCTGGCCTTAAAGGCTGACCGCTTACTACTTCCGCAGCGTGCTGGAGGGCTAGTTTCTCTTTATATCGCATCGCTTCTTGAGAAGCGCACAGTTTTCACGGAAAAGCCCCTCTCACGGGTATGTTTCACGGAAACATACTAACGGGGCGCCACGGTCTCCCTTCCAGTTCTTGCTGAAGGTCGTCAGCGCCGCTGTCCAGGCTCAGCACACGGGCGTCAGGGAGAAGGAGGGCTCAGACGCGGCCCCCGCCGCGCCCCCTGGGAAAGACCTGGAGTGGCCAGTGCTGGCTGTGGACTTGGCCCATCACCTTCAAGTCAGCGAAGACGTCGTGAGGAGGCATTACGTGGCGGAACTCTACAACTACGGAGTGGACCACTTAGGGGAAGAGGTAACAGCCCCTCAGGGTGCTCACTGGGCTCCGGTGAGGAAGTGGTTGGTTGGAGTCAAGAGCCAGTCAAGTCTCCGTAGAGCTTTTTTGCTTATCCTTCTGTTAGAGCTTCTAGGCACCACAACGGAACAGAGCATTAAAATGTTAACATTCCTGCTTAACGTTGAGTCCAGTCCAGTGTGCAGGCCTGCTCTCTGCACAGGCCTCGCGGCCAAGAAAACACGCAGAAGCTTGGAAATGACTCTCACAAGTTGCAGTCGTTACCAAATTGAGAAGTGGAAATTTGGGTTGTCAACACTAAGCTTGACTGGGATGATATGTTGCTTGTACAGCTGACCCTTGAACAACGAGGGGGTTGAGCTGGGTCCACACGGTTGAAAATCTGCGCCTACTTTTTGACTCCCCAAAACCTAGCTACCAATAGCCTAGTGTTGACTGGGCGCCTTACCAACAACAAACAGTTGGTGAACGCATTCTGCGTGTTACATGTATTACATACTATATGCTCTTGCCATACAGTAAGCCAGAGCAGAGAATTGTATTTCTCACGTTGTTCAAGGGTCAACTGTACACACGTGTAGCCACAGATCAGAACTGAATGAGACCCCCGCCGGTTCTTACCTGGTTGTCCGTGTTCCCCCGCAGGCCATCCTGCAGGTGCATGACAAAGAGGTCCTGGCCTCGCAGCTGCTGGTGCTGACGGGGCAGAGGCTGGCTCACGCGCTGCTCCACACGCAGGCGCGGGAAGGCAGGGAGCTGCTGGCCCGGCTGTCCCCCACGCTCTGCACCTGGCTGAAAGCGATGGTGAGTCCGCTCGGAAGGAGGCCCCCGGAAGTCTGCTTCCTTCCATTACCAGTTCAGGAGACAATCTTCATTACTAGCTGACTTCGCCCTGAAGAAAGTGTTTTTTTATTCAGGCGTGGATCACTGATGGGTTATTTTTTTGTGTCCTCTTTTGTAGGACCCCCAGGATCTTCAAAACACAGAAGTGCCAATTGCGACGACAGCTAAACTAGTGAATAAAGTCATCGAGCTTCTGCCGGAGAACCACGGGCAGTACAGTCTCGCCTTACACCTCATCGAAGCTGTGGAAGCCATAGCCATTCCTTCTCTATGACCCGTCAGCCTGTGTGACTAGACGTGACGTAGTGCATGGTTATTTTAGAGTCAGAGCTGGGATTTCATGGAGGGAGTCTGTCTTTTTTTTTTCTTTTTCTTTTGTAAAATAAATTTAAAAATATGTATATTACTTTTTAAAAAGTACAGTCCTGGCTCGGTTCCACTCCTTTGGTTAACACCGAAGTTAAAATATAAACAGATATCAATTATGGCAAAATATGAACAAATATCAATGATGCTATTAACTCCTCCTACAGATGTTTTAATGTTTATATCTAATTCAAGCACTTACGTAGCTTTATTGTTAAATTTTGCTATTTAAGATGGGTTATAATTTACAGATTATGTTCTTATTCTAAGATACTATATTTCATATGCAAATGTTACTGTTCTAAGTAAATTTCAATGTAAATACAGTCCCATCAGTACAACTAGAGAAACGTCCCACTCACTCTCCTTTCACAGCTGTTAGAAAGATGCTTTTTTTTTTTATAATTTCTCACGGGACTGCCATCCGGAATTCTGGAAGCTGACAGGTTCTTTTCCCAGAGGACAGCGACCTTGCAAAAGAGGAACTCGTTCAAGGTCATCATATCCATCAGAAGAGATGTTAGATAGAACCCCTGTCCTGTATACCAAAAGGACCTGCCTGTACTTGCCAAAATTGAGAATCTGAGATGTGAGAGCCACACACCAAAATTAATCATAACACAAGGTAAAGACTTGCTTTTTGCCAAGAGTCAAAGGCGTACCCACATCAGGTCATTGTAAAAATGTATTATCTTGTAAAACTTATGTTTAAAAAAAAAGGGGGGCAAAGATGCTAAAACATTTAAGTCTAACTTTATTTTTCTTACAAATGTCTGGAAATGTCTGCTGCTGGTCATGTGATCTGTTCTCGGGAACAGGGAGAAAAATGCTTCGTGACATTACAGCTTTAGCAAACCTACCTCAGAGCTGGTTGAGAGGATAAAATACAATGAACCTTGTACCCTACAGTGCCTCGAGCAGTCCACATGCTGAAGAGCTATTTGAGTAAAACCCAAAACATTAACCCAGACTCTAAAAAGTGCTTTGAGCTCTACAGATACGGAGCACTGACACTGGTGTGTCTTGGAGAGGAGCCATACGGAGCAGTTAGTGGTACCTGCCCCGGGTCACTGTTATTCGCGGCAGCTCATAGTGACAGAGGTCAGCGCTTCTCGTCCTTGTAAGAAACCACTTAGAGCAGCTGGGCAGGGCCGAGAAATATGTGCTTCAGGGGCGTGAAAAAAACTGTCCGATGTGAGGGCATCCCAGTGTAAATGCTCTGAACTCCAGATCACATCCAAATAGGAACGCCCTTGTCTAAAACTCAGCAACTACCGCTCCATTGAAAACCTTGAAAAAGAGCAGTGCAGGCTGTTGGGCAGGGGTGCGGGCCAGTCAGTCCGAGGAGGCGCCGGTGCAGGATGGCCCCGGGAGCTAGTCCAGCCTCTGCTTGGGTCTCCGCTGCCCCATCCAGACGCACTCCTTTGGTTTCCTGTGAGCAGGCAGCGTCACAGTCACTGTTACGTTTAATCTAAAACAGGTTCTCCCTGTGATTTTCCTATATATTCTGAAAGTAGTGATACATTTTGGAAGCTGGTTAAAAATCTTGGAATTCTAGGCATTTTTAAAGATTCCATATCACTTTGGGGGGGGGGGAGTCATACCTAATCAGCATTTAAGCTAATAAAACTGATTTAAGCTTCTACTGGAAGGACACGCAATCACACAGAACCGTAACAAATTGAGTCTCTAGTTAGATGTGCAACCTAAAATCCACACTCGGAATTGCAACGTTGAGTGCCAGGTTGTATGGTTAAGAAACAGGTATACGGTGTACTATTTCATCAAGGGCTTTTCACATCACCCTGATAGGCAAGGAGATAGCTAGGTGCAGGCTGGCCTGGCCTCCTGCACTTCACAGACACCGAAATGTGTGCAGACTGACGGCCAGACCATCAGCAAATTGGTCACGAACTGCTTTACTGCCTCGGCCTGGACAGAAGCCAGTGCCGCAGAGGTCTGCCTGCACACGGCCTGTAACGAGGAAAAGCCCCAAGTCAAGGAGTGAGGTTTGCTGTCAAGTGGCTGGTTCTGAAACAAAGGGCTTAGTGCACTTAGCGCAGTTACTGATGGAAGCCAATAACCAGCAGTTTTCGTAGATACACGCCTGCCCCGCTCCCCTCCACCCCTCCATGGCATTAAACAGGCCCGTGTGAGGTCCCGCTGTGATGCTGAAAGAACTAGCATTCAGTGATCACAGCATCTACATCCCAGGCGTGTTTAGACGCAGACTCCCAAGAGCCGGGATAAATGTAGAGTAAGAGGAACAGCAGACATCAGGCTTCTAAGCGCTTCCTCCCGTTGCACAAAGAAAAAAAAAACTAACAAACAGGCTCTTCTCCATTTCACCTTTGTTATAAAAGTCCATCTTAGGTCAAAGTGAACACTGTTAATAATTAACTAGCTTCCTTTTTATTAAAAAAAAAAGACAATTAATTGCAATTCAAAACCACAAAAATCTCAGATGTCTAATACCAAGCTGATAGGAATATGACAGCCATCCGGTGAGAAGTGGCTGTGACTCACATGACTGCAGGGCTGACAGCAGCAGGGAAAGCCCCTCGGCTGACAGGAATGGACCTGCTGGACTGAGCAGAGGGAGGAGTGGCTCAGAGGTCAGCCATCCAGGGGGTGTGACGGTGCCGAGTGGCTGGGGAGCCCTCTGTGGCCTGGCGTCATGTGCTGTACGTGCCAGTATGTATGTATATATATGCAGGTCTGTACATACCGCTGCTTCCTGTCCGCTCCTTGTTGTGAATTTATGTATGATAGTGAAATAAACTTCCAGCTTTCATGGTGTTTCCTCAGCATTCACAAATGTTAAGTACGTACCATTCAGGTTTTTCCCTCGTCTGTGGGAAGAACAGATTCACGGATGCTTCCATCCCAATTCAGCCACACAAACCAGCTAGCTCCTCTGAGAGGTGGTGGGCGTGCACTGGGGAGGCGGAACGCACAATCTGGGCACCAACACCACTCCTTTTCCAGAAAGCCTTTATTTGTCGACACTGTACAGCCTGAGTGCTGAGTCAGGAAGATTTGTACAATATAAAACGTTTCCTGCTCAGCTCACTTGAAGGTAAGCGGACTCGGTGCCCGTGTTCTGAGCGAGTCCACTGTGGATGCCCCAGTCCCCATCTTCACATACGATTCTGCAGGTGCGTACACACTGTTTATCCAGCGATAGGAAACCTTAGCTTGCTTACTCTGGCGCTCACCCTCCACCTAGCGTTGCTTCCCGGGGTTGTAAACAGTCCACCTGACCTGCGGCCGGGCCTGCTGGGCCGGGCCGGGAGCAGCTGTCCGCGGAGCGCGAGGCACTACTTGCCCCCGACGACGACGGCGCAGCGGGGACAGAGCGTGTCCGAGGACTCGGCCGTGAACTTCCAGCAGCGGGGGCACTTCTCTTTGGTCGTGGGCGTGACGATCACCTTATACTCTGACTCCTCCCGGATGTCGCCACCTGTGGAGGGAAACACAGGTGCCTGATGGGCCGTCACCGTTGGCCTGGCAGGTGCTCCTTGATGGAGCTTTCTCCTCCTGCCCTGGGGAAGCCTGTCACATGACATACGTATGTAGCCACGTCAGGACTGCACAGCTGACGGGAACGGGAGGCTAACTGATTGCTCCCCAGCTCAGCTCCGGGTTCCATACCTAACTCAGGCAGGCAGCCCTTCCGGCTCCCAGTCTGGGGTGGATCTGATTGATTAACGTGGCTGGAAAGGCAGCGGATTTATGGATTTTAAAAAGAGCCACATTAGAGACAGCTGCAGCGTCCCCACCTTTCTTGGTGTGTACGAAAGGACACACTTTCTCCAGTATGATCCCCTCAGACGTCAGGCTGATAACTAAGTTACTCTCTAGTCATCGCACCAAGACCGGACATCAGCGTTTTGGAAAGCAAGCCGACGGTCAGAGCTGCCCGTAAGCCAGCACGTCCTGCGGGACCTGAGCCCTGGAGGGAAGACACGGGAAGCGCCACCTCCCGGCACGTCTGCCCGTTCTCCTCGGTGGCGCCCGTCTCCACGTCCGTCGGTGAGCAGCAGTGAGGCTGACAGACACCGTGGGAGTGGTTCCATAGGACTTCCTCCCCTCCTCCAGGACAGCCCAGCAGTGGTGTGATTTGGGGCTACCCTGGACATCTTATGCTGGGAAGGGTAAGAAGGGCCGGGCAGCACTCGGATTCCAGGTATCACAGGACAGGGGGACACAAGCCAGACGGGAGTGAGGGTGTTGACAGCCACTGTGTCACAGGCAAGAAGGAACCCCCTCCCATCTCTGGCACCGCATCCCCAAGCTCATGGGGCGGGACACTTGCAAGAGCTGCCTAAGAGCCTGCCCGTTGCCATGGCAGGCGCCTTCAGAGCACTGGCCCTGCTGGACGCCAGTCCGTGCTCCCGTCACACCAGTCCTCCCTGCCCTCCTCACCTTCCAGGTTGATGAGGAAGGTCCCTTTCAGCTCAGTGGTGTCGGCAGGCATGTTGGGTGTGTCCTGGGAGAGGAGCGTGGTCTGGGAAGCCATCATGAGCTCGTTCAGCTGGGAGGTGCTGGACGTCTCCTCCGACTGCAGCATCTGCAGCGAGCACGGGACAGTCATGTCTGAGCTCGTGTCACCGCAGGCCGGGGAGACACTGTGTGTGTGCGTGAGAAGCCCTCTGGTACCATTGCCTCCTGACGCTCCTCGGCTAAAGCACGTCAGTTCTCACTAGTGTGGAAGGTCTGAACTGGAAACGTCCAATCACACAGGGAAGCAGGCTCCTCCGAGAGAACCGCTGCCCAGCTCTCAGCCCCTCGGGCAACCCACCCTGAATCGGGCACCTCACCTCATCATGCTTCTGCCTGTAGGCACGAGGTCAGGGCACAACCTGACAGCACCGTCTGCATACGAGGACACTAACTGGGGCATATGATGCCACTTCACCTTTTTCTTGGTGATTTTGATCTTCAAAATGCCTGTTAATTCCTTTTAAAAATTCCTTTTAAAAAGCTCATGAGAAAACAGGAGGTTCAAAGAGACTAATTTGGTTTTAGCAAATCATGCTGTTAGTAACTGACAGAACCAGGACTTCATGTGACAGCTATTTAGTGTAATTTCCAAGGAAAATATATTAATTTTTTCCCCAATACAAATGATCCAGACCAGCTGTATTTTCAGCTTATTACTCAGAGCTACTGAATCAAAGGACACGTAGGGACAAACCCAGTTCAGGCTGTGTGGCCTCGGCCTGGTCACAGCATAAATAAAACGAAAGAGCCAGAACTTCCCAACCACAGAACATGAGAATGTGGGTATATTCTCAATCCTCTTATCTTACCGACAATCTCATCTACCAGCTACTTCAAGCCTCAGTTCCTGACCAAGTCCAACTTTAAAAATTTAAACTGAGCTTACCAACCAAATGAGATGGTCATTGTTTAGAAAATTTGACAGAACTTTGGAGATAAAAAAAAAAAAATAGGGTGAATGCTCTGAGATCGCACGACAATCTGCTGGAACAAATGATCTTTTCCCCAGAATTCAAGAAAAAAAAAAAAAAATGGAAATCTTGTTTTGCATTTGTTTTGAATCTGAACCACATGGACAGAAATTCTCAGAGAACCACACCATTAACACAAACTCCCGATTTTTGTGAATTCTTATGCCACTGCCCTGGATTTACATGCCATCTGTCATCTCCATAGCCCTGCGGGCTGCATTTCAAGCGAATCTTGATTATACCTTCCCTGTCCCAATATACAGATTTTTTTTTTAAAGAACAAATTTCCAGTGGAAACTGATACCAACACCATTTCAGAAGCGACAAATGACTGCTCACCTCGATGATCTCGAAAAGCAGCCCCGGCTCGATGACGATGGTCACCTGGTACTCGGCGGCGTTCTTGCCCGGGATGCTCCCGAGGAACGAGTCCCTCATGGCGCAGGCGCTCTCCATCGCTTCCTCCAGCCCCGGCTTCTTCCAGACGGAGCTGGTGGTGGTCCAGCCCGTGCGGAAGACGCTCTTGGGTTCTTAAACAAACACACACGCTAATTTGCATCTATTCTAGACCAGTGTTTCCCAAAGTGTGGCACGCGTACTCCCAGGGGTACGGGAAGAGTTTGGGGGTGGTACGCGTTGCACCGGAGTTTGGTGGGGATATGCACTGCACCGTGCTTAGCTGCGCCTCATTCTACGATCTCAGATCTCATTAGGACGAGGGGGACTCAGCGTTACGAAAATTACAGAAGGGGTACATATATGTCAAAAGCTTGGGAAACACTGTAATCTAGACTAAGCCACTGAACACTATTCATGGGAAATAAGAACTGTTATTTAAGTAACCATGGGAGGAAATAGTACGGAGCTATCGTAAATGTTTGCCAAACATTTATTTACATGAACATTTGGAGATCATGCTAAACCTAAATAAAAGATAAAATATACAGTGAGATCTCAAAACAAACAAACAAACAAACAAACAAACAAAAAACCATGCCTAGAAGCAAAGAGAACTATCCCAACAGCAACAGTTGTTTGCGGGTGGTCCTCTTTATAGTTTTTGATTTTCTATCAGTTTAATCCATTCAGAGGGGGAAAAGCTTATAAAAAGCACTATATACAACCCTAACTGGTTTGGCTCAGTGGATAGAGCATCAGCCTGCGGACTGAAGGGCCTCAGGTTGGATTCTGGTCAAGGACGTGTACCTTGGTTGCAGGCACATCCCCATTAGGGGGTGTGCAGGAGGCAGCTGATGGATGTTTCTCTCTCATCGATGTTTCTCTTTCTCCCTCTCCCTTCCTCTCTGTAAAAAAATCAATGAAAAAAAAAAAAAAAATATATATATATATATATATATATATATATATAAATATATATATATTTATATATATATATATAAATATATATATATATATTTTTAAAAAGCATTGTATTTTGTTGTGATAAAATTTCATGTTTCTGACCTTTATAAATATTTAAGGGAAAGTGATTTCTCAATGCCACTGAACTGCTAAGATTTCAGAAAGCATGTCCAGGCCCCAAGTTCTCCACTCCTCCCCGCACCCCCCACCCCTCCACAACAGGTTCCAAGGGATAGGTGTGCCACCCCCATCACTCACTCGGGGGGTCAGGGCCCTCAGGGGCAGTCACACCCACCTCAGCACCCCTCTCATGCCTTACCTTGAATGTAAGGCACGTGCTGGAACACCTCCTCGGCCAGGTGAGGGAGGATGGGTGCGAAGGAGCGGACCAGGACATCCAGGATCTCCGCCAGCGCGGTCTGGCAGGAGCGGCGCTTGGGATCGCTCGCCTTCTCACAGTAGAGCCTGCGCGGGACAGCCTCCTCAGCGGCCGCCATGCTGTGGCTGCCCGCACGACCTGTCCCAGGCCCCGCTCACGCTTATAGCGGCTAATCCGAGGGTCTAATCACCTTCGAATTCGAGAGTAAGAGCCTCTGTCCTGCATGTTTCCCCTAACACCCTCCACTGCGCTCTCCTCCTTCCAGTGTGCCTACTACCTCAGAACCTCTCAGCAGCTCTGCCACCTCCAACTCCCCTTTTCCAGGCGATAGAGCCTGGACGGCTGCGTTCAAGGACAACCGAACTAGTAAGTTACCTGGGGTCTTTGAATGTGGCCCCTACAAGGCTGCCTGCCCCTGTGCTTTACCAACCCCAAAGATGAGCATCATATTCTTGACCATGTGTATCCCACACATCCCCGAGCACGTGACCGCTGCTCTTTCATTGTCATAACCACGCCAAGGTGGCATCAGCCGCCCCATAGGTAAACAGATTCGGGGACAGGCTGCCCCGAGTCACAAAGCTAGGAAGAGGCAGCCCTCACTCTAGAATCCACCTTGGTAACCGCCCAGCTGCCCTCCTGCTCACGCAGGGACGCCCAGCACTTGCCAGGCGAGCCGTGCTCGAGTACCTGACTGCCCAGCCGTACATACCTGTCCTTGATTATGCTGAAGTAAAAGTTGGAAAGTTCTCGGGTGTAAAAGGCTTGTAACAGCCGAATGACTTTCCCGAAATCGTACTGTTTATAGGAATCGTCGATCTAGGGAACAGAGGCAGAAACATTCAAGCTGGGATAAGCCAGTGGAAGTGCAAGTCGTTAGTCAGATGTGTTCCTTCTGGAAATACGTCTCAGACAAATACAAAAAAGGGCGAGATGCAGAAGCTCTTGGGGGGTGGGGAGTCTCCCAAGCATGGCTTCTGGTTCAAACTCCACTGCTCCAGTCTGTTCTGGAAATGACAGAACCCTCGGTAAAGGGAAGGACCCGGTTTTAAACGTTGAGACCACTTAAAACAGCAGCGTGCAGCTACCACCGCTGCCCCATTGGTGCCTGAAAGAGAAACTGGCCAAGAATCTGACCTCGGGGTGAGTGGAGGCAGCCACATTCCCAGCTTCTGATTAAGCACAAACTATCTGTTTCTATACAAATGACACGATAGCTTACGAGACACAGCAATATTCGTTTCAGTTATTTCTAGACACTGAGGGGTGTATCTATAGGTAAATAGAGTGCAGGTCTATTCCTTCCTGTCACAGAAACACTGGTCTGGAGAGAAAATGTTGTTTGAGGATATGTCTGGGCCTACTGGAAAGAAATCGAAAGATTTAAGACCGCAGGTTGAAAATAAACCTAGGAGCGTGTGGGATTTATCCAGGATATGTAGCTTTTTCTCAGGGCTGCAGCTCCAATTTCTAGCAATTTCCTTGCCTGCGCCTCGGATTTCACCGCACACCGAGCGGTGCCACTCACCTTCCTGGCCAAGCCCTGCAGCAAGTGCAGCACGTACTGGTCCACGACGTACATCTTGTCCACGGGGACGGAATCCGCCTCCGGGTTGAAATCAGCCACGTTCCCCAGAAGAAAGCGGAGTGTGTTCCTGAGCTATTGGAAACGATAAAAGAATGTCTGAGGCTTCTACGTTCTCACTGAAAAGTTCTTTTACTTCTAGTTCTCTGCAATTAGGTTTTATCCAACTCATGTTCCTTGCTCAATGGGATACTTTTTAAATGACATTCCTAAGTAAGATTACAAATGCAGAAAACATGAAACTCATTTGAAGAGCCCAGATATAGAAACCACCACTAAGGTACACTCGGCATGTACCTTTTATTTTATTTTATTTTTTTAAAAAATATATTTTATTGATTTTGTACAGAGAGGAAGGGAGAGAGATAGAGAGTTAGAAACATCGATGAGAGAGAGTCATTGATCAGCTGCCTCTTGCACACCCCCTACTGGGGATATGCCCGCAACCAAGGTACATGCCCTTGTCCGGAATCGAACCCGGGACCCTTCAGTCCCCAAGCCAATGCTCTATCCATTGAGCCAAACCGGTCTTGGCATCGGCATGTACCTTTTAAATAAGGGGAAGTAATATCTCCTTTTTTATATATATATATATATATATATATATATATATATATATATATATATATATATATATTTTATTGATTTTTTACAGAGAGGATGAGAGGGATAGAGAGTTAGAAACATCGATGAGAGAGAATCATCGATCAGCTGCCTCTCGCACATCCCCTACTGGGGATGTGCCCGCAACCAAGGTCCATGCCCTTGACCGGAATCGAACCCGGGACCTTTCAGTCCGCAGGCTGACGCTCTATCCACTGAGCCACACCGGTTTTGGCGGGAAGTAATGTCTTCAATGTCCAGACTAGAGTCTCCTTAACGAAGAGATGAACTGCGCTGTGACCAGCGCCTGTGTGAGGCTGTTACGTGACATGTGGGCTGGGCGAGGCTTAGGGGCGGTTTGTTGCAGGAATGGATTCTGTGTGGGGGGGTGAAGCATATACTTGCTGCATTGTCTCGGCAGATTCTGTCTTTGTTTACAATGTCAGCATGCCTGTTAGCAGAAGTGGTTGCCATTTCAAATAAAATGCAGCCTCCACAAGAACTGGTAGCACAATTTCACATGTTATGCTATATATTTAATAAAAAGAATGTGTAACAATTATTACTGTTTTCAACAAACTATATTGGATATCTGTAAATGCCCATCAGACTTGCAGTGCCACGCAGAGCGTGCCTGTCTTTAAAATAACGGTCTGGGAAACGTTTCGGGGGGGGGAAACAGGATGCACGGGCTCTGACCTTGGAGATGTCCTCTCGGGCGGCGTTCAGCGCGGAGGGGCCCAGGGTCACCTCGGCGAAGACGTTGGACTCGGCGACCCACCAGCGGAGCACGTCGGCACCGTAAGGAGGCTCTTTGCTTTGATCCTTTCCGTGGAGGGAAAAACACGTTCAAACATAAACATGGCTTTCATTTCTGCCCCAAGCAGGTGCACAAACCTTCCTGCTATTCCTGCGCACAGTGTCTGAGCACAGGTGAGCGTAGAGACCTGTGCTGGAATGAAAGGAGGCTACCCTCTCAGGGGTCAGGCTGCCTCTGAAACAACACAGGGAAGGGGCGTGTCTCTGCAACCCCATTCACCATGCAGATGCTGACACCCAACTTCCCGGTCATGGTCACGGTCACGGCTAGGGAACAACGGCAGCTGCTGCCCAGACACGGAGCCGCGCCCGGATGTCTCCGTGATGGGGGAGGGGAAGGGCTTCCGTCCCCCTCAATGTTCCCTAGCAACTCCGTACACAGGGAAATGACTACTGGCCATTAGAGGGACAGTGAAAGGCCAAAGAAACAACAGTCAGTGATTTCTTTTATGCAAACAACTTCAAAATAAACCAAATTAGCAGCAGCCCCAGATTTCAAGTTCATCAATGGCGTGCTTTAAAGTGGAGGATTTCCAGGAATAATGAAACATGCATTTAGAAGTTGCAATTTCATTTTTTTTTTTTCTTACATCGTTTCCATTTAAATGAAAATTACAGTTCAGAGCGCAGACAATTAAAAAAGGGGTAGCACGGTTCAGGATCTACCTAGGGATTCAGACCAGAAATGGGTCTAAAAAGGCCAAAATGCCAGCCCTTCCCTTTTTAAAAAAATAAATCATATTACTTAAGAATCTAGTTTTAAGACACGGTAAGGCATCTGCTATTCGTATAAAAGACGGGTTTGTTTTTTTAACATTGAAATGACTACATTAACGGTTTTGGGCCTTAAAACCATATAAAATGAATGTTGAAAAGCCACCTACTTTTCCTCCATTGATGACAATATCAGGATCAATGACATTCCCTAGAGACTTGGACATCTTCTCTCCCTTTTCTCCAAGGGTGAACCCATGGACCACCACTGTCCTAGGAAGGCAGATCAGCTGTTATAATACCCAGCACAACTATCACGATCATTTTGAAGATGACCTATCGCTTAAAAAGAATATATTAGTTTAACCCAAAAATGGGATTTTTCTTGACAGATTATGTAGGAGAGCTTTTCTTAAAAGTCAAATTTCAACAGCTTGTTTATGACTGTTAAATATTATAGTAAGCTCTCTACTTATACACAGAAAAGATCTTGATGTTTACATTCCCTAAGTAAGCATTTCCTGAGCATCTATGATGTGCTGGTTTTGATAATTAAAACTAACCGGGGAAAAGTATGTCTTTTAAAAAGAGCAGACGGCACATACAGAGCAGTAATGAAGTGAAACAGTAAAAAAAAATAAGTAAATAAATAAAAAATAAAAAGAGCAGATTATCACCTCCAATTATCTTAAAACAGGCAATTTCAGAGAAAAATTCCGCTGTCCTATTGGCTTAGAAAAGCATGTTATACAAGAAGCAAACATTTAAATTTTCTGGAATGGTTTTCATAGTAAGACAGCAAAAGTGTTAAGCTCTTTGAGAACATTTCTGGTTAGAACCTCTGTACACATATTTGCACAAACAAAAGCAATTATAACTCTGAGTTCCTAATTTAATAAACAGCACGAATGGGATTTTTCAGATCAGTAGCCACTTCAGCAGATTACGAATGTAAGGACATCTGAGCCCAGGCTGCCTTCGATCGACCTAGGACGCCCTTGTCTCCATCCCTCCGAGGGGAGTCCTGGAGGCCTCGCTCTCCGCAGTGCCAGGTAGTTCTGTATCGCTGACCAGACTTTTCTGCATTGTTACCTCCTTCCTCTCTTCCTTTCCTCTCCCCTTCTCTCTCTTTCTCTCCTCCTTCAAACTCTGACTTCTCTCCTGAGATGGGAGACTGACTGCAAGCCCATGAAAAGTGGTGTTTGGCCCCATGTGAACATTCAGCACAGGCTTCCCGCCCTGGCATGACCAAAGCATGTGGTGTGTCCAGCTCGGGGTCATACTCACTTAAAAGGGGCTCTTTTCCTCACGGCCACGCTTGTTAACAAGGAGGACTGAAACCACCCGCCGAGCTGGTCTTTCCCTTCCAGGTATAAATCTGCTGTTTGGTCCGTACCTCAAAACAAGTATGACAAGAACAGGGATGTAATTAATAGGAAAACAAAAACGGATCTGTATGCAAACACTGAAAGGACAGAGTGATCGCACTGTTTATTTCATGTGCGATGCAGTAGCCAACGGCTATTAGCCTCACTGCTGATATTAATCCAGATGAAGGAAATAAATCCTGCGTGTGAACTCCCAAACCATAGGTAATTCCTTTATGGGTTAATTCATTTGATGTGTACCGCAACTCGGTAAGACAGGCATTACTATCATACCCATTTTACAGATGAGAACGGTGAGACCCTGAGAACAAGGCCATGCAGATCAGCAGCAGCAACAGATAAGGGTCCTGAACCCAGACAATCTGGAGTGCATGTGCTCAACCAAGAAATTTAATCAGGAAATAAAAAAAGAACTCTTGATAAATGGCATTATTATTAATTTCTAATTTGACCAATGGCTTGGTAAAAAGATGGGCAAACTATAAAAAAGCCACATGAACCAGGGGCTGGGGTAGGGGGTGAAGGGGTGGGGTGGTTGGGATGAATGGTGGAACGCGGAAGAGTTTTAGGGCAATGAAAATACTCTGTATGACCCTATCATGATGGACACATATCATTACACGTGTGTTCAAACCCCAGAATCTACATCAGGAAAGGTACCCGGCTGTCACCCGTGGACTCTGGGTGGTGGTGATGTGTCCATGTAGATCACCCACGGTAACACATGTGTCATCGGGTGGGGGTTGTTGACGGGGGAGTCAGAGGGGGAGGGGAACAGAGGTTATTGGACTCTGTGCTTGACACTCCATCTTACGGTGAACTTGAACCTGCTCCAAAAAATTAGTCTACTTAAAATTTAAAAATAATTCATAGTGGGTTTTTTTTTTTTTTTAAATCACTGCAATAATTAATGCCTTTGGCAAATGTTGAAAGAACGTTTTAGAAATATAGGTATGGTTTATTACCTATATATGATTCACTTAAAAATACTACTCCCTTTCAGGAAGTTTTCAAGTTTCCATTTCTTAAATTCTACTGACCTTGAACTCACAATGAAACTGCACTTGACCTGGTGTTAAAATTGATAAGCAAAATCTCTTTCACTGCTATAAAAATCTGTCAGCGAAAGCAAAACCATATGCCATGTAATCACCAAATTTATCTCATTAAACATTAGCAGGTACTGATGAAGTCTGGTAAGCTAAAATTTAGCTCAGAATCAGGCTGATTTTATTTTTCAATAATGTCCTTGCAAGGAAATATGCAGACGCAGGTAATAATCAGCCATTTCACATTGGACTTGATACCAACCACTTGCGAATACCAACAAGCCTTCTCAGGAAAAGTAGGTGACTTCTTGTGGTGTCTTTTTTTAATGAAAGTCACCTTCACTTTATGGCCCTTTGAAGTATGACTTCACCTAGTATCTTTAACTCCCACTTCATTTGTAATGCCTATCCAAGTTTTGGTTGTTGTTGTTTTTTGTTTTGTTTTGTGTTTTTGGGGGGTTTTTTTGGTCATAAAAGAATAAAAGGGTAGAAGCCGGGACCGGTTTGGCTCAGCGGATAGAGCGTCGGCTTGCGGACTGAAGGGTCCCGGGTTCGATTCTGGTCAAGGGCATGTACTGTGGTTGCGGGCACATCCCCAGTAGGGGGTGTGTAAGAGGCAGCTGATCGATGATTCTCATCAATGTTTCTAACTCTCTATCCCTCTCTCTTCCTCTCTGTGAAAAATCAATAAAATATATTTAAAAAAAAGAATAAAAGGGAAGAAAATAGGGTAAAACATAAACCAATAATCTAATTCTTACTGAGTAATCTCATTAGATTATTTTACTTATTTTTTTGAGGAGAGAAGGAATATAAGATCTGAGTAAAAAAAGCAGAAAACTATAGTCTAAAATTAGACTTTATGTATTGTCATAAAGGTAGTTCATATTCTGGCAGCCTCCTATGCATGCAACATACATCTTTAAATAAATTAATTTTCTTCCTTTGAATTAATTACCCACATGTGACAGGGAAGGAAAATATGGTTTGCTAGCCAGGTACATTTTTACCATAAATTTCATTTAATAAAGTATTCCTGCATTTCTGCCACAATTATTTGATTAAGAATTTCACAAACTGGGGGGGAAAAAAAAGAACTTCACAAACTAGAAACAGAATGACTAAACGCCATCAGCACCATGGACAGCAGAATGGGGTGGGGAGTGGGGGAGTCTTAGATTGAGAACCGCTAGCAGGGTCGCCTAAGGCCATTGGAAAACACAGATATTTACATTACTATTCATAACAGTAGCAAAATTACAGTTATGAAGTAGCAACGAAAATAATTTTATGGTTGGGGGTCACCACAACATGAGGAACTGTATGAAAGGGTCGTGGCATTAGAAAGATTGAGAACCACTGCTCTAGATTATGTGACCAGCCCCTAACTGGCCTCTAATGCAGTCTCATTGCCTCTTCTGAAAAGTGCTGGTCAGATCGTTTCAGTTCTGTCCACACTTTCTTTTATAGAACTGGGTGCCTCGGAGTTGCCAGGTGAGCCAGGGAGGTTAAAGAAGGAAGAAAACCCCCATTTCCCTCTATCTCATGCACTGAGATAAAATTTCATTTGGAAGAACGAAAACTAAGATTACAAATCCTCAGATTGAACCATCTCCAAGGAAGGTCCTTCCCATCTCAGAGTACATTAGAGCAGATCTTCCAAGTAAAACAAGAGGGATCCTGGAGATAGATTTCTGCTAAGCAACGTCTGCATAGTCTCAAAACTGCTGATCGGTGTGCGGACTGCGATTTAAGTCACCTGGCAGCACGCAGGCCCAGGAGGTGCCACTGTCAAACCAGATGTCCAGGATGTCCCGGCCCGGCTCGTACTCCAGCGCGTCGGGACCACCGACCTGCGGAGGAAGGTGAGGGCACTTCAGTGTCACCGGGAATGCACACGACAAATCGCCCCAAAGCCCAAAGGACGGGAAGCGCTTGCAGCTATCACACTCACATCTTCAGGTTAAATTTAAAACACTTACAGATATTTCACAATTACGTACAGCTCACTCATTTGCATGTCGACATTAGCACGGCCACCTGATTTACACATTGATTAATGCAAATTTAAAACCGTTTGTAATTTTGCGATTGTTTTTTATTTTCTCGAGATCATCTTCCAATTCGGATGTTTGGTGTATGATGCCATTGGTTACCCCTAATTCAGGTCCTACGAAGTCCTGGTGTGCCGATGTCAGGCCCTGTTCTCGCAATGACGGCTGCTTAAGCAAGTCCGTTCAAACTTTGGCGCTCAGTGAGAGGACAAAAACCCTTAAACGCTCAGCTATGTTCAATAACAAGCTTCTCTAGCTGAACAAAATGCCTCCTCTCCATGCACTGACTTCTATTTACAGTGAATAACTCCTTCACTTTACATTGGGCATGTCTAGCGCATGGCCTGCCAGCAGCCTGTTTGACATGCTTTGCACCTTCTTTAACTCCCAAGAATCTCTTCTGTTGTTGGAAAGACATGCATTGCACACAGAGGCTGGTGACTGACAGAGGGGCTTTACCTGAGATAAGACTTCCTTGGGAAGGAGCTGCTCAGGGGGCAGAGTCCACCAGACATCACTGCCATGCCCCTCCACCAGCTTAGCAAGGTGCTCGATGGTCTGTCTGTTTGACGGGGACAAGACAGAGTTGTTCCATTAACTGTTGTGATTAATGCCAACATTTTAAATGTTTTAAACAGTAATATTTTTCCCTATTGCAGGATATTTTCCTATCCTTTCCCCGAACTTTAGTGGTACTCTCTTCAATTACTTGTTCACTCGGCTGCTGCTATCATTTTAAATTCAAATAAATAATATCAATACATCTCAAAAATAATATTAAATCCTATGGATCCCTAAAAAGAAAAAAAAAAGAAAAAAAAAACTTCTCCTATTTCAGGTACTCATTTTCCTGTTTCTATCCATCTATTTCCTATTCAACTACTTATATTTCAAAACCTCTTAATTATCTCCCCCCCCCACCCAATTTCTGCCCTAAAGCAACACATCCCGATAGTCCTTCCTTTGAAATATTGCTCCAACTTGTTCTTGATCTAATACTGAATTCATCTGAGCTCCCTGCCACATTCTAGATGGATGCAATGGTCTGTCTCCACAGTTCTCATCCCTTGAATGTCACGATACTTCTCTGAAAACCACGCTCCTGAGACTGCCTCACCAATCCCCTCAGACACTTCCAGTGCCCGTCACAGCTCACAGGCCCGAGTCCAAGTTCATGGGCACAGGCAGCGCCACACCAGAACACCCCCAACACCAGCACGTCCCCTTGGACAACAGGTACCAAGGCTGCTATCTGACTCTGCCACTTTTTATAGGACCATGCTCTAGTACCAATACGCCTCTAAGTCCTGGCTGTCCTCTGTGTTGCAAATAGTAAACTTCATTTGTTCAAAATTATCTACTGAGCACCGCCAATGTCTTGGGCAGTGTTCTGAGCACCGGAGACAAAGCAGTTAAGGATGACTGCAAGCTGACCGAGCCAAGCCATGAACACTCAGCACAGTGCCTAACACCCAGCAGAGAGCCAGTAAGTGCAGGTCAAATGAAAACTGAAATTGAGCATATCTTTGGGGAGAGACAGTTATAAATTATTTAAAAATTAAACTCAGGGCCCTGACTGGTTTGGCTTAGTGGATAGAGCGTCAGCCAGGGGACTCAAGAGTCCTGGGTTCAATTCCGGTCAAGGGCATGTACCTTGGTTGAGGGCACATCCCCAGCAGGGAGGTGTGCAGGAGGCAGCTGATGGATGATTCTCTCTCATCGATGTTTCTAACTCCCTCTCCCTTCCTCTCCGTAAAAAATCAATAAAATATATATATTTTTTTAAAAAATTAAACTCGGGGAAATTTATACTAAATTTTCTCACAGGAGCAACACACTTTTAATTTATTATCACAGCTTTATGGACTTTACAACTTCCTCTAGTTGCTTTCTACTGAGTCACAGTGTATATCATGGTCAAGAGCATGGACCCTGGACCCAGACAGCTTTGGTTTAATTCCTGGTTCTATCACTGTCTAGCAGGTGACCCTGGGCAAAGCAATTAACGTTTCTGTACCTTGGTTTGTGAAATGCAAATAATAAGAGTATCATTAAGCAAGCTATTACAGAAACTAATCAAGCTTATATATAAAATGCCTGGACCGATGTCTGGTAACCCTTCGTAAGAAGTAGAGAAGCTGTAGCTATTATTCAAAGAGATTCTCTGAAACTTGGGTAAATTCAGAAAGTTCATTTTGTTACCAAAACACATACCGACATTAACAGTCAAATTAATTAAAATATATACACTAAAGTCGACTTTTCTGTTATCCTTTCTACCACAGTCCATCAACGCAAGTAACTAAGAATTAACAATAGGTCCACGAAAGTCAATGACACTGGAAAGAGTAGTGGGTAGGAAAAAGCTTTAAGTTCTTAATCTGTATCTACGGTTTATAAATCATTTCACCTTTCGGGGTCTGCTCAGCACCAACAGATGACATGCTTATTAAAAAAATGTGGGAAGCAAAAGTCAAATGGAGAGTATAAATTAAATACCTTATAATAGCAAAATATCACTATGAAGCAAAATATGCTACGGAGGGTTAAAAAGTATAATGCTACTAGCATCTATTTTAAAGAAATTATAAAAAGCAATAATGTTAAAATGGGCACAAGTCCATAAATCTAACACAGTCACACATTTTATTTTTATTTTTAATATATTTACTTCAGAAAGGAAGAGAGAATGGAAACATCAATGATGAGAGAGAATCATTGATCGGCTGCCTCCTGCATGCCCCCCACTGGGGATTGAGCCTGCAACCCAGGCCTGAGCCCTTGACTGGAATTAAACCCAGGACCCTCCAGTTCGTAGGCCGACACTCTATCCACTGAGCCAAACCGACTAGGGCAAGTCACAGATTTTAGATGGACTTTAACAGTAAAGATAAACTTTTGTGATGAGACCATAAAACACTCTGCAATAACTAATTATATGACAATATTTAGTTACTTATTACTATTTTATGCAGTTTGCATGGAACATTTTATCAGTTAAGAAAATATGAATATGCTATAATAAAAAATATCTGAATTAACCTAAATAAGAGAGAGACTGGAAAAAGTACACTTACACTATACACAAGTCCAGCAGCTATGATGTAAAAATCAGTTGCAATTTCAGGTAAACAGTAAAATAAAATAGAAAACCAGTCTTAAATGTCAGAAATACACAGATTAAACAAATACACAAGAAATAAAATAAAAATAATAGTACAAAAGTAAAAGCAAATGGTTCAAATCATATTCACTTAGAAAATAGGATTGAAATGTTGGGATCAATATATTAATCAAAACAAACATGTATGCGTCCACCATACACTATACTTGTCAAAGCCCCTTTAAGCGCTAATTGATTCACAGAAAACACATTTCGCTCTGCTCTGTGCCTCCTGGCTCCTTAACAAGCATGAGCCTAAGCCAGTGAGAGCCAGGCTTTGAAACCGTGTCTCGTAAGTCATGGTTCAAATTTTTTACTTTGCTATCCAGCCTCTCTAGCTCATCTAAAAACCACTTAGAGTAAAACACACACTCCTCATCTCTCAGCTTTGCTAAGCAGAGGCACAGGACTAGCCATGAACCAGGTGAAGGAGGGGCACCAGGGCGTCTCGGGAGATTAGTGCTGACAGTACGAGCCCTGGGTCCAGCGATCAGAGTCCACCTGAGACTCAGTAGATCCTGAGAGGAGCACAGCATATTCCTCCCCTGAGCGCCAGTCTCCATGACCCTGGGAAAAGCAACTCACAACCACAGGTGACACTACATGTCCCCCCACTTTTTTTTTGACATGTCCATTTTAGAATGCCAAAGTCAATGCTTTTTTACATCCCTAAATAGCAGGTAACTCAGTGAAGATTTAATATAAGTATTACTGAACTATGCTCAATTACTCTACCTCGTCGGTAACTAGAAATACCAAACAACAAAGAAAGATTCTGAGTTTGCAGCTGGCATCTTACTAAGAAACTGTAAAAACCCAACCCCTCTAGATGAACTAAAAATCCTGATTTAATTGCTACACTTTCTCAATTCCATTTTGAGACGCAGACAAACTATTACTTACATTTTTAAAACAAAAATAAATTAAAGACAATTCTGGAGTTAGAGGATAAAAACTGAACCAGACTTCTAACACATAAGAATGGAGATTTCAAAGAGAAAAACATCCTTGTATTCTAAACAGATCACAATTTAAGTTCACAGAATTGGTGTCACGAAGTGAAAATTGTCTTGTTGAATGAACCTAAGAAACTCTGGGAGAGAGTTTTAAGAACAAAACTTGCAATAAAAATAAACACATGCATCCAACCTACAGACCTGAGGCTTGCTGGATTGCAAAATAAAAATAAATTTAATGTTCAAACAAAATCCGGTAAGATAATTTTTTGGGGAAAAATATAAGCAAAGGCTACACAACTGATGGAAAGATACTCACAGATGTGCAGCAAACCCTAGAAACAGCAATATACTGGGTGGGCGCCATTCATGTGATTTTCACAAACAGGGAGCGAGGCACCCCTTAAGAGCTGAGCTACTACCTTTAATGACCGCGTTCATTCTCTGAAATGGACTAACATTATCTCTTTTCTACACTATTATGTTCTTTTATAAACAACTATTGTATGGGATCTCCTTACATATACATCATTGCAACTTACATACACATCATTGGACAAGACATCGGTCCCCTTATGTCCCTCGGATAAATACTTAGAAGTGTAATTGTTTTTCTAACAAAACTGAGATCATGCTTTAAAACACCTTGAAACGTTTTGATAGGCATTTTTTAGTGATATCAAACATTCTTCAGGAAAAAAAAAATACAAGGAAGAAGTCAAAATTTATTTTTTGAAATTTCAGAATTCCCTCATTTTGTGAATAATAGCCTATATTTAACAATTAACTTAGAACCTGAAGATCAGTGTAAATTACTGTCGATGGGAATGGGTGGGACCTCTTATCAGTACACAACCTATATGCTTCCATTTTATCGCTGTTATTTTATAAAGCGATAAGTCCGTCATAAAACTTTGAACTTTACGCAAGAGCCTTATCTAAACACAGGCACTATGTGCCCCTCAGGCTTCAATCAGCGAAAATGCCCTGGCAGTAAAAGCAACCACAGCACCAACCAATCCCCCTGGACTTTGACATCAGCCAGGCTGGGAGCTTATTTAGCGAGTTATTGGAAATTAAGCAGCATTAGGATTGCTAGGTAAGGAAGGAACGGTTGCTGTCCCAGTGTTTCCTGCGTTTTGTCTGCATAGAAGCAGAAAACACGAAGGATTACAAGAACTTTTCTTCTTCTGTAAGTTACCAGATGAAGGTAAGAGATTAAATATTTCCTGTTTATGTACTAATTTTCATTCTAGAACACTGAAGTTAGAGAAGGAAGCTATTTTTTTTTTTAACTTAATGCTGTGCTTATGTTTGCAAAGTGAAGAAATTTTTCTTTGTTTAATACACATTATAATTTTTCACCAAATGGTCATGAACATGAGTAAAAATTTGAGGTAGCCAAAGCTTACACCCAACCTATACTAGAAATTTCTTGCCTGTTTCTAGGAAATTTCTCATAATTTCTAGAGATGAGGAGCTACTAAGTTCCTTAAATGCACTGGTTAACTATTGCATTAATACTGTTCAATTAATTATAATCATCTGAAATTGTGAAAGGAATTTAACAACTTCTTTTCCTTCCTAGGTAGCAAGTGTTTCTATAGTTTTTTTTTTTTTTTTTTATGCTAAAAATACCCTTATTTTATCTTTGTTAACTAGGAATAGATATCCACTTGAATTATAATGGCATTAAATTACAGATCCAGAAAATGACTGATGATGTTAAAGACAGAAATGGAATTACTTGAGGCTCTACAAATATAAATACAAAGTGCAGATGAGAAACTTAATTCAAATCAAAATTAAACATCAGAATTGCAAATATGCCAGCCTCTAAGCTTATTTAGAATATGAATTCGTGAAGATTTTCTTCTATGAATTAAATATGCGTAAGAGATTATTTGTAGACTTCCATCAAGAGAAGCTGAAGACATCTTTTGATACACACAGTGGAGTTATCAAGTGTAACAGCAACTCCATGTGGACTGTGTACCAATTTCCAGTGGAGATGCTGTTACTTTTGATGGCTACCAACTGGCTCCAATATAAAGGCATCCAAGAAAGACAGCAGATCGAAGTCACTGCGATTCTCATCTCGGCTCAGTTCCTGGCTCAATCTGGTGTGGGCTACCTTTTCCCCCAGTCCCTCCCAGCCCACCGTGCATGGGGCCGCTGGGAACTAACAAGTGGTGTACAGGAAAATGACCTATGAATTGACAGACAGTGTGGCTAAGTATGTCTGTCATTTCTGTAGGCCAATATTCTGTATATCTCTACCACTTCGGAATCAGAAACCAGGGGGGACCATGCAAACAACACACACAAAAAAAAGAATCTGTAACAACCATGTAAATGTACTGACTATAAATAAAACTAAATGGTGCCTGATGAATATCTGCTTGTGTTTTTCTGACGAAGCTCACCTTTATTTCACCCAGCTTACTGACAAATCAACCTATGTACCATTTAACGGTCGTGATTAAATGATAATCCAATAAATCAGTTTGTTCTACTTACTAATATAATCACAGAGTCTACCTCAATCAACTCAAGAAAATGCCCTAAAACACTTGTTCTGCACTGGCTGGGTCGCTCCATTAGTTGAAGCATCGTCCTGTGCACCCAAAGGTTGTGGGCTCGATCCCCAGTCGGGGTGGCATACGGGAGGCAACTGATCCATGTCTGTCTCTGTCTGTGTCTTTCTCTCACTTGTGTGCATTTATTTCAACTTTAATTCTTAATAGAGGTAATAAGGCATTAGTCATTTATATCTGATCAAGCTCTCAATTAAAAAACAAAAACACATAAGAAACAATATTTAGGTCAAAGAGTCTTAGCTCCAAATTTTAATAAAATTATAATTGTAACAAAAAGCCTTATAATGACTTCCTGGTCTCCAGAATTTAGTTTCTTTTCCTAAAACATATTCTCACTCTTCATACCTACTTGAAAGCTTAAATTCCTTAACCTAGTACTCAAGACTCACTATAATTTGCCCCAACCAATGTTTCCGAGAGTTGATCTCTCTGAAATTCCCTCACACTCAGCACATTATGGCTCCTAACCACACGTTCTACTCCTCCCAGCTCCTCGGCTCCTGCTGATTCCAGTACTTCCCCAGATGCCCTAGCTCAGTGGTCGGCAAACTCATTAGTCCATGGAGCCGAATATCAACAGTACAACAATTGAAATTTCTTTAGAGAGCCACATTTTTTAATCTTAAACTTCTTCTAACGCCACTTCTGCAAAATAGACTCGCCCAGGCTGTGGTGTTTTGTGGAAGAGCCATACTGAAGGGGTCAAAGAGCTGCATGTGGCTCGTGAGCCGCAGTTTGCCGACCACGGACTAGATCATCATCTCCTATGAGCAGGGACCACGGGAGTCTTGTTCACTAACTCAAAGGTCAAGTGTCTGGCTTGGGGAAAAAATCTCCTCTGCACTGAATAAGCTTTTCTGCTCCAAACTGTTTACTATGTCCACATGTTAGCTTTCCAAATGAAAAAAAAAAAATTAAGAAAAAACTTAGCTTCAATTGGGAATGTAATCACTACAGCAAATGTAATTTTATACACTGAACTGTATTATAGTTTCTTAAATTTTAAAGCATCTACACAATCACATGACACACTTCCCACTGAAAGGGAGGGCAGACTGAATAAGAGAGTGACTCTAATTCTTAAAGAAAAATTACACACTGGGACTCCCCCCCACCAAACACTGTCCATCTTTGGATTCCCAATAGCTTGCTCTATCACACAGCTTGGCCCACAGGAACAATGAATTCTCATACAAAAACAAAACAAAACATTGGAGCTTCTGTTCTTATGTATAAACATTGAAAAATACAGCTGTACAAAATTCAATCATATTGAAAGGATCTTGCTGAACTTTGTATTTTATCCCGTCCCAAAAGATAATTCTTTTAGAATATTTCATTTAAACATCTATTAGGAGTTCTCAATAATCCACTATTTTTTTCCATTTCTGAGGAAAATACAACTCACTTGAAAGTGTTGAAAATACTGAGAAAGTCCTACCTGTTGATCAAGAATTCGTCTTTTGTCTTATGATGGAACACGGGGATCGGAACACCCCACACTCTTTGCCTGGAAATACACCAATATGGCCGCCTGTCCATCATTTCAACCATGGCATTCTGGGCTGATCCGGGAATGAATTTCACCTTTTTTAACAATTCCTGCAGTTGAGTCACAAATCAAGTCCAGTGAGAGAAAGCAGAATAACTTTTCTAGAACTGTCACTATTTATCCTAATACAGCTCTTTTCCTTAGATATTTATACTCATTCACATGTCCCCTGCCAACTCTCCTTCCCCCCAAAACTAACTTAAACACCACATATCTCAGAGCAAAAGAGGCAGTTGACCCAGAGCCACAAAGAACTTCTAAAGAGCATCAAGACTCTCTCCCTTCCTCTTTGAAATCAATAAAAACCTATTTAAAAAAATAAAATAAAAATAAAGAGCATCAAGAGCAGATGGCAGCTTAGAAATGGTAATAAAATATTTTATACCATTTCTAAGCACCAGACCAAAACTCGCAATAACAGGCTGTGATAACAGGTTTATTTATATTATATTTCATTAAACTACAGTTAAAATCAATTCAAACTTGAATTCAATCATTTTTTATTTTTTATTTTATTTTTTATTTTTTTAAAATATATTTTATTGATTTTGTACAGAGAGGAAGGGAGAGGGATAGAGAGTTAGAAACATCGATGGGAGAGAGTCATCGATCAGCTGCCTCTTGCACACCCCCTACTGGGGATATGCCCGCAACCAAGGTACATGCCCTTGACCGGAATCGAACCCGGGACCCTTCAGTCCCCAAGCCGACGCTCTATCCATTGAGCCAAACCGGTTTCGGTGAATTCAATCATTTTTTAAATGCTTAAGAAAAACTACTGTCATAGGTTGACAAATAAGGATTGCAAACTAACCTAATTTACATATAGTATGGTTAAATTTATTAAATTTATTTAACCGTTAAAACATAAAGACACATTCTCAAAATAAGTGACTTCCCTTTTACTTTCTATCTCTCATTTCTCGAGAAAGTTCCTTCCTTGCCCCATTCCACCCCATGCCCCCACCCCACTCCATCCCCTCACCCTCCCATCCCACAATTACAAACATCTTATTTCATTTGTTAATTACAAAAACACAAATTATATAGCAAAAATGTTTGGTAAGAAGCTCAAACAAGGCCAAAGTATACTGACTTCATTTCAAAAATCTCCCTACCCATGAATAAAAGCATTGTTATATTTTCCGTTTCATGTTTAGTTTCCTCACTTAACCTGAAACCCCTTCTCCCCCCCAAAGCTGTTTATAGCACCCCCTACTGACAAAATGACAGAGCCTGCCATTCAATTTAACATCTGGGTTAAAAATCCAAGAAATGTGAATGCTGATATTTGATTATGTTATATTGTACAGTAGAATAACTATTACTTATTTAAGGTGGTGATGATGATGCCACTGGAATTATGTTTTAAAGAGTCTTTATTGCCCAAACCGGTTTAGCTCAGTGGATAGAGCGTCGGCTTCGGACTGAAGGGTCCCAGGTTCGATTCCGGTCAAGGGCATGTTCCTTGGCGGCGGGCACATCCCCAGTGGGGAGTGTACAGGAGGCAGCTGATCGATGTTTCTCTTCGCCTCACACTGAGAATCCTAACAGCAGCCCTCCCGCACTGAGAACGTGGAAGCCAGCCTGCAGCAGGACACCTGCCTACCTTGGCTGTGGCCTTGAGCTCCGAGATGTTTACAAACCACTGCTTGCTGGCACGAATAACCACTGGCTTCTTAGTCCTCCAGTCGTAGGGATAACTGTGTTCCAATTTCTCCTCTAGCAGCAAATTCTTTGAAGCCTGAAGCATCTTTATAACTTAAAAAAAAAAAAGTTGGTAACACTTTGCGTTAGACATATTTACAAGTACTATGAAAACCCTAGGAACTCTCTAAACTGCCAGGAGACCTAAGTCTGCACCAGCAGGTGCCAGGAAGAGTAGCCATCTACCAAGTATCACAGGCGTAACCTAGGAATCTCCTGGCCAAACATGCAGGGAGGGACTGTAAAACCCTAACCAGACTCAGGATTATCCCACTGCCTTCCCTTCAAAGGAAAGATGAACAAGAAACACTTAGAATCCTACGCTTGAAATTCAGAGTCACAATCTTACATGTCTAGGTTCTTAAAACAGTGACCACGTATTCCGGCAGAAACCAGGTACAGTGGGGAAAAAAAAAAAAGATACCAGGTACAGTGAGGTGAATTTCGTTCCCCAAAAAGAGATGCTCAAGCCCTCACTCCCAGACCCTGAGAATGGGAGCTTGTTTGGAAATGGGGTTTTCGTAGATGCAATCAAGTTAAGATGAAGTTACAGGACTAGAGTGAGCCCTAACCCGATGACTGTCCTTACAAGAGGAACAAACACAGTCACACAGAGCAGAGGAGGGTGGGTGACACTGGAGGCAGAGACTGGAGTCACAGCTCTACACCCAGGACTGGTTTGACCCAGGGATTACCAGGAGCCACCGGAAACGAAAGAGGCAAGAAAGGATTCGTCCACAGATCTTTCAGATTTGATTTGCTTAAACTGGGCATCGTCAAAGCAAGGGATGAAAAACTCTAAACTCTATTTAAACCACGTGGCAAAATAAGATGTCGTTCTAGCTTTTTGTTTTTGTTGAAAGTATAAGATGCGAGCATAAGTCAAGGTTGCTGCTGGCTACTTTTCAGAAAATACAGATTCATGACATCAGCATACACAACACTCACCCACATCCGTCCCCTCGTCAAGGACAGCCTTGTTTTGAAGTTCAGGCCCTGCAGCTGCTGTGAAAACGCCATCTTCATCCACTAAACAATCCTACAAAGTGTCATTTGGAAAATTAAAGTATCGAGACATTTTATCTTTATGACAGTATCTGGCAAGACAATACCAATAAGACATCTCAGTCTAATAATGAGGCGTGCGGCCCACCGGCCACGAGTTTGACATGCTTGGTCTAGTTTCTCACTATGTTGAAATGTTGAGGATTTATTCAGTGACTAGGAAATGTAAATTTATACATTCACACCACGAAAGGCAAAATGTCTTATTAAAGCAGAGACCTAATGTTTACTAAAAAGTAGAACATCACTTTTAATTTGATCTCTATTAATTTATGGATCTATGGCAACGTACATAGTGATTTTGAAAAACTCACCTTTAAATGGAAAAACTTGCTAAGTAATTGATGTGTGTAAAATTAATTTAGAGAGGACTATAAAAACACCTGTTCTTTTCTACTAGTAAAACTAATAAAGTTTTTAAAACAAATGTTTTAAAAACACCTGTTCTTTTCAACTTGTAAAACTAGTAAAGTAAAACAACAACAACAACAACAACAACAACAACAAAAATTAGTAAAGTCAACTTGGCAATTTTCAGAGAAAGTAATTCCTCTATGTGACTTCATATTTGGAAAAAAAAAGCTGCCCCCATTTAATATACATTCTTCAATTTTAATTTTGTGCTGATTTTGTGTTGTCTGGAAAATCTTTCTCAATTAGGGTGAATTAAGGAAGCTCTAGTATTGCACAAATTTCACAATTATGATGATGAAAGTGATTGCTCATTATAAAAAAAAAAAAAAAAAAAAAGAGAGATGTTATTAGATTTATCACTTTAATTCTACGAAAGCAGAGATTAAAAAGGAAGGAAGAGGACCAGTACCGTGGACAGGTTGTGTTGGGAAGCTACACTGTAATCTTCCATACCATGAGCGGGGGCTGTGTGAACCAGTCCCGTCCCTTTGGTCATGGTCACATGATTTGCAGGGAGGAGAGGAGAGACTTTGTCAGGAAGTAAAGGATGAGAGCAAGTACCATTTTCCAAATCGGCACCTGGAGGCAAAGAAAAGCACAATGAACGGAATCATCTCATATGGCAATTCTTCTACCTCTCTAAGAGCAAAGTACCTCAATCAACCCAATCTTTGGATGACTGAGATAGTCAGAACATCTATAAATCTTCACCTGAAAACGTTGAAATAACCTCAAGTGTTGTTTTCAAAGCAGAAGCCACAAATGTCACTTTGTCTTCAGCCAGTATGTACAGCTCTCCAGACGTGGAACATTTCACAAGGGCATACCTCAAATAAAAGTTTAGGGTAAAGTTACTGACAATGAGGGAAGAGAAGCCACGGCTAACATTTAAAATGTGTTACTGCCATTTTAGAAAAACTAACTTCAAAATCCCAAAAGTACTATTTTCTTTTCTTTTTTGTAATAATAACAAAAAAATTTGTTATTATTTCAGAGAGGAAAGAACAGGGAAAGAGAGATAGAAACATGCATCGGCTGCCTCCTGCAAGTCCCCCACTGGGGATCGAGCCCACAACCTGGACATGTGCCCTGGACTGGAATAGAACTTGGTACCTTTCAGTTCACACGCCGATGCTCTATCCACTGAGCAAAACCGGCTAGGGCCCAAAGTACTATTATCAAAGGACTTCATCCCTTACATCTGTTTTGTTTTCCAAAAAAGCTGGAAATAATATCTTAAAAAAATCTATATGAACACAGTTAAGTTATAACTCATTAAATTTTAAGAGAATAAAGAGGACGAAATAAGTTCAAAATAATGGTTAATAATCCTACTTGCGGATTAAACAAACAAAAAAAAAATGCAATGCTATACCTACTTTGCATCTGGCATATAGCAAACAGCCTGATTGGCTGGAATCGTCCAAGGCTGTGTGGTCCAGATTAAGATACTAACGGGAGAGGAACCGTCTGTGAGAACAGAGTTTCAAATACGTTAGCAAAGGTTCCCATTCTGTGACCGCCATAAACTCAAGCAATGAAGAAATCATACCTAAGAGAGACGCCAACTTGGGAGCAGGTTTCAAGAGAGGGAATTTTACATACACGGAGCGACTGACGTGCTGGGGGTTATACTCCAGTTCCGCTTCAGCCAAGGCAGTCCTGAGGTTAAAAAATATGTTAGACATAAGGACCTGGAAACCTCACAAAATTTCTCCTTTAGTGAGCAAAAACACACAAATACCTCGATGAGGGAGACCAAAACACAGGTTTGTAAGACCGGTAAATCAGGCCCTAGAAAAGACAGAGAGTCTATGAAAAACTGGGATTCTACAATCTAACACTCGCGGAGGAAAAAGGTATTCCGTTACCTTGTCGTACATTTGGTAGAAAATTCTCAACTGTTTGGCTTCGTAACTGCCGTCAAACGTATAGTAGCAATTGTTCCAGTCCGCCATAATTCCCCACCGAATAAATGCCGACTTCTGTTTCTCAATTGCTGCTTTGGCAAATGACCTGGCTGAACAAAATACAGACAAGAAAACACTTTGAAAAACCGGTAAATTCCCATTCTTAAAAACGGCTTAGTATGTATCTCTCTAAATGCAGTTATTGTACACAGTTTAGATGGTAGAGTTTACTGAACAGGAAAGTTACTTTGAAAGTTAAAGGTGTTCAAACTCTAAAATTAACTAGAATTTCAAAAGTTGGAGTTTTGTTACCATCTTCTGTATTTTCTAGACTTTGTACAATGACCTCACATTTAGAAAACAATATCCTCAAATTTCTGAATTTAAGAAAAGATCAGGGAATATATTTCATTATACAAAAGAAATTAAGCAGTACATATAGTCAATGATAATAAGTTTCACAAGGAAGTAAGTAATCTTCGCAATCATATCCAAATATATTATACAATAGCTACATATACAAATACAAGATTCTTTGCCTACCCAATGTACTGAAGAATCAAATAAGAGATTAACGTAAAACATATTTGTATTTTAGAATTTACTTTTGTTTTATCCCCTGAAATAGGTCAACAGCCCTAGCGAGGAAAAGAAATAAAAACACTGGTCAAAATAATAATCTCAAAATATGGAGACTAGGCCTAGCCAGTTTGGCTCAGTGGATAGAGCATCCACACTCGGACTAACGGGTCCCAGTTCCATTCTGGTCAAGGGCATGTACCTTGGTTATAGGCTCAATCCACTATCTAGATTAGGGGTGGACGGGAGGAAACCAATCAATGTCAATCTCTCTCTCTCTCTCTCTCTCATCGATGTTTCTCTCTGTGTGTCTCCCCCTCCCTTCTACTCTCTCTAAAAATCAAGAGAAAAATATCTTCGGGTGAGGATTAACAAAATAAATATATACATATGAAGACTCAAGAACTGAAGGATGTACTTGGAAATGTTTACAAATCCTTCCTTCAATCTCTGAACATAAGTTCTCACAAAGGTCAATTTTCAAAAATCTGAATTTTCTGCGACAAAGTGGTTTCCAACAGCTCACATTATAAATACAAACAAAATAAACAGGTCCCTCTAACAGGTCCAGACTTTTCCAAAGAACCAGTGTTGACAAACACCATCTCCAAACAGAAACACAGTTGCTGACCTTTCTGTCTGATCTCCATCGCTGACAGATTCTGAGCTTTCCCACCGAGCTCCGATAAGACTTTCACTTCGATGGGTAGCCCGTGGCAGTCCCAGCCCGGCACAAAGTGGATGTTGGAGCCTTTCATCATATGGTATCGATTGGCTATATCTTTCAAAATCTGCAAAGAACATGGTAATCATCACTTGCACATGAAGCATGTATCCAATAATTTACCTTAGTTTCTTAATATTTTAAAACACTGAGAAACCCCAGATTTAAAAAGATTTATATAGCCGAAACCGGTTTGGCTCAGTGGATAGAGCGTCAGCCTGCAGACTGAAAGGTCCCAGGTTTGATTCCGGTCAGGGGCATGTAACTTTGGTTGCGGGCACATCCCCAGTTGGGGGTGTGCAAGAGGCAGCTGATCGATGATTCTCTCTCATCAATGTTTCTAACTCTCTATCCCTCTCTCTTCCTCTCTGTAAAAAAAATAAATAAAATATATTAAAATAAATAAATAAATAAAAGGATTTATATAAAGTAAACTATTAAATCTCCCAATTCAAGTTCTACATAAAAACAAGAATAACAGATATTTGAAGTTATGCTTTTTTTTGGGGGGGGGGGGGGGCGGCTGATGTAAAAAGTGCAATAATTCAGAAATGAGCTATTAAGCAGCATAGTTTGTCCTCTGTGAAACGTGCAGTATGTATAACATATCTCAAATGTTAAGAGTTTTTCAACACAACTTACTTCTCTAATACAATTATACAATCCATATTATAATGCTGCTCTAAGCTGTAGGACCTGTTTCGTGACCAGATTCCTGGTTTTGAAAGCAGAGACAGACAGCCAAGGCCACGCCCACTCCCATTTTCCCACGGAAGTATAAACAACTCAAGAAAAAAACAACAACTGATGAATAAACTGTGGTATATCCTCTCAATAGAATGCCACTCAGCCATGAAAAAAAAAAAAAAAAAGCAATTACTGATTATCTAAAACAACATGAATGAATTTCAGAAATATAATACTACATGCATGGTTGATAGAAGCCAGACATCGAAAAATACTACTATGTGCTTTTATTCCGCCTCTCTGAAATTTTAGAATAGGTTAAAAAAAATCTACAGCAATAGCCGGGACGGTTTGGCTCAATGGACAGAGCGTCGGCTTGGGGACTGAAAGGTCCCGGGTTCGATTCCAGTCAAGGGCATGTACCTTGGTTGCGGGCATATCCCTAGTGCAAGAGGCAGCTGATCGATGACTCTCTCATCGATGTTTCTAACTCTCTCTCTCTCCCCCTTCCTCTCTGTATAAAATCAATACAATATATTTAAAAAAAAAAAATCTACAGCAATAGAAGCCAAAACCTTGATTGCCAAATACCACCCCGTTAGGGATTAGGTTTCAACATATGAATTCGGAAGAAGAAACAAGTATTCAGTCTATAGCAGCTCTAACATGTTCTATTTATCTTATTGATTATGTCTTGCCTGACTGAAGCATAATAAGCCCCAAAGGACAAGACCTATCTTTATTTTGTTCCCTGATTATTTCCAATCCAGAACAATGCCTAGCACATAGTAGGTGCTCAATAAGGACTTAACTGACTAAAACGATATTTACTAATGCAAACTAACAAGCTCAAAGCAAATGCCAGTGATGTTATTCATCACGCAGGACCGAAATGTTTTACTGCTGCTTTCTGTCAAGACATTCATTTTATGTGTCAATGCAAATTTACATAACTGCCATGGTATTCGAGTACTCTTTTGTAAAGTGTATTTAAATATTTCCCCCCCCAAGTCTTACAGACTTAATTATGATTACCTTATTTAAAGCATGTCCAACATGAGGGTCACCGTTTGCATAAGGAGGTCCGTCGTGAAGACAAAATTCTGTCTTGACTTTTCTTTCTCTCTGCCACGAATAAAGTTCTGAAAATCCACATTTCTGTTTAAAAAAAGAGCGATAATGTCGGAACATCGTATAAACACATACTCCTGAATCATACCATGAGGAACAGCCAGCACTTACTTCCTATCTCATTCCAATGTCTTCAGCTCTAAAACACAAACCGCAATGTTTTGTATCAATAAATGCACTCTGAGTACATTTTTTTTTTAATTGAATTTTTTAGGGTGAGAGTGGTTAGCAAAATTATATAGGTTTCAGGTGTACGATTCTATAATACATCATCTGTATATTGTCAAGTCTCCTTCCATCACCACTTATCCCCCTTTATCCTCTTCTACCTCTCCCTACCCCCTTTCCTTCTGGCAATCATATTGTTGTCTGTGTCTATGAGTGTTGATTTTTAGATAGAAGGGTAAGAGACAAGGAAACATCGATGTGGGAGAGATAGACACACTGTTTGGCTGTCTCCTCCACACACCTAACTTGAGGCTCAGATGGAGCCTACAACTATGGTACATGCCCTTGACTGGAATCGAACCTGAGACCTTTTAGTCCAAAGACCCATGCTCTACCCACTGAGCCAAACTGGCTAGGGCGAGTTTGGGTGTTTTGTTGTTATTGTTTTTGCTGAATCCTTTCAGGTTTTTCACCAGCCTCCTTAACCCCCTCCTCCTCTAACAGCTGAATCCTTTTTTCAAACCTTTCAAGAGCCGCCCTCGCAGCCTTCTGATTAAACCTAAGCCCTTGCTACTCTCTAAGTCTGAGACAACACGCAGTGCAATCCACTACGTGACCTTGGCCAGCTCAACTTTGCCCTAACGGGCCTGTTTCCTCCTTTGAAACAACGCTAACATCCACTTGGTGTGAAGATGAAATAAGAGAACATGAGAAACGGCCACAGTTCCTGGAGTACAGAAGGTACTGGATAAAACACTGTCAGAAATTAGGGGCCAGAACAGGCCGATGAGTCTAGAACTCTGATAACTGTCATATTTAAGCTAACCGATACTTAACTAATATATCCTGAGCGTCATGGGCTTTAAAGACTAGAAGGGGAGAAACTAACATGTGAGTCTCTGCCTTTAGAATATTCTATTTAATACAGGAAGCAGTCACATAGTTTGGGAAGCAACTCACAAATTAAGTATCACCACTCTGTCCTGCAAACAAGTCATAATTCCAACTAGGGATCTAGTAACACCACAAAGGTGAGCTTCCACTTGTCCTCATAACCAAAATTAAAAAACAAAAACAAAACTTTATTCATTTCAGAAGAAGAGAAAGATAGAAACATCCATGATGAGAGAGAATCATCCATGACTTGCTCTCCTGCACGCCCCCTATTGGAGATCGAGCCTGAAACCCAGGCATGTTCCCTGACCTAGAATAGAAATGTGACCCCCGGGGTTCATAGGTCGAGAGTCAACCATTGAGCCACACCGGCTAGGGCGCAATAACCAAATTTTTTACTTATATGTGACTATATTAATTTACTTTTTTTACAAGCCACTGGGAAAGTATCCAAGCTGAAAATGGGACTTCAACCTGCGCTGCTATCTGGGCGCCGCACGATTCCCCCTGAATATTCTGCTGGGGAACCTGCTGCCCCTGAGGGATTTTCCTCCAGGTTCTTCACTGTAGTTTCAGGCAGAAAACCCGTTAGGTGGATGGTTTCCACTCATCTGGTCACACACACACACACACACACACACACACCCCTCAAAGAGGTTTCCACTCATCTGATCACAGACCCACAGACACACACACCCCAAAGGGGTTTCATCTGATCACACACACACACACACACACACACGCATCCCAAAGAGGCTTCCACTCATCTGGTCACAGACACACACACACACACACACACACACACACACCCCAAAGAGGTTTCCACTCATCTGATCACAGACACACACACCCCAAAGAGGTTTCCACTCATCTGATCACAGACACACACACACACACACACACACACACACCCCAAAGAGGCTTCCACTCATCTGATCACAGACACACACACACCAAAGAGGCTTCCACTCATCTGATCACACACACACACACACACACACACACACACCAAAGAGGCTTCCACTCATCTGATCACAGACACACACACACCAAAGAGGCTTCCACTCATCTGATCACACACACACACACACACACACACACACACACCCCCCAAAGGGGCCTGGAGCCCGCGGGCCTGTCGCACGCCCTCCCGGCCCCTGTCCCCAGCACCCGCCGGCCCTGCCTCTCTCCCGGCCCCCCGCACCTGCTGGATCTCCAGCTCCGTGTCGGGCTGCTGGCGGCCCAGCAGCTTCATGGGGAAGCTGGTCTGCGGCAGCAGCACCGTGTCCCGGTACTTGCCGTCGCTCGCCTTCTGCAGCTGGTTACTGGCCCCGGCGACCGAGCGCGCCACCAGCCCCCGGGCCGCCCCCCGCCACCCGGGGCGACAGGGGAGGCGGGGCGGCCCCCACAGGTTCCAGGCGGCGGCCAGGGCCCCCGGCCCCGGCCCGCGAGGACGCAGCCCCCAACGCATGCCGGGCCGCCCCAAGCTCCCGGATCGCGGGGGCCTCGGCTCCCACCCAGAACCGGGAAACAGGGACTCCGGCGAAACCTCGCGAGTCGAGAGGGAGTGCGCACACGCACGCGCGCGGGGCACGGCTGGGTAGGGAGCGCAGCCTTCCCGATCCGAGAGAATAGGCCAGCTCCGGGTATTCGCTTCAGCCGCCCGGGTAGGGGCGGGAGCGGATTGGAGGCCTGATTCCGAGGGGCGGGGCTGGCTCCGAGGGGCGGGGCGGGGCCAGATGTGGCCACAGCTGGGGCTTTGATTTCAATCACAACGCCCTGCCCTTAAAAAAAAACAATAAAATTATATATATATTATAATATATATATAATATATAATATATAATATATATATATACCATGTTTCCCCGAAAATAAGACATCCTCCGAAAATAAGACCTACTTACAGGTTTCCTTCTGAGTGAAATATAAGGCACCCCCCCAAAAATAAGGCCCCCCCCTAGGCTCTGTCTCAGAATGCTATTGCTAAGCATGAGAGATTTGGTCCACTGATTCTGAAAGAAATGGAGTCACAAGGAAATTCACCAGGAAATTCAGGAATTGGATTGTTAGGATGATGTTCCAGAAGACGATGACATGATTGTCATTGAATAAATGAGTCAATTCTTGATACTGTAGGATTCACGGTTTGTCTGGTTTGTGTTGACAACTACCGTACTACCGTACCGTATACAGGTAATAAATTTCCTTTATTTTCATTTGACAATAATTGTGTACCGTATTCTTCTTCATGGAAAAATAAGACATCCCCTGAAAATAAGACCTAGCGCATCTTTGGGAGTAAAAATTAATATAAGACACTGTCTAATTGTCGGGGAAACAGGGTGTATTTAACCCAATGTACCCAAGATAGTATCTCTTCAACATGCAATTCATATAAAAGTATAAGTGAGATAGATCGCATTCTTTTTTTTTTTTCATGCTGTCTTCCAAATTTGGTATGTATTTCACGCATACAGCGCATCTCAATTTGGGTTAGCCACTTGGTCGTCCAGGTCAGTGTAGTCCACGCCTGTTACCCCTTGGGAATGGCCTTCCTAATCCTAAAAGACAACATCTAGAAGATGAAATGAAAAGACGGACAGGTTCCCCACAAAAATGAAAAAGGAAATGTTATTTGGAAAAAGACACCTGCGGGCAACTAGCACCAACCGAGAGCTTCAGGAAAACCCGGAGAAGTGGAGTTTAGCCGGGTCGGGAGTCGGACCGGAGGCCTTGGCGACGCAGCTGCTCTGCGCCTGCGCCGGGTGTTTGCCGCATGCGCAGTAGCTGCGGTGGGGTTGTCCTCCAGCCCCTGACGTCCTGTTGACTGGGTGACAGCAGTACTGGACGCCTCGAGGGACCTGTTGCTTAATAACGCGTTTTTTTGGGAGGGGTATTATCCCTCAGTGTCTTTCGACTAACTCTGCTTTCCAGGCCTGTTCAGCGTAAGTAAGCTTCTCCCCCGAGGGTCAGGGGCAAGGGCAAATCCTGGGCAGATGCCCTCACTCCACCCCCTTTGCAGAGATTTGCGGGGATTCGAGGGATTTCTGTGCAGAAATGATGAGCGTGGATCCGTTTCGGACCCGGGTTTGTGAGTGTCAGCATTTCCATTGTGGAGATGAGATTTTTTATTTTATTTTCATGCTCCGGGGTCTTTATGGGGCTCTATTTTGTGAAAATCACAAGGCAAACCTAGACTGTTTGTGGGTTTAGGGCACCCACATTGAGAGACTGTCTTAACACCTACAATTAAATCTCATTAAAATTGCAGCCATTCTTCCTAGTGTCTTCCCTACACCTCTGTAGATGTGCTTGACTTATTTGTTTCCCTGAAAATAGACAGAATTGCTAGTTCGAAACCTGTACGTTTGGCTTTTAATGCGATTTTTATAATTTATTTTTTAAAATATATTTTATTGATTTTTTACAGAGAGCAAGAGAGAGGGATAGAGAGTTAGAAACATCAATGAGAGAAACATCGATCAGCTGTCTCCTGCACACTCCCCCCCAGGGATGTGCCCACAACCAATGTACATGCCCCTGACTGGAATCAAACCTGGAGACCCTTCAGTCCTCAGACTGACGCTCTATCCACTGAGCCAAACCGGTTTTGGCTGATTTTTATAATTTCTTATAACCACCGCTTTGCATCCTTCTGACAGTGCTCAAGACAATGTGTCCTCACACTGTAGCCACATTTGGGCAAACTCTCTCACCTGTGCCAATCTCACAAATGAACAGTCATTTCTCATGGTTTTTGTTTGCATTTCTATCATACACAGTGAAGTTGAGCATTTCAGGCATTTACCAGCCATTGCTTTTCTTTTTTTCTAGGAATTGCTTGTTCGTGTCCTTTGCTCCCTTTTCTATTGCATTATTCATCTTTTACCTATTGATGCATAAGAGCCCTTGTGTAACAAAAATGAGCTCATGTGTCTAGTATGTTATACAAATTTTTTGTCAAACATCTTTTCGCATTACTTATGGTGTTGTGACTATACAGTCAAAACTGTATATGCAGTCAAATGTATGGATTCTTGTTTTTCATCATGCTTATAAGCCCTTTACCAAACTTATAAAACATCCCATCCGTTTTACTCCCATACTTTTAGAATTTCATTGTTTACGTTTAATGCTCTGATCTGGAATTTGTAGTGATATAAAGAATGCAAAAAGGATCCAGCATTTTTTTTAAATTACCAATTGCCTCACCATTTATATCTAATTAACTTTCCCCCAGGATTTGAAATAGCTTTATTGTGTTTGGTTCTAGCTCTAGGATTTATTTGATTCCCTTAATTTGTCTAATTCTGCCCAGGACTGAACGGTTTTAATTACTATAATTTTATAGCCTATTTTGATAACTGGTAGGAGAGTTATCTCTGCTCGTTGTTCTTTTTTCAGAATTTGCTCCGTTGTGCTCACGTTTTTTTATATTTCCAGATGACCTTGAACTTTAACATCATTTGGTTGTGTTCCAAAGATAAATCAGTATTTTGATCGCACAATCATTAATCCACATATACTCGCCAACTTTATACAGAATTCAAAATACTCTCTACTCTCCCGGGCTATTAAAGGAGGGAGGGAGAGAGAGGGAGGGATGGAGGGAGGGAGGGAGGGAAGGGGGGAGAGAGAGAGAGAGAGAGAGAGAGAGAGAGAGAGAGAGAGAGAATATCGTTGGCGGCTGTAAAGATTTCTTAACAGATGGGATGTTAGATTGATTGTTTTCAGTGGTCATACAAACTTTTTTTCTTACATACTCTAAGCCTCAAACCCAGAATATGATTTAAAAGCTGTCCTTTGATTTAGGGTCATATTGGTTATCACAGAATATCCTCGGGGTTAAAATAATGTTGCAAAACCTACAGGAAGTTTTCAGCCAGTATCATTCAGTGCTTACCTCGTGCTGGGGACTGTCTTACGTGCTTTTCATGTGCTTCTTGTATAATAATTACAGCTCCGTGCTTTCGGTACCATTGTGAGCTCCATCTTACAGATTGAGGCACAGAAAGTTTACGTGGCTCTCCTAAGGTCACACAGCTTGTATGTGCCAGAGCCATGATTTGGACACAGGTAACTGTCTCCAGTGCCTATAACCACTATGCTGGTTTTCAGTAAACTCGCATAAGACAGATAAGGCTCCCTTACTGTATGGTGTTGTTCTAATTGTTCCCAGTTACTAGTATCACTTACCTTTGAGTCAGGTAAGCAAACGGGAGTGTTTTAGGACCCAGAGGAGTACAAGTGGTAGAGAAGGAAGTAGGGTGAGTTTAATCTGAGCTGCTATAAGGAAGTTAGTTTATTTGCATTTTGGCCTCATTCTCTATCAACCGGTACCTGCTACAGGTAATTCTCATTTGGAGTCTGGGTAGGGTCCCTATTAAAAAGGCTAAGAGGAACCTCTGTTACAGATTTTGCATTTTGATCATACAATTAGCTACATTTTCTTTATGCAAAGAGCCAACATTGTATTCATTTGTTTAAAAAATATGTAAGAATAACATTAGGATTAGGGGACAGTAACATTTTTAAATATATATATATTTTATTGATTTTTTACAGAGAAGAAAGGAGAAGGATAGAGAGTTAGAAACATCGATGAGAGAGAAACATCCTCTTGCACACCCCCTACTAGGGATGTGCCAACAACCAAGGTACATGCCCTTGATTGGAATCGAACCCAGGACCTTTCAGTCCGCAGGCTGATGCTCCATCCACTGAGCCAAACCAGTTTCAGCAGTAACATTTTTATTTACTAATTCAGTTTGGACCGAAGAAATTCTTCAGAGGAAACGGTAGACATGTTTTCCTATTTGCCAATTGGAAGAGGTTTACAGGATCTCTTTGTAAATCATAGTTCGCTTTGCACCAGACCTGATTTTCTGCATTCGCATAAAACTGATGTTTGTTCCTAGATGGTGGTTCGTATATATACGTTTTCTGAATAATATAGGAGAACGACAAAGCCTACCAGTTTTTCTTTGGAAGAAGTGACCGTGGACTTGGCAAAAAGAAAGGGAAGTGGTTTGGTCATATAGGAAGCCTGGCAAGGCTGTAGTGCCTGCTCAGCCGGCTCAAAGGTAAAGGATACCTGAGAACAGTAAGAACCACCACCTGTCAACAATTAGAACGACACCATACCGTAAGGGAGCCTGATCTGTCTTATGTGAGTTTACTGAAAACCAGCATAGTGGTTACAGGTCTGTCTTCCTCAAGACCGTCTTACATAAGACAGGGACTGAGTGTGCAACACATTAAAATAGCCTCATGGCCCTAGCCGGTTTGGCTCAGTGGATATAGCGTCGGCCTGTGGACCTGTTGCTTCCACGTGTCCCATCTGCAGAGAGAGACAACGTAGAGTTTATTGAGAAGTATTGCCGAAATTGGGTCTTTTCTAGGTCTCTCCAAATGATCTCTATGGTTAAATGGGGCAGTCCCATGTAAGCATGCAGTATACACTGAGTGGCCAGATTATGATGATCTCTGAATGCATAATAACCTGGCCACTCAGCTGAAACTGGTTTGGCTCAGTGGATAGAGCGCCAGCCTGCAGACTGAAAGGTCCCAGGTTTGATTCCCGTCAAGGGCATGTACCTTGGCTGCAGGCACATCTCCAGTAGGGGTTGTGCAAGAAGCAGCTGATCGATGATTCTTTCTCATCGATGTTTCTAACTCTCTCTCTTCCTCTCTGTAAAAAATCAATAAAATATATTTTAAAAAAATAATAGTCTGGCCACTCAGAGTATATCCTAATAATCTGGCTACTCAGTGTATAGCCTATATAATGAAAGGCTAATCTGCAAATTATCCCCTCTACCAGCAGGCAGGCCGGCCAACCACCCATGTCCCCTCCCCCTGGCCAGGCTGGCCGGACTACCTATGCATGAATTCGTGCACTGGGCCTCTAATACACACACAGACACACAGACACACACACACATACACACATACACATACACACACACACACACACACACACACACACACACACACACACTGAGTGGCCAGATTATTATGCATTCAGAGATCATCATAACCTGGCCACTCAGTGTATATGTACTGAATTGAATTCAAATAAATAAAAGCCAGTGGTTGGCTTTGAAAGTAACAAAACCTTTCTCTCCCTTTCCCTTTAGGGCTGACCATGGCTTCCAGTCCCACCGTGCTGATGCGGTTGGTAGCCTCTGCATATTCCATAGCTCAGAAGGCAGGAACCATCGTCAGACGTGTGATCGCCGAAGGGGACCTGGGAATCGTGGAGAAGGTACTGAGAAACTCATCGTATTTTGTACTGACTTCGCTTTTTTGGTCCTTGAGGATGTATTAATTTGGACAGACTTTAGTAGCTGAAATCATCAATGGCTCCCTTCTGGAGAGTGCAGAATGGTGAGGTCTGACACTCTGTATCAGTAGGAAGAGCAGGAAATACTCACCCGAGGGCAGTGGTCGGCAAACTCATTAGTCAACAGAGCCAAATATCAACAGTACAACGATTGAAATTTCTTTGGAGAGCCAAATATTTTAAACTTAAACTTCTTCTAATGCCACTTCTTCAAAATAGACTCGCCCAGGCCAAGTGGTATTTTGTGGAAGAGCCACACTCAAGGGGCCAAAGAGCTGCATGTGGCTCGCGAGCTGCTGTTTGCCTACCACGGCCTTAACCTGTTTAAGCAAAAAAAAAAAAAAAAAAAAAAAAAAAAGATCTAGAGGTCTTATGAAAGCGATATTCTTTTTGTAAAATATGTTTTTAATGATTTCAGAGAGAGGAAGGGAGAGGGAGAGAGAAACCTTGATAGAGAGAAACATTGATCAGCTCCCCACGCCCCCTACTGGGGATGGAGCCCACAGTCCAGGCATATTCCCTGACCAGTAATCCAACTTCTACCTCCTCATGCGCAGGATGACACTCAACCCACAGAGCCATACTGGCCAGGCGGGACAGCAGTTTCCGAACTGGGAAGAACATCTTCTGATAATTTGAAAGTTCCTCTTCCAAACCTTTACCATTTGAATCCCCTGAGAAAAACCAAGACAAGAAAATAGTTGACCCTTTGATGTTAAGTCCCATGAATCTAACAATAGACAGTGTCATTTAAAGGATACAGACACTCAGTGCCTTAGGCATCGGAGGGTGACCTTGCATACAAGCTCTGCTAACGCGTGCCTCTCTGTTGCAGACCAGTCCAACGGACCTGCAGACCAAAGCCGACCGAATGGCACAGATGAGCATCTGCTCCTCCCTGGCCCGGAAATTCCCCAAACTCACAATCATAGGGGAAGAGGTGAGAGTTGGCAGGGATATGGTATTTACTTATTTATTTTAATTAATTTATTTTTTTATTATTGATTATGGTATCACATAATTGTCCTTATCCCCCCTATGGTATTTATTTAAATGCCTCTTTACCATATGGAAGTCCAACTGCCACTTTAGTGATTTACATACCACTGTTACGATCTCAAGCATTAGGTCTACTATTATTAAAAATATATATATTTTATTGATTTTTTTACAGAGAGGAAGGGAAAGAGAAAGAGAGTTAGGAACATTGATGAGAGAGAGTCATTGACCAGCTGCCTCCTGCACACCTCCTAACTGGGGATGTGGCCGCAACCAAGGTACATGCCCTTGACCGGAATTGAACCCGGGACCCTTCAGTCCGTGGGCTGACACTATCCACTGAGCCAATCCGGTTTCGGCAATATATCTACCATTTTTTAATGCAAACATGATTATATTCCTTAAGACTTGAAGGAAATGTTTGATTATGAAATATCGTGGTCCATTTCTAGGCCAGATGTCTCAATTCTTTTTTTTTTTTTCTCCAACATATTCCATTGATTTTTCACAGAGAGGAAGAGAGAGGGACAGAGAGCTAGAAACGTCGATGAGAGAGAATCATCGACCAGCTGCCTCCCGCAACCAAGGTACATGCCCTTGACCGGAATCGAACCCAGGACCCCTCAGTCCGCAGACCGACGCTCCACCACCGAGCCAAACCGGTGCTGGCGAGATGTCTCAATTCTTGACCATCAAAGATATGGAGTCTGTTATAATATTCAGCATCTGAACTGGAAGATGGGCAGAGTTCTAAAAGTTTAGAATAAGATAGATTTTGTTTCTGTTTTTGTTTTTTTTTTTCCAAAATGTATTTTACTGATTTTAGAGAGGAAAGGAGAGGGAGAGAGAGAAACATCCATGACGAGAGAGAATCACTGTTCGGCTGCTTCCTGCACGCCCCACACTGGGAACCATGCCTCCATCCCCAAGCATGTGCCCTGACCAGGAATCGAACCATGACCTCCTGGTTCATAAGTCGACGCTCAACCACTGAGTCATGCCTGCAGGGCTTCTGTTTTTCTATAATAGTTAGGCCTACTTACGCACTTATCCGAACACCCTAACACTGGAAAAATAAAAGAATGGATATCTCGTGTACTTGAGCGGGAAGTAGCTATTATCAGAACCACTTCTTTTGAAAAGTCTAAAAATTCTTTTCCTCCTCACTGTTGAGCATAATGAAGTTGGCACTCTCTCTCTCTTTTTTTTTTTTTAAATATATTTTATTGATTTTTTACAGAGAGGAAGAGAGAGGGATAGAGAGCTAGAAATATCGATGAGAAAGAATCATTGATCAGCTGCCTCTTGAACACCCCCTATTGGGGATATGCCTGCAACCAAGGTACATGCCCTTGACCGGAATCGAACCTGGGACCTTTCAGTCCGCAGACCGACGCTCTATCCATTGAGCCAAACCAGTTTCGGCAGAAGTTGGCACTCTCTGTAGTCAGCTTTGACGAGCCCTATCTGGTCGTGTTCGCAGTTTTACTCGGTTTGCTTTAAAGCTCTGAACCTCTGGATGTGGAGACAGTAGAGCACCTGAATAAACACATCCAACAGCAACTTGGGCTCACCCCTCTCAGGTGGCAGGATACCATGACCTTCCCATGATATTACGCCCTATATATATAAAAAATAAAATAAAATAATAAAAATAAAGTTCTGAACCTAAATGGCAGGACCAGGGAAAACGGATGCTGCGATCTCTTCCGTCACTGACACCGAAGCGCTCGGTAGACACTCGGCAGCAGCAGTGACCCGTGTTCTCTCTGCAGGACCTGCCGTCCGAGGACGTGGATCAGGAGCTGATCGAGGACGGCCAGTGGGAAGAAATCCTCAGGAAGCCATGCCCGGCCCAGTACAGCGCCATTAAAGAGGAAGATGTATGACCCACGTCATGGCTGAGCTCTCTGTGCACCGTTCTTGGTGGTCTTTTTGTGTTTGTTTCTCGCCTATGATGGTGGGAAGATGACAGTTATACAATATAGGACAGCCGGGCCTTGGGAAGCTTTCAGAGCCAACGTGGAGTGTCAGGCACCACATGGAATGCCTGGCCTGTTCATTTAGAGTTCGGTTTCTCATGCTGTTCATTTCTTCTTCTTCTTTACTCTAAAGCACATGTGTCAAACACAAGGCCCACGGGCCAAATCCAGCCCGCCAGGCCTTGCAATGTGGCCCGCACCACGCTGTCATCACTGCACTCCGCTGTCAGTTTATGACATTGTCAGTTTATGACTGTTCAGTAAACCATTCGGCCCGCGATTTAGGCTGGATTTTAGATTTTGGCCCCTTCTCTGATTGAGTTCGACACCCCTACTCTAAAGCTATTATTAAAACTATTTTTAGGGAGAAAAATCTAATTTTTAAAAATATATATTTTATTGATTTTTTTTTTTTTACAGAGAGGAAGGGAGAGGGATAGAGAGTTAGAAGCATCGATGAGAGAGAAACATCAAACAGCTGCCTCCTGCACACCCCCTATTGGGGACTTTTTTCTAATGTAGGGATTTTTTCCATGACTGCAAAACAATACGATTCTTTTTACCGCCATGAAACTGATGACACTGGCGTAAGCCATCCATAATACAATTTCAGAACTGAAATAAAAAGGGAGTTGTTTTGGTCACTCTATTTAAGTCTTTTCTATATATATATATATATATATATATGTGTGTGTGTGTGTGTGTGTGTGTGTGTGTGTGTGTGTGTGTATATATATATATATATATATATATATATATATATATATAGTTGAGACTTAATATTTCCTTGTGTCTTTTAGCTCGTGGTCTGGGTCGATCCTCTGGATGGCACCAAGGAGTACACGGAAGGTTGGTACCTCTTTCCTGTTGTATTGGAAGCAGAAGGGCCTGTGATGTTGAGTGTAAACATTTACTGTTTCTCATGTTGTGTGGAAAGCCGGTGTTACGTGTCATGTGTGTGTTCTCAGGCTCTATCTGTGCCCATCCTAGCTAACTGTGGTTATACATCAGTGATTGTCATCAGACAGAGAGAAAATTCGTCTCCTTCTAGAACCCCCCGCCCCCTCCCTCCACACACGGTCTACCAGGCCCACAATCCTAATGGCCTTTACGTGAGAATAACTAACATTGAATCAATGTTACCAGACGGAACCCCAGCTTTGTTGGTGTAGAGCCCCAACACACACACACACACACACACACACACACACACACACACACTGTCCCCTCCCTGACTTTCTGTACAGCCTCCCCTTTACAGATAGGTTTGGAAACACAATGCAATATTTCTCTCTCCTGAAATGACTGAAGATGAGGAAAAGAACAAAGCAGCAAATTAACATAAAATGGGCAACATTAGCCTAAGCAAGACCAGGCTCAGAGCCCCAAGTTTGAGATTTTACGAGCATAACGTAAGCGTTGAGTTTTATTTCTGAAATAAAGATCTGCCTGGTTTTTCTTACGTTGGTTCTCAGCTTCATGCGTTGAAAAAAGAACATTTCTCATTAATTACTAGAGAAAACTTCTCTGTCCTTGGAGGAGACGTATCTGCAATGAGTGAGTCCTGCAGAGTGTGTGCATGTGTGTGCATGTGGATGTATGTGTGTGCACTGAATGGTTCTCTCTTCATTGAGAAACGGGGAGGCTGTGGACAGTTTTCGGGTACACACAGCACCTACACAGCTTGTATAGATCCCCATCTCCCCCCACCTCTGGAGATTTTGATCGCTGGTTCTGGGAAAAGGCTTAAGAACCTGCATAATAAAAGCGACTCCAGCAGGCAGGAGTGAACTGGAAGGCAGGGATACAGAATAACGGCTGTGGAATTATGGCCGCTCAATTGAATTGGTTTTTAGAGTTTCCTGATGAGACCAGGTGTAGCAAGCCAGTGTAGTGGTCCTAGACCCCTCTTCCTCTCTCTGGCCAGCTCTCCTACAATTTGTACATTTTGCCAGAAGTTGGATTGGTCATAGATGAATCCCTGTGGATCCCATAACCTTTCCTGCAAAAATAACTCGCAGCAATTCACGTGCTGATGACGAGTCATAACAGGAAAAAGTTACAGAATAATTGATATTCATTTCTTCTCTATAGGTCTTCTTGACAATGTAACCGTTCTTATTGGAATTGCTTATGAAGGGAAAGCCATAGCAGGAGTTATTAACCAGCCTTATTACAACTACCAGGTATGACTCTAACTGATACGGTTGTGTGTGTTTTTTGTTTGTTTGTTTTTTGGTGTTGCTTGTTTTTGTGTGTGTGTGTGTCAGAAGTGGGATACAGTTGTTTGTTTGTTTTATGTGTGTGTTTTTTTTAATGCAATAAGGACAGAGTTTATTTCAAGAGGCAGCCAGATGAGAAGGGAGAAAGCCTGACCGGATTCCCCCAGGCAGATGAAGGTTTTTAGGGAGCTGAAAAGGCGTCTTTTCATGCAAAGGGAGAGGAACCAAACAAGTCCAGAATCAGGTAAAGGGAGTTAGTGATTTGGCCTGGAGGGCAGTTTTCACAGGGCTCCTGTGCTAATTCTTCTGCATCGCCGTGGTGCGTGGTGTCTGAGGAGCCGTCCCCTGTTAGGACAGACTTCTTGGACTCTTCTGGGTTTCCCTCCACATCATCTTTAGATTCAGTCTCCTGATTCCTGATGTTGCAACAGACAAGCCACGTTTCAGCATCTCCAGGCCTCAATGGCACCTGCTCGCCTTTCTTTCCCACTGGAATCACTTCTGAGGGAAGCCAGATGCCAGGAAGCAAGGCCCCTCGAGCAGGCTATGGAGGGGTCCAGGGGGTCAAGCAATGGAGGACTCTGGCCAATGACCAGTGAGGACAGAGCCCTCACCGTGCACCTGGCTGTGCTCTCCTGCTCTCTCATGCGGACATGAAAGCTGAGCTGAGGCGGCCAGCAGGTCGACGTTGCCCACACATGGCAGCCCCCACCAGCAGGGAGAGCCACACACAAATATTTTATTAGATCAATAATAATAGTGTTATGTGGTTCCTGATACTATCCAGTCTAGTGGTTTCTAGCTTGGTTGCACATGCATTCATCTTTTCCAAATATACCCCACACCTCTGGAATCAGAACTTCCGGGGGCATTGGCACCAGAGATGCATGTATAAGGCACACAGAGCGTGCCTTAACACTCAAATGCAGACATTTGGGAATTACCGATGCGGTTCTGGACTAGCCTGGTCATTGAGACACCGGACTTACAGGCGGTCCTTCCAGCACATTGAAGAAGTGAGCCATTTGAACCGAGAGAGGTGCTAGCATGTTGTTTTCCAGGTAATACTGCCTCGCGCCTAGACTGTAGTCAACGGTGAAACAGAACTAAGGATGTTCTTGCATCCTTCCTTCCTCTTCCTTTCTCTCTGATGGAGTTGGGCTTTCTGCTATCCTCCCAAAAAATGGTCTTCCTTAGAAGGGGGCGATGAATGTGCTTTCGAAGCAGGAATAGATCATTAGATTCCATTAAAGTTAAAGGATGTGATTGAGATAATTACTTGAGGTATTGGCATGAGTCTGACCCTGAAAGAACTTTGGAGAGTGAGAACTATTCCTTCTGAATTTCCAATCTGAGTTGAGGGCAAGCGTAACCTCTACTTCTAAGACAGTTTTGTTTTATTCTGCCATTTGCATGATAATAACTATTTGTAATCATGTTCTTTTTAGCATTATTTCTCAAAACTAGTTATGCATTATGGGTAAAGTTTCTCCTATTAAGTGTCCATTAATTACTTTACTATGGCTTTAATGTTTATGGAATATTTTATACAGATACACGTCTGTGGCCATTATGGAAACTTTAAAATAAGTTAACACTGTGGCTTGAAAGAGACACTTTTAAAAAATATATACATTTTATTGATTTTTTTTTTACAGAGAGGAAGGGAGAGTGATGGAGAGTTAGAAACATCAATCAGCTGCCTCCTGCACACTCCCCACTGGGGATGTGCCCGCAACCAAGGCGCATGCCCTTGACCGGAATTGAACCCGGGACCCTTCGGTCCGCAGGCCGGCGCTCTATCCACTGAGCCAAACCGGTTAGGGCAAGAGAGACACTTTTATTCCTTGATTACATTGTAATGCATGGCACCTTTCATCAAAAAAGGATCTGAGTGCTTAGAAGTTGTTAATAATGTCCAACCCTCCCATCCCTTCTGAGATGAGAAAAATTGTATTCGTTTTCCACAGAACAGTGACAAGCAGAAGTTGAGGGAGCACAGGAAGGAAGCCACGGTGAGCAGAATAGCTAGGGTTTGGCTCCACTAGTTGGCAGCAAAGGTAGGAAACCCGTGTCGCCAGCCTGTCCTCATAGAGCCCATGCAGCCACTCCTCTTCTGTTCTGCTTCTCGACCCTTTGTCCCTCCACCACATTCCCTTCTGTATGCTCTCCTTATCCTTCTTCCTTCCCTTCTTCCTAGAGTCCTTGGTCAGGCTATTTAATGGTTCCAATCTCTTTTTTTTCCTGGTCTGTAAAATAAGGATGATAACACCTACTTCATGGGGTTGTTTTGGAGATTAAATGAGATACTACATGTAAAGCACTTCATATGTGTCAAGTATTCAGTAACATACTTATGCCTGTATGCCTTCCATATATATCTATTATCTATAATAATAAAAGCATTAATATGCTAATTAGACCAGATAGTTGAATGACCTTCTGGACGAATTTGCATGAATTTTTGTGCACCGGGCCTCTAGTGTTCAATAATGCTCTTTTAATGACTGCATTAATCATTTTATGCATCAGTTTTACTTGGCATGAAATAGCGGTTATATTTTTCTACGTGAAGTGCATAGTCATAAACAATGTGGTGGAAAATGCTTCAAGTACAGATTCTAAGGCTGCGTCGTCATTGTCATTTTACAACCACCATTGGCAGTGAAGTCTGAGACCTTGACCTCCATTATCCAGCATTATCCTGGCTGCTCTTAGCTCGTTCAGCTGTTCTGTTTCTGTAGCACCAAAATGCATTATCACCACCGCCTATGCTCATGTCAACGTGATCCCGCCTGCTTCTCAGATATTAAAAAGCACTGATCAATGCATGCGTTTCATTTCCTGGGGACTTAAGTGCTTTTTGCAAAGAGCTATTTCAAATACGATAATGAGCTTATTTGACCATTCAGAGAGCAGCAGGCATTACCCTATCTCCTGTCCCGGACTCCAGGGAATAACCAGACATTCCCTTCTGTGCCTTTGAAACCAAATTATCCACCAAAACAGCAATGAGAACAACCCGTTGCTTCTCTAGGGGAAATTTCTCTGTCGATGATGCTGTCTTTGTGCTCTGGTATAACATGATCGTGTTTTTATGATCTAAGAGTTAGGATGCTACGCCAGCTCAATGTTCTATTTGTGGCCGCCATGTTCTCCCGGTAATCACAGGCCACGCTGGTGTTTCCCACAGGCAGGGCCTGGCGCTGCGCTGGGGAGGACAATCTGGGGAATTCTGGGCTTGGGTGCCTTCGGATTCCAGCTGAAGGAAGTGCCCGCCGGGAAGCACATCATCACCACCACCCGGTCCCACAGCAACAAGCTGGTCACCGACTGCGTCACTGCCATGAACCCCGACGACGTGCTGCGCGTGGGCGGGGCGGGAAATAAGGTACGAAACAGTCCGACACCCCCCTCGGAACGCAGTGGGATCCCTGAAAGGAACACAGCTTTGAACAACTGTCCAAGAGGAGTTTGGGAGGAGAGATTAAAGGTTGTAATTTACCATGTAGAGCACATTTCAGCAACATTCTTGATTTTTTTTTTTTTTTTTTAAACATGAAGGTTCAAATCTCTTGTGAAGACAGTGAAGAGAAAATATGTCAACTGGCTGGTGTGCTCGGTGGTTAGAGCTTGGCTGGCCAACAGAGGGTCTCAGATTTGAGGCTCATGTGGGAGGCAACCAGTCAGCGTGTCTCTCTCACATAGATGTTTCTCTCTCCCTCCCTCCTTTGTAGCTTATTGACCACTTTTTCCGCCTTGGATGTTATGCTGCATGCATTCTGTGTGTTTCTTCATAATAGTCTGGTCACTTAAACCTGCCGAAGGCTTTCCCCTAAGTGGAGTCTAACAGAGGAATTGAAATATATTTCATAGAAGCAAGCAATTCTCTCATGGTCGAGGGATAATTACCATCGTTGACTTTTTACAGATCATTCAGCTGATTGAAGGCAAAGCCTCCGCCTATGTATTTGCAAGTCCTGGCTGCAAGAAGTGGGACACTTGTGCTCCGGAAGTTATCCTACATGCCGTGGGAGGTGAGTCCATTTTATTAGCGGGGATTCTAGTTTTTGCGGTAATGCCACTTTACCTAGACTCTCAGGATATAAGAGCTAGAAGGAGAGTTAGCGATTATCTTCCTTCTCCAGAATTAATTGGGCATTATTGCACAGGGAAGCAAGGGGTGCTTGCAAATAATGAACTGTAATGGTAGAATTGGCCATTAACGTCCCGTGTTCTTTCTGTAGGCAAGTTAACCGACGTCCATGGCAATGCCCTTCAGTACGACAAGGAAGTGAAACACATGAACTCCGCTGGGGTCCTGGCCTCGCTGAGGAACCATGACTACTATGCCAGCCGCGTTCCCGAATCGGTTAAGAATGCACTCGTTCCTTAAGGCACGTCTCGTTGCCTTAGCTAGGGGGACAGCTGCAGGAGGAGAGAGAGGAGAAAGGACTGCGTCCCCGAAGTCTCAGCCTTGGATGAAAATGTCTTAGAAGTTGATCCTGACACTAAAGAAATGCTGACACCCTTGGACTTGGGCAGTCTGTCCAGCCTGCAGGTCACTCAGCTGACCATTGGGATGAATTTCAAGACATCACGTGGAGCCGTTGGACTCTGCTGTGCTGCAATATTATCAATAAACCAATTATCAGAGCTCCACCTTTACTTTATTCTGCATTGATCAGAGATCTGTTTTTAGGTACTTGGTAGAAAATAGATTTTAAGAACTTGATGATTAATTCATCAACCAGACCACTTTTAGCATCTGGAGAATCTATAAAGTCTGTGACATTTCCATCCCTCCTTTTATTGGGGGAAAAGAAAAGTTTAGTTCCAACTGACTATCCTGGTCAGTTGTTTAATCAACATTCCTATTGTATGAACCAGATTTTTTAGGGCACAGAAGCACAAGCTGTTACCTGAATCTCATTCTTCTTTTCATAGTGATTTTTAAAAATTTTCCAGTTACGAATATACTAAAATATGATGTATGTTGGTGAAACAGATTTATGGAAAAATGGCTTCTTTATAATAAATTATTTCATTCTAACTTGTCTCTGTCCAGTGCTTTTATTATTTTTTTCAATTTAAATGGCAGTTGACATGCAATTTTGTATTAGTTTCAAGTGTACAACATAGTGATTAGACATTTATATAACTTAAAAAATGATCAACCCTGTAAGTCTAGTACCCATCTAACTGCTTTTAAATAAATTGTCCCATTATTGGATTAAGCAAGTGGCTGAAATTAATTATTCCCAACCCCCACTGCATCTCAGAATCAACCTAGGAAGCTTTGCAAAAATAGCCACAGGCTCCATCCAGCAATTTTGATTCTGAATCATTTAAGAGGACTACTCCAAGAATTCACTCGGCATTAAAATTCAGAACTTCCTTGAGGTAGTATCATTTTACCGAGAGCATCTGTAAGAGGTCCTGGCTTTGGCACCTGTGGCTACTCCCTTCTGCAGCTTTCCTCTCTTCATCCTGATATTTTCCCTCCCTTTTCTACCAATTCCTTCTCAGTTTCCTTTCTCAGATATTCTTTATCTCCCTTCCCTTAATGTCAATATTCCCACTACAATCAGGAATTAGACAAAAATGTTGTTGTTCAACATCATCATGCGTCTTATTCAACATTATATTGAATTCCTAGACAAGGAAAAAGATGGCCTGTAAAGGATACAAATATTGGATAGAATCCAGCCAGTGTGGCTCAGTGGTTGAGCAACCAACAATGAATCATGCCTGGTTTTGGGCTCAGGCCCCAGTAGGGGGCATGCAGGAGGCAGGTGATCAACAATTCTCTCCCATCATTGATGTTTCTCTCTCTCCCTCGACCTCACTGAAATCAATAAAAAATATATATTTTAAAAGATATTGGATAGAAGGAAAAATTATCCAGAAAATGCAGCCTAACTAGAACTCTTGGAACTAATTAATAAAAGCGTCCAACAAGATCACTATCACTAAGACTCTTACTGCTAAGGTAGAGGCCGGAAGCGGGGCAAGGAGTAGGGGACGCCTGGCGGGACGCAGAGGGCGCGCGGCGATGACGTCAGCAGCGTGCGCCGGGACGCGGAGGCCACGGCGCAGGGGGCGGGGCGAGGGCTGCGGCGGCTGCGTCGGGCGTGCGCACACCTTGCGGCTTCTCCCCGTCGGCGCGTCCGTGTACCGAGTGGATTCGGCGGCCAGGCCGGCGCAGTGACAGGTGGACCCGCGGACCTACGGCGATGGCGACGCTGTGTCTGACCGTGAACTCAGGGGACCCTCCTCTGGGTAAGGGCCCGAGGCCCCGGCCCGACCGGGTTGCATCAGCCGGGGAGGGTGCGGGGCGGGAAGGTCGCGGCGGCGGCGCCGGGCTGCGTGGTGGCGATCGTGGTCCCGGAGGCCAGGCTTCTTCCTCCCCTCGGATCCCCACACTCCCACACCCCCACATCCCTGAAGTCGGAGTCGGCTCCACGCCCCTCGCCTCTGCCTCGGCGAGTGGATCTGCTCCTGAAGCCAGATCTCTCGGGCGCGGAGGGAGGCGCGGGGCTCAGCCCGGGACCTTTTCTCGGTCCGAGGGACCACTTCCAGCCGACTCCCCCCCCCTTTGAAGTGGTTTTCCCTGGAGAACCGAGAGCTGCTCCTCGTAGGAATAACATTTCTAAACTTCAAACCCCAATATCTCCCCCCTCCCCTTTTAGATTTCCCCCTAGGAGTCTATCATCTCTCCTTTCCTCGCTTCCTCCAGAAAAGCTCTTCAACCCGCTGGCTTTGACTTCTCTTTACGTTTCGTTGGGTTCAAAGGGGCCGGGGCAGACGGTCACAGCAGCATTTACAGTGTCCACGGAGGAGGTTGCATTTATTTTTTAATTGGAGGTGACAGGGCCATGACTGGAGCACCCCAGCACGCTGCGGGCTGGCGGGGTTGCTTGGCTCCTCGCCCTGTAGATGGAGGAAATGTCAGGAGCTGTCATCTTCCTGATACGCCTCAAGTTCAGTTTGGAATTGCATTTGTGCGTGTGTGTGTGTGTGTGTGTGTGTGTGTGGAGAGAGCGCTTAGAATTTCTGCTTTTAAAAAAAAACTACTTTGGGAAAGTTGCACGAAATAATTTAGCTTTTTGATCTCGTATTTGTTAATGCCTAGGTATATAGAGAGAATAGACACATGGGCACTTTGCTAATGTTTAAGAAGCCCAGATCCTTTAAAAAAATTATATATATATAATTGATTTCAGAGAGGAAGGGAGAAAGAGAAAGAAACATTAATGATGAGAGAGAATCACTCATCAGCTGCCTCTCCCACTGGGGATGAGCCTGAATTATGCCCTGATCTGGGACCTAACGGTGACCTCCTGGTTCCTAGGTCCACGCTCAAACATTGAGTCATGCCAGCCGAGCCAGATCTTTGGCTACAGTTGGCCCCAAAGGGCTAAGGAAGTATGCATTACATTTACCCCGTTGGTGGTGGTCTGAGTGGACTGGAACAAAAACCACAATTGGAAAGCCATTTTAAACATTTTTTTTTTAAACGCTATTGCTTTAGCATGTTGGTTCCAGTCATTATGGGCTAACCTCACACGGATCAATGCACTCTGAAAGAAGTGGGTTTGATTCCCGAGCTGAAAAGCACTAGGCAGGGTGGTCTCACGATTGAGAACAAAAACGTTGGTTCCTGGAAACCTGAGTCCAATCCTGGCCGCCACTTGCAAGTGGCAGGAGCATGGCAAGTCCCTGGTTTGGCTGCCCCCACGTTTTCCTTGAGGAAGGAGGAATGTTATTTTCCACATGGGGTCGGTTGCCAGATCTAAGGGATAAAGGATTAATGAATCCATTTAGTAAACTTTCACATGTGTTGAGAGGCAGATGACACCATGTTTTAGACTTTGAATTCTGGACTGCCTTAGGCCTGCATTCACATACCAATAGCCACATAGGTAGCCAAGGACTGTGGGCTAGAACTCCTCCAAGCCTCAGTTTCCTCTCCTGTAAAATGGAGATTAAAAGGTATCTATCTCTTAAGGTTACTACGAAGATTAAACATTTTAAATTCTGTAAAAGACTTAGCACAGTGACTGCCACATAGTAATCACTCAAATACTGTTTCCAATAGCTTGTCTATAAAACACTTTCCATTTTTTCTTGCCTCCTGAAGGAGGGAAAGATTAATTGTAGAGTCCCCAATTTGAAGCTGAACATCTTCAAAAGCAGTTGAGCTGTGCCAGGGAATGGTTTCTGATTTGTTTTTTTCCCTCCAAAACCAGAAGACTAATACTTTCTGTTTATAGACTCCTGGGAAAAAAGATTATCCTTTGCAAGACTTACTATTAGTGAGTTAAGTCATCTTTATTGCTTTATGATTCAGGTTTTAAATACACAATATTTATGAAGAGAAATCTTTCTATCTTGCTATTTATAGGTGCTTTGCTGGCAGTAGAACATGTGAAAGACAACGTCAGCATTTTTGTGGAAGAAGGGAAAGAGAATATTCTTCGTGTGTCTGAGTAAGTGCTTTGATATCTTTGTTTTCAGTACTCAACAGCATTTTAAAAACATTCAGGATTAGATGTTGTAGGCTTGTTTTACTTGCTAATTGGTAGGTAGTCCCTAGAAAGAAGAATGCTTTTCTTCATTCTAAAAGACCTCTGTTTAGAGACTTATATTTGTAATCTGTTTGAAAGAAAGTAAAAAATAAATAAATACTTATAAATGGATTTTATTTTTTTAATTATTGTTGAAAGTATATATAAGGATTTAAAATCCCATTATAATTTACTCTGGTGGGAAATTGTAAGAATTTAAAGTCAATGGTAATAGGAAATGAATTTAGTAAGGATTATTTTATTATCTCATCTTTTTTTCTTGATGGTTTTGGATCTTTTATTTTTTATTTTTTATTTTTATTTTTTTTAAAATATATTTTATTGATTTTGTACAGAGAGGAAGGGAGAGAGATAGAGAGCTAGAAACATCGATGAGAGAGAGTCATCGATCAGTTGCCTCTTGCACACCCCCTACTGGGGATATGCCCGCAACCAAGGTACATGCCCTTGACCAGAATCGAACCCGGGTCCCTTCAGTCCCCAAGCCGACGCTCTATCCATTGAGCTAAACCAGTCCCGGCGGTTTTGGATCTTTTAAAATACTGCTTAAAAAAACAACTTTGATGGGGTTTGATCTTCTATCTTTACCTGGAAGTTGATAAAACTAGCTTCTCTCTGAGAATATATCCATGGCTTTGTTGCTTTAATTTATTTTAAACCAGTTATTCTCAATATTCCAATTATATTTTCATATTTGCACCACTGGATAGACATATAGAAAATAATAGGAGGAGGATGCATCATATAGATAGTCTGCTCTGGAATCAGTTTGTTGGATTCAGCTGAACATTTCAGAACAAATTGGAATTTGACAGAAACAGAGTAAAGAACAAATTACATTTTTTGGGTGTGGTAGAAAATACCTGGTAAATGGGAGATGTCTATCTTTATATTTCTTCATAAGTCTCATGAGTCTTACTAATTTGCTGGAGCCCGTAATATGTTGTCTCATGCTTATGTTCTAGAAATGTGGTCTTCACCGACATTAATTCCATTCTCCGCTACTTGGCTAGAGTGGCACTGACAGCCAGGCTCTACGGCTCTAACCTGATGGAGCACACTGAGGTTCGGAATGAACGTTTTCCTGGTGTGATTTGCTTTGATTTATGCGTCTGCTCTTTTGAGAACTTCATTTTCTTGTTGGCTTATGTACTGCCCTTCTGTTTAAGGATATATTGACAGAGTGTTAGTTATAGACCAAGTTCAGGAATTCTGAGCCCATTTTTATTTTCAGGAAAAAAAAACTTAGCTCCTAACTTGAAACATTTAATCCCATAGTTGGGTCATTGAGTACTTTGTACCTCTTCCTGGATTTCCAGAATTTCTTAGGTAGGTGTGACCATGTCGGTCATTTTATGCAATTCCCTTACTTTACAGATGAGGCAACAGGTCTAGGAAAGTTAAGTTTTCCCAGTTACACAAGTAGGTTGGACCCCATTTTCCTTCCTAAGTATATACCTTATTAATTACAGCTCTGACTTTTCTAATTCTTATAAAATTCAGAATACAAAGAATAGTTTCCAAGTGTTTACTTTTAAACCCTGCAAGTGGATGAGTCTGTTTCATCTAGCTACCACCTGTTGGGTTCAATCAGTTGGTTCTTCTTTCCTGTTGCCAGTTCTCTTTTTCATTTTCTTCCCTGAAAAAGGGTTCCTTAATGTTCTGCAGGAAAAAATAGCATAGAAAAAATAACCACAAAACGTGTTTGTAAACACCAATTTAGATCCCACGCAATTAGAATTAAATCCACAATTTAATGGTAAATTCTATCACTTAAAAGAAAGGCATGGTTCTAACTGAGGTTGTTTGTTTGTTTTTACTAAAATCTAAATTCCAGGATGCATTTCTTTTATGTTCACAGATTGATCACTGGATGGAGTTTAGTGCCACCAAATTGTCTTCATGTCATTTGTTCCCTTCTGCCATCAATGAGCTCAATCATTGCCTGTCTCTGAGGACCTACTTGGTTGGAAACTCCTTGAGCTTAGCTGATTTATGTGTTTGGGCCACCCTGAAAGGTATCAATAAGTCTTGAAGAATATTGTGTTTAATTATTTAATGTTTTGCTGGATAAGAAGTACACGTGCTTCTCTGTATTTGAATAAACAGCCATTTATCTGTCTTATCGGCAGACACTTAGGACTTTCTTAAAAAGAAATGAACACCCCAGCTATTTTATCCCTGTCCAGTTATGGGGTTTCCGTATCTGGGCCCCTGGGGGTCATCTCTCTCACTACCTCGTCCCCTCTTGTCTTTGGAGTTGGCCTTGAACCTGCTAAAGATTCCCTCATTTATTTCTAACATTTATGTGATACCTCTCCTGTCTCGGCCATTACTGTACTCCAAGCACTGTTGTCTCATTGCTCAGTAGGAGTGTGAGTGAGGGGGTAAGCTGGAGTTGTCTGTCCCTCATGTGACTAGTTTGCGACAGGTAAGGATATAGGATTGAGGAGAGGTACAAAGGGGACCTGAATTTTGTTAATTTACTTTCTGTAAAAACAAACCTGAAGGAAATACGCCATTGTATTTTATTATTCTTTGCATTTGGGTTATGTGGGGTTTTAAAAATGTTTTCTATTCATTTTTGTGGCTTAAACTTTTCTCCGAATTAAATTTTTGTTACAATAACCAACATAACCTGAAGGCCTTTCTAGTTAGACCTTTTCATCTGTAGGTTTGTCGTGACATTTTTGTCTATATTGATTTTTGACTTAATGCTCGAGAAAGAAAGATATCTTAAGGCTATAACTTTGTGATGTTAAAGTTAAATTTTCTTCAGTACCTGTTTTTAGTATATCTGAGGGAATGAGCTTCTTCTTGATCTTAATTTTTATTTTGATCTCTAGTTGACTTCCTTAAAGCTTTTCCTTAATGATGAAATGTAGCAATGGCCTTACAGTGGGCTTGAGACAGTGGTGAGGGCACGGTTTACTATTGATTTCAGTGACTTGAATTGAAAACATTTTTCTGTTAGGAAAGTGGGGGGAGGGAGAGACAGACAGACAGACAGATTGCCTCTCGCACACTCACGGACAGTTCATGACCTTGACTGGAATCGAACCCCTGACCTTTTCATTCCATGGACTGATGCTCTAACCATCGAGCAAAACTGGCCAGGGCCTGAGAAGGTATTTTTAATTAACTTCTGTGAATTCTGTAAAATGTATTAAAGTTTTGGAAAACAATTCAGTGCATACACTGATTTCATTCATTAAAGAAGCACAGCTCTGAGCCATCTCCTTTCCTTCAATTAACCCCGACTAGAGCTTTGCTATTGAAGTTGCAGGCTTACTGAGTGATGTTAAAACTATGTTTGCTGACAGGAACTGCGGCCTGGCAGGAGCAGCTGCAGCAGAACAGCGCTCCGGTCCATGTAAAGCGCTGGTTTGGCTTTCTCGAAGCCCAGCAGGCCTTCGAGTCAGTGGGTACCAAGTGGAATGTCTCAGCCACCAAAGCTAAAGGGGTAAGCCTGTCTCACTGGTACAATGCCGACGTCTTTGCTGTCAGAGACCCCAGATCGGAAAAGAAAGTTCTTCCTAGTCATAGTTCATTTTCTTTTCACCAATAAAGGTCTTCTTGGACGAATCTGCCATTGTAAGTCTTGCTTGCCTCTGCAGCTGGTTAACCAAATACAGCCATCATCCACATAATTCTAGGAGTAAATGATGATCATCTAGCGTGTGTCCCTCAGGAATTTCAAACTCCAAGTTACTTTTAGGTTTACCATCTTTTCTTCCTCCCAAATCTCCTCTTTGGTTTTTGAACCTCTGACCATTGAGTGCTGGGCTTCTGCAGAGCCTTCTTGTCATTTTTTTTTTTTTTGAGGGGGGGGGGCAGGGAGAGAGGGTATTTGTTGAATTAATATATTTCTAAACATTTAACCATATGACTATTTTGTTGTTTGTTTCAGGCACCTCAGAAAAAGCCAGATGTTGGGAAGTTTGTTGAGCTTCCAGGTGCTGAGATGGGAAAGGTTACTGTCAGATTTCCTCCAGAGGCCAGTGGGTAAGAAAATAAAACTTAAAATAACAATAGTGGAAAATCTTTAGGTAGATCTCAAATATTTTTAACATGCATAGGTTAATATCGAAGAAAATAAGATTTTAATTGTGGGAGTTAACATTTTAAGTATTTTAATCCTTTTTTAAGTTATTGACAGTTAATGATTTAAATGTATAGTTTTAGTTTATTAATTCCAGGAGAGAAACAGTGTTTGTGTTTTACCCCAGACAGAATTTTAATTATGATAGAAAAATCTCCATAAGCAGAAAGGCTTACGTTTTACTTGCATTTAGAGATTTTTAGGTTTTCATTTAATAAAGACTTGTATATTTGTGTCATTAGTAGTACAAGTTATGGTAGGATTATTTTCAGTTACTTTTTCCCCAAATGAAGAGGGTCCTAAAAATTATTAACGGGTTTCCCCATCCTTTTCACTCTTGGCGCCCACAGACAATAATAAGGTTGCTAGCCCATTAGGAAAAAGAAAAGACCGTTGTGGCTGGAGGTCAGCAGCCTGGACCTGCTTCGGGCCTTGCCCAGCACCCCCAAGCCTGGGGGAGTCTCAGCTTTTGCACACCTGTCAGCCTCTTGGCGCAAGGGAGACAAGCTTTGTAATGAAGCCCTTCACTGATACTAATATTAATATGGTTCAATGTCTCTTGTTAAAGCTGCTAGCCATGGAGCCTAGTCATTAGGAAGGTATTATATACATTTATAAGTGAGATAATTATTTTCCCCCAAAGAATTTTATTTAATTTCAGGTTTTGTATTGTATAACCAAATTCTTCCCCACCTGTGGCAAATGGGATGTGTAGACAATAGAAAGTGGCAGATACACAGTTTTTGAGCCATCCATTCTTGATAGTTCTTCCCAAACTATTTCATAAGCGCCATTAATGGCAAAGCCAGTCTTAGAATTCCCCGTTTTCTGTCTGCTTTTCTAAGTTTGCTGATTTAGGTGGTGAGATAATGGGTAGGTAGAGGAGATGCAAGAGAAATAATGATTCTGGAAAATCCACAGGCTAAATCAGTAAGTGATTGATTGGTAGTCAACTGGGTGGAATCAATCACCATTACCTATCTTACATGGTTTAATTCCCACGGAGCCTGCCCCGTTTTCTGCTCCTGTGTCCCTGGGGTGAGAGGTCATGGATGTCCTGTTGGGTAGTGACTTCTGTGATTTGATAAAACCCACTTTCATAGCAGTTGTTTATAGCGATGCTGTATAAACATTTGTCCTTTTTGAATCTTTATATTTTCTGTCACTTGGAGTAACAAGTTCCTCATTTGTTGTAAATTATGTCAGTGTCAAAGCATGGTCTTATCTGAAGACAGTTTTGGGATTCGAGAATATAAATCAATGTTCAGGTTTTCCATATTTTTTATCGTATTTCCTTCTATTGCTAAAGAATTCTTTAATTATTTTTTAATCACTTTTTGGTCTTGCATGAAAGGCCAGAAGGGTTGACTCTCGCCCTTTATTCTTATTCTTAGCAGACATGATATGCACTTTTTTGTGCAAATGCTACCGAGCACTTTACTTATAGTAACTTATTTAATCCTAATAAGCCTGTGAGAAAGGCACTGATAGAATCTCCATTTTACAAATGCTTTCCGAGGCTGATTCATACGACGTTTTAGTAACTTGCCAGCTCAAACCTGTCTGGCTTTGGAGTCCCTATGACTTAAAATTATATGCCTGTGTCTGTCACGTGTGGCAGGACCCCGCCCAATCCAGCGTCAATACTAATACAGCATGAATCGTATTTTCTGCAGCTATTCTAATACAGGTTGTCTCTTGGGAATGAAGGTTTTACAGTCCTGTGAGCTTTCTTGAGGTTTGAATTGTTCGAACTGCACACAGTATTTCAGAGTCAGAAATATCTTAAAGTTTAAGATAATGGTTTGATTTTATCACTTCTAAATTAATCCCTGTGTGTAATGCCTAACCCATTAACTGCCAGAAGCAAGTAGTCAGTGGTTATTAATCTTTTTTTCCTTAACAATGGGGTGGGGGATAACATGTTATGGATTTAATGCTTTTAGTGGAAATTTAACACAGTATTTCTGTTTGTATCTTGAAACTCAGTTCTCTTATTTTATTTTTAATGAATTTTTTTTATTTTAAAATAGTTCTAAATTTACAGGAATGTTGCAAAAAAAGTTCCCATATATCCTGCACCTAGTTTTCCCCTATTATTTATGCCTTACATCACTGTTGTACCTTTGCCACAACTAATGAGTCAGTATTGATCCATTATTATCATCTAAACTCCATATCTTTTTTATTAATTTTATCAGTTTTTTTCCTAGTGTTCTTTTTCTGTTGGGATACTGTTTATAGCCATTTGTTTTATGCAGGAACTTTTGAATAACCCTAAATGTATTGCATTGTACTTGTCTACATTAACCTGTCCCTATAAACTCTTAAAATGGAATCATTGATCTAGAATGGTACATGAATTTCTAAAAAGGGTTGATTTTTAAAAATGATATAGGGGCATACAGGGTGCTGTATTTTTTTCTTCCTTGTTGATATTAACCAAGATCAGAGGTACGCGTGTGACATTAGATAACTGTGGAACAATGTGACTGCAGCTGCCTTTATCAATTGAAACTAGTCAAAAGGAGCGAGAGCCGATTAAACTTCCATGCTGCATGCCTTGTTGGCTGGCAGATAAATTATATTTCAACAGCAACAGTGTAGATATTTCTTCTCACTCACTTCATAGATAGAGGAGGGAGTTGATTTGTGTCCCATTATCAACATTGCCTCTGCTTCATTTTATATCTTATAATTGTCGGCTGCCCTTAGGAGCAGTCGTGTTTGCATAGACTGTGGTTTACGGAGTGAGACCTTAGTACTGGACGAGACCCTTAGTGAGAGTCCTTTTGTAAAGTTTGGTGAGCTTTTACATATGAAATGATCTCTTAAGGTCAGAGTTCCTATCCCAGTACTTAGTGATCGAAAAGAAAATGCTGCTGGAATACCAGCTAGAAGCAGTTTCAGAGGTTAAGTGTAAGTCTTCAATCAAGACATGTTAATGAGTATCTCTGTGAAATGTTTTTGTTTTAGTTACTTACACATTGGGCATGCCAAAGCTGCTCTCCTCAACCAGCACTACCAGGTTAACTTTAAAGGGAAACTGATCATGAGATTCGATGACACAAATCCTGAAAAAGAAAAGGAAGATTTTGAGAAGGTAATTAAAGGTGTAGTGATAACCCTTTGTCAGAAAAGTTAATTTCAAATTAGACGGTGACCTGATACCTTCATGGTATATGAATTAAATAGAAACTTAATTCCTGACACTAAATTAAGTTTTATTTCTAATAAATGCTTTTTCCTTCATCTGTGTATTCTGTCTCAGACCTAAGACCTGAGCTCTGATACCAAAACCTCCAATTTAATTGTTCTTCCTCAATTGTTGAAGAATTTTCCCTTTTCCTATAAGTACCAATTTCTTAAATGAATGGGTAACTAGAGGCAGGTTTCCCTTTCTGTCATATAATTTTAAGTTTATGGCTGAAACACACACCGACCGTGTATCGGGAAATGGGAAGGTTTCCTCACCTCTCATACCATTTTTATCCAGAAACGCTGCAAGGTGTGCAGAGAGGGCACATAATTGTCAGAACGGCCAGTTATAACCAGCTTTTCCAGAATCAATGGAAAGCTCCATCAGGAGGCCACGTTCTCAGCTGACCGTTGAGAAGTTAGGAGAATGAGTCTCTCTCTCTCTTTTCCGATCTAATGTAACTTCCACAACCGTTTTCAGGCTAAATAAGACTGATGGTGTGTGATGATTACATTTTTGCCCAAATACAGTATCGAGGAATGAAAAGACACACGGAAATGTACAGGATAAGCTGATGGTGATTCTGGGTCCGTCTTGCAGGTTATCCTGGAAGATGTTGCGATGTTGCATATCGAGCCAGACCAGTTTACGTACACCTCGGATCACTTTGGAACTATAATGAACTACGCCGAGAAGCTGATTCGGGAAGGGAAGGCTTATGTGGATGACACTCCTGCCGAGCGGATGAAAGCCGAGCGAGAGCAGAGGACAGAATCCAAACACAGAAACAACTGTAAGGCACAGTCAGTGTGTTATGTGTTATTGATGTTCTTGAGCTTTGCGCCTTTACTAGAACGTGGTTTCTCGTCTGTGAAAGACGCTGGTTTGAAACACATTTGGGAGAGTGATTCATACATTAGTTCATCTCTCCCCTATCTTTTTGCTTTCTCTGTCATCTTTATTTTGTTATTTTGTGAGCATCACAACTGCGCATGCCCTTTGCATCTCACCTACTACCTGCAGCCTTGTGCACTTCATTCATTCTATTTGAGTGAGTCCTTCTGTGGCATTTCTCTATTTTCCTCAGTTGAAATGCTCAGCCTTTGTAAAGTGTTGGGTGATAAGATTATTCATGCCTTAAACCTTTCAGCATGTGGGCAAATGTGAACATAATCTATAATCTTGCTGTTGCCCTAAATCTCAGAAATAGCACTTGACAAAAAGGCACATCTTTCTTACTACTAGTTCTAGGGCTTCAGAATTGGTCTATATTCATTCTATAATTATGTAGCCAGAACTTGCACACTATTATAGTTAAATCTTGCATGTCACATTTGGGAAGTAAAGTAGAGGTCTTTTATCTAAAAGTTATAGAAGTCTTTTTTCTTTTTAAGCTTTTCTCAGTTACCAGCTGGACTTTTAGATCTTTGGGAGCAGGTCACGTGTCCACCGTGTTTCAGTAGTTTCCCCAGAGAATCATTATTTAATGGGTCTTTTTATCCAAAGGTTTCCATATTCTGACATAGGTAAGACCATAGTCACTTGGGATGTAGCATTCCTTTTTAGGATTGAACTTGTATCGCTATTTGTTTTCTATCATCTCATTTTCTCGGATCCATGGGTGACCTGCTTCCCACTGGAATGACAGAGGGACTTTTAGGGAATCCCCAGGCTCAGCCTCTCAGCCAAGCCTGTTCTCCAGATGGGCCCATGGGCCCGGGCCAGACCGGGCTGTCCCCGGGCAATAGTTGGCAGTGGAACAGTGCGTCCCTCAAAGGGTTAATTGGAGGGGGGCTGGCGTATTGGATCGTGATGAGAGAAACCTGCAGGCCTCATGCTTCTTGCCCTAGCCTTCATCAGTGCTACACGGAGAATGTTTGACTTCTTCTCAAAGATGTATATAGAGAGCAGTTTCTAGAAAAACCAAACCTGTGCATTTACTCTTGGTACCAGATATTGGAACTATTATCGTACTTTTATTTATTTATTTATTTATTTATTTATTTATTTATTTATTTTTAATATATTTTTATTGATTTTACACAGAGAGGAACTGAGAGGGACAGAGAGTTAGAAACGTCGATGAGAGAGAAACATCGACCAGCTGCCTCCTGCACACCCCCCACTGGGGATGTGCCCGCAACCAAAGTTACATGCCCCTGACCGGAATCGAACCTGGGACCTTTCAGTCCGCAGGCCGACGCTCTATCCACTGAGCCAAACCGGTCCCGGCTATTATCGTACTTTTAAATCGTTGAGAATATAAAACCAGAGCATGAACAGTCATATAAAATTACAGTGCTCTTAAATTTGAATTCAACCCGATTAGTAATATGCTAGATAAACTAATATTCCTCTCACTTTATAGCTGTTGAGAAGAATCTGCAAATGTGGGAAGAAATGAAAAAAGGGAGCCCGTTTGGTCAGTCCTGCTGTTTGCGAGCAAAAATCGACATGAACAGTAACAACGGGTGCATGAGGGACCCGACACTGTACCGCTGCAAAATTCAGCCTCACCCCAGGACTGGAAATCGATACAAGTAAGGGGATCGCCTGCCTGCCTCTGCTCGGATGCTCCCTGTAAACTCGGAGTCAATAGAGAATAGAATAATGATTATTCCTGATCTTTGTTCATCGTGGATGAACTGGGCTTGTGTAAAGCAGGCAACCTGTTGGGCAAACACTTACCAGTTAAGGTTCCACATTATGTCTAAGATGCCTGGTATCTATAAAAGTCCTTGAGGCCGCCTGCAGTTGCTTTGTAATGTATTGATTAGCTATACTGTGGTACCTTTTTTTAAAATTTATTTATCTTTAGGTGAAGATACTTGTCTTCTTTGTTTAAACTTTGATTCTACTAGGCACAAGTTCATAAATGTGATAGAATTGAAAATTTACAGAAATAGGAACAGTAAAAGAAAGGATCATGAGTTTTTAGTTTCTGTTAGTTTTCTGTATGGGTTTTCAGGTTAATAGAAATTTTCTTTCAAAGGTTCCTCCTTCATTAGTTTACTTCATAAAGAAATCATAGGATATGTGTTCTTAAACTTTGAAGAAGCCTACTGCATACTTATACTGACTTATAACTTGAAGAGATTGTTGAATACAATGATTACCTGGTTGGTTAGTGTGACTTTAAGTAAACTTGGGCAGTGTTAATATGTGGCTCCTTGTTTTACTAAGCAGATGCTTGGAACACACTTGGAAAAGTGAGTTTGCATCCACATTTTCAGTATCAAATAATTGTGAAGCCTAATGCAGGAGCATCTTCAAGAAGCTGTATCTTAAAAATTAGGAGCCATAACGCAGTAATATGTTTTTTAAAATTCAAATTAAAATTGCTTATGTGCTGTGTACATTTTTTTTAGGCAGAAATTTATTTTGGGTGTATTCAATCTTAAATGGAATTTTAATTTACCTAATTTTTTTTCCTTTTTATTTTTTCTTGAATGCAATTATTACAAAAGTAATTTAGTTTACTTGAGTGTGAGATTAATAAGATATTGAAAAGCTGAATTCCCTCCAAATGATTATATCTTGCTTCCTATCACGATGTACATTGGTCATTACAGAAATATGGTTGTATAGTTGGCTGTGCCAATACCTGATTGTCTATTAGATTGCAAATTTGCTTTTTTGTTTGAAGAATGGGTAACCAATTCATTATTCTCAAAATCTGATAATATTTTGATACACTTTGATTATTAATAGTCATAAAACATGTTGGGTTTTAAGACCTTCCTTACTTAAAAAGATTGTTTTAAATTAGTATTGCTGCTTAAAATGCCTAATCTAAGACAGAAAGGCTAAAATGCTTCTTGTTGATTAGTTAAATATTCCCCTTTTTTTCCTAGTGTTTATCCAACATACGATTTTGCCTGCCCCATAGTGGACAGCATCGAAGGGGTTACCCATGCCCTGAGAACAACAGAATACCATGACCGAGATGAGCAGTTTTATTGGATTATTGAAGCCTTAGGCATAAGAAAACCGTACATTTGGGAATATAGTCGGCTGAATCTCAACAACACAGTGCTGTCCAAGAGAAAACTCACGTGGTTTGTAGACGAAGGACTGGTGGATGGATGGTATGTTTACTGTTACTTTGAATTGGGGGAAGCCAGGGCGTGGTATCGCAGTGACTTTTTAATAGCTGTGCGGGCTGGGCGGCCTGGGAGGGCTGGGAGGAGGTGGAATGCGAGGCCTGTGGGGTTTCTGTCCTTGTCTTTGTTTGCCCCAGTGCATCAGGTCCCCCTTCCCCTTTGTTTCAATGCCACAAACATAGAGCACAGTGTGTGCCATTGTGCGTGGGAATGAAAAGCACATGGGGTGCATCCCCTGCAGATGTCAGCGTTTCATAGCAAAGTACTTGTGAGTCTGGTCCTTCGGAGACCTGGTCTCCTGGTCATATGTGCAGCAGGGACCTTGAGTGTTAAGTAAAAAGCACCTACTCTTTAATGCTCGGATTTCCTTAGTTAAGATGTCACCCGGTGTCTTTCATCGGATGTACTTGTACCGTTCCCAGTAGGTGACTGGTGAGCAGCTTTCCTCTTCCATGCACGTGGGCTCTGGGTTGTGATCTACCCAGTTATTACAACCACCTCTCAGTCCAAATATTTAGCAAGCTGAATATAGTATTACTCGTTAAGGTATTTTGTACTCTCTGCATCGACACAAAAAAATCTCACTGATACTGAAAAATGTCCTTTTCCCAGGGATGACCCCAGATTTCCCACCGTTCGTGGTGTGCTGAGGAGAGGGATGACAGTTGAAGGACTGAAACAGTTTATTGCTGCTCAGGTGAGGCATGGTTCCTTTCCCAGATTGTCTGCTTGGATTTTCAAGTGTCTCTTAATACCTCCTTGTCTTTGCTATTTTTTCCTGTTCCTTGGTTGTTCCTTATAATGCAAGGGCAAAATGTTTGTGTTTTTTTTTTAAAGTATGTTTAGTGCTCTTCATACTTTGAAAATGGGAAACTGAGAATGTCCTAAACTCCTAAGCTGGGGTTGGACAAAGGCAGCTGGAGTATTTTTACCCAATGCAGTATGTGACTGTTGATTCTACCTATTGAAGATACCAAATTAGCTTTCACATAATACGTTTATATTTCAATGGAAATAAACTTGCAAGCAATTATTGGGCTTATTTTTTCTAACGTGCACAACTAAAGTTAAAGGGAATATTTTAATTACTTCTTAAGTTATTTATTAATTAAGTCATTTTATTACTGTTTTTCTAGGGTTCCTCGCGTTCAGTTGTGAACATGGAATGGGACAAAATTTGGGCATTTAACAAAAAGGTAAATGTTCTGACTCTTAAGCCTCTTTTCTCATGCCTAACCCCGACCTGTAGAATGCATTAGCGTCTCCTGGTTGAGACAGTTTTGTGAAGAATATTATCATTTTTGCAGACTTACAGGAAAATGGAATGTTTTCCTTTTTTAAACATGTAAAGAGCATTAAGCCTATTAACTGTACCAAACAGTGATTCAAGCAAGCAACTTGGAGTGATGGGGAACAATACGGTTTTTCCTTAAATCATTTATGAACACTCTGCATTCGTTTTTCTGCTTTCAAGCTGCGAGCTCTCTGTAAGAAGGTATTAATGCTTTTATTCGCCTTACTAAGCACAAAGCTTCTAGCATATCTTATAACCTGAGCTGTTGTACAGCCTTGAAGCACAATCACATTTAAATAAGACCTGTTTGTACAAACCCATTGAAAATGCACTATTCCTAGATTTGACTCCTCCACTGTTCCCTTGTGAACTGAGAGAACAGAGTTTTAAAGTTACGGATTCCATTGAGTTGTATTAACTATGATTCCTGTGTCTTACTGAATCTAGCTTTTTAAAAAAGCATTTCTTCAATGAACTCAAATGAGGAATACTGCATATTGACACTGTTAATAATACTGATTGGAAGCAGATGCTTGGACACTATAATAAGGCAAATCATTGAAGTGCTGTGTTTTAGACTATGGTTTCTGTGATTGTGTTCTGTAAACTCTTTCGTGTTGCTGCTTGATTTGCTGATGCCTGGCCTCAAGAAGTAGCTGCTTGTCTTGCATGTGTCTTGAATTTATTTTATTTAGCCTTTTGTGTCCCATCAGTTTTTTGATCCATAAAGGAGTGATTAATTGGCTCTTTCTGTTGCTGCAGTTACTAATAATAAATAAAGTAGAATTTATAGGCAAAGTTAACATTGATGTACTTTTTATTAATAGTCCAAATTTTTAAAGATTTTAATAAAGTTACAGGTGTGTATTTTGTTTGAATATTTGACATGCATTTCACGATAGTCATATAGTTCTGTATATTCCTCTGTCTTCCTTCCATTTTCTGTCCCTGGACAAATCACTTTCAGCTCCTTCAATAACGCTTTTGGTATTTATTGCCCATTTCTCTAAGTGATGTGTGTTGCTACTTCTTGACTCTTTGGTTCTGGGCCTCATCAGTTGACTTCCCACCATGCAACAGGAGGTCTCTTTCTTTTTCTCATAACTTTGTTGGTGTTCTTGCAGCTGATTGTTTTGGTCGGTGTGTGTTCACGGCTTCCCGTGTTTGTTGAATGTTCTGATTCTGTCTCAGACTCTGCATAAATTGTCCAGCTTTCCTACCACTTTTGCATGCCTCAGGTACCCTCTAGCTTCAAGTTCCTTCCACCTGGAGACATCTCTGCCCCAGCCCCGGTGCTGCTGGGCCTGATCCCTACCCCCATCAGACTTCCTCCTCGCCCTGCAGTTCCCTTTGCTTTTGTTCGTTGGTGGATCGTCTGCTTCGTGGATCTTCTTTCTCTTTGACCTCAGTAGCTCCCTGAGAAGGGGGCCTAGGATGAAGGTTTTCGAGACCCTGTCTGTGGCCTCTGTGTCCACTTTGAAATTTCATGATGATGTGCTGTGGTTTGGGTCTGTTTTCATCCATATCCATGGAAAGAACATGGGGGCTTCCAGTCTGCAAATTCATTCCTTCAGTTTTGGGAAATATTCTCGTATTCGGTCCTTTCTTCCTTTTTTTTCCTTTCCGTATAGTAAGTTTCTTCTCTCTGGAACTCTTCTTGAGCAAATGCTGGGCCTCCTGGACTGGTCCTCTGATTCTATTTTTGATCTCTCCATGTTTGGCTCTACTTTCCATGAGATCTATTCAACCACCCTCCCTTCCGCTGAGATGTTTGTTTATGTTCTCATAGTTCCAGGATTTCTCTTCTCTGAGTTTTCATAATAACTTCCACTTCCTGCTTCATGGTTATAATATTTATTTATTTTTAGGATATATTTTGATTGATTTCAGGGAGGAAGGGAGAGAGAGAGAGAGAGACATTAATGATGAGAGAGAATCATTGCCTCCTGCACGCCCCCTATTGGGGATTGAGCCCACAACCTGGGTTTGTGCCCTTGACCAGAATCGAACCCGGAATTTTTTAGTCTGCAGGCTGACACTATCCACTGAGCCATACCAGCTAGGGCTAATAGTATTTTTTTACTTAGAGCATTTGTTTTCTCCAGGTTGTTTATTTTGGTTTTTCGTTGTTATTAAAGGCATTTTTTTTTTCAGATGTCTGGTTAGCACTGGTTATCTGCTCCTGGGAGACTAAAAGAGTGATTGGAGGCCTTAAGAGAAAGAGTTGGGCTTGCCCAGCCCGTGTTGCTCAGTGGTTGAACATCATCAATACATGCACTGAGAGGTCACTAGTTCGATTCCCAGTCAGGAAATTTCCTGAGTTGGCTCGATCCCCAGTAGGAGGTGTACAGGAGGCAGCCAATCGAGATGTTTCTCATCCATCTTTCTATCTCTCCCTTTCCCTTCCTCTCTCTTTCAAAAGCACTAAAAACATATTAAAAAAAAAATAGATTTCCACATTCAGATCCTTAGAATTATAGTCCTTTATGCGTAAGTGGCCTGGAAGTCTGTGCTAGCCAAGGCCTAAGGGGTGATGATAGCTCGTTAGTGTGAGAAACAGCTGCAGTAGACAGTAAGTTTCTCAGGTTGGTTTTAGCTTTAAAACAATTGCGTCTCACTGTCTAAAACACAGAACCAAGTGATCACACGTTCAATCTCTGATCATATAAGAACCCTTAACTAGGAAGAATGACCTGGAAGTCTCTAGGAAGGCAGGGCTGACGCTGTCAACCTTAGAGAGGCTGGTGCTGAGTTGGTACGGAGGACGGAGAAGCAGTCAAGGGAAATGAACTAGCTTTTCATGCACTTGTGAGTGACCCCCTGAGCATGGTTTCCTCTCTGAGTTTATTCAGTTTCCACAATGCCATGTTTTCCAGAATACTTTTAAAGCACAACAACAACAACAAAAACGAACAAAAAATGAGTAAAAAATAAAGCAATCATAGCCACTATTTCCTGCACCCTTCAAATGGGAAGAAATAATTTCTGTTCCTTTTAGACGTATTTGCTTCTGCCCACGTTTTTCTCCCATGTGCTTCGTTTAGTGTTTTAAACACTGCTCTTGTGACTGGTCATCATGGAAAATTCTAACGTGAGCAGTGAAGTGAGAAAAGGACCTCGGACTCGAAGGCCATGCTCCACTGTGTTAGAGGTAGAGTAGGTTAGAACACGGTGATGAGGACAAGTCATTCAGTTTACCTGCAAATATTTATTGATTCCCTGAATGAGCCAGGCCCTTGCTAGGACTGGGAATACAGTGGTCCCTGTATATAGAGCATGCAGACACGTAGAAATATATATATATATATTTTAATATTTTTAACCTTCAGAATTGCCTTATTATAGTGACCTAATGCTATTCTGCTTTTGATGGTGATGCATTACCTAATCCGGATTATAGAAAATTATACTTAAACACATATTGATATTCCTTCAAAATGGACTTTGCCAACAATACAGAATTGAAGATCATATCTGCCTGTAGGATTAATATATAATCCCACAGGATAATCTTTTCTTCTAATTGCAGAGTTAAAAATTATTTTCTGCCCTAACGGGTTTGGCTCAGTGGATAGAGTGTCGGCCTGTGGACTCAAGAGTCCCAGGTTCGATTCCAGTCAAGGGAATGTACCTTGGTTGCGGGCACATCCCCAGTAGGGGGTGTGCAGAAGGCAGCTGATCGATGTTCCTCTTTCATGGATGTTTCTAACTTTCTATCCCTCTCACTTCCCCTCTTTAAAAAATCAATAAAGTATTTTTCTTTCGGCTTATTTATTTATTTTTTTAAATTATTTTTCTCCCTGGCTGGTGTGGCTCAGTTGGTTGGGCTTTCTCCTGCGCAAAGAAAGGTTTCGGATGTGATTCCAAGTCAGGGCACATGTCCAGGATGCTGGCTCGATCCCCAGTAGGGGGCGTGCAAGGAGGCAGTGGATTGATGTTTCTCTCCCTCTAAAAATAATTTAAAGTTAATAAAAATAAAAAATTACTTTTCAGAATATTATTATGCTTGAAGCAGTTGGTTTCTTTCCGCCTGTCAGTCCTCGTTCTTGGAAAGGCGGTCTCAGTCCTTCCTATGGTCTTTATTTACGCTTGTTCCTCTCTTTTCTACTTCACAGTCAAAATGCTAGAGTTAGTTGATGAATGAAGAAATTAGTAAATGCAGTAACAAAGGAAGCCAGTTAGTATTCCTGTGCTGCTGACGAAACGTGAAGAAATATCTGCATGTTCTCACACGAGGGCACATTTGTTGCAGGTCATTGACCCTGTGGCGCCACGATACGTCGCATTACTGAAGAAAGAGGTGATCCCCGTGCACGTCCCTGACGCTCGGGAGGAGATGAAAGAAGTGGCCAAGCACCCCAAGGTCAGCCTGCACGCTCAGTGCCGCCCTGTCCAAGAAAAGGGGCAGGATAGTAAATAAAGGGGAGAATATCCTTTGGAAAAACATTCCACCCGTTTTACTCCCATACTTTTAGAGTTTCATTCTTTACTTTTATTTTTTTTATTGTTCCTCTGTATGCCTTTAATCTTTTTTTCTTCTTTTTTCTTCTTCTTATTATTTTTTTATTATTATTTTTAATATATTTTATTGATTTTTTTTTTTTTTTGCCTCCCTCCCTAGAGTTTTATGTCCATTGGTTGTACTTATATGCATGTATACTTTTAAAATCATGCGCTGATCTGGAATTTGTAGTGATATAAAGAATGCAAAAAGGATCCAGCGTGTTGAAACCGGTTTGGCTCAGTAGATAGAGCGACGGCCTGCGGACTGAAGGGTCCCAGGTTCGATTCTGGTCAAGGGCATGGGTTGCGGGCACATTCCCAGTAGGGGGTGTGCTGGAGGCAGCTGGTCGATGTTTCTCGTCGATGTTTCTGACTATCCCTCTCCCTTCCTTTCTGTAAAAAATCAATAAAATATATTTTAAAAAAAGAATAAAATGGAAGAATATGTACATTTCCACGCGGTTCAACTGTCGTTTTAACCAACACTTTCCTTTATTTATCAGAATCCTGATGTGGGTTTGAAGCCCGTGTGGTACAGCCCCAGAGTTTTTATCGAAGGTGCCGATGCAGAAACATTTTCAGAGGGGGAGATGGTGACATTTATAAACTGGGGCAACCTCAACATTACCAAAATACACAAGTAAGAACTTCCGTTTGTTTTCAAATAAATATGGAATAAGAGTGTGCTGTGTTTATTCACTTATTAAAAATTACTTGGTTCAGATATGTTCATCTGGCTGAGTGGTCAATTTACCCAGGCATAAGTACTGCAAATTCTTGGTAATGTTTTTTCCATACATGTTCCAGTTTATTAAGAGGGTATCAGGATAGCTTTTGCTCATGATGCTGAAATTTATTTCATCTAGATATAAGAATAGTTTTAATGTTTTAGGGTCCCTGTAGATCATTTGATTCTCATTTTTTAGTTACCTGGTGGAAGGACTCTTTGGACAGAGTTTAACACATTCTTTATAAAGAAATCAGCTTTAAGATGAATTGTTTAATGATGAATCTGAGCTTTACAGTGGTTATAGTGTGCTATTCTTAAAATTTTAAGAATTACATAAACGGAACGAAATATGCGAAGATTGATTTATGAATACTCTGACATCTTAATTGCCCACTCATTGCATATGGTTTTAAGTAATTGCTAAATGTTTTAAAATATATTATTTTAGATTTTTTTAAATGCTAGTATGGCTGATTTTAAAATTTGTAAATATGTTCATCGTCTTCACCAGATGTATGTGGGTCTGTTGTCCAGTGGATTCTTAGTATCTTGATAGCAGGGATTATATTTTATTTATAACGAGTTATATACCTGCCACATAGGAAAAACTCAAATAAGTGTTTGGTTTGAAATTTTTACCAAGAAAATTCTGTTATAGCAGTTAGAGTTTATGTTTAAAAAACACTTTGAATCTTATGCCTAGAAACGCAGATGGAAAAATTGTATCTCTTGATGCCAAATTGAACTTGGAGAACAAAGACTACAAGAAAACCACTAAGATCACCTGGCTTGCAGAGACGGCGCACGCTCTTCCCATCCCAGCGGTCTGTGTCACGTACGAGCACTTGATCACGAAGCCAGTGCTGGGGAAAGACGAGGACTTCAAGCAATATGTAAACAAGAACAGTAAGGTAACTAAAAGAAACCGTACTTCATCTTTCCCTGCTCCATAAGCTTCTTTTTAGAATGTTTAGAATTAGTTTTAAATATTTGGTTCCTCAAATACAGTGGGAGAGATCTGTAGAATTTTACTAAAATAAGAAGATGTGAAAGAGTAATGTTCCCATTTTACAGATGGTAGTAAGGCACGGTGCGGTTAAGTGACTTGCTTGAGGCAGACAGTAAGTGGTAGAGCTGGGGTTCAAACCTAGGCCCCCTGGCTCCAGAGCCCTGCTCCTTAAGTGCTTTTTCGTTCATATTTATGGTGGGAAACTTTTTTATACCTGCAGGGACCACCAAGCGAGTTAGTGCAAAGGTTTCCTGAAGCCAGTCTGTTTATAAATGTTAACTTCAAAAATTACAATAAATGTAATTGTTATTTACTCTAATACTTCTCTGTTCTATTGTGTATGCTTAAGTAGTAAAGTTTTTAACATCTGTGTAAAATAGAAATATTCCAGCTCTTGGAAAAACTGTTGCATTTAGTGCTCTGATTTTGAGAAAGTGTCTTTTCATCTTATATCATCTTTACAGCATGAAGAGCTGATGCTTGGGGACCCCTGCCTTAAGGATTTGAAAAAAGGGGACATTATCCAGCTCCAGAGAAGAGGGTTCTTCATATGTGACCAGCCTTATGAACCAGTGAGGTAAATGAAAAGGCTTAACGTTTTTATCGTAAATCATACTTTAAAAATCGAACTAAACAAAAATGTTGTACCTGGTAATTCTCTATTCAATTTGTTGTTCTTCTGTATTTACTATTTCAGATTTAATTAGTGATATCTTTGAAACAGCATAATATTCACAAATTCATTTCTAAAACGAAACCATCTTATTATTCATCTTCATGTATTCCAAGTATAAAGAAAAAAATTCTCCAGAATAGATACAGAAATGGCCCGTATGCACACACAAGCTGCTGAGCATCATTAGTTGAGACTTACTTTTTTACCCAGCGATTCTACTCCCAAGTATATACTTAAGAAAAATAATGTGTTCACACAGAAACTTATACTCATAGCAGCATTATTCATAATAGCCAGAAGATGCAAACAACCCAAATGTTCATCAGCTGATGAATGGATAAGCAGAAGGTGGTTGGTTTGTGCAAGAGAATTATTATGTAGCCATAAAAAAGAAGGAAATGGGTACTGACTTATGCTAAAATTTTCATGACCCTTGTGAACTTATGCTAAGTAAAAGAAACTGATCAAAAGAGACCATATTTATATGAGGTGTCTAGAATAGACAAATCCATAGAAACTATGCGCATAAAAAAATACTAAAAAAAACAAACTGCACATTGGTTATTGTCAGGGTCTAGAAGAATGGGGCACTGGGAGTGGTAGACAAAGGGTTTAGTTTCTCTTTGGGGAGTGAGAGGCATGTTCTAAAACTGGATAGTGGTGATGGTTGCACACTTCATATCATCTAGTGGATTTTTAAAGAGTACATTTTTATTTTATTGATTTTAGAGGAAGGGAGAGAGAGAAACAGATGTGAGAGAGAAACATTGATCGGTTGCCTCTAGCACATGCCCCTACTGGGAATTGAACCCACAGCCTGCGTATGTGCCCTGCCCAGGAATCGAACCTGCCACCCTTTGGTATATGGGACGATATCCCAATCAACTGAGCTTCCATCTAGGGCAAAGGATGAATTTTTTGTTGTGTAGATTGTATCTCAGTAAAGCTGTTACTAATGAATATTGAAGAGATGCACAGATCCTATTGTTACTACATTCTTTCTCTAGTTTTACTTTGGCATGTACTACAAAATTTGAAGAAATTCTTTGCTTGCAAATAGTCTCAGGGCAGTGGAGTTTGCTAATTACCCTTTAGAATTGAGAAATTTTCATAAAATAAATACTTTGCAGGAATGGTTCTGCTTCTAAGCCAATTAGGTAGATGAATTACCTTTTATGTCAAGAGGGAGACCGTTAGCATCCACTGAAGCCCTTTCTGGTGCCATTTGCAGTAGATGCACTTTTGTCCTGGGCTTAGCATGCTCCCATTTATGAACATTTATAAATTGGAAGTTTATAATTAGCGCAGTTGATTTTTTTTTTTTTTAAATATATTTTATTGATTTTTCACAGAGAGGAAGAGAGAGGGATAGAGAGTTAGAAACGTCGATGAGAGAGAATCATCGACCAGCTGCCTCCTGCACACCCCCCACTGGGGATGTGCCCACAACCAAGGTACATGCCCTTGACCGGAATCGAACCCGGGACCCTTCAGTCCGCAGGCCGACGCTCTATCCACTGAACCAAACCGGTGCTGGCTAGCGCAGTTGATTTTTATTAACGTAGTTATTTTCAAACTACTCGGAAGAACCTTTGATTTGAATAGGAAAATGGACTATTTATATTTAAGAGCATGAACACAGTGCCATCGACTCAATCTAGGAATTCAGATTTAATTGCTGTTGAGAGAATTTGGTTCAAATGCACTTTTTCCGGCCCTTCCTGTTCTCTCAGCCCACATAGCTGCAGAGAGGCGCCCTGTGTGTTAATATACATCCCCGACGGCCACACCAAGGAAATGCCAACTTCTGGGTCCAAGGAGAAGACCAAGGTGGAAACAGTGAAAAATGAGGTAAATACTGTCTCTAGTAAGTTGTTAAGCGCAAACAACTACATACATATTATATCCCAATAACTTGGTAGTCATTTGGAAAAATAATACATGTAAGTTGAAAAAAAAGAAAAACATTTTATTTTACAACTTTGTTCTTAAATGTTTAATATTTTTATTTCACCTTGGTTATGTGTTCTACCTTTTGCTTATTTTATTTTTTAAATGTTTTTTATTGGTTTTAGAGACAGAGGAAGGTAAGAGGATGGAGAGATAGAAACATCAGTGGGCTGCCTCATGCACACCCCCTACTGGGGATCGAGCCTGCAAGCTGGGCATGTGCCCTGACTGGGAATCGAACCAGTGACCTTACAGGTCAACACTCAGCCACTGAGCCACACCGGCAGGGCTTAATTTCACTTTTAAAGTGATATACAAAATGAAAGAAGTACTTTTATTCTTCCTTCAACCTTGGACTCAGATTGGACACTTACCATTTCCTGTTCCACAGTGATTTTTCCTGGCCTTTGATTTTTGACATAGCCGCTGTGAAAAATCCAGCTTTGCCAAGATATGACGTCATTGAAAGAATGTAGCATGCTCCAATGTTACAGCTGAAACACCTTGAGCTTGTAGTACACACAGATGTGGGATATTGCTCTGTCTGCCTGAGACACTTACAGTGTCTGTGGCACCTGGAGCACCTGATGCATAGTTTGGATGTGGCAGTTGGGTAGTCATTGAAGAGTTAGCATCTCAGTGGGGAAGACACTTTGGAAGGTGGGTGGGATATAGGACTAGAAGGTGTTATAAGTGGTTAGAGGGTGAGAATATGGAGGATAGAGTGTAGGAAATAGATCCTGGGAGTAGAATTGTTAAGACAGTAACTTCTAGTTTTGTTTTGGTGACTAGTAGGTAAGTAAGTGGTAAAATATCTGAGCTAGGGACGGCAGGAGCGCACAAGTTCATTAGGAGATAAGAGTTTGAAGCTATTTGCAATGGGGATGTCATGACTTGAGCTTTCGTTTACACAGATTAAAAACCGGTCTCTGATTGTAAAGTTTTAACTTGAAACGAAGTCAGTTTGATTTAATTGGGGGGAGACATTTACCATGAATTCATTATCACGCTTTTGGTCTTCTGCCTCCGTAGACGGTCACCCCTGCGAAGGGCAGACCAGCGCCCCCTTTGACCAATGCCAGTGCTGCCTCTGAGGACCCCTCGGCCCTTTACAACACGGTGGCTGCCCAAGGGGACTTGGTTCGGGAACTGAAAGCCAAGAAAGCAGCGAAGGAAGAGGTCGATGCAGCTGTCAAACAGCTTCTGGCCCTGAAGGCCCAATATAAGGAGAAGACGGGCCAGGAATACAAGCCCGGAAGTCCTCCCGCGGCCGTCTTCTCTCCATCCTCCTTCGGCTCCCCGGGAGGCAGATCTCTGTACGACGAGGTGGCTGCCCAGGGGGAGGTGGTGCGCAAGCTGAAAGCGGAGAAAGCCCCGAAGGTCAGTGCTCGGGGGGGAGCGAGCCCAGCAGCCCTGGGAGGGGGCCGTAACCTCCAGCTGCTAGCGCAGACTCGGCTTCCTGTGGGACGTGCTGTTTGTAGACCGTCTGCTTGGACATTTCCTCATCACGGTCAACATTTACTGACACCTGCCGGCTGCCAAGCCCTGGAAACATTAACGAGCCGCAGTTGGCCATCACCTGGTGGCAGGGGGAGGGCTGGGGGAGACGCAGGCTGGCACAGTCCTGTGCCGTGTGACCGTGATGTCTCCATGGCTGAGACATGCAGAGAAGGAGGAAACAGTTCATGGCGTCGGGCCTAGCGGTTCGCTATGCCTCTCTGTGGGGGGGCATCCTCTAGCGTTAGAATAGAATTTCATTCTCCTTTTACTCTGGTACTGGATTGTCTTAGTCGTAATGAAGTCTTTTGGCCGTCTTAATTTTCTCCTTATAGCATTTCAAGATATAGTCTTGCCACACAAAGGTGTGGTTCTGTGGTGGTGTTTCCCTGTGTGAAATGTGCGCCTTCTGACTTTAAACTCAGTGAATCCTTACCGTGCAGGAGTGGAACTTCTTCCAAACGGGCCTCTGTCTGGACGGGATTGCAGGAAAGCCCCTTCGCTTTCCCCATTTCCTTTCTTTTAACGGATGGAAGTTTCTGTTGTTCTTGAGTCTTGTATGTCTGATGAACTACCTCCTTTTTCTTAGAACCAGATAGGCTTTGCTGTGAAAATACCCTGGATTCTAAAGTCATGTAAATGAGAGACAGGTCGGGGGTATCAATCAGACAGCCTCCCCGTTCTCTGTGTGTGATCCCCTTTCCCTTTTCCTGTGCTCGCTCCGTTGTGTCGCTGTGACAGGCGCCAGGTCTGTAGGCCGCTGTACACTGTCTCATAAAGTAGCTGCTGGCCCCTGGAGGCCCTTTCTTGGAAGGCATACCCATGCTTCCTATTTCCTTGGCCCCACATGAGTTTCCTGGCTCCGCTCTGGTAGAATTGGCAGTAAGACTTGGGTAGAATGAGTTGCTTTTTCTCCACCATGGCTTCCCGGTGGCATGTTGGTTTGTGGTTGGACAGTATGGTCATCAGGTAAAGCGTGAGGCCTTGGCCTGCATGCTGGCCTTCCCTGCTGGAGTCACAAGGGTCTCATTTGGGCTGTTTCATTCTTTTTCATGATGATTATGTTGAAGTATCAGAGCGAGTGATGTAACTGTTCTTAAAAGGCAGTAGGCTCTTTTAAAAATTCGGTGTTCTTCAGTTGGGCCCAGATTGTGTGTTTTTTATAGTGTATTTACTGTCTATTTAGAAATGAAAAAAATAAGGTTTATATTGGCCAAGCCATTGGGGTGGTTTGTGCTCCGATTTTATAAATTCTGACTCCTCTCCTTACCCAGGGCTGGGTCGCTGGCAGTTTGCTTGGCTGTCCTGCCATTTATTTGTTTAGATAAGGAAGAAGGAAAGTTACAGTACTGAATGTTTATCTCTTTCTCCTTGACCGCAGGCTAAAGTCAATGAAGCTGTGGAGTGCTTGCTTTCGCTGAAAGCTCAGTATAAAGAAAAGACCGGGAAGGACTACGTGCCTGGCCAGCCCCCGTTACCTCACGGCTCAGGTTCAAGTCCAGCCAGGAGCTCTGAGCCTTGTGGTCCAGAAACAGTGGAAGCCAAAGTGCTTTTTGATCAAGTAGCTTCTCAAGGGGAAGTCGTTCGCAAGCTTAAAGCTGAGAAAGCCTCTAAGGTGGGTGTGCTATTCTGTGTGTGTGTTTGTTTTCCACGTTACCCGCTATTTTCTTTGCCTGGAACACTTCCTGCCCCATGGGATCTGGCTAACTTCTCATGTTTCCGTTTCCAGCTCTTTGTCTTGTCTGCTAGAGAAGCCTTCAGTGGTCCTTTCTCCCCCAACTGGATCAGTCTCCTAGGACACTGCCTTTCTCTGGCATAACACTTAACTGCCCGTTACTTTAATTGTTAAATTGTCTGTTTCTCTTTGGTCTGTCAGAGTCTGGAGAATAGGGACCTAGACCCCAGCAGTGCCTGGCTCATGTAGGCCCTGACACAGTCCGTGCTCTCTGTTGGACTCATTCTCCTAAAGATCTTCACTCTAGAACAAGATGTCAAACTCATGGCCCGAGGGCCACATGCCTCTTTGATTTGGCCCGTATTAACCATTGAGTTTGACATGGTTGGTCTAGAATGAAAGTTTTATTTTGAGCCATGGTGTGGTTTTGTGCTGATTGTATTACCTTTCTCCAAATAGGACTTTTTGGTACACATCCATTTGAGTGGAAGACAGACAACATTACAGGTTTTGAAATTTGACCAAGTAATGTAGCAACTTGACTGCTGTCTTCTTGCTAATGTGCACCTGTGTGATTGGGTGGCTCTTAAGCTGTGGTGGGCCATGTGCTCTGCACACCAGTGCCTTCTCAGAGGCATGCTCCATGACAGCTCTGTCCCCTACAGCCAGTGTGGCCACTGTGACTGAGGAGCCGGATTGTTCATTGATTTACTTAAGTTCAATTTAGAGGTAACCAGCCAACGGTGCTAATGACGACTATTTGGACGGTGCAGTTAGAGCACGGATTTCTAAGTCACTCTCTTGCTCGGCCCTCTCCCTCTTCCTCACATTCACTTACTTATTTTCAGAAGTTAGTACATACAGCCGAAACCGGTTTGGCTCAATGGATAGAGCGTCGGCTTGGGGACTGAAAGGCCCCGGGTTCGATTCCGGTCAAGGGCATGTACCTTGGTTGCGGGCACATCCCCAGTAGGGGGTGTGCAGGAGGCAGCTGATCAATGACTCTCTCTCATCGATGTTTCTAACTCTCTATCTCTCTCCCTTCCTCTCTGTACAAAATCAATAAAATATATTTAAAAAAAAAAAAAAAGAAGTTAGTACATACAACATTCTCCCCTTACCACACCCCCCTCTGCCTTTACTGGTGTCCTCAGCTCTGCTTCTAAAGCTCCGGGCAGGGCTTTGAGTTAACAGATCCCGTTCTCTTGCTGGCCTGAAGGACCAGGTGGACGCGGCCGTGCAGGAGCTCCTGCAGCGCAAGGCGCAGTACAAGTCTCTGACCGGCGTGGAGTACAAGCCCGTCGCTGCCACCGGCGCCGAGGACAAAGACAAGAAAAAGAAAGAAAAGGAGAATAAGTCCGAAAAGCAGAATAAGCCTCAAAAGCAAAACGATGGCTCAAAGAAAGAGCCCTCCAAAGGCCAGGGCGGTGGTGGTGGGCTGCCACCCAGCGGGGCCGGCGAAGGGCAGGGCCCCCGGAAGCAGACCAGGTAACCACCTCGGGAGCTCCCTTTTGGGAAGCAGTGTTTGCAATGCCTTCGACTCTTACATTAAAGGGGTTTATTTGTGGTTAGTTTGACTAAGTCAGAGAATGCTGAAGGTGTAGTGTCAGCAGGTAGCTTTTGTTAAGTTTCTGTTTGTTTACTTACATGGGCAACACGTTCACTTGCTTGGTTCGAGAGTCTCCCAATAGAAAAAGTTCAGCGAAGTCTCCATCCTATGCTTGTTTTCCATCTTCCCAGTTCCTCCTACCACCGTAATGAATTATTAACCATTATTAGTAGTTTTTTCTGTGCCCGCTGAGGACCTGACTGAAAGCACACATATACATGTTCCTTCCTCTCCCTTTTAGCACATTTGGTACCTCACTAGACATGTCGGTTTGCACCCTTAACAGATCTTTTGAATGAAATCTTTTGTGGGGATGCAATAGGATTTTAAAGTGGGTGTAGTTATATATAAAACCAAGCTTGTTCAAAAACAAAACGGTGGTGGGATAGTGGTGTTCCAGTACTTTCCAGTCTGTGCAAATAATGTGATCTCGTCTCCAAGCCCCATCCAGAACGTAGAGTGAACCTCGTGCTTGGTTCCTTGAGCGGCTTAGTAAGAGGAAGCACTGTTACTAACAGCTTCTGTCCGGAGAGACTGTGTTTTAGATTGTTTAGCTGAAGTTCAAGTTCTGCCTCTCATGCTCACATCAAACACAGTCTCTTAGACAAGAGGACACAGCAATTGCTTTTCTTGCCTATTGACGGGGTGATCAGATGCACAGAATAGTGGAAGAAAGGCTAGCATTTTCATCTTTTACCTTAAGACTATTTGGGAAGGGGCAGGTTTAAGATAGGCATTTTTTTGAAATGTTTCAAATGGAGAATTCAAGTATAAATACACTAAGATTTTAAGCCAAGAAAGCCTTGTTTACAAACTCTAAAATGATGTACTTTTTTATAAAATAACTCATGGGCAGATTTTTCTGTGTCCATCGTAAGACTGTTCCTGAATAATTGTTCGTGTTTAAGAAAAGGATTATTGTCTAGAATAGAATGAATATAGAAGAGATCAATACAGAAATGACTTACACTAAAGAAAAAGGAATATTTTGACTTTTAGAGGGTTCTTTCCATTCAACCTAGAAGCAATTGCTGAATGAAAAAATTTATATTTCACTATTCGCATCTGCAGGTTGGGTCTTGAGGCAAAAAAAGAAGAAAACCTTGCAGATTGGTATTCTCAGGTGAGTATGCATTCACTTGATTTTTATGTTTTAAATTTCTCAAAAGGCAACTTTATATTTCGGTTGTGAAGTCCAGACACACAATACTGAAGTATAATGCCTTTGATAACGCATAATATAGAAATCTAGCATGTCACAGTTTTCAACGCATCTTCACATAAGTGTGGCATCACGAAGTAGCCCTATGAAATAGTCATTATTTTTATTTTTGTATGTTGAGGTGACCGTAGAGTCCAAAGCCACAAAGATAGGAACAGCAAGAGCAAGATTAGAATTCAAGTCTTCTGACGGGTGGAGGGCTCCGTGTTTCTGAGGATGGAAAGGTCTGTTTATTTGCACGTGAAAAGGATGTACCAGCGCTGGCAGCCTCCGGGGGAAGCGTGGCTGTTATGCTCTCAGCACCTGTACTGTGATTTTGGTTCCGTTTCGGCCTCACAGACTGCATTTTTCTTTTACAAAGGTCATCACCAAGTCAGAAATGATTGAATACTACGACGTGAGTGGCTGCTACATCCTCCGTCCCTGGGCCTTTTCCATTTGGGAGACCATCAAGGACTTCTTCGATGCCGAGATCAAGAAGCTGGGCGTGGAGAACTGCTACTTCCCCATGTTCGTGTCCCAGAGCGCCCTGGAGACGGAGAAGACGCACGTGGCCGACTTTGCCCCCGAGGTGGGTGCGCTGCTGGATTGATCTTTGCCATTTTTTTCCTATATAAACTCAATAGTGTATTTTCAGTTCACACTTGAATAGTAATTTAAAAGGCAAATTATAATAGCCAACTTAGAGAAAATTTTTTTAATTGAAAGCCACTTTTAAGCAATTATGTTTCTGCCTTTAGGGCAAGTTATATCTGATTCTGTTTATTACATTAAGTAATTAACTGGCCAGCATTTGTGTAATTGCAGAAAGCCTTAGAAGAACAAAGCAATACTTAGAGAGAAGGAGTTACATTTATTACGCTCGGGTCCAGAGGAAAATGCATCTCAAATTCTGGGCCCCTATATGCAGGAATTCTCCCCGTTTATTTGATTTTACCTTCTTTGTCTCCCAAATATGGAGTGCCCCCTTTTGCAAGTTCTTAAAGAGCTAGTGTGTACTGGGGCCTTGTGACCTCAACCCAGAGGCCTGGCTTGGCGCCAGCACTGATGACCTTATCTGGGGAAGGTTAAATCCACAGAAGCCAAATAGCAGGGTTAAAATTTCAAACAGCAGTTTTCATACAAGATGGATGCTTCAGTGCTACTTCTCTACATGCTGCTGTAGAATGTGTGAACAATGATTTCTCTTACTAGGTTGCTTGGGTTACAAGATCTGGCAAAACAGAGCTGGCAGAACCCATTGCCGTTCGTCCTACCAGTGAAACAGGTGAGGAGCGGCCTCCGTGCAGGAGGAAGTGCATTGAAGTGTTAGAGACAGTGTGTAGAGTGGGTCTCCCCTTCGTTCTGTGACATTCATAATCCTTGTTGCCAATACGTAAAGTTTAATGAATGCGTGTGCCAACATGAATGAATGCGAACTGAGGTATAGAATTTTATTTCTGTACAGTATTCATCACAGAACTCTTCAGCAATAGGATAAAGGTTTTTTGTTTGTTTTTTAAACACGCCACAGGCCCTAGGTTTGGCTCAGTGGATCAAGCGTTGGCCTGTGGACTAAAGGTCCCGGGTTCGATTCTGGTCAAGGGCACATGCCTAGGTTGCGGGCTCGATTTCCCAGTAAGGGGCATGCAGAAGGCAGCAATCAATGATCCTCTCTCATCATGTTTTTCTCTCTCTGAAGTCAATAAAAATATTTTTTTTAAAAAAAAAAACAACAAAACACACCACAGTTTTATTTTATTTTTATATAGAACTTTCCAAGGAATTGTGTTCTTAGCACAATTTTTATGCTTTAAATTAGTTATAAAATTGCCAACACGAATGTTTAATGTCATGTTTTCAAATTTTGTTACTTTAGTATGACATTCACATTCATGAAGGGTTTCTATAGGTTACTAATTGTTATATTTCTGTCTTGTATTACTCTTACAACGAGTAGTGAGGAAGGATGAGGCAGCTGCTGTTATCTCCAGGTGGCAGGTAAACAGGTCTGAAAGGTTAAGTGACTTTCCTAGAAGTACACATAGCCGTGGAGTTTGAGCCTTTGGGCTTGTCAGTGTCTTCCACTGAGATTATCCATCTGTAGTTCATGGTGATTGGCTCTTGGAGACTTCCTGTGAAGCTCTTGTGTGATATTGTAATGATGTAATGATGCATTATTGAAATTATGACACCAGCTGTTTTTCACATACTATATTGGCCAAGTTTTTTATTTGTCTGTGTGTGTGTGTGTGTGTGTGTGTGTGACAAACTATAGGCAGTCCTGAATAGGCCATGATAAGACAGGTGCCTCACTCAAATTAGTAGTTAAGGCGAGAGCTTTCACACTCCAGCTAGATGCATCCAACACAGACTCACCCAAAATTCTGGTTCTCCCGTAACTGCTGACTTAGCAAGCTCTTTAACATCTTCAACCTCAGTTTCCACATCTTTAGTATTGAGGCTGTGATAGCAACTTTCTGGACTGAACATTCAGTTGAACAGGATAATGATTGCACATGGTATAGACTATACACCTTAAGTGTGTGTTTTTTTTTAAATGGCAGAAAAGCAAATTAAATGTTAAGTGTAAATCTCATTGCTAAGAACACAAAATATGGTCATGTTTAGGTAATGTTCTTGATTAACCCGCTTTACGAAACACATAATAATACCATTCACTGACCATTACAGACGTTGGAAACACATTTACACAAACATAATGTTTTCATTCCTGTTAATTATGTTGCAGTTTAGCTCTTAGCAGCCCTGGAGGAGAAAGAAAACCCTCAGTGACTAAGCTGCCTGTTTTCCCGTGTCTTTCAGTCATGTATCCTGCGTACGCCAAGTGGGTGCAGTCACACCGAGACCTGCCCATCAGGCTCAACCAGTGGTGCAACGTGGTGGTAGGTGCACACTCTCTTCTCTGCTCCCATTGTCCTGCCTACTCATTGGTCTTTCCTTACGTGAATATTCAAAGGCTTGGGAGCTTTCTGAAGTCCTTTGGATCACATTATGACCTCTGATTGCTTACACATAAAGTTGCTAATGAAAATGGCAAAGCGCTCTCTAACGACCACACTGTCTTCCTGCCTTCGCAGCGCTGGGAGTTCAAGCATCCGCAGCCGTTCCTGCGGACCCGGGAGTTCCTCTGGCAGGAAGGGCACAGCGCCTTTGCCACGTTTGAGGAGGCGGCGGCGGAGGTAGGAGGCGGGGTCGTCCTTGCTCAGTTCTGTGTGTGTGTCCTTTGCTTTGTCCGCTCTGTGCTGCTTTTTCCAGCCGTGAGCACTGCAGGATGTCTGCGACAGTGACCATTCAGTATATCGCTCTAAGCCAGGGGTCTTCAAACTACGGCCCGCGGGCCACATGCGGCCCGCAGAGGAGTCTGATCCGGCCCGCCAGGTTTTTTGGGCAGTGAGCGCAGCCGAGGTGTTACAGTAGGAATTAGTAGTTCATATAGTCCGGCCCTCCAGCTCTCTGAGGGACCGTGATCTGGCCCCCACTTTAAAAAGTTTGAGGACCCCTGCTCTAAGCTGAGACTGATCTGATCCAAATAGCATTAAAAGAATTTCTTGGTATAAATTATTTTGTTATAATTGTATCACCTTAATGTTTAGAGAAGAAAATAGTGAATGCGAATGTGCATGGGCTTTAAGAAACTGCTTATTGAAATCTTTTTAGGAAATGCTATTATAACTTTACAGATGGAGGTCTTTTTGGACTTCAGGATGTAGCAGAAATTATAATCCTGTGGATGAATTAATTATTCTTCAGGAAACTTTGATCCTAGTTACTGTGCATCTTTCAAAAGCATTCATTTTCTCTTGCACTCTCAATTTATGTAGATTTTTAAAAGTAACTAACTTCTTTTTACATTGCTTTGTTGAAATGTCTTCCTTAATAAATTCCCAGACTGCTTTAACTTTTCCACAAAAAAAGGTTTTTATTGTTTGAAATGCTTTTCCCACCACAGTTAGTTTTAAATAGCACATGCTTATAGGTTTGACAGAAATAAGTATACCAGAAATGTGAACACTTCTGCATTTAAAATGTTGTTACAGGTCTTGCAGATACTTGACTTATATGCTCAGGTATATGAGGAACTCCTGGCAATTCCTGTTGTAAAAGGAAGAAAAACTGAAAAGGAGAAGTTTGCAGGAGGAGACTATACCACCACCGTGGAGGCTTTTATCTCTGCCAGCGGGAGAGCCATCCAGGTACTGGGTTCGAGGGCAACTGAGTCAGTGCAGCCTGTGGGCAGAGCCAGCGCCTTTCTCTGTCCTCAGGGCCGTAGGCACTTTTGAAAACTCAGTGCTTCATGAGCACCCAGCCCACATGCTCATCACAGGCCTGTCTGCCCCATTTCTCTAAGTCTCCAAGGTCAGTTATTAAGTCAAGGCCTGCGTTCTGAATTGCCAAGGTGTGGAATCCCATTTAACCTTTCTTAACTGAAAGGGATTGCCCAGAGCAGCACACTTCTTCAGCACTTTTTGATTAAACCTACTCTCTCTGGCCAAAACTGGTGTAGCTCAGTGGATAGAGCGTTGGCCTGTGGACTGAAAGGTCCCAGGTTCGATTCCGGTCAAGGGCATGTACCTTGGTTGTGGGCACATCCCCAGTAGGGGGTGTGCAGGAGGCAGCTGATCGATGTTTCTAACTCTCTATCCCTCTCTCTTCCTCTCTGTAAAAAAAAAATCAATAAAATATATTAAAAAACAACAACCAAAAAGAAAAACACAAAAAAACCTACTCTCTCTGGTGTATCAGCTACACTTTAAAAATGTGTTATATATAAATAAATCAAGGAAGACTAAACAGGTCATTTCAAGGCAAGTGATTTTATAATCGTTTTTGCAGGCATAATAGGTTATTACAATTAAAGCTCCTATTTCTCTTTATTTCAGGGAGCGACATCACATCATCTAGGGCAGAATTTTTCCAAAATGTTTGAAATCGTTTTTGAAGACCCCAAGACGCCAGGAGAGAAGCAGTTTGCCTATCAGAACTCCTGGGGCCTGACCACGCGCACCATTGGCGTCATGACCATGGTTCACGGGGACAACATGGGCTTAGTGTTACCTCCCCGTGTAGCCTGTGTTCAGGTAAGAAGGTATTTCTGGCCGAGACCGGTTTGGCTCAATGGATAGAGCGTCGGCTTGGGGACTGAGGGGTCCCGGGTTCGATTCCAGTCAAGGGCATGTACCTTGGTTGCGGGCATATCCCCAGTAGGGAGTGTGCAAGAGGCAGCTGATCGATGACTCTCTCTCATCGATGTTTCTAACTCTCTATCTCTCTCCCTTCCTCTCTGTACAAAATCAATAAAAATATATTTAAAAAAAAAAAAGAAGGTATTTCTGTTAGCACTTAAAATACAGGTCATATTTATTAACAAACTCGAAAGGGCAATTTTCTGAATATCATCTGGGTAGATTTTGACAATAGAGAACATCTAATTCAGTCTAGACTTCAGTTGTGTAACTATATATATATATATATATATATATATATATCATTTGTGTTGTTGTTTTTTACTCTTAATTTTTAGCTTCTTTATATAAAACTTCTTTAGAAGTCATTTTTTAAAATGATTTATTTAGCACAGATAAGCCATGGTACACATTTTATATAGATTAGAAATCATACCAGCAATTTATTGTTTGTGTATGTCTTTGGTTTTTTTTTTATTACTTACTAGAGGCCCAGTGCATGAAATTTGCCAGCCGTGAGCTCAGCTTCTGGCTCAGCAGTGCTCCCCTTGTGGGAGCACACTGACGACCAGGGGACAGCTCCTGCCCCCTTGTGGTCAGTGCACATCATAGTGGCCAGTCATTCCACTGTCAGGCCAAAACTGGCTCTCTGACATCCCTCGAGGTGTCCCGGATTGTGAGAGGACTCAGGCCAGGCCGAGGGGCCCACCGATGCACGATGGGGGCTGGGGAAGGATGCAGGGTGGCCAGCTGGGGAGGGACCATGGGAGGGCTCCAGGGTGTCTCCGGCCCATCTTGCTGGACCCCAACAGCAAGCTAAGATGAGGGCGTCTGCCCCCTGATGGTCATTGCATGTCATAGCAAATCGTTGAGCAACCTTAGTATATCATTAGCATATTACACACTTTGATTGGTTGAACAGCCGACTGGACTACTGGACATTTAGCATATTATGCTTTTATCATATAGGATTGTCAATAAAGCCATGAAATTAGTCTACATAAGCTGGGCAAAAGTAGGTTTACAGTTGTAATACAAATAAACAGTGCTATAATTAATAAGGGGTAATCAAGAATAAACTGTTTCGTGAATTCACAACTGTAAGCCTACCTTTGTCCCCCCTCCACTTCCTTCCCCCCACCCTGACCCTGTGCAGATTTGTGTCGAGATTTAGAGTCACGTCTGTATGCTATGTCTTTGTGTGAACATAAGCTGTTGTGCTGGGTTCCAGGTGGTGATCATTCCTTGCGGCATCACGAACGCGCTCTCTGAGGAAGACAGAGATGCTCTGATCGCAAAATGCAATGATTATCGCAGGCGGCTACTCAGTGCTAACATTCGCGCTCGAGCCGATTTGAGAGACAACTATTCGCCGGGCTGGAAATTCAACCACTGGGAGCTCAAGGTAATCTCTTCCGTTGGATTTACGTGTGTGTTTATATTAATAAAATGTAAGTCTTTCTCATGACTTCCTCTCTTTAGATCGTTATGAGTTCTTCACTGAAACTGCGTGGTCAGCACAGTTGCCAAATTTGAACTCGATTTTGAGGAAGCTTATTTCTATTTTGTTTTAATAAACCTCAGGCAGTACAGTTTTCTCTTAGGTTTATGCCTTATTGGAGTGGGTTTTTGTAATGGCTCAGGAATATTGCCTGCTTTTTCTTACTGTTTGTGCATGCCTTTGTTTTGTTTCTTTATTATTTATGTCAATAAAAGCCATGAAAGTAGTCTATATAGGGTGAGCAAAAGTAGATTTACAGTTGTAATACAAATAAACAATACTGTAATTAACCAGTTAACTGCCACACATCCAAAATGGGACAATACTGGAATAACTTCCATATGTGCTGGAATACTTAGAATTTAAGTGACCATAATTTTCTTCACAAACCCACAGATGTCACTAACAAGTGTGATTTTAAAATTGGGCGACCAGAGTTGAGGTGCGAGGTTTGCAGCTACAGACGTGTGTGGCGTGTGGGGAAGGTTCTCTGCTTGCGTCTTTAGACACTTAGGGCGTACAAAGGGTTAATAAATAATAATAATCAAACAAGAATAAACTTTTGCCGAAGCCAGTTTGGCTCAGTGGTAGAGCGTCAGTCTGCGGACTGAAAGGTCCCTGGTTCGATTCCAGTCAAGGGCATGTACATTGGTTGTGGGCACATCCCCGGTAGGGGGTGTGCAAGAGGCAGCTGGTCGATGTTTCTCTCTCATCGACGTTTCTAGCTCTCTATCTCTCTCCCTTCCTCTCTGTAAAAAAAATCAATAAAATATATTAAAAAAAAAAAAAAAAAAAGAATAAACTTTTGTGAGCTCACAACTATAAGCCTACCTGTTGTCTCCCCCCACCACCCTCCCCCATGTCACCTTGGCCACCTCTTTTGTTTCCTAGGGAGTTCCCATTAGACTGGAAGTCGGGCCACGTGATATGAAGAGCTGTCAGTTTGTGGCCGTCCGGCGGGACACTGGAGAGAAGCTCACGGTTGCTGAAAATGAGGCCGAGACTAAACTTCAGGCTCTTTTGGAGGACATCCACGCCAACCTCTTCAGAAAGTCAGTTCCTCAGAATGAGCGCCTCGCGTCTCTCATCCTCCAACCCTAGTAGATCCGTCCCAGGAATTCTTTGTCCCGACTGGAAGCCCTCCTTCCCGCGGTTCCAAATGCGCCTTTCTCTCTGTGTTTTGACTTGTATCATGAACGTCTTTCTAAGTGCTTCCTGCTCCCTACCACGTTTGCAGCAGTGGGCTGGCTGGGCCAGGGGCTAATTTGATTCGTTTTACATCCAGGCTTTTATGACCTAAATCTGAGGAAGTGAGACCTTGATTCTCACCTGTGGGTACTTATGAGCAGCCCCTGGGAGGCTTTAGAAACTACCAGAGGCTGGGCCCCTCCCATGCGATGTCAACGTAATAGGTGTAGAGCTGGGCTGGCACCTACAGCAGTGAAAGCTCCTGAGTGATTGATGTGTGGCCAAGGCTCAGAACCGCCTATGGGGATGGGGGGAGGGGGAGGAAGGGGCGGGACTCAGGGCAGCCCTGACCTATGGGAAGAGATCTTAGAATCACAGGTCTCATGCGGAGGCACTAGAAGATGGGTCCTTCTGTGGCGCCTGCCTTCCTTTCCCCATGTCATGCATGACTTCCAATGCAGAAGAGAAGAACATTTATTTCCATTTCTAAAAGAATTACCTAGTGGATGGAAATAGCTTGAATAATGGATATTTATGAGTTTTTTCCTTTTCAAAACATTTTTATGCCTTAGTGTTTGATTCTCAGAATCCTGTATGGGTAATTAGACTTACTTGAGTATTTTTCCAGCTTTGTAAAAACTTGGAAAAGTAAGACCAGAGAGGTTTAAAAAAATAACACCCCTATTTCTCCCCCCAAAAAAAATTTTTTTCTTTTTAAGACAAAAAAACCCACAACCCAGACTCTCGGGTAGTCAGTGGTATAGCAGGAATAGAATGTTGATCAATAGAGATTTAACAACAATAACAAACGTAAAAATGACCTGTTGTGTGCTTGGCAAATTCACAATCATACAATGATGAGTTCACTGAGGATTACTGAATGTCACTGCTAGTGACAAATTCGAGGTTCACATTGAGTTCTCACTTCCAGGTTATTGTTACTTCATTAAGCTATGCTTGTTTAAAAATAACATCCTATTATCAGGAGAAATGATGTGTTCTTTTCTCATTATCCTTTGGTAGGGCTTCTGAAGACCTTAAGACTCATATGGTGGCGGCAAATTCAATGGAGGACTTCCAGAAGCTGCTGGATTCAGGGAAGGTAAGAGGCTTCTGAAAACAATTGAATAAAAAAATATTTCAGTAAATGGTGTTTTAAGACCCACTGAACTTAAACATGGTATTAATCCCCTTTGCAGGGCCAGTCACACGGAAGGATTACATAGTATTCAGCATTTTTAAAAAATATATATTTTTATTAATTTCAGAGAGGAAGGGAGAGGGGGAGAGAGGTAGAAACATCAATGATGACAGAATCATTGATTGGCTGCTTTCTGCACACCCCCCACTGGGGATTGAGCCCACAACCAGAGCACATACCTTTGACTGGAGTTGAACCTGGGGTCCTTCAATCCACAGGCCCAATGCTCTACCTACTGAGCCAAACCAGCCCGGGCCATTATATACTCTTTCAACTGGTTTTCCTAAAACTTGACATATATCATTTTTGGATAATACTGTGAACTGATTATATGAAAGCTTTTCTCATGCTTGATAGGCAACGTTTTAATTGGTTATGATTAAAACCTCAATATGTCTCGGTGCATGAGCTGGGAGCATGTTAATCTCGCTGGCTCAGCTGACTAACTTATAAAGTGAGTGCAAAATAGTTCATCTCAAAATGCCCTTTAGATCCATTATTCTTCCATGCGTTCCCTTACACTTGGAATATTGCTTTCCATCCTCCCCGCTCTGGTTTCTGTAATTTGTCACGTGACTCAAGCTCCATCCTTCTGAGAGAAGGCTAGAGAATGGGTAACCACTGATGCCGTGTACATTTCTCCTTTCACTGCAATTTGTGATTATTTTATTTTTGCTCCATTATTTACTGAATTTTAGAATTCCCGGTATTATAGAAATATGGAGTCACTGTGCCAATACAGTCTGTGAAGACATTGCATAAGAGTTAATAAATCGATAGAGTCAACACTAGTTAGTCCATTGCTCTAAAAAAAAAAAATGAGTCTCACCAGATATTAGTGGAATCATAGATTTCCGCATCTGTTCTAAAGCAGAATACATATTTTAGTTGTATGTCCAGAGAGCACAGAGGCCAAAGCACGTTTTGTTTTTTGAATTCAGTAGCCAATTCCGTCCGCATCTCATCTTATATTGCTCAGCTAAAATATGTTGACTGGCTCTCCAGCAACCTTTGAAGTTAACTGTAAATAAAATGGTATTTACTAAGAAGGGAGAAGGTGGAAGAGATCTTTGGAACATGAATGTAGGTGAAAGTTTGATTTTCTACTTCCCCTGTTGGTATAAATGGGGAAAAAAAAAAAAAAGAAATGTGTAGGACTTGATTTCAGGAACTTTTCGAAGGGGATGGTCTTAATTAAATGAAAAATAAATGTTATTTATATGTGTAACATATGTTTACTGTTGACTACATTACTAATCTATTGATCGTCGTAATTTTAGAGTCTCATTATTTGTCATTAACATTTTCTGCTACAAAATGCAAGATATTGTGTGTTGCAAAAAATTGTATCTCTTAAAAACATATAGAAATTATAAAGAATAAAAATTAAGAATCTTTCCATGGCCAAATAATTAGCATAAAAATGTATACTGTACTTTGATGTTAATGACATATGCATAAATAGAAATTTTAGGTCTAATTATCTATACTTTGAAGCTAGGAAGAATTAAAACATGGTGTTTTACAAAATTATCATTTACGAGTCCAAATATATTTAATAACTTCAGTTAAATTTTTCACATGCTACATCATTTTAAATTTTAAAAATTGTTTTAGGAATACCTTCTCAAGGCTTAATAATGTTTTCTCATGAGAAGAAAAAAATAAGACGATTTACTGTAAAATGTGTTAGTTATTAAAAAATATAGCTATATTGTGAGTTAAAGTAAAAATTTCTAAGAAACCAAATTTAGTACACAAAAGCATTTTTTGTAATTGTCTTAGTATTCTTACCATTGCTTAAATAGTGACAGTAAAGATTTCCCCCGCTTTGTTTTTTGTAATAAGTTTTAAACAATACTTTAAAACAAATGCATTTTTTTCATGCTCTGAGATCGCACAACTGCTAATGATTCCCAAGTCTCAGGGCTGTCACGTGGTGTGATTTCAGCTCTTACCCCCAGGCTGGTCTTTGCTTCAGTTTGCATTGCACAATTTCTCTATTGGATTTTTTTTTCAGAATATTTATTACTACCAGCCCTTCCACCTTCCCTTTACCCACTCCTTCCTTCCCTCCAGGATTTGCCTTGAAATTATCACCTCTTTATTATTATCTCAAGGCAGATAATCAAAATGACATTTTACCAAGTTGGGGACTCAGGCTAATACACTACATTACTAATCTATTGATCATCGTAATTTTAGAGTCTCGTTATTTTTTGTCATTAACATTTTCTGCTACAAAATGCAAGATATTGTGTGTTGCAAAAAAATTGTATCTTTTAAAAACATAATAGAAATTATAAAGAATAAAAATTAAGAATCTTGAGAGACGTAGGTAACTAACTTCCTTATCCCACAGTAACGTTCATCTGATGGATTGCTCAGGTTTTTATAATTTCTTCGTCTCCATTTCACTTTGTTCTTAGAAAAGCCTTTGGGAACATGTTTTAACCAAGTCTCAAGTACAAGGAAGAGTTTGCAGGAGGGACTCAATTTGAGCATGGGATGGGTGGCTGCAAATAACTGGTGTCCTGGAGTGACACACACTATATATTGTCCTTTCCCCATTAGATTGTCCAGATCCCCTTCTGTGGGGAAATTGACTGTGAAGACTGGATCAAGAAGACCACAGCCAGGTAAATGCAATGAACAGATAAGACATGGGAGGTGAGGCTGCGAGAAAGAAGAGGCGAGCACAGCTAAATGAATGGAATTCTCATTTGTTTGCATTTCAGGGATCAGGACCTTGAACCTGGCGCTCCATCCATGGGAGCCAAAAGCCTTTGCATTCCCTTCAAACCGCTCCGTGAGCTGCAGCCTGGAGCCAGATGCGTCTGCGGCAAGAACCCTGCCAAGTACTACACCCTGTTTGGGCGGAGTTACTGAGGACAGAGCCACGCCCTACCTCCAACCCTCTGCACTTTTTAAAAAATGGATACTAATATCTTCCCAGATACAGAGTTTTATGATTTTTAAAAAAATAAAACTTCAAAAAGGAGGTCACAAGATAAACACCTATTCTTACGTCTCAAGTTAACAGTGGGGAAAAAAAGACTTTTCTGTAAACCCACCCCAGTAATAAACATCATGAATTCATTTGTTTTATGTATTCGTTCGTTTCTGAAGTATTGGAGTTACGTACTATAAGGCCATTCCTATTCTCTATCCCTCTAGAGATGAAAATAACCTCTATTCGTAGGAATTTTCTGAAGCTTCCGATGAGAACTAACTGCAGAAAAGCTTGAAGTTGGCTGCTTCAAAGGAATTCATTATTTAAAGGAACCCCACAGTAAGTAAGTATGTGAAGGGCAGGAGTCTTTTACCCTAAATCTACATGAGATGGGGGAGAGACTTTTCCCTTTAAATTGAGATTCAGCTAAAATATCCAAACATCTGAGAAGTGGCAGTGCTTTTCCAGGGGATGCAGAAGCCTGAGGCCAAACACGGTCCTTCCGGAAAGGGTCACTGTTTTGCTTGCAGGTGACTGACAGCCATTTAAGATACATGGCTGGCACTCGTAGGCGTGAGTGTGTGCCTCTTCTTTCATTGCAGTCAAAACAAAACAAAACAAAACCATAGGCCAGGTATCTTTGCTGGAATTGGACAGCAGCATATTGAGGAGGAGACATCATTAACAAAGATGTCACAAAACCTGTTGATGCATTGGCAAAGGAGTGAAGTGGGCAGGGTTCCCTGGTATGGGTGGGCCTCGTTCAATCAGTTGAAGGACTGAGCAGACCCTCCGGATCCCTCCTGCTGAGGCCTTCTGGGAGAGGCTTTGAGTCTTGACATCAGCAGCAGAAAACACCCCATAAAACAGCGCAGAGAAGGCATTTGCCTGGAGGATCTGGAGTGTCTCTCCCTCTTCCTTCCTCTGAAAGCAATAACGATGTATTTAAAAAAGAAAAGAAGAAACTCCTGCTGAGTGAGGGAGCTCCTTACCTCCTTCCGCTGTTCACTGGAGCTTCTCAGTAGATTCCTCCCTGACCACTTTATTTAAAGTTACAGCTCCACCTCTATGCCAGCACGCTATCCTCTGCTTCATTTATCTCCCATCTTATTACCATCTGACATTCAATACATTTTATGACTTATTTTGTTAATGATCAGTCTCCCCACTAGACTGGAAGCTTCATAAAGGCACTGGTTTCTGTCTTACTCATTGCTATCTTCCCCGGAGCCTATGACTGTGTGTGACCTGTAGGGACTCAGTAAATATTGGTTGCATGAATGGATGAAGGAGATAGTCTGGGTGCAACTTGATACGCAGCCTGGTTGTATTACAAGTCTGGAGATGAAGTGGAGGTGATGTATGAGATGCTAAGGAAATGATTAGGGCTACATCTGAGTTGTGTGAGGATTTAGGCATAATTGAATGTATTAGAGTTTTCCAGGTAATCAGAACCGAGGCGTATAAATAGAGATTATACAGAATTGCAGTTATGGAGGCTGAGGAGTCCGGAGATGTGCAGGGTGAGTCAGCAAACAGGAAACTCGGGAGAGTCTATGGAATAGTTTCGGTCTGAGGGCCACTGGCTTGAGACCCAGGAAGGGCTAATGTTTCACCTCAAGCCCTACCTCTCAGTCAGCAGGAGGGACCCAGAGGGTCTGTCTCTTTAGGCCTTCAACTGATTGGATGAGGCCCACCCACACTGGTGGGCAATCTGCTTTATGCAGTCTTTGGACTCAAATGCTGATCTCATCCAAACACCCTCACAGGAAATTAGAGCAATGTTTTTTTATTTGTTTGTTTGGTTTTTTATAAATATATTTTATTGATTTTACACAGAGAGGAATTGAGAGGGACAGATAGTTAGAAACGTTGATGAGAGAGAAACATCGACCAGCTGCCTCTTGCACACCCCCTACTGGGGATGTGCCCGCAACCAAGCTACATGCCCTTGACCGGAATCGAACCCGGGACCCTTCAGTCTGCAGGCCGACGCTCTATCCACTGAGCCAAACTGGTCTTGGCTAGAGCAACGTTTAATCAAATGTCTGGGCACCTGGCAGTCCAGTGAAATTGACACATAAAGTTAACCACAGAATTTAAATTCAGAGAACACTGGAAGGACTCATTTCTTTAAAAAATTGACTGTAGGCAGGCTGCCGGAAACAATAGAGGCCGCTATTTTTATTTTATCTTTGTAAGGAAAGCCCCATTTTTAGTTGTTTTTAAAAATATATTTTTTATTGATTTTTTTACAGAGAGGAGAAGAGAGCTAGAAACATCGATCAGCTGCCTCCTGCACACCCCCACCTGGGGATGTGCCCACAACCAAGGTACATAGCCCCCCGACTGGAATCGAACCTGGGACCTTTCAGTCTGCAGGCCTACGCTCTATCCACTGAGCCAAACTGGTTTCGGCAGAGGCCGCTATTGTTTTACGAATTTAGGACCCAGCAAACCTTTGAGTGTGAGTGACAGGTGATAAGATTGAAAACAAAAAAAGATTTCCTTGTCTCAGCGAAGTCGTCATAATTTGGCTTTCTTCCTGAAATGACTGGGGTCATGTCTGTAGCTCCTCCAGCTTAAAGTGTTTTATCTTCCCTGACCATGAGGGGTTTTTTTTATTTTTGGGGTCTTATTTGGGAGAATAAATGTGGAAGCAGGTGCTTGTGTATTCTTGATCAGCATTCAGGCAGCGGAAAACTCCCCCTCGCTTCACGTTTAGGTTTCACTTACGGTAGCTGTGATCCAGAGTGTGGACAGCACTCAAAGCTTTGCACACCAGGTGGACAGGATCGGACGGCCTTTGTCAACCGACTTGTGTCCCCCGTTCCTGTGTGCGTGGAAGCTGGGAGGGCTGGAGCCACTGGTGAGCCTGACTTCTGGGACGAAACACAAACAAATTTCTCCAGTCCGCATCTGTATCTGAACCAGAGTCCCAGCTCACATGACATCTCCCGCTTAATTGCCCTTTAAACTGCTTTATGGCTTTATGGCAGCCTATAAAGGGTGATTTCCAAGTCTGACAAGCACCGCTGAACGGCTGAAGGGGAGAGTTTTCCAGGAGCTGTAATCTCACGATCTGTAGCTGCTCCCTTCGGAGCCCAGCCTTCCCCGGGAGAGGAAGAGGGAACGGAGAGGAAGAGGGAACGGCCCACCAGCCGGAGGGAGCCATGGGCCGATACTCCGGGAGGACCTTCCGCCTGGTCTTCATGTGCGTGGTGAGCATCATCCTGTTCGTGATGGAGCTGGCGATCGCCCACATCGGCAACTCCCTGTCCTTGGCCTCCGACGCCTTCGCCGTGCTCTCCCACCTCCTGTCCATGGTCATCGGCCTGTTCGGCCTGCGGGCCAGCACCATCACCTACCACCCGAAGAGCACCTTCGGCTTCCTGCGGGCCGACGTGGTGGGGGCCTTCGGCAACGCCATCTTCGCCGTGGCGCTCATGTTCAGCATCCTGGTGGAGGCCATCAAGAGGTACATCAACCCCCAGAAGACGGAGGAGGCGCTGCTGGTGCTGGCGGCCGGGATCATCGGGCTGCTCATCAACGTGCTCAACTATGTCATCCTGGACTGCTGCTACTGCTCAGCAGGCCGGCCCCCGGGGGACCGGGCCACAGGTAAACATTGCAGGTGGGCGGGCAGGTGGATGCATTCCCCGGGGGGGTGGGGAGGATGGAGGGACCTACTCCGATGGGGTCATGGAGGGGCCTCTTGTCCCCATGACTTTGCCAAAGAGTCGCCTCCAGGCTGAAGTCTCCTGTGAGCAGGGTGGCAGCAGGCCACTGCCATCATGAGGGTCTGCTTTTGCTTTTGGTGCTTTCGCTTTCAGGGACTGAAAAAAAGGGTCCAGGCAGGTAGAGAGAGGGGGGGGGGGGGGGGGGAAGGTGCTCGCCGCAGCCACGGAGGGAGCGATGAGAAGGAAGGTGGACGTGGCATTGAGAACAGTCTCCTTTAATGACTGACTTCTGTTTACCCCAGATACGGCCTGGCTCTGTTTGGATTTAAGTTAGTGTTCCCATAAAGTGTGTACTGGACTCGATAGCCAGCTCAGGTAGAGAAAAGCGTGCAACAGTTGGCTAGCATGGTACACTCAGAACTAGGTTCAAGGAACGTTAAGTGACAAGGAGAGGGAAAAGAAGGAGAAGGCCTAGTAAACTTAGTTCCTTTTTGCATGGAACGATCTGTACGTATTTCTAAAGCTATGCTGTTTGAGAGGAAGGAGAACTGTGTAGGTGGATCTTTGGGGGAGGGCTTCAGAGCAGGTTCCAAACTTACAGGATCATCGGTCAAAAGGTGGGATTTTAAATCCTGTAAGAGCACAATAAACCCAAAACAATCCACAAGATAAATTATCAGCTACAACCATGTGTTTACTGCCATGAGGGGGTGTTCTTTTAGAAAATATACAAAAGCTCTGGCAGAAGAGAAAATCCCAGTGCTTTTAAAAGGAGGCCAGTGGCCGAAACCAATTTGGCTCAGTGGATAGAGCGTCGGCCTGCGGACTAAAGGGTCCCAGGTTCGATTTGGGTCAAGGGCATGTTAGGGAGTGCATAGGAGGCAGCTGATATGTGTTTCTCTCTAATCAATGTTTCTAACTCTCTATTCCTCTCCCTTCCTCTCTATAAAAAAATCAATAAAATATATTTTTAAAATAAGAAAAAAGAAATAAATAAAAGGAGGCCTATGGCGTGAACAGACCAGGTTCAAGGCACGGCTCTACCACAAGGCAGTGGTCCAGTTTCATTGCCAGTGTAGGTGCCCACCGGTCCTGTGGGGGGGTCATAGGAGTAATGAGATTCCAAGGCGTTAACATTTACTAGGCACTTGATAAAGAATAACAATTGTTTTTCAAAAAAATCAAACAATGCAAGCCTTTGATTAGGTGATAATCCAGTACTGTTGGGTTTTAATGGCTCATCTGGATTTTAAGAAATTTTAGTATTTTCCTTAATGGGTGCTGGTCAGTTTTCTCTCATGAGCCGGGGCATTAACTCACCTGGGGAACCTGAGTCTATGTTTGCATTTTAAACTGTATTCCTGCTGTCTTTGCTGCTACTGTAAGTCATGTCGGCTGGGTCCAGTCCTTTACCTATTTCTGCCTAAAATTTCCCACTGGCCGAAACCAGTTTGGCTCAATGGATAGAGCATCGGTTTGGGGACTGAAGGGTCCCAGGTTCGATTCTGGTCAAGGGCATGTACCTTGGTTGCGGGCATATCCTCAGTAGGGGGTGTGCAAGAGGCAGCTGATCGATGACTCTCTTTCATCGAAGTTTCTAACTCTCTATCCCTCTCTCTTCCTCTCTGTACAAAATCAATAAAATATATTTAAAATAAAATAAAATAAAATAAAATTTCCCACTGGTGGAATGCATGTTTTGAGAGCACCTATATTATGTGTTAAGTATAAAAGGGAACAAACAAGAAACTAGAGTCTAGATCTTTATTCAAACTAAGGAATCCGTCAGGGCCTGTCTTTTAAAAAAGACAATAATTAGTTAATGTGAGACCCTGTGCCTTGTTTACATTAGTCGTAGAAAGAATTACTACTTGAGGTTCCACATCATAAAATTCACATATTTCATACACACACACACACACACACACATACACACGCACACACACACACACACACTGAGTGGTCAGATTATTACAATCTATGAATGCATACTAATCTGGCCACTTAGTGTATATCCTATATAATAAAAGGCTAATATGTAACTTGTCCCCTCAACCAGGAATTCAACCATCAGGTAGGCGGGCCAACCACCCATGTCCCAACACCCTAGCCAGGCTAGCCCTATCCCACCCATGCACAAATTCATGCACCAGGCCTCTAATATATGTTGATGCTATACAGTATTCTACTTTAAATAACTAAGTGCACCCTGCCCGTTTGGCTCAGTGGATGGCCTATGGACTGAAGGGTCCTGGGTTCGATTCCAGTCAAGGACAACATGCCTGGGTTGCGGGCTCTCAGGTTTGTGCAGGAGGCAACTGATCAATGATTGTCATCATTGATGTTTCTATCTCTCTCACTCTCTCCTTCCTCTCTGAAATCAATAAAAATATATTTTAAAAAATAAAATACCGCCGAAGCCGGTTTGGCTTCGTGGTAGAGCATCGGTCTGCGGACTGAAAGGTCCCAGGTTCGATTCCAGGCAAGGGCATGTACATTGGTTGCGGGCACATCCCCTGTAGGGGGTGTGCAAGAGGCAGCTGGTCGATGTTTCTCTCTCATCGACGTTTCTAGCTCTCTATCTCTCTCCCTTCCTCTCTTTAAAAAATCAATAAAATATATTTTAAAAAAATAAAATAAAATGAAATAAAAATTTAAAAATAAAAATAAATAAAATACCTAAGATTGTTGGCTTCAAAAGACTTAACGTAAATTTAGGATAAAGAACTAGCTAGTGCTTTAAGGTTCATGTTCATTTTGGCAGCCTTTAGTATTGCTGAATTTTTCTATTAGGTATCTTAGAGTATTTAAACCCCTCTGAGTAATTTTAGGAAAGCTAGTTAGCTTCTTAGCATTTATTTATGTCTCAAGGTATTTATGACTTTTACCAAAATGTACATTTTTAAATATATATATTTTATTGATGTTTTACAGAGAGGAAGGGAGAGGGATAGAGAGTTAGAAACATCATTGAGAATGAAACATTGATCAGCTGCCTCCTGCATATTCCCCTCTGGGGATGTGCCTGCAACCAAGGTATATGCCCTTGACTGGAATCAAACCTGGGACCTTTCAGTCTGCAGGCCGATGCTCTATCCACTGAGCCAAACTGGTTAGGGCCAAAACATACATTTTAAAAAATATTCTTTTAACCACTAAAGAAGCTTATAGTAAAGAGTAAACATTTAGGTTAGATGGATCTCAAAAACTGAAATTAACCCAATTCCAATTGTCTTCTATCCCAAGAAGAAATGTAATTAATTCATACATATTGATTTCTACTCCAAGGTTTCAAATAGGAGGGGAAAATGATTGTTGGCTTCAAAAGACTTAACGTAAATTTAGGATAAAGAACTTCTATAGGTCTAGAATCTTGGCTTGAAGCCTCTCAACTAGAGCACTGTGGTTCCTCCTAGTTTAATGATCAGAGTCAGGTAATCATCATTTCTGTGAAACCTGTGGCCGCGGAGAGTCTGTGACTTAGCAAGCCTTCTGCCTTCCCTGTTTCTGTGGACATGGACCGTGTATTTGTCCTGCCTTGTCTGTCTGGTGTAGGAGTTGGTGACACCGGTTATCTTTCATGTTTGCGGTCCTAGAAAAGTAAAAAATAAGACCACCAACTTTAAGTTAAATATTTACAACACAGACTGTACACTGAGTGGCCAGATTATTATGATCTCTGAACACATAATAATCTGGCCACTCTGTGTGTGTGTGTGTGTGTGTGTGTGTGTGTGTGTTCTCTCTCTCTCTCTCTCACTCTCTCTCTCTCTCTCTCTCTCTCTCTCTCTCTCACACACACACACACACACACAGTGGCCAGATTATTATTATTATTATTTTTTTTTTTGTGTGTGTGTGTGTGTGTGTGTATATATATACACACACACACACACACACACACACACACACACACACATATATTACAGTATATATTAGAGGCCCAGTGCATGAATTCATGCATGGTGGGGTCTGGCCAGGGGTCTGGACATGGGCAGTTGGCCAGTTGGCCAGCCTGCCTGCTGGTCAAACTCCTGGTCGAGGGGACAGTTTGCATATTAGCCTTTTATTATATAGGATATACACTAATATAATAATCTGGCCACTCAGTGTATATACATTCGAGACTTTAAACATCCCTGGGACTCATGGAATAAAATAATTGGAGAATCAGACAGACCAGCCAGACATTTTTAAAAACACCTGGGAGAGCCCAGCCGGTGGGGTTCAGTGGTTGAGGATTGACGATTTGATTCCTGGTCAGCAACCATGCCAAGGTTGTGGGCTCGCTCCCTAGTAGGGGGTGTGCAGGAGGCTATCAATGATTCTCTCTCATCATTGATGTTTCTATCTCCCTCCCTCTCCCTTTCTGAAACCGATAAAAACATATTTAAAAACAAGAACAGCAGGGAGAAAAGAATGTCTACAAGATTTGCCTGAGATGAGAGAGCCTGAGGTTTTGGCCTAATATCCAGTCAGTGTGAGTTCACCCTGGACACACAAAAATGATGGCGAAGCAGGAGCTTGGGGCTAACGGGAAGGAAACATGAAAAAAGCAAACATTGCAAGCATGAAAGAAAAAAAACAAACAAAATAGATTTACAGTCCAACATGCGGGTGACTGTGTGTGTTGTGTTTGGGGAGGGAAGGCGGGGACCAGCATTCCTAGGATTCAGATCCTGGGAAGGAGGTGGCCCCACTATTTTCTCTCCCTGGGCTGAAGGACTGAAGTTGCTTGGAGTTTGTGCTTTTCTCCTCCTTGTTTACTTTACTTGGATTTCCTGTTTTGTTTTTTTTTATGTTTGTGTTTTATTTTGGATAATTTTCCAGGCTTGGGCTTTATTTAAAATGTCACGGGAAGCCGAAACCGGTTTGGCTCAGTGGTAGAGCGTCGGTCTGCCGACTGAAGGGTCCCGGGTTCGATTCCGGTCAGGGGCATGTACGTTGGTTGCGGGCACTTTCCCAGTAGGGGGTGTGCAAGAGGCAGCTGGTCGATGTTTCTCTCTCATCGATGTTTCTAACTCTCTATCCCTCTCTCTTCCTCTCTGTGAAAAATCAATAAAATATATTAAAAATAATAATAATAAATAAATAAATAAAATGTCACAGGGAGATCTCTCTGTTAATTGTACCTGAACAGACACCTCACTGTGCCTTGGCTTTTATTTTAAATCAAAAGTATGTGTGCAGTTCTGTAGGGGATAGCTCATTTGTCGAATTTATAAATGACAGATGGACATCGGAAATATCTGCTTATTTTATTATATATGTATGTATGTATGTATGTATTATATGTATGTATTTTTACAAAATGCCTTTCCTCCGATTTCATTTAAGTTACTTTTGTTTTGACTCCAAATCTTTTTTTTCTTTATTAAGGTATTACCTATGTGTCCTTATTCCCCCACAGCCCCACCCCCCCACCCGCTCACGCCCTCACCCCCCCTGGTGTCTGTGTCCATTGGTTAAGCTTATATGCAAGCATACAAGTCCTTTGGTTGATCTCTCCCCGTTCCCCCCACCCTCCCCTACCTTCCCTTTCAGGTTTGATGGTCTGACTGATGCTTCTCTGTCTCTGGATCTGTTTTTGTTCATCAGTTTATGTTGTTCATTATATTCCACAAATGAGTGAGATCATGTGATATCTTTCTTTCTCTGACTGGCTTATTTCGCTTCCCATAATGCTCTCCAGGCCCATCCATGCTGTTGCTTTCTCTCTCTCCATGTCTGGTAAACACAGTACATCCTTTACCCAGGAGTAGCATTTACCATTCTCTTGCCTGCTACATAGTTTGTAAATTTCCATGATATTCTAGGCTCGAAATTAAAAAAAATATATATGTATAAGATTTTATTGATATAGGAGGGAGAGAAACATTGACTGGCAGCCTCCTGCACAACGCCCTTTATTGGGAATCGAGCCAGCAACCAGGCCATGTGCCCTGACCGGAATCAAGCCAGTGACCCTTCTGTGCATGGGACGATGCTCAATCCACTGAGCCACACCGGCCAGGGCAGGGCTCCAGATCGACTGGTGGCACATTCCCTGAGCTGCTTAGGCCCGTGAGTCCTATTTCCTAAGGAGGTTCCTGGTCACCCTCCTCCTTGTCAGGGCCTGAGGGGCAGCTTTGGCAGGTTTCCCAGCTGAAGCTGTTAGGAATGTTGGACGCTTGTTGGGGGGTGCTTGTTGGGGGCGCCTCTAGATGCTGTCTTTCCACAGCTGGGCATCGTGGGCCTTGAGCAGCTCATCATCCCGCGTCAACCTTCCAGTTGGAAGCTGGGAGACGTTTCCAGTGCTTGCCCCCTGGGCGTCCGCCTCTCGGGAAGGCTCAGCGGCCTTGTTGACCCAGTTGACCCAGAAAGGGTTAACCCAGTTCCTAAGGCTGTTTCCTTCCTTCTCCATCGCTTGGAGGGCTGGCGTTTCTGGTGGACTTTTCCTTTTCGCCATTGTCTTCTGGGTCAGACATTTGTTTGCCAACGTGGATGCTGCTGCTGTGATCGCAGTGGGAGGGATGAAGTCAGTGTGTCGGAGCCTGCCAGCAGCAGCTGGTGTCCAAACACATCTTGTCAGTCTCACCTCTCCCAGCTGGACCGTCTCCCTGGAAAGGCATCTCCAGCGAAAGCGAAGGTCGGACCATCGGATGCTCTCCTCGACCACCCTCAGTGTGGCTCTTTCTGCCTGCCCCTTCCTGGAGCCCGAACTCTGCTTCTTATCCTGTTCCCATGGGACATAGGCATGCCCCTTTACCCACACTAGTTTTGTTGTTGTTGTTGTTGTTGTTTATATTTTTATTGATTTCGGAGAGGAAGATAGAAATATCAATGATGAGAGAGAATCACTGATTGGCTGCCTCCTGCACGCCCCTTACTGGAGATCGAGCCCGAAACCCGGGCATACGCCCTTGATCGGAATCAAACCTGGGACCCTTCAGACTGCAGGCTGATGCTCTGTCCACTGAGCCACACCAGCCAGATCCTGGCTCTCATCTTTGAAACGTCTGCACAGTCTGCCCTCCAGCTCCACTTCAGGTCACTTCCCAGACGGACTCGCTGGCTGCTCCTCAAGGCCCCTAACATCTCACTGCCTGGGCATCAGCCTCACACCCAGGATCACGTCCTTACTCCGGCCTGGGCCCACAGGGCTCCGCGGGTCCGTCCCCAGGTCCGGCTCCTTGAGTCTCCCCTCCACCCGCAGTTCTGTGAGCCGAAGGAACAGAGGACCTGCTGTCCACATACCCAGCGTACAGTGGCCGGACAGACATGGGAGCTGCCGCTGTCCCCAGAAGCTTGTATAATATTTTGGAGTATTCACAGCTTTAAGGGGGTGATTTTCATACTCCCTGGATCTGACTTCCTGTGATGGTGGTGGAGCATGGCGGGGGTGGGGGGTGGGGGGCGGTGTCCATTCTGATCTCAGGCAGCTGCAACTTGCCTTCCTGTCTTGGGTAATGTGTCTGTATCCCAGCCCCTGATCTGATCTGCTCTGATCCGCTCTAATCTCCTCTTTAAGAATATTTCCTTGGAGAATCCAAGATGGCTGCTCGGGTAGGCAACTAGCCGCAGCCGCACACAACAATTTTAATAAAATACAACTAAAATATAAAATGGACATTACCCAGAACTACAGGAAAGTCGACTGACTGGAAATCCTACAACAAGAAGCAAGGAGAAAACCAGAAGGAAGCACGGAGGAGCTGTAAAAGCCTAAGGTACGGAGACACGCGGCGCGCGCGGAGAGGACGGAGCCGGAGAGGAGGGAGGCCGAGTGCCTGGCGGGCGTTCCCCAGCGGGAAGGAGATAAAACTCCGACTGTGCTGGGCCCCCAACTGCTCTGAACCCCAGTTCTGGGCCAGACCCCGGGGACTCAGGCTCAGCCATAGGGAGCTGGGCTGTAAGTCGGAACCCCGGGGGAGCTGCGAAAGGAGGTCCCGGAGGCGCGCACACTGCCCCCAGAGAAGGGACGGTCGGCTGTGCCGCGGGATTGCCCTGACGGGAAGGAGACTGGGGCTCCAGACTGCTGTGAACGCCACCTCCAACTCCACTTCCAACTGAACTGAACCCCAATACCGGACTCATTGTGGGAGAGCATAGACTGTTTGGCAGCAGGCGAAAATCGAGGGCACCTTTCTCTCAGAGGCGCCGGCAGCGAGCACTGAAGGACCCGCATAGGGCGGGGCTTACGGAAGCCAAAGCTGCAGGCTCCACCCTGAAATCCCGTCCCATCTGTAACTGCGAAATGCGACAACAAAATAGATCACAAACGAAAGAAATGGAGGACAAAAAGCGTCTGGATATAGAGTTCAAATCTACGCTTATAAGGTTTTTCAAGAATTTCCTAGAAAAGATGGATAAGGCCTACGAGGATATGAAAAGAGACCATCAAGAAATGATAAGGGAACAACAAGAAATAAAGAATACATTGTCTGAAATAAAAAATATTGTACAGAGTCCTAAAAACAGAAGGGAAGATCACAAGAATCAAGTCAAAGATTTGGAACATAAAGAGCCAGAAGACACTCCTCCACAGAAGCTAGAAGGCAAGAGAATCCAGAAAATTGAAGATAATGTAAGAAACCTCTGGGACAACTTCAAGCGAACCAACATCAGAATTATGGGGGTTCCAGAAGATGAGAGAGAGCAAGATATCGAAAACATACTGAAAGAAATAGTGACAGAAAACTTCCCCTACCTGGTGAAAGAATTTGACTTACAAGTCCAGGAAGTGCACAGAACTCCAAACAAAAGGAATCCAAAGAGGACCACACCGAGACACATCATTATTAAAATTCCAAGAGCAAAAGATAAAGAGAGAATATTAAAAGAAGCAAGAGCAAAGAAGGTAGTAACTTATAAAGGAGCACCTATACGATTGTCAGCTGACTTCTCAACAGAAACCATGCAGGCCAGAAGGGAATGGCAAGAAATATACAAGGTGATGAATAGCAAGAACCTACAGCCAAAAATAAGCTACCCAGCAAAGCTATCACTCAGAATCGAAGGCCAGATAAAGAGCTTCACTAATAAAAAAAAGCTAAAGGAGTTCATCACCACCAAACCAGAATTATATGAATTGCTGAAGGGGGTTCTTTCAGAAGAGAAAGTAAACAAAGATAAAAATTATGAACAACAAATACGTAATTATCAACAAGTGAATCTAAAAACCAAGGAAATTAAAAAAATCTGATGAACAATATTAACTGTTGAATATAATAGAATCAGAGGTATGGAAGGGGAGTGAACTGACGATTCTTGGGGAAAAGGGGAGAGGGGGGCGTGGGAAGAGACTGAACATAAACTGTGCACCTATGGATAAGGACAATGGGGAGAGGGGAAAGGGCAGAGGGTGGGGTGGGAACCTGGTGGAGGAGAGCAATGGTGGTGGGGGGGGAAGGAACATTTGTAATAATATGAAAAATAAAAACTTATTAAAAAAAAAATAAAAATAAATAAATAAATAAATAAATAAAAAAATAAAAAAATAAAAAAAAAAAAAAGAATATTTCCTTGCCCTAACCGGTTTGGCTCAGTGGTTAGAGATTCAGCCTGTGGACTGAAGGGTCCCAGGTTCGATTCCGGTCAAGGGCATGTACCTTGGTTGTAGGCATAACCCCAGTAGGGGGTGTGCAGGAGGCAGCTGATCGATGTTTCTTTCTCATCGATGTTTCTAACTTTCTATCCCTCTCCCTTCCTCTCTGTAAAACATCAATAAAATATATTTAAAACAAAAAGAATATTTCCTGGGTTGCAGGTTTGATCCCCAGCCCCAGTTGGAGGGAATTTCGGTTGGCAACCAGTCAATGTGTCTCTCCACATTGATGTTTCTCTCTCCCTCTCCCTCCCTCCCACTATCTCTAAAAACAACAATGGAAAAAAAAAAATTCCATAGATGAGAATTAACAACAAAATAATAATTAGATATCTGAACATCTCCTTCCCTTTTCCTCCCTCCCTTCCTCTCTCTCTTCCTTTTTCTCTTTTTCCCTTCTCCTTTTCTCTTTTGCTCCCTCCCGTCATTCCTTTCTGTCTTGCCTCCGCCTCCCCTCTGAAAAACTAACTCTTCCTCCAGCCCCATCTGTTGCTTCTGACTGCAAACTACTCTCCCTCTCCTCATTTTCTTTGCACAGTTAAGACTGAAGCATATAGTAAAACTCAGTCTTAAAAACTCGCACTTACAGAGGCCTGTTAAAACAGCCCTCTCTCACAGGAATCAGTTTGGCTCAGTGGATAGAACGTCAGCCTGCAGACTGGAAGGTCCTGGGTTCGATTCCAGTCAAGGGCATGTACCTTGGTTGCGGGCACATCCCCAGTAGGGGGTGTGCAAGAGACAGCTGATCGATGTTTCTCTTGCATCGATGTTTCCAACTCTCTCTCTCTCTCTCTTCCTCTCTGTAAAAAAATCAATAAAATATATTTTAAAAATAATAAAATAAAATAAATCTTTTCCCTTTAAAACAACAACAACATAAAAGCCCTCTCTCTGTAACAACCCCATTCTTCTGAAGGGAGTCCAGGGGAATTGCTTGTTATGATCTGCCAAGGTCAAAATACTGCCCAGCTCACCCTGAGATAGGTATACGGCTTAGGTGTTTCCCAAGGTAGCGATCAGACCCATGTGCCAGAAAAGGTATCCAAAGATATAATAGAAGAATTTATTCTGAACTGAAGGGAGATGAAAATCTGCCCATCAAAAGGGAAAAAGGGATGTGGAGCGGTCGATGCATACATTCTAGAAGTTTCTGGGGCTTTAAAACCCACAGCTCGTGCCCATGCCCTGGTCGTAACCGGAAGCCTCAATCTCCATGTGTTACTTTGGCCTCTGGCTTCTCACCTTTATCTTCTCAAGGTTCCTGCCAACTCACCAGTGTGCCAGAGCTTCAGGGACTCATAAACAGCACAGGGTGGGGCAGAAGTGGGTGGACAGCAGTGTGTATGGAAAAGAATGCAAAAAGTAATAACTAATAAGAATACAAGAATAGCTGAAACCGGTTTGGCTCAGTGGTAGAGCATCGGTCTGTGGACTGAAAGGTCCCAGGTTCGATTCCGGTCAAGGGCATGTACATTGATTGCAGGCACATCCCCGGTGGGGGTGTGCAGGAGGCAGCTGGTCGATGTTTCTCTCTCATCGACTTTTCTAGTTCTCTATCTCTCTCTTTTCCTCTCTGTAAAAAATCAATAAAATATATTAAAAAAAAAAAAAAAAGAATACAAGAATAAACTCCAGGTTTCGCATGCTCACATCTGCAAACCTCCCTTGCTCCACCCTGAACTCTTTTCTTACTCTCTGGCGTTTGGAAGCCATGGATAGGTAAGATCTAGATGCCCGCTGAACATAAAATGCCAGCTTTATGACAGGTACTGAAGGCTGTAGCCTAGAGCTTTTTTTTTTTTTTTTTTTTTTTGTGCTCTCTTAAAAAATATATATTTTAATCTATTTCAAAGAGAGAGAGGAAGAGAGAGGGCGAGAGAGATAGAAATATCAGTGATGAGAGAGAATCACGGATTGGCTGCCTCCTGCATGCCCCATGCTGGGGATCAAGCCCGCAACCCGGGCCTGTGCCCTGACTGGGAATCAAACTATAACCTCTTGGTTCACAGGTTGATGCTCAACCACTGAGCCACACCAGCTGGGCAGCAAAGAACTTTTCAATAGTCCATCCCAGAATTAAATTCACCCAGCACCAGGACTCCCTCCCTGCACAGGGCCCAGCTGCGCATCTGGGTGCCCTCATGTACACACACACACACATACCAGGAGTTCAGGGCTCTGTGGGAAGCACATCTGGGAAAAAAGAAAGCCTAGAACAGTGGTCGGCAAACTCCTTAGTCCACAGAGCCAAATATCAACAGTACAACAATTGAAATTTATTTTCAGAGCTCAATTTTTAAAACTTAAACTTCTTCAAAATAGACTCACCCAGGCCGTGGCATTTTGTGGAAGAGCCACACTCAAGGGGCCAAAGAGCCGCAGGTGGCTCGAGAGCCGCAGTTTGCTGCCACGGGCCTAGAAGAATTGCACTCCATTCTCTCTCCCAGGCTCACTGACCTGAGCAGTTACCCTGCCTCTCAATTGTCAGGGAAGTGACAGCAAGAGGCCAGGCTGGTTGCTCCTGTAGAGGGGTCTGAGAAGAAATAAATGGGAGCTTGCAGAGCTGAGTGGAGGGTCTTCTTCACATACACACAAAACTGACCTGGGTCCAAGCCGGTTTGGCTTAGTGGATGGAGCTTCAGCCTGGGGATTGAAGGGTTCAGGGTTTGATTCCAGTCAAGGGCAGAAGCCTGGATTTCGGCCTTGATCCCCAGTAGGGGGCGTGCAGGAGGCAGCCGATCCATGATTCTCTTCTCATCCTTGATGTTTCTCTCTCCCTCTCCATTCCTCTCTGAAATCAATAAAAAAATATATATATTTTTAAAAAGTTACGTGATACTGATGTCAGAAGACTCGTGGAAATGGAACTGGCATACATTTTTTACATAAAGGGGAAAAAATAAAATTGTCTTTATTTGCAGATGATATGATTATTTGCCTTAAAAATACCAGGAAATTTATGAAACAACGATAAAAAGTGTATTTAGCACCCTAGCCGGTTTTGCTCAGTGGATGGAGCTTCCCAGGTTGGATTACAGTCAAGGGCACATGCCAGGGTTGTGGGCTTGATCGATCCCCTTTAGGGAGGGCATGCAGGAGGCAGCCGATCAATGAATCCCTCTCATCATTGATGTTTCTATCTCTCATTCTCCCTTCCTCTTTGAAATCAATAAAAATATATTTATTTTAAAAAGTGAATTTAGCAAAGTCAGAAGGTTAATATTAAAAATCAATTAGGCCCTGACCGGTTTGGCTCAGTAGATAGAGCATCGGCCTGCGGACTGAAGGGTCCCAGGTTCGATTCCGGTCAAGGGCATGTACCTTGATTATGGGCACATCCCCAGTGGGGGGTGTGCAGGAGGCAACTGATGGATGTTGCTCTCATCGATGTTTCTAACTATCCCTCTCCCTTCCTCTCTGTAAAAAATAAATAAAACATATTTTTTAAAAATCAATTAGATTCTTATACACTAGCAATAAGTACCTGGAAAATAAAGTGAAAATACTAATTGCATGCATTTTTGAAAGAAGTTTGTGCAATGTTCATGTAGTAATTTGACCCACTACCCATACCAATACTCTTTGACTTAGTTATTTCTAGGAATTTATACTCCAAATAGTGAAATGATATATGCACAAGGATACACATATACTATAGATTCTTTATTATATAATCACAATAATGACCACAATGATGAAAAAAATACAAGTGGATTAAAATGAAAAGGAAATATCCACCTGTGGACATGAGGGCTGCTTAAATAAACTATAAATCTCTACTACCACATAGCAAAAGTAGGAGAAAAGAATGAGGCAATCCTATGAGGACCACCCTCCCAGGGTTTCATAATTACGAGGATATCAGTGCCTTTTATCTATCTGTTTGTTTGTTTTTGTTATTCCTCACCTGAGGATATTTTTCCACTGATTTTTAGGGAGAGTGGAAGAGAGAGGGAAAGCAGAGAGAAACATCAATGGGAGAGAAATGCATTGATTGGTTGCCTCCTGCATGCGCCCTGAACAGGGGTGAGGCTGGGGAAGAGACTGTAGTCAAACCTGAGACCCTCTGATCCACAGGCCAATGCTCTATCCACTGAGCCAAACCAGCTAGGGAACTCCTGACTTTAAGAATGGCCCACAGCCCTAGCCAGTTTGGCTCTGGATAAAGCATCATTCTGCAGAATGAAGTTAGGTTAAAGACACATGCCCAGGTTAAGGGCTTGATCCCCAGGAGGGGGTGCTTGCAGGAGGCAGCCGATCCATGATTCTCTCTCATAATTGATGCTTCTGTCTCTCTCCTTCTCCCTTCCTCTCTGAAATCAATAAAAACATATTAATAATAAAAGTCAGCAGCGAGGCCTTGGGCACAGCATGGAAGACATAGCTCCCTCCTGTGGTCCCCCAGCCACTGGCTTTCCAGTTCCCTCAAAGTCCTCCTGGGGCCATGACGTCCTTCCTGTTATCTGCCCAGATACCTTTCTGCTGACCTCAGGCTTTTCTTGCTGTTGTGAATGACGAAGAAGAAGAAGAAGTGCCATCGGCGGGAGCTGCTTTAGCCTCACAGTCACGCTATGCTCCTAAGGCTTCCTCTCTCCTTTGGCTGTCCTGCTAGCTGTCCTGTGACATGTGTCCTGCTAGCTGTCCTGCTGCATTTGTGGGAGGTTTCTTAGTGGGAGGACAGTGAGAGGCAGAAAGGGGGAAGTGGGCGGTGCCCGGTTCACCTCTTCCTGTATGAGATCAGTGTGCCACCTGGGACTCCTCGGTAATTTTCTCTGACACATGTGCTGTCATAACACCAGCATGCTAATGATAATGGGGGGACCTCTGGACCTCTGCCCTTCCCTTCTCCCGCCCAGTCTCTTTCTCCTCAGCCTGCACCTTCGTTTTCTTCCTGTTGGCTTTTTTTTTCTTCTTTTTTTAAATAAGCAGCTAGCATGTACTGAGTGCCTCTTATGTGCCAGTTGCTGTTATAATCACTTTACCACTATTAACCCATTTGATCCTATTACTTATTCTCTCTCTGTCCTTTTTTTTTTTTTTTTTTTTTTTTTTTTTTTTTTACAGAGAGGAAGGGAGAGGATTAGAGAGAAACATTGATGGGAGAGAAACCATCAGGTGCCTCTTGCACACCTCCTACTGGGGATGTGCCCGCAACCAAGGTGCATGCCCTTGACTGGAATCGAACCTGGAACCTTTCAGTCCGCAGGCCGATGCTCTATCCACTGAGCCAAACCAGTTAGGGCAAGACTAAAACTTTATAGCTCAATTGGGTTCCAGCACAGCTGTGAGGTGGCCCGGGGGGCCAGGCCCCTCTAGGGCTCTGCTCCTGGCCGGCCTGGTTTGCATTGTGCAGGTAGGCTCTGAGCTGTGCCAGTCTGCTCCGGTCTGCTCCCAGGAGACCTCTCCAGCCATGTTTCACCTCAGCAAAGAAGAGAGAAAATGTACTCCCAGAGCCGGAGAGTGGAGCTGGCTTTTATGGACAAAAGTCCATGCTCCTGCTCCCTGATTGGTCAGTCACCATGCAAATGAGGACTCTAAATTCTTGCAGTTTGATTGGTCCAAAAGGCAATGTCCTGATTGGTCAGATTAGAGCTGCTCTGATTGGTTGAAGCTGCGGAAATCAGATTGGAAGGGGAAAGCCTCAGTCCCATTGGTTGAAATAGGATTTCCAGAACTTTTTCATAAGGGGCTGGCTTCTCCTTGAAGTGCAGTTTGCATGAATGGCTGGTTGGCTCTGTTATTTTTCACACTTTCTTATTTTGTTCAATGTCTGTCTCACCCTCTTTAGAGTGTAAGATTCATGAGGGCAGGGTTTTTGTCTGTTTGGTTCATCTCTGCTCCTAGATATTTACTGCCTTTTAATAGCAGTGAAAACTGGCTCAGATTCTTCAGGGTCTTGGACCAGGCTACACAGCTCCAAAATGTTCATCTTCTTTTAAATTATTGATCATTTTAATAGTGATTTTTAGAGAATGCTCTACATAGCGAATTTCCTCAGGGTTATTTTCTTTTGAGGTTGGGTTAGGGGGATGCTTAGCAGGCCCCCTGATTGGAGGCTTAACTGGTAAAAGGTGAGGCCCTCTGATCAAGGCTGGTTTAGCACAGAGAGCATTAAAAAGTAAGACTCTGCCCTAGCTGGTTTGGCTCAGTGGCTAGAGCATCGACCTGCAGACTAAAGGGTCCCAGGTTCAATTCCAGTCTGGGACACATGCCTGGGTTGTGAGCTTGATCTCCAGCTGGGAGCGTGCAGGAGGCAGCAGGTCAATGATTCTCTCTCATCATTGATGTTTCTATCACTCTCTCTTCCTTCCCCTCTGAAATCAATAAAAATATATTTTAAAAAAACACACAAAAAACAAACAAAAACAAGACTGTGCTTTCCAAGGCTGAGGCAGTGAGTGGGGCTAGAATCAGAACGTTCTGCTAATCATGCATTCTGTGCTTTCTTCATTTCCAAGCCAAAATGCAATATGTTTTTGCAGGAATGCTTCAGGCTCAGGGGTTGGGGATCGGGGAGAGAGAACAGAAATCGCCACACTTCACCTTCAGGTCAGAGCAAGCAGCCTTTTGTCTGTTTGCTTCACTGCCGTAGCCTCTCCGAAGGCTCCTTTCCTGGGTCTCCCACAGTCCTGGGGCGGGACAGTCCATGTTAGGATAACTTTTACTTGGAACAGATCCTTTTGTCAACACCAAAGACTCTGTTTGGACTAAACCTTCGTGGAGGTCAGTCGATTGACCTGTGATGGCAGGTCGCGCTGTGAGGGACATGTGGGGTGAGCGGAATGTTCCCTCTGGCAGAGAATGGCACAGGCACACAGCCCGCCCTGCCCTGGCTTCTCTGGTGGCCGAGGGCCGGCTGCACCCAACCACCTTGGGTTCAGGGTGCTGGGTGGCAGAGCCATGCTTACAAAAGTGCCGTCTCCCAGGGCTGTCTGTAGTTCACCTGGGAGAGGTGGCCTCTTGAATGAATATCCTAAAGAGGGGTGAGGCCTCAGTGGGTTTGGCTCAGTGAATAGAGCGATGGCCTGCAGACCGAAGGGTCCTGGGTTTGATTCCGGTCAAGGGCATATGCCCGGGTTGTGGGCTCGATCCCCAGTAGGGGGTGTGCAGGAGGCAGCCGACCCATGATTCTCTCTCATCATGGGTGTTTCTATCTCTCCCTCTCCCTTCTTCTCTGACATCTATATCTATCTATCTATCTATCTATCTCTGTCTATTTATCTATCTATCTATATATATCTCTATCTCTATCTCTATCTATATCTAATAAAAGAGTAATATCCTAATTAGACAAGATGTCCCTCCGGATGTCATTCTGGATGCCTTCCTGACAAGGTCAGGGCAGGAAAGAAGCTAGCCTATGTCCCCTGGTGCCTGCAGGTGGCCAGAGGGAAGCCAGCCCGGGTCCCAGGCAGCCAGGGGAAGGAAGGCCTACTCTTGCATGAATTTTCATGCTTCGGGCCTCTAATGTATATATATATATATATATATATATATATATATATATATATATATATATATATATATATATATATATATATATAAAGAGGAGTGAGGGGGTAATGTGCCCTCTATGAGGGCTGTGAGCCAGCAGAGGATAAAATAGCTATACCCCAGGTGGGCATGGGGTGGGAGTGATGCCTGAGGGATCAGATCAAACCTCACCCAACAGGAAGCGCCCTGGAGGGCAGGGTCGGCCAGCTGGGTGCCCCGGCCTTCCCCTGTTAATGAGGAATCCTGGTGTCTGGGCACGTAGGCCGAGGCAAGGACATGGATCACACCCAGCAGCCCGGGCCCTTATCAATGAGGGTCAACAGTCAGGCTTCTTTGGTGCTGGAAAGCGCCTGGAGGAGCCAGTGGATGGTTGGGTGCATCCAGGACTGGGGGTCTGGGGGGAAGTGACATCCAGGCACGCCCCCTCTTCTCTGCAGCTCCCAGAGGGACAGACATCGGCCTGTGGCAGCAGAAGGACAGACATCGGCCCGTGGCAGCCGGCCAGGGGGCAGGAGGGAGGGAGGGGGAGAGGGGGAGAGGCCAGCCACCGCCGAGGCGGCATGCGGGCTCTGTAGATACGGCCGCCACCGCCCGGCCCCCTCCTTTAGACTCTGGCCGCAGCGGCCAGGGACCCGCCTTATAAAGCGCCGGGCGCAGGGCAGGGCGGCGGGGAGCCGGGGCTGTTGCGGGCTCCTCCTCGGGGGTCCGGGGCAGGAGGAGGGAGGGCACCACCATGGGCCGCTACTCGGGCAAGACGTGCCGCCTGCTGTGCATGCTGGCGCTCACCGCCGTGTTCTTCGTGGCCGAGCTGGTGTCGGGCTACCTGGGCAACTCGATCGCGCTCATCTCGGACTCGTTCAACATGCTGTCGGACCTGATCTCGCTGTGCGTGGGGCTGGGCACGGGCCAGCTGGCGCGCCGGGCGCGCCGGGGGCCGCGGGCCACGTTCGGCTACGCGCGGGCCGAGGCGGTGGGCGCGCTGAGCAACGCGGTGTTCCTGGCGGCGCTGTGCTTCACCATCGCCGTGGAGGCGGCGCTGCGCCTGGCGCGGCCCGAGCGCATCGACGACCCGGCGCTGGTGCTCGTGGTGGGCGCCCTGGGGCTGGCGGTCAACGTGGTGGGGCTGCTGGTCTTCCAGGACTGCGGCGCCTGGCTCGCCTGCTGCCGCCGCCGCCGCCGGGGCCGCCGCCCCCCGACGCCGCCGCCTCCAAACCCGATCGGGGCCCAGGGCGCCTGGGGGGCCCCCCCGGGAGCGGCCATCGGGGCCCCCGGCCCGGACGCCGGCGTCACCGCGGAGAAGGGGGCGACCGTGTTCGCCAACGTAGCAGGTGCCTTTCGGGTGCAGCCTCTTCGGGCTTGTCCTCCCCCTCCCCCCCTCTGTATCCCCCCCATCACGTGGTCCCCTCCTTCTCTCTCTCTCTCTCTCTCTCTCTCTCTCTCTCTCTCTCTCTCTCTCTCTCTCTCTCTCTCTCTCTCTCTCTCTCTCTCTCTCTCTCTCTCTCTCTCTCTCTCTCTCTCTCTCTCTCTCTCTCTCTCTCTCTCTCTCTCTCTCCCCCCAACCCCGTGGATCCGCTTTGCATGTATTCTCTCCCCCCGCTCCCCAGGCCTTTCTGCACAGTATGGATTGTCTTGGAAATTAGTGATGATTGGGCAATAGATAGCACGCCCCACCCTTCCCCCCTTCTTTAGATACGAGCTTCCCTCTCCCTCTCTCCCTCTCTCTCTCTCTCTCTCTCTCTCTCTCTCTCTCTCTCTCTCTCTCTCTCTCTCCTTTCCATTCCTTTCGGCTTGTCCCTCTCCAGCCCTCTCATGCTAAGCTAACATTCCCCCCGCGATGTCTTGTCATGCCCACGACTTCTGTTTGTCTCCCGGATCCATGAGTCCGCTTTGCGTGTATTCCCCGCCCCCCTCCATCTCCCGCAGGCCTTTCTGTACAGTATTGATTGTCTTGGAAATTTGTGATGATTGGGCAACAGATAGCACGCCCCACCCCTCCCCCTTCTTCAGATGCAAGCTTCTCTCTCTCTCTCTCTCTCTCTCTCTCTCTCTCTCTCTCTCTCTCTCTCTCTCTCTCTCTCTCTCTCTCTCTCTTTTGCCCATCCTTCCAGTTCCCCGCGGGAGTGATGGGTTTTGGGGTGGAGATGGGTATCCCCACTGGCCTCTGGGTGTCACAGTGGTTTGGAAGTGTGAATGAGTCCAAAGGTGGCTCCCAAGGCTGAATGTCAAGGCCAGCAGGGCCTGTTCATGGCTCTGAACCTGCGTGTGTGTGTGTGTGTGTGTGTGTACAGGTGTGTGTGTGTACAAGTGTGAGTGTGTGTACAGGTGTGTGTGTGTGTGTGTACAGGTGTGTGTGTGTGTGTGTGTAGGGGTCAGATAAGCTAGGAGGGATTTGGAATAACAAGCCTTTTTTTTAAGACCATTGGTTCTTTTTGTTTGTAGAACTTATACACAACACAAGGTTTCTTCTTTGAATGCAGGTGACTCCCTGAACATCCAGCAGGAGCCCGAGGAGGCGGTGAGAAAGGAGAAGAAGTCGGAAGCCCTGAATATCAGAGGTGGGGTTGACCTTGGGCCCCCGGGAAAGCCTTCCGGCGCTGCCCCGCCCTCTCCGCTTTCTGCTCGCCTCGGAGCCAGTCAGAAAGCGTGCAGGCTGCGGGCGTAGACTATGACCCCGCTCTTGCCTCACCATCCCATCGATTGGGAGGGAGACGCTCATTGCTAACCACTGACCCTTGCTCGTTGAGACCCGCCCCAGTGCTGCCTGCTAAGAGCTTACAGATGGGTGACTCGCTCCTATTACCCTTGATTGTGCCCACCTGTGGGCATTGCTCACCTACCATGCAGCCCTTTCTCCCTGAATATCATTCTGGTAAGGTGGGAAGTGAGTAGGTGGTCAGCTATGCAAGGTGGCATTGCTGAATGACCCTCATGGCCTCCGTTATTTCTGCCAAAAATCTACTTTCTTTTTTTAAAAGTATATTTTATTGATTTTTTTCACAGAGAGGAAGGGAGAGGGAGAGAGAGTTAGAAACATCGATGAGAGAGAAACATCGATCAGCTGCCTCCTGCACACTCCCTACTGGGGATGGGCCCGCAACCAAGGCACATGCCCTTGACCAGAATTGAACCTGGGACCCTTCGGTTCGCAGGCTGATGCTCTTTCCACTGAGCCAAACCAGTTAGGGCTAGCTAGTTTTTATTTGATTATGAAATTAACTAAGGGGAAGGTCTTAGAATTGAGCAGGATATATAGGCATCTCTAAATAATGAAATAACATTTTTAAGCTGTGTAGTCTTAGACCCATAGAGTCAGCCAATGATGATGAAGGCTTTAAGCCTATTCAATAGTTTTGGGGTTTGAAATGATATATGACTCAGTGACATGATTTTGTTCTGGACAATAGATAATCTGCTCTTCTCGGGAGTTGGGAAATCTTCTTTTAAGATCTTTAGTCCCTCACCCACTATTTTTATTATTTTTTAATTTTTAAAAATGTTATTTTTCCGCCGAAACCGGTTTGGCTCAGTGGATAGAGCGTCGGCCTGTGAACTGAAAGGTCCTGGGTTCGATTCTGGTCAAGGGCATGTACCTTGGTTGCGGGCACATCCACAGTAGGGAGTGTGCAAGAGGCAGCTGATCGATGATTCTCTCTCATCGATGTTTTTAACTCTCTATCCCTCTCTCTTCCTCTCTGTAAAAAAATCAATAAAATATATTTTAAAAAATGTTATTTTTCAACTACAATTTACAGTCAGTATTATTTCTTATTAGTTTCAGGTGTACAGAGTGTGGTTAGGCAATTGTATACAACAGGAGACTTTCTAAAGAGTGGTGGCGAGTCTTTTTGGAAAGAGAATCTGTAATAAAAAAAATTACTATCCTTTTATTTATCTTTCTTGTTTTAGGTTCAGTTTAAAAAACAGATACTATAGGTTTTTAATTTTGAGTTCACCATCACATCGCTTTAAGTCTCTGAAAGCACTAAAAATAGTGATTTTTTTTAAAAAGAAATATTTTTATTGATTTCACAGAAGAAGGGAGAGGGAGAGAGAGAGAAACATCGATGATGAGAGAGAGTCATTGATTGGCTGCCTCCTGCATGCCCCACCCTGGGGATTGAGCCCGCAACCTGGGCATGTGCCCTTGACCCGAATCTAACCTGGGACGCTTCAGTCCACAGGCTGACTCGCTCTATCCACTGAGCCAAACCAGCTAGGGTAAAAATATATTTTTAAAAAACGAATCCATCCTGTCGCTCCTACCCAAAAGAAAACAAATAGCAGCAGATCTTCACAGACTTGGGACCCCGAGCACGGAGCGTCATGTGCGTGCCCCTGAACTTGGGCGTGTGCATGAGGGATCTTGCTTTCTCCCGGCAGGTGTGCTTTTGCACGTGATGGGCGACGCCCTGGGGTCAGTGGTGGTGGTGGTCACAGCCGTCATCTTCTATGTGCTGCCCCTGGACCAGGAGGCCCCCTGCAACTGGGAATGCTACATTGACCCCAGCCTCACCATCGTCATGGTGATCATCATCCTGTCGTCTGCCTTCCCGCTCATCAAGGAGACCGCCATCATCCTGTTGCAGATGGTCCCCAAAGGGGTCAACGTGGAAGAGCTGAGTAAGTCAGACGGGTCTGATCTAGAACCGCTGTCCACTTTCTGTTCTCCAGGCCAAAGGGCCCGCCTTATTTCAGAACCGTGTTTGCTCAATGATTCATCTCAGCTGTGGAGACATCCCTCGGAGCTTAGTGAGATGAATCACAGCTCCCAGAACCAAAGGTTCTTTGCAGCATATGATTCTGTGACTTACCTGCATATTTTAAAAACATGTATTTTGGCCCTAACCAGTGTGGCTCAGTGGATAGAGCGGTTTGGCTTAGTGGATCGAGTGTCGGCCTGTGGCCTGAAGGGTCCCAGGTTCGATTCCTGTCAAGGGCATGTACCTTGGTTGCAGGCACATCTCCTGTAGGAGGTGTGCAGAAGGCAGCTGATCAGGAGGGGTGAAGGAGAGAGAAACATCTATGTGAAAGAGAAACATCGCTCACGTGCCTCCTGAACACCCCCTACTGGGGATTGATGCCAGCAACCCAAGCATGTGCTCTGACCTGGTATCAAACTGGCAACCTTTTGGTGCATGGGCCGACACCATCACCTGAGCCACACTGGTCAGGGCACCCTGGGCATTTTTTTTCTTGTTCTTAAACTTACTTTCTTGAATTGCCTTTTATGGCCTAAAAATGTTCAGTAGAGGAATTCCAAGAGGAGAAAGATGATGTGGCAATGTACTAGTATAGCTGAGTAGGTGAGGCTATTTTTCTTCCTGTTATTCTTTTTTTTTTAAAAAATATTTTTTTTTATTGATTTTTTTTTTTTTTACATAGAGGAAGGGAGACAGAGAGAGTTAGAAACATCGATGAGAGAGAAACATCGATCAGCTGCTCCTGCACACTCCCTACTGGGGATGTGCCACAACCAAGGTACATGCTCTTGACCAGAATCAAACCTGGGACCTTTCAGTCCGCAGGCCAACGCTCTATCCACTGAGCCAAACCAGTTAGGGCCTTCCTGTTATTATTATTATTATTTTTAACATATTTTATTGATTTTATTACAGAGAGGAAGGGAGAAGGAGAGGGATAGAGAGTTAGAAACATTGATGAGAGAGAAACATCCATCAGCTGCCTCCTGCACACTCCCTACTGGGGATGTGCCTGCAACCAAGGTACATGCCCTTGTCCAGAATCAAACCTGAGACCCTTCAGTCTTCAGGCCGACGCTCTATCCACTAAGCCACATCGGTTAGGGCCTTCCTGTTATTCTTAGTAAATACATCATTTGCTCTTCCTTGTCCTAGTGAGCAAGCTGGCAGCCGTGCCGGACGTCAGCAGCATCCATGAGCTGCACATCTGGGAGCTCATCAATGGGAAGATCATCGCCACCCTGCACATCAAGTACCAGAAGGACAGGGGCTACCAGGACGCCAGCCGGAAAATCCGGGAGATCTTCCACAGGGCGGGCATCCACAACGTGACCATCCAGTGTGAGGCCGCGGACTCGCCGGAGCCTGTGGAGCCGCAGAGCGACACTCTGTCCCTCTGCAACTCCCCCTGCGTGTCCAAGGCCTGCGCCAAGCACCTGTGCTGCCCCCCACGGGCGCTGCCCCTGGCCCACGTCAATGGCTGTGCCGAGCACAACGGCTGTCCCCCTCTAGACAGGCACCAAAGCCAAGGTCTCGGGAGACCAGACATCTCAGAAGTGGCGATTGAAGTGTCTCCAGGTGGCCGTGTGAATGACTATGGACCAGCTTTCACCAAAACTCAGGAGGACCAATGTTATGTCAACAGCACCCATTTTTAACCCGGTCCCCGCAGAAGCAGACTTAGATAGGCCTTTCCAATGACTTGGGACCTACAGCGTGGCGAGTGAGGACAGCCCAGTGGGTGGCAGGCGCTGATCAAACCCACGGTGTCCACTCTGTGGTCAGTGAAGGGTTGGCTGTTGGGGATGCTCATGGACCGTGCCCTGGAGGTCTCAGGCTGCTATTCAAGAGTTTGCATTTGCTCATTGATGTTTCTGGAGCAAACCCGCAACCCAGTGTTGTGTAAGCAGGCTGGGACTCAGTGACTGTGTAGACACGGGACTCAAAGTCGTTTTTGTTTCATGAGAGCTTCCAGCTGACTCTCAGGTGAGCTCATTGCCAAGTATATCACAGACACGTAAGAGCCATAATGGCTGTTTTCTTTCTTCTTCTTCTTTTTAAATATATTTTATTGATTTTTTTTACAGAGAGGAAGAGAGAGGGATAGAGAGTTAGAAACATCTATGAGAGAGAGAAACACTGATCAGCTGCCTCCTACACATCCCCTTCTGGGGATGTGCCCGCAACCAAGGTATATGCCCTTGACCAGAATCGAACCTGGCACCCTTCAGTCCGCAGGCCGACGCTTTATCTACTGAGCCAAACCAGCTAGGGCTGGTTTTCTTTTTCATTCCACTGGAAGATTATAAAAGAGGAAGAAGAGTCTTGTCACTGCAGCAATTTTTTCTTGGCATTATTTTTGAATAAATGTGAAATGGATACCTATTTAGGTAGAGACCACTTTCAGGACCTGAGAAAAAGTTGGATTCATGAGGGGAGGGGACAGGAAGAAAACGCTATTGGGGCATTTCATTTGGTGAGGTGGAAAGAAAATGAATGTTTCCGCTGTGAACTGGGCGTTTCAAATGTTTAAATATATAAAATATTTCCCTCTTTTTTCCACTTGGAAATATAGGAATGTTTCTACGTAAGTATGACACGAGTGCTTTCATACTGTCTCTGAGATTCAGTCCATTGGGACTGCTTTCATTTATTTGCTTAATAATGACTTACTTATTTGTCCAAATTTCCTTTGAGTCTTTTTTTAACATTAAAAAAAAAAATACGATCACAATAATTTATGAGGCATTTACCAGGAGAAAAATGAGCACTTCTGGGTAGAAGAATATATAATATTCTAATCTCATTCCTGCAGCCGAATTAAGCTAGGTTGATTTTTCTTTAATTAGACGTATTTAAAAATATTTATTACAATTGCCAACTAATAACTTGATGGAAAAGTATAAGGAAATGAGGAGGAATTTCATTGCTGACTTTACCAAATGTGTTTTGAGAAGCTTAACCTTTTATGTGCCTGACCCGTGTTACCAAGTTCAAATACATTTACTAGACTCTGATTCGGATCCATGACCATAACGAACCTGTGATAGTATTAGAGAAGCATCTGCCTTGCATTTAACACATAGTTCAGGCAGAATACTTTCCTTAGAGCAGTCTCAAAGTAGGTTGGAGAAAACAAGAGGTACCTCACAAGAGAACTAGAATCTTCTATGATGGGTTGTAAAGTTGACTGAAAATCATCCCGCTGAGGCCCTAAGCATTGAGTCCCGCAGGGTATTAATCAGAAATGCTGGGTTGGTAACAGAAAAATCACTCACATTCCCAGCACAAATATCACTAAAATAATAATAATAATAATAATAATAATAATAATAAATTCTAAGACTAAAAAGTAAGTAAGCATCTATCCTCAGTAGGGTAAGAATAGTTTTATTCCTTGAAAATCTATTATCTGAGTTTAAATTGGCCATGAGTTAGGTAAATTAGAAAAATACCTAAATATGTTTTATCTCTAGGAGTTTATTGGACTGGGCTATATAATTCTTATTGCTAAAAAAAAAGGGGGGAGGGGAAGAGAAATATATGACATCCTTTTATTTTTATTTTTTTAAATATTATATATTTTATTGATTTTTTTTTACAGAGAGGAAGGGAGAGAGAGCTAGAAACATCGACGAGAGAGAAACATCCATCAGCTGCCTCCTGCACATCCCCTAATGGGGATGTGCCTGCATCCAAGTACATGCCCTTGACCGGAATTGAACCTGGGACCCTTGAGTCCGCAGGCCGACGCTCTATCCACTGAGCCAAACTGGTTAGGGCGCAAGTGCAATATTTGTGAGACGGGTCTGGTGCATTACTTACCATGTCAGGCCCTGTGGTGCCTGGTGTGGGTGTTTTTACTTGGGTTTCCCTAAGCTTTAGTTGTCCTGCACTTTAATTCTCCCCAGGAAATGTCAAGGGCTCCTTTCTCCCTTGCAATTGGCCCTGCTTGGTGGCAGTAGCAGCTGATAAACAGTGGATTTAACAACTCTGTTTTTATCTCTGAGATAAAAAAAAAAAAAAATACTGTCACTCAGTTTAGTGTCCCTGTGTACTTAGATGAATTCCAGAAGATTCTGTCTCCCTTTTTTTCAGAACTGGAAATGATTTTTTATTTTTATTTTATTTTTATTTTCTAAAAATATATTTTTTACAGAGAGGAAGGGAGAGGGATAGAGAGTGAGAAACATCAATGAGAGAGAAACATCAACCGGCTGCCTCCTGCACACCTCCCACTGGGGGTGTGCCCACAACCAAGGTACATGCCCTTGACCGGAATCAAACCTGGGACCCTTGAGTCCACAGGCTGACGCTGTATCCACTGAGTCAAACCAGTTTCGGCTCTAAATTTTTTTTAAATAAAATATCAATAAAATAGAGAAACATTATTTGAAGAGCAATTACAGATATTCTCCACATTTAGTTACCTTTTTTTGGCTGCAGGTTAACTGAATTTTAATACGAGTAAATCAGAACTTCAGGAGGAGTGGATGCTTTGAAACTCAAAGAGTTTATTAGGGTCGATTGTGGATTATAACACAGCAGCTGTCCTGTGAGGGAGTCACGGCTTTGGGTTTGCTGTCTCAGTCTGGGCTTTGCTGACAGGTTGACCTGGCTGGTTCTGTGTTGCGTGCGCCTATCTTGTGCCTTGCAGAGTTTTAGCAGCTTCTCTGGCCTCATCCATAACATGATAGTATCACTCATTGGACAACCAACAATGTCTCCAGACATTGCTACATGCCCTCTGGGGTGGGATGGGGGGTGGCCCTTGTTCTGAACCGCTGACTCAATCTAAGGGTGCTAGAGGGTTATTGTTGACAAAAACCCTGCCAACACCCAATAATGCTTGTAATATTATCAATTCTGCAGAATCCTCTCTTTTAGAATATATTGTAAAAGACGAGATCAAACTATTTATAACAATTGGAACTTGTAAGAATTATAATTTATAAGAATTATTTGTAAGAATTGTAATTTGTAAGAATTATAATTTATAAGAATTGTAATTTATAAAATTATAACTTATAAGAATTATGATCATGCCATCCCTATATAAGAACTTTAGATATTTAAAGAAAAAAAATACAATTTGTACAAAAGGCCTTACCAATTTGATTGTATAGAGCAGTCACTTCGACGTGGAATGAAATGAAGAAAAAAAGCATTGCTCTCACAAGTCTGTGATGATCTCGTCAACTCATGAATATTCTCAGCCTGATGCACCCGCTACAAAGTGGTACCCAATGATATCAGACCATTGGGTCTTTGGGGTCAAGGTGCCTAATTCTCTGCCAGTTTTTTTTTCTTTAATATATATATATATATATATATATATATATATATATATATATATATATATATATATTTTATTGATTTCAGAGAGGAAGGGGGAGAGAGAGAGAGAAATAGAAACAGCAATGATGAGAGAGAGAGTCACTGATTGGCAGCCTTCTGCACACCCCTTACTGGAGAATTGAGTCTGCAACCTGAACATGTGCCCTTGACCAGAACTGAACCCAAGACCCTTCAGTCCACAGGCCGGTGCTCTATCCACTGAGCCAAACTGGCTGGGGCTCTCCACCAGTTTTAAACTTCATGCTGTTTCTTGTTATTGGTCTATGACAAACGACTTTGCATTCCAATAGGAATCATCCAACAAGAAGGATGCTTTTTTTTTTTTTTTAGTACCGAGGACACATTCAAGTTTTTATCTTTTATGGCTCACTTAACCCTTTGTCAAATCCTGTCCACCACCTCCACCACCCCCTCCCCCTCCAGAGGACAAAATGCATTTCCTGCTTTGAAAGTATCCTGCCTTTAAATGTATCTCCACACTTTTGCAATTGAAGGCTGGGGAAAAAAAAGGGGTGGGGGGGTGAGGAGGCTGGTTGGGGAAAAAATGGAGAAGCATGACCTGTTTGTGTTTGGGAATTTAGCCTGAGGAATGGTCACCAACCCATTGTCAGGTCTATTGCCACCATAGACCTGACACATGGTCACCTATTTGTGCCTCTCCATGTATTTGCATGTGAGCAGCCCCAGCAATGAAGCAGGAATTGAACCAGGAAATGGACTGCTCCAATGGAACTTTCCTCCAAACGTAACCCTCCTGTAATCTAAATGTTCTTCTAGGAACTGGGAGTTCATGCAGATGTATCTTTTTTTTTTTTTTTTTCTGGAGCGTCCCTTTTTAGGCGTTTTATTCTGCACCCTTTTGTTTACACGGAACTTTCTGGAATGTTGCTGGATGGACGGACCTTCTCTGCTTGGTCCAGAGCCAGGCCGGAGACTGGGCACCTGCTTTGCATCCTAACGGGAATCCTTCAACAAGGATGAGAATTTTTTTTGTTTTTTTGTTTTTCTGGGAGAGCGGCCCCCTCCGGGAGGCCTCCAGTTATGTTACAGTATTGTGGAGTTTTGTTGCTTCAAGTCTTCCCTCTGTCCCCACCCGCCATGTTTGCCACAGTGTGTAATTGTCACCTTTTGGGGGGCATTAGGAAAATGCTAAAATATAAAGTGTGAATAACTCAGTGCTAATTGTATGTGAAGTCCCCCAGATCAATGTATGCGTACCTCTGACAGTGAAAGATTTTCAATGGTGCTGTAAATAAAAACATTTTGAAAAGAAAGCACACGGCTGAGATGTTTGTGGGAATTCACCAGATAGCTCAATGACTTTGTCACTTACTCTGGTATTTTACTGATTTTCAGAGAGGAAAGAAGAGGGATAGAGAGAGAGAAAGATAAATGATGATAGAAAGATAAATCATGGATCGGCTGCCTCCTGCACACCCCACACTGTGGATAGAGCTTGCAACCCAGGTATGTACCCTGACCGGGAATCGAACTGCAACCTCCTGGTTCATAGGTCGATGATCAACCATTGAGCCACACTGGCCGGGCCTTCTAGTCAATTTATCATTCAGTATCTCTTTAGGTTGGTGTTACTAATGTGGGGCTTGTTTTCTGTCCCTGGGCCATAATCATGGGTTCCAATCCCGAGCCAAAATGCTTTTTTTTTTTTTTTTAAGCTCAGATGCAAGATATAAATTTGCGTGGATTTATAACCACAGGGCTGGTGACGTTTTGCCTACATTTTCTCAGGGAAGGGAGGGTGGGGGAGGAGAAAATTCTTGAAGTGGACTGTGCTGATACAGGCTTGCAGGGGTGACGAAAATGACCAGGGCCCTTATCTGCCTCAGGAGACTGGAGGCCTCGAGACGGGCCTGCTGGAGGGCGGTGAGTCTGTGGCTGTAATTTCATGTTCAATGATACTCAGAAGAAGCTAATGTGACATTTTAAAAGTAAATATGCATATGTTTTATTGATTTCACAGAGGGAGAGAGAGATTGAGAGAGAATCATTGATCTGCTGCCTCCTGCATGCCCCCTACTGGGGATGGAAGGGAGAGAGAGAGAGAGAGAGAGAGAGAGAGAGAGAGAGAGAGAGAGAGAGAGAGAGAGAGAGAGATTAATGATGAGAATCATTGATCTGCTGCCTCCTGCACATACTGGGGATGGAGCCCAAAACCCAGGTATATGCCCTTGACTGGAATCGAACCTAGGACCCCTCAGTCTGCACGGAGACGCTCTATCCCCTGAGCCAAACCAGCCAGAGTGAGTGTTCTTGTTTTTGTCGGTGCTTAGATGAGAGTACAGAGGGGCCTCCTGTCTGGCTGGGTCTGGTGTTTGAGAAATTGGGTTTGACAGGAGAACACCCCAGCCCAGCCGTGAATGTCAACCCAGAGCGTCGGTTCCCTAAAGTCAAATGACCTGCTTGTCTATCTTATATTTTGGTCTGTAATATATTTGTTGATGCATTTTATTGGAGCAGGTTATGAGCATTTTATTCCTGATTAAAAGGCCACTAAGAAGTGATGAGATCCTATGTCACGATCCTCCACATTTTCTACATGAGGAATGATGTCCATTTTCCCAGGGGTGCTGTGGCTATTCCCCGAGACCCTGCATGTTCATGGCAGAGGGTCAGTGATTTAAAATGCCAGCTGGAGCCCCTCTGTATATGTCTGCCTCCATGACTAGCTCAGTTCGGAACATAAATCAAATGCACTGTCTTGTTTTGCCTCGTTTTTATTTCCTTCCATCATGGGAGTAGTAAAAAAAATCAAAACTCACACATTTAAATATTATACTTAGACCTGCCAGACACCTAAGGCTATGCGTTCCTTACAGCCATTGCCACCACTGTTACCACTATGATGGTGTCAAATATGAACTGGAGAGAGTGAGGCTGGCACGCGCGTGTGTGTGTGTGTGTGTGTGTGTGTGTGTGTGTGTGACAGCAGGGAGGTCACATGGCTTGTAAGTGGTTACTCTATTATCCAGATATTTAGGTGTCTGTCTGTCAATCATCAATACATGTCAAATCCATGAATGAATGAACGAATGAATGAGTGAAACAATACAGTGTAGGTCACTTCTTACCTGACAGTCTATCACGCGGGTATTTTCTCTTTTTAAAAATTTAAATTCTTTATTGTTTAAAGTATCACATATGTCTCCTTCCCCCTCCTCCCCATTGATCTCTCTCCCACCCCCCGCACATGCCCTCAGCCCCTACTGTCCGTGTCCATTGGTTAGGCTCAGAGGCAAGCACTTAAGTCCTTTGGTTGGTCTCTTACCCACCCAAGGTGGTATTTTCTTTGTCCTTTGACACCAACATTCAAACGGGCTCCACTGAACAGCTTCCAAGTCATGCTTAACAGGTCAATGCAAGAATGGTCTCAGCAGATATCTGTGGGCTCTAGGGCCCCACAGACGTTTGGGAGAGCTCACTGCTATCTCCCCTTGGCAGAGCCTGGATGAGGCTCCCACACCCTCATTGAAACAGATGTTCTGAGCCCCAGTGCTCACCTGATAAGATAGTGTCCTTTGTCACTCTGGGGGTTTTGATGGCCCTTGTTCCTCTTCCCCCCTCACTTCCTTTTATGCTCTTTTTGTCTTTCTTTAGAACATTGTTTTTCTTTTTCTTTTGGCTTCAAATCTTTAAAAAAAAAATAATTCTTTGTTCTTGCCGAGACCGGTTTGGCTCAATGGATAGAGCGTCAGCTTGGGGACTGAAGGGTCCCGGGTTCAATTCCGGTCAAGGGCATGCACCTTGGTTGTGGGCATATCCCCAGTAGGGGGTGTGTAAGAGGCAGCTGATCGATGACTCTCTCTCATCGATGTTTCTAACTATTTCTCTCCCTTCATCTCTATACAAAATCAATAAAATATATTAAAAAATAATTCTTTGTTCTTGAAAGTATTATCTATGTCCCCTTATTACCTCCATTGACCCCTTCCAGTCCGCTCCAGCCCCACAGCCCCAGGCCCTCTTCCGTCCCATTGTCTGTGTCCATGGGCCATGCATCTATGCATACAAAGGTCCTTGGTTGATCACCACCCACCCACCCCCCTCCCCTGCCTTCCCTCCGAGATCCCGCACTTTGTTCCACGCTTCCGTTTCTCTGGATCCACTCCAGAACATTGTTGTTACGGAAGCCTATGCCTTTATGAGCTCCTAGAGAGGGATAAAGGGAGAGTGGGTGGCCCAAGGCGGGGTGGTTGTGTCTCCTGGGCCTGGAGGTGATGGAGAACTCGCCCAGGTCATGGCTGATCATCATCTTGGGCTCAACTTCTACCTGGTGGAAGGTCTTGCTGTTGTACACGCCCACCAGGCAGAGTGTGGTCCAGGGCAGGATGGGCAGGTGCCATAGTGACATCTTCACTACCTGGGGCTTCTCCCTGGGCAGGGCCTCCTGCCTGGGCGGGGCCTCTCACTGGGCGGGGCTTCTCATTGGGTTGGGCCTCTCACTGGACAGGGCCTCTCACTGGGCGGGGCTTCTCACTGGACAAGGCCTCTCACTGGGCGGGGCTTCTCATTGGGTTGGGCCTCTCACTGGACAGGGCCTCTCACTGGGCGGGGCTTCTCACTGGACAAGGCCTCTCACTGGGCGGGGCTTCTCATTGGGTTGGGCCTCTCACTGGACAGGGCCTCTCACTGGGCGGGGCTTCTCACTGGACAAGGCCTCTCACTGGACAGAGCCTCTCACTGGGCGGGGCCTCCTGTCTGGGCGGGGTTCTCACTGGACAGGGCCTCTCACTGGACAGAGCCTCTCACTGGGCGGGGCCTCCTGTCTGGGCGGGGTTCTCACTGGACAGAGCCTCTCACTGGACAGAGCCTCTCACTGGGCGGGGCCTCTCACTGGGCGGGGCCTCCTGTCTGGGCGGGGTTCTCACTGGACAGAGCCTCTCACTGGGCAGGGCCTCTCACTGGGCGGGGCCTCCTGCAGGTTTTGCGCAGGCGCCTCAGCAGCCAGTGCGGCGGCTCGGCTACGTCAGCAGGCCAGCCTTCCCTGTCCCCGGGTCACCTGTTCCCAGGAAGAGTCCAGCCGCAGGTCAAGGTCAACGCCGCCCGGTAGGTGAACTTGCACACGGTCCGTGTCACCTTCTGCTCCACTCCCGCCACCTGTCGCGCTGTTCCGAAAGGACATTTTAAAAATCACTAAACGGTGTTCACACGGGGCAGACACGTGTATGAGGCCTCTGCGGTAATTCCAAACCACAGAGGAGAGCGTGCTTACGAACATAATCACCCTGTTCCCATTATGCATTTCGGACTTCAATTTTCTTCCATTTTTAAAAAAAATATATTTTATTGATTTTTTACAGAAAGGAAGGAAGAGGGATAGAGAGCTAGAAACATCGATGAGAGAGAATCATCCATCAGCTGCCTCCTGCACACCCCCCACTGGGGATGTGCCCGCAACCAAGGTACATGCCCTTGACCGGAATCGAACCCGGAACCTTTCAGTCCGCAGGCCGACGCTCTATCCACTGAGCCAAACCGGTTTCGGCTTTTATTCAATTTTTTTAAAATTTTTATTAAGGTATTACATGTGTACATATCTTCCCATTGCTCCCCCCACCCCCATACATGCCCTCACCCCCCAGTGTCTTGTGTCCACATTGGTTATGCTTATACGCATGCATGTAAGTCCTTCGGTTAATCTTCAATTTTCTTTTTTATTTAAAAATTAAAAAAAAAAAAACTTGTCAATTTCGGTTGGCATTCAGTATTCTATTAGCTTCAGGTGTACAGCAGAGCAGTTAGACATTTAATTAGGTGACCAGATGTCCCGCTTTTGGCGTGACAGTCCCGATTTTTAACAATTTTGTCTTGCATCCCGATTTTTAACAATTTTTAAAAAGTCCTGATTTTTGGAAAGAATGCATGACAAGCTAGGGAACGGTGGGAGAATGGGAAGAGAATAGATGGTTTTCGGCGGCCATGTGGCTATTTAGCCAGGATATGAGCTTTATATTATTTTTGTTCATTTTATAATGTTAAACTTTAATAATAGCAAATGGTTGAGAACTGATTATCGAGAACTGCTTATCAAAGTTCGCACGGTTGATCGGTTGTTAGCATTCGACCACCATTGTTTGGACTTCATGAACAATGGCATTTTTTGGGATGAGCAACGACGAAAACATTGTGTAACTGTCTCTCAGATGATACACATCGTACTGCGTGCTAGTAAGCTAATTAAACAAGTGATGTCGTTACAAATCAGCTATTCAGATAATTTAGGTAATTTATTTATTTATTTTTTAAATACATAAGTTTTCTTAAAATTAGCAGACAGTACTCGTATTATTTATATTTTATAGTGGCGGCAAAAAGTCTAGCGCCGCCACGACTTTTTGAAAGTGACGCTACTATACGTAATTATTTATTTATTTATTATATTTGTAAATTGTACTTATGTTGAAATTAAAAAAATATTACAATACTATTTTTGCGTTCTATGAAAATTTTTGTTGCTCCATATAGACCAATTTTTAAAAATATATTTTTTATTGATTTTTTTACAGAGAGGAGGAGAGAGGGATAGAGAGCTAGAAACTTCGATGAGAGAGAAACATCAACCAGCTGCCTCTTACACACCCCCTATCGGGGATGTGCCCACAACCAACAACCAATGTACATGCCCTTGACTGGAATCAAACCGGGGACTTTTCAGTCCACAGACTGACGCTCTACCACTGAGCCAAACCGGTTTTGGCCATATAGACCAATTTTTTAATCAGGAACACCCCACCCCCCCCTCCAGTCAGTGGTGTCCCGCTTTACCATTGTTAAAATCTGGTCACCTTACAACTTATATAACTTAGGAAGTGACCCCCCCCCCCCCCCCCCCGGCCCTCATACATTGTTGACTCACCTGGCACCTGCACAGTTATGGAAATATTATTGATTGTATTCCCTGTGGTGTATTTTACATCCCTGTCATTATTTTGTAACTGCCTATTTGTTCTCCGTAACCCCTCCACCTCTTTCATCCATCCCCCAACCCCCTCCTCACCTGCCAACCATCAGTTTTCAGCTTGCTTTTTAAAATTAACGCTATATTCTGGCTGTCTTTCCATGTTAGGATGTAAAGGTCTACTCCTTTTGTATTGTATAACTATCTAGTGTTCCGTTGTACAGCTGTCTTAACTTAAACATCGACTCGCCTGTTGAGGAATTTACTTCCTTTAGAAAACCACGTGGACTATTATTCATTTTTTAAAATTGATTTCAGAGAGGAAGGGAGAGGGAAAGAGAGATAGAAACATCAATGATGAGAGAGAATTATTGATCGGCTGCCTCCTGCACGCCCCCTACTGGGGATCCAGCCGTGACCTCCTGGTTCTTGGGGGGACACTCAACCACTGAGCCACACCAGGCCGGCAATCACGTGGCCTTTCAATTCCTTTGACATTACTCTCACACTTGATGGGTACTGTGTGTGTATATGGATTTGGAATTTAATGCCATTAGAATACTTATTATATATATATATATATATTTGCACCCAATTTTCCATAATGAGTATGTGATACTTATATAAGGGTCTTGGTTGGTTTAAAACAATGGCACTTGTTTCACAAATGTTTTGCTCAGTTCTTAATTCCAGTGGTACTTACTGTATTCTATGCCTCATCCCTTCAATAGGTAGTATCTTCCTTGAGAACATGGATTGTATTTTTTAAAAATATATTTTATTGATTTGTTACAGAGAGGAAGGGAGAGAGATAGTTAGAAACATCAATGAGACAGTCATCGATCAGCTGCCTCCTGCACGCCCCCTAGACACATGCCCTTGATTGGAATCGAACCCGGGACTCTTCAGTCCGCAGGCTGACGCTCTATCCACTAAGCTAAACCGGTTTCGGCTGGATTGTAATTTTAATAATAATGTTGACTAAGCACCTCTGCGTGCCAGGTACTTGACATGTATATGTGATCTCACTTAACTCTCAGGAAACTCCTGGGCAGTCCATTCCCTCTTCTAGTAAGGAGGAAAAGAAAGCTCAGAGCTTTTAAATGATTCACTCAGCTCAGGTGCAGTGGGGGTGGGATTAGAACCCAGCTCTCGTATACTCCAGTGCCTGGCCCTTTTCCCTGCCCTGGGCTGTCCCCTGCTTTGAAATTCGCCTGCAACATCTAGGCCAGGGGTAGACACTCTATATACACTGAGTGGCCAGATTAATATGATCTCTGGACGCATAATCTGGCCACTCAGTGTACTTCTCCTAAGTACCTCATTTATTTGATATCAAAGACACTATAAATCATGCACCTGACCAGTTTTCCCCTTTGCACTGGCTGATAGAAAGCTCAGGGCAAATAGGTGATTGATCGCCAACAAAAGTTCTAGAATACTTTCGGTACCCATTTGAGATACAAATACACTGAGTGGCCAGATTATGGTGTGTTCAGAGATCATCATAATCCGGCCACTGTGTGTGTGTGTGTGTGTGTGTGTGTGTGTGTAATTGAGTCTGACAGAGAGCAGTACTTCCTCTAAAGACACATATCCCAAGTCAGTCTCCTCAAAGACCAAGCCTAGAGGCTATGCCCTGACCACGTGGGTCTCCACTAATACTTCTTTTCTTTACAGTATTATCGACCGAATCCTCTTCAGCACCTTGGACTTGAGACATTGCACCAGGGAAGGAGAATCGGCAACCGGGGATAAGGTAAAGTGGTTTCTGAAACCGGAAACATTTGCTCTACGACAGAGGGTGAAGCTCAGTAGTGGATGAGAGCAGATGACTGTGATGGAGCCCTGGTTATTGATATGGAAATGTGGGGGTGCCTATTCATGAACCCTCTTATCTAACAGTTGTTCATTAGAATTCATAATTGCCTTATTGTAAAAGAGGGCTTGCATTGGGAGCTGCTGAGGGAGCAAAAACTCTGGACTGCTTAATGTTTTGAACATGCTATTCCTTGGGACAAGGACCACACCTCATGGTGACATCATCCAGGCAACAAGTCATGTCTTGCAGTAGAGCCCTGGTCTTCCTCCTCTTCCTCTTCCTCTCCCCCCCCCCTCCTCCTCTCCTTTCTCCCTTTTCTCCTTCTCTCCTTCTCTTCTTCCTTCTCCTCCTTTCCCTTTGATGCTCTTCTTTTTTGAGAATCTCTAATTGTGTGAGATATACAGTAATCGGTCTTTAACTACAAGTTCTTATTTTATAAAATTCTAACGTAAGAAGGTTTATTTCTTAATGTCTTTTCAAGGTCTGGGAGAATTTGGATGCTAGAGCATGGAAAATGCATGCCAGCTCCTGTGGGGGTAATGTGGAAAAGAGAGGAGAGAGAGAGAGAGAGAGAGAGAGAGAGAGAGGGAGGGAGGGAGGGAGGGAGGGAGGGAGGGAGGGAGGGAGGGAGGGAGGGAGAGAGAGAGAGAGAGAGAGAGAGAGAGAGAGAGAGAGAGAGAGAGAGAGAGGGAGGGAGGGAGGAAAGAAACAGTCGACAGAGCAGAATTGGAGTTCTTTGCAAGGACTCCTTAGAAAAGATAAAAGTAAACGAGGGAAATTAACCCTGGCCTTGAGATTGCATGTGCGTTGATGGTGTGCCTGAGAGGAGCCAGGGCCAGGGAGGGCAGGGGCTGCGGAGGGCATGACTAGAAGGACAGAGGTGGTCAAAGGCTGGATCTTGGGAGTGGGTTTGGGAAACATTTGCTCAGCTAAGCACGGTTCCCACCTGTTACCCAAAGCTTCCTGCATTGCCATGTCAAATCCCAGAGCCCGCGGAACCCCTGAGCCTCCAGAAAGCCTGGGGGAGACCTGGGGTGGAGGTGGGGGGTCCTGGGAGGCAGCAGGTAAGGACTCCCAAGTCTTCACCTTTGGCTCAGGAACAAAAAATGCCTCACAGTGTGAGGCTTATCTGGCTCAGAAAACAAACAAAACGCAACATGAGTGAGCAGCTTGTTTTCCAAATTAGGGTGATCTAAGCATTTTCTGCACGCGTGCATGTGTGTGTGTGTGTGTGTGTGTGTATGTTACTTTTTGACAGAGAGAGAGAGAGAGAGAGAGAGAGAGAGAGAGAGAGAGAGAGAGAGAGATAGATTTCCTTTCCTCCCCTTTTTTCAGAGGATACGTTGGAATCAAAAACAGAAAAGTTTCCTCCCAGCTCCCCAACCCCTAAACCCCAACCCCCACCACCAAAAGAATGGCCACTTAGGGATTCAGGTCTTGATGTCATCCGGCTACTGAGCCAAAGTCAGTCGCTGCTGATCTCTTAGGCTTCTTTCTATATGAGAAGAGTAAAGCTGTGCTTTTTTCAAGATCCTGTTAGTAAGTTTTCTGTTACTTGAAGCTCAAAGCATTCCCAACTGATCCGTAGTGCCCTCATGTCCTTCTTCTCCCTTCACAAGCACGAGCCTGCTCAGAGAATCGATATTCACAATGGATAGCACCGTGTATATTGTTTCAGTTTTGTCTTGTATGTACTCTCATGCATTGCCAAATCACATTTTCAAGAATCATAATCTTTTCTTTCATATATATATATATATATATATATATATATATATATATATATATATATTGTTGATTTGGGAGAGAGAGGAAGGAAGAAGGAGGGAGAGAGAAACATGGATGTGAGAGAGAAGCATCCTTAGGCTGCCTCCTGTACACACCCAGACCAGGGATCGAACCCACAACCTGGGTTGTGCCCTGACCGGAATCAAACTGGTGACGTTTCGCTGCATGGGACAACCCTCAACCAACTGAGCTGTACTAGCCAGAGCAAGAATCATAATCTTCTCAATTGATTCCCATACTCTAGGCTAGGGGTGTCGAACTCAATCAGAGAAGGGGCCAAAATCTAAAATCCAGCCTAAATCACGGGCCGAATGGTTTACTGAACAGTCATAAACTGACAATGTCATAAACTGACAGCGGAGTGCAGTGATGACAGCGCGGTGCGGGCCACATTGCAAGGCCTGGCGGGCTGGATTTGGCCCGCAGGCCTTGTGTTTGACATATGTGCTCTAGGCTGTTCTACCGGAAATTACCTCTCAGTGTCTGATATTGTAAGAGAGCAAATATATTTTGTGAAAGTCAGGGAAAACCCTGCCTATGTTTTCATGGCCTTTAATAATAATTGGGGTTGAACAATTTCAGTCTAATTCCCCGTCGCATCCTAAAACTCCCCGATGGAGCCCTACATTAGCCAGGAAAAAGGGCCAGGTCCCAGGACATACAGTCTAGACCAGTGGTCGGCAAACTCATTAGTCAACAAAGCCAAATATCAATAGTTCAACGATTGAAATTTCTTTTGAGAGCAAAGTTTTAAAACTTAAACTATATAAGTAGGTGCATTGTTGTTAACTTAATTAGGGTACTCTTAAGCTGGCCTTTGCAAAAAACCCAAGGGGCCAAAGAGCCACCTGTGGCTTGAGAGCTGCAGTTTGCCAACCACTGTTCTAGGACCTTACCATGCATTACTTCATTTAATTACTCACCCCAGTTTTAAACACGAGGAGAGATGTAGGCTAAATCAGTTGTCAGAAGCTTGTAAGAGGCACCATTAAGATTGGAACTTGGTAGGGTTGATTTCAGGACTGCACTCTAACCACTGAACCACACTGCCTCTAAGGAAACAATAGAGTATACAGTACAAGATTTTGGCAAAAGCCCTGAAGACTTGACATAAGTCGTTGGAATGACTAAAGTTTGGGGAACACATGGACTTTGGAGTTAGACCGATCACAAATGCCACATGGGTTGCTAATCAATTGGGAATTTCTGGATACGTCACTTAATCTTTATTCAAAGGATAGAGAAAATGTGAAATGCTTATCATAGCCTAAGCTTTCAGTCATATTAATCTCTCTCCTTTCTGTAAATCTCAGGTTTTTTTAAAAAAATTCATAAGACATCAGGATTGGGTAATTAGATTAGAAAAAGTAACAGCAGTCAGTGCATGTAGATGTCTGTGAAAAATGCACATGAATGCCCAGCCAGTGTGGCTCAGAGGTTGAGCATTGACCTATGAAACAGGAGGTCATGGTTTGATACCTGGTTAGGGCACATGCCCAGGTTATAGGCTCGATCCCCCAGTGTGGGGCGTGCAGGAGGCAGCCGATCCATGGTTCTCTCTCATCATTGATGTTTCATGATGATCCATGATCCTCTGTCCCTCCCCTGTCCTTTCTGAAATCAATAAAAATATGTTAAAAAATTAAAAGTACACATGAATGACTTCTAGTTTCCTGGCCTCTCATGTTGACATTCTGACCTTTATGATCGCCAGGTGCCTTAAGAACAGACCCGTGTCTCCCACTGCCCATCAGTGGCCAGCACAGGGTCAGCATGGAGAATGTCATGGATGCTGGGCTCCCTACAAAGGCTGGGCAGCTAGAGAAGGTGCTGTGTTCCAATCAGAATAGAGGGAGTGGGCGATGGAGAGGGAGCTAGTGTCCTGAGGTCTGTCCCAGTCCTGGGGAGCATCAGAATTCATTTGTTTGCTCCGCGTTTCCATCGTCAAGCGAGGTTCTTGACCGGCAAGGTGTAACAGCGCCAGCTGAGGTTCAGAATGGGAAATGCCAATAGCAGCATTCTCCTGGTAAAATATTTCCAGGTTTTACAGCTTTGAACCCATTATCCCGGAGGGAATAATACAAATGGCTCCAGACTGTTTACTCAAGCGATTACAGTGGCATATGGTAAAGATAGGGCCGTTTTATTCTTCACCAATGATTAAACCTCTATGACTAACGCCGGGGCAATTGCATTTTCAGAAAAAAAAGTTTGATTTGCTAAGCATTGTGAAAATAGCCAGATGCCCTGATATAATAACTGAAAAGGAAATTTAATGCACCTTGATTGAAAAGGCTATAATTTTATAAGCCCTCCATCTCCCTTCATGAATATATGTGCCTTAAAAAAAATTGCCCTAGCTGGTTTGGCTCAGTGGATGGAGCATCGGCCTGCGGACTTAGGGGTCCTGGGTTTGATTCCTGTCAGCGGCACATGCCCAGGGTTGTAGGTTCAGTCCCCAGTGGGGGGCGTGTGAGAGGCAGTCAATCGATGATTCTCTCTCATCATTGATTTTTCTCTCTTTCTCCCTCTCCCTTTCTCTCTGAAATCAATAAAAATATATTAAAATTATACAAAAAAAAACCCCACAAGCAAACAAAAACCAACTTGCCTGGCTGGTATGGCTCAGTGGTTGAGTGTCAACCCATGAACCAAGCAGCCGATCAATGATTCTCTCTCATCATGGATGTTTCTATCTCTCCCTCCCTCCCTTCCTCTACCTGAAATTAAAAAAAAAAAAAAAAAAAAGAAAGAAGAGGAGTAAAGACGCCAGTGACTTGATAGCTGAGGAACAGTCGCTTGAGAGGGTCCCCCTATGGTGGTCTCTGTTTCGCTCAGAAGTGGGGGTACTTCCATTGAGAAGGTACAGCCATGAGCCACTTGGAATTCGAGAGGCATGAGGGATGAGCAGAGGGGAAGGCTGACTGAGATTTAAGGGCAGGACCAGTGTGAATAGGGAATGCCAGCTGAATGTCCGAGAGTGGGAACTTGAAGTTCAAGGTCGCAGAGGGGGAGCAGATTCAGTGGAAAGTGTGGGTCCTCAGGTTGGGTGGCAGCCGTGGAAGGCAGCTGAAGGTCGTCTGATTCAAGAAATTAAAGCATGGCCCTGGGATGGGTGATCCGCTTGCATGATGGAATTTACTGGGGCGATGGCAAGATGAGAAGCTGAACAGGTGCCCAAGTTTAACAAAACTGGCAAGAGAGAGACCAGGAGGTGGGCATCCAATAGGCTCGGGGACAATGAGCAGGTGGCAACTCCGGACAGCACAAGGTCACGCCACCGATGAGCAGCTGACCCTTGAACAGATGAGTTTGAATTGCGCTGGTCTGCGTGTCTGCAGGTGTTTTTCACTGGGGTCAGTGCCCTTCACCTGAGTTGTTCAAGGGTCAGTTGTCTCTCTGGTCTCCTGGGTGTTTGTACCTCCTTTTCGCTCATCCTGCACAACATTTCCAGAGTTCTCTTTACCAAGAGCAGATCCGCCTAGGCCATTTCCTGTCTCAGACCGCTTTACCTCGTTCCCATTGTCAACCAGGAAGAGTTTCAGCTTCTGACTGGAAATTCAAGTTCACCTTCCCTTCCCAGCCTTCACCGGCTTGAAGGGCTGTTTCTCTCTGAACGGCTGTCGTGTTGCATTTGAGTGTCTTTCCTGGCACTCGTGGCATCTGCTTGTTTTATACGTTTCTCCGTGTACACCTGATCTCACTGTTGCACAATCTTTAAAAAAATATATTTTATTGACTTTTTACAGAGAGGAAGGGAGAGGGAGAGTTAGAAACACTGTTGAGAGAGAAACATTGATCAGCTGCCTCCTGCACACCCCTGCTGGGGATGTGCCCGCAACCAAGGTACATGCCCTTGACCGGAATCCAACCTGGGACCCTTGAATCTGCAGGCTGATGCTCTATCCACTGAGCCAAACCAGTTAGGGCTAGTGCACAATCTTGAGTGCCAGGACGTTGTATTGGGCATCAGGCACATATATATGTAAAATGTTTCCAATAGCATGTTTACTGAATGTGGTAATACATATTGATTATAGGAAAATTTGAAACCACAGACACACCCCCCCCCCCTCCCCGCACACACATATAAAAGGAAAATAAAACTCGCCAGTAATTCTAGACTTAAGAGGAAAGATTGCTGACATATTAGCAGGTAACCTTCTAATTGAAGGCTTGCATTTTAGTACAGTCTGCTCGCGGCCACATCACCTCAATCCTTGGATATATGTTTGAATCACGTGAAAAGTTTTTATGGCTGGGTTTCACTCTCAAAGATTCTGATTTAAAATTGGTCTTAGGTGTGGCCAGGCCATGTTCTTGGAATAGTGTTCCAAGAACTTTCCAAGAATTGTAGCAAGTCATTGCACTTTCCAAACGATCACATGACATTGATAGACTTACTGCCTGCCTTTCTCCCTACTTCTAGGTGAGACAACGAAATTCCCAGAAATAAGTAATTTCCCAAAACAAGTGTTAAGTGATAGAGCCAGGCAACAAAACCCAGACATTCAGACACTAAGACATGATCACATTGAAGACTCAAAGCAATGCCATTTTTAAAATTCACCTTTTTTGTTTGCTTTCCAAGTATTTAGTTCGATTGCCTTCATTTCTCTTTGCTTGTAACTTTTATAGGGAGGTGACATTTAGCAGGGGGCAAGTCAGCCGAATGATGTGCCTTATATATTTTATTAGATGTTTGAACATGTCTTGAACTCTGGTTTCATAATCTCATAAAAGAAAGCCTTGCATTTGTTTAGGAGAAAAGTGTCCATGAATTTTCTGATTGGGTTTTAGTGTTTTGCTGTGACTACCCAGAGGCTAAAGTTCTCCTATAGTATTCCTGGAAATTCCTAACCTTATCTCTTGTATATTTAATTTTTTCTGAAGTCCCAGAAGGCTTTCAGGACATCAATTAGCAGCTTAAGCAGATTATAATCTGTTAGCTTCTTCCTTTTAAAAACATTTTTCAGCTCTGGTTCGTGTGGCTCAGTTGGTTGGGCATTGTCCGGTGCACTGAAGGTTGCCGGTTTGATTCTGGTCAGGGCACAAGCCTGGGTTGTGGAATAGATTCCTGGTGGGGGCATATAAGAGGCAGCCAGCCAATCAATGTATCGTACTCACATCAATGTTTCTCTCTCTCCCCGTCTCCTTTCCTTTGTTTCTAAAACAAAATACAAACAAAAAACATTTTCCAAACTAGAAATCGGTATTCATCAAGCTCAGTGCATATATTAGTACAACAATTGGTTTATAATCTTCCACATCAATGATGCAGGTATCAGTTATAAAAAATAGATTTTCCCAAGATTGTTCATAATGTACTTATAGCTGGTGGAGGGACACCTAAAGAAAGATGGAAAAGCAAAAAAGAACTGAAACTCTTCAGCATCTTAGGAAATTCATGCCACTTGTTCAGAGCTTATCACTGTTGACTTAAATTTCACTGGAAGAAATCTTTCCAAAAATGTAAAGCAATTACAAAAATAAATAAATAAATAAATAAATAAATAAATAAATAAATAAATAAAAATAAATAAAAAATAGAGAAATCTTTTCAATCCAGAACATGGCAGAGATTACTAGTTATCTGTCAGTGCCCATTCTCCTTTTTCTCCTTATGAATGCAGTGATTTTCTTTTAGAGCTTCAATATATTATTCTGTTGTCTTCTAGCTTTTATTGTTTCTGTTGAAATGTCAGCTGCTGTTCTAGTCTTTTGATGAGTCTTTCCTTTTATCCTCAAAAATTCCTCTTGAGATATTCTCATTGTCTTTGCTTTTCATCAGCTTTACTATAATGTACCAAGTGTGGATTAAAAAACTTGGGAGTTCATAGCCTTTGAATCAATCATTTGCAGTTTTCATCAGCCATTATCTCTTCAAATTTTGTTTCTGCTTTTTCTCCTCCTCTTTTATGAGTATTTATAATTTAAACCTTCTCACTGTGTACTATATATCTCTTGGGAAATCATCTATTTTCCACCAGAACTATATTCACATCATGGGCAATGATTTAGTTTTAACAATATATGATTTATTACATTAAAAGTAATGCCATCAATATGACTTTTTTTTGTTACTATTAAAGTTTTAGATGTGTTGATTGTATATTTTAGGAAATAAAATATATAACCTAATTTATGTTTTTATACATTCACTTAATATTATGAAAAATATAATAATATTTGTCATAATATTAAGTGAATGTATAAAACAATAACAAAGATAGAGCCATGATACACAACATTGGAAAAATTGGGAGAATAAAATGGAAGTCCTCAAAAATTTGTGTCCCCAAGTATAAAACATAGTAGTGTACTTTTGCGTTTGCTTATTTATTTATTTGTTGTTGTTTTTTTTAAATCTCTTTTTCTTTCTGGAAGAAAGAGAACTTTGTTTCTCTCCTCAGTGCCCTGAGCATTAACAGACTTCTGATTGTACAGAGGAGCTAACAGTGTGAGTCAAAAGAACTGCTATCCTGGCTAAAAGGACTGTGTGTGAGGGCTTCTCAGAGCCTTGTAGGCAGTAGCTCCTCCCAATAGCTCCTCCGGCTGCCTGGGTGACTGAACCTTGTAGACGCAGAATCCCAGCTTCCAGCTGCTTCCAATGGCTTCATTGCGTTCAGGAAGAGAGGGACTGCCCTTTGATTCTTAAAGAAACTCGGTGCCTTTTCCCACCACGATTACAGTTTTGTCATTCACCTATCCCTTTTCCGTGTGGATTTCCCTCAAGGAAAAAAAAATGAACAGGCTGCAGTGATTTATTCTGCTCCACTGAGACGGCAGAAGACTTTAAAAACAGGGACAACTCCATGATGCTGAGCAGGGATCTCTGTGTTGCTCCCTTCTATGTATTCATCTCCATTCTTGACTTCCTTAGCAAGGGGGGTGAGCCTACTTCTCAGTGCCAGGAGCCCCGAGGCGACTTCGGGAGACTTGAATCCAAATTGAACCTCATTTTCATAGACTTTGTAGACTGATTCTTTGGTGAGAAAGAAAAGGTTTCATGAAATTGGTTTTGGATGCTAGAAGATTATTTTTACCAGTAGGCTAGGACCTGTTTGGAAGTCTAGTTTATTCTAGCAAATAATAGATAATCACCAAGTCTTTCTTGAATGAATTCATGAATGAGTCTCTCATTCCCACGTGGTACTTTTCAAATGAACATGATTTTGGCATATGATTGACAGGGGGATGTACTTTTCTCACTGGGGCCATTTACAGGGAGATATCTCATGCCTTGAGAACCATTCACCCACACCTGAAATTTTTCACAACATGTGAATAAGGTAGAAAAATAGGTTTACACTCCTTAACAATAACCACATCTAGTAATACAGCGTTGGGGTCAACCATCTTTATCTCCTCCCTCCACAAATTAATAGCTGTCTCATTTCCAATCCAGTTGCCAGACACATAATAAACAAAAACTCCAGACAGAAAAAAAATGACTAGTTTCTCACAAGAAGACTTAAACAGATGAATTAGGTGCAAAGGAAAAAAGAAAAGTTGTTACCTTGTGCTGTGATATTAAAGATGAATGAGAACAAAGATAGACCCATGTTACACAGCATCAGAAAAATTGGGAGAATAAAACTCTGATGAGACTAAAGGCAAATTTATGAAAAGCATGTCATCGTTAAAAAAATGGTAAGCATTAAAAAAGAAAAAAAACAAAAAGGTAAAAAAAAAAAAAAAACTAAAAAAAAGAAACAAATAGTAAGCATATATGAAGTACTCCCTACAAACCAGTCACTGCCTGTCTTAAGTTGTTCCCTCCCAATGAGTCAATGAGGCAGATATTATTATGATCACTCATCCCCCTGTGACAGATGAGGACAACTGTGAGCTGCAGATAAGTGAAGTAATTTCCTTTAATATGTCCAGCTAGTGAGTGACAGAGCCAAGCTCTAATCCAAGGAGTCTAACTCCAATGCCCACACTCTTGACCTTGAGGCAATACTGCTTCTTAGAAGATGACTGTGCGTGTATCTCATGCTGTTTATCCTCAGGTTTCAACTGAAGACCCAACTCTCACAAATTACTGTGCTTTAAAACAAGAAATCAGAAAACCCTGGTCATTGCCAAAAGGGTCTTCCTTACCTTTATTATCTTTATTTTCAAGAGGATAAAAGGGTTTAGGAGGCAATGCCAGTGAAATACTTGGAGCTTTCTACCAGTTAAATACAGGGAGACTATTCTTGCGGGTGCATCTTGGCAGTTAGTATATATTAGGAAGGCACACAGAAAGGTACATGTAATAAGTGAAATGAGAAAACAGGTATAAGACACAGAGAAAACCAACCTCCTTACTCCCCCCAACCCCTCAAAAACCCCCCCACAAAACACAACCATTACTAGGGCACAGAGTTCATGGGCATGTACTTTTCACTCTATTATAGATTAGACTACATTTTTTTTTCTGTCAAAGATCAGCTAAAACAATGCCTACAAGGAATTATTTAATGAAACGGAAATATTTTTGTTAGTTTTGTTCCAAAAAAGACTACAAAAGGTTTCAGGTGATTGACTGAAATCCTGGCCATGAAGACCTAAGGTTTCAGAATATAGACAATTTCCAATCCACTCTCACTCGTTCCTAGACATTTTCAGTGTTTTAGTTTGTATTATCATTGAATTTCACTCAGAAAGTAAAGGATGCAGATGCCATTAAAAAAATTACCCCAAAGCAACAAATATCATAAATCAGACATTTCATTATATTAGAGGAAATAAAATTGTTATATATGGTTACTAATTACACCATGAGAAAATGGATATGCACTGCTATTTAGGTATTTGCTTTGATTTGCAAGGTGGCTAAGAACATTACCAAAGCATTTTGGTCAGAGGCTAAGGGAAAATAAGTCGTTGATAGTAGTAACAGCTGTAGGAGCACTCGATTAGGCAAGTGGTCGGCAAACTCATTAGTCAACAGAGCCAAATATCAACAGTACAACGACTGACATTTCTTTTCAGAGCCAAGTATTTTAAATTTAAACAACTTCTAATGCTACTTCTTCAAAATAGACTCACCCAGGTCGTGGTATTTTGTGGAAGAGCCACACTCACGGGGCCAAAGAGCCGCAGTTTGCCGACCACTGTATTAGGCAAATGAGCTCTTCTGAATTTCATGCTGACAATAATTCCATTACATTTTTTAAAATCGTTAGTTTCTCTGGGGCTGCCTGGAAGCTAAGTATTTTAAGAAGGGAATTTTCTTTTTTTAAAGAAGGCAGTTTTCAGTATGTAGTTATTCAGATGTCATTCACTAAGGTTTCAAACCATAAATATTTTAAAAATGAAACTGTCAATGAACTTACCCAGTAAGTTAATTCTCTTGTAGAATCAACAACACATTTGGTAATTATGTGAACATGCCATATGAAATGGAACTTAACTTGTTCACATGTTTTCGTTTTGTTTTTTTAAAAAATGTTTTATTGACTTTTTACAGAGAGGAAGGGAGAGGGAGAAGGAGCCAGAAACATCGATGAGAGAAACAGCAACCAACAGCCTCCTGCATACCCCCTACTGGGGATGTGCCCGCAACCTAGGTACATGCCCTTGACCAGAATCGAACCTGGGACCTCTCAGTCTGGAGGCTGACACTCTATCCACTGAGCCAAACCGGTTAGGGCAGTTTTTGTTTTCTTGATATCAAATTTTATATACAGCATCATGATAACTTGACATGAAACTAGCATGAAGATGCCATGGATTGTGAGTTCATTATTTTCCTACATGTATAAAACAGTTTAGAAACGAATATGAAATGCAACACATCTCTTTGCTAACCATCTTGTTTCTCTGCTTAGGAATCTGTCCTTTCCCATTAGGCATCTCATATCATTTGGAATAGTTTAGGGTGTTTTAAAAGCTAAAAATATTTAATTCTTTTTTTCATTTTTTATTAAGGTATTATATGTGTACATATCTTACCAATCTCCTCTCTCTCTCCCCTCCCCCATACATGCCCTTAATCCTTAACATAAATTCTCCCTTCATTTAGGCATGGTTGATTGTAACACTCTTGGTGAAACACAGGTATTCACACCTCCTCATTTCCTCTTCCGGGTCATCCTCTATTTAGGTTTATTTATTCCTAAGGTTTTGAATATATGCACCCTACAAATTGGATGGAGACCTTTAACATTTTTTTTTAAAGCACATTCTATGTTTTCTCATTCATGTTTTTGAGTTGAATATTGGAGCTGTACTTGGTGTTGTTCTGAAAATGTCTTAGGGGGAATGACGTGACTTGGCTAAAGAGAAAACAGACATGCAAGCCAATTTCTGTGACTAGAGAAGACACCACCTGTCCATTCCTCTTCCCCTCGGAATGTGTACCTGTATCCGCTCTGTGTTATTCTGCAGCTTGCTGATACGGAGCCTCATGTCCTGCACTACAACCTGATGCCCGAAGGCGTTAGAAGAAGTTTAAGTTTAAAAAATGTGGCTCTCAAAAGAAATTTCCATTGTTGTACTGTTGAAATTTGGCTCTGTTGACTAATGAGTTTGCCGACCACTGCCTTAGGGCGACAGGTTGTAGTGATTGGGAAGTTAAAGCAGCAACGAATCCCGAGCCTTCCTCTAATGCAGTGTTTCCCAAACTTCTCTCATGATGAGAATCACCTGGTGGAGTTGTTAAAACACAGATTCCTGAATCCCAACTAAGAAGTGCTAAACTAGAATTTTTGAGAACATATAGGTAAAATTGCATACCTAACTTAGTGCTCTGTATATAAAATCTGTCTTAGAGCACTAGTTAAGTATACAATTTTACCTATATGTTCCCAAAAATTCTAGTTTAGCACTTCTTAGTTGGGATTCAGGAATCTGTGTTTTAACAACTCCACCAGGTGATTCTCATCATGAGAGAAGTTTGGGAAACACTGCTCTAATGACTGGCAGCACCCCCTTATGTCCAGGAACTACGGTAGAATATACAACACACTAAGTCTTGTTTGAGTAAGAAGGGCTTTATCTTCGTGATGTCCCATTGCTGTCCTCAAAGACCCAACATCATCATTCTTGTTTTCTCTCCAGCCTTCCCAAGTCTGTTTTGTTTTTTTTTAAAGGCATTTGCTAGACTAATTAACACCAGATATAATGTGCTGAGTCTGAGTGTTCTGGTCCCAGGAATGCTGTAAAAAGGGATTGTTCTCAAAGTGTGGAATTTCTGGGACCACTGAGTCAGGACAGGAGGGCCAGCATCCTGGTGAGGTGAGTGAGGCCGAACAGTTCAAGGGCAGAGTCCAAATGTGTCTTTATTTTTATTATTACTTTTTAATTTTAATTTTTTAAGTATATTTTATTGATTTTTTTACAGAGAGGAGGAGAGAGGGATAGAGAGCTAGAAACGTCGACCAGCTGCCTCTTGCACACCGGGGATGTGCCCGCAACCAAGGTACATGCCCTTGACCGGAATCGAACCTGGGACCCTTCAGTCCGCAGACCGACGCTCTACCACTGAGCCAAACCGGTTTCGGCCTGTCTTTATTTTTAATGTCAACATTCAGCTCATCGTAGATTGCTTTTTACATTCATTTTATTTATTTATTTACATTTTATTGTTTTTTTTACAGAGAAGAAGGGAGAGGGATAGTTAGAAACATTGATGAGAGAGAAACATCGATCATGCCCGCAACCAAGGTACATGCCCTTGACCGGAATTGAACCTGGGACCCTTCAGTCCACAGGCTCTATCCACTGAGCCAAACCGGTTTCGGCTGCATTCATTTTTACTTTCTAAAATATTGCATCACCGTGCGGTTGATCTGGATGGGTAAGTGTTTTGATCCCCCTTTTCCGTCCTGCCCCCCCCAGGCGGGCGAGTGTCTTGCCTGCCTTGCCCGCGCCCTGACCCACTTAGCAGGGAGCAGTCCTGAGTCCCAGACGTCACACCACCACGTTGCCGCCCAGTCACCTCCCGGCTGAACCCGGTGACCACCGGTGACTCGCAGGTTCACGTGTACATCCGAGGTGCCCAGAGCAAGGGAGCCGACCTGGAGGCGTGCCACCGGCCCAGTGATGTTGGAAGGGTTTAATGGGTTCATGTAACCAGGGAGGAGGAGGTCCCTGGGTTCAAGGGATCGTAAAGCCATAAAGTTACGGAACATTCGCACGGCTCTCACCGTATTGCCGTGTTATCTTAGAGCTGGAATGATCTTTGCAGTGACTGTTCATAACATTTCTAACTGTTGGCATTTTTTTTGTGTGTGTGTGTTTGTGTATGTGTGTGTGGGGGATAAAACAGATGTAACCAGGCATCTCCGAAGGGCATAGGGTTTAATATTAACCTCCTAAACGGCAAGGATGGGTGCCAGGGCTCAGCACGCCCATGGTCAGACTGTTGCTAACCGTGAAGATGGAGCAGAGTGACTAATATATAATATGTAAACAATCCTATATAATAAAAGGCTAATATGCAAATTGACCAAACAGTAGAATGACCCGTCGCTATTATGTGCACTGACCACCAGGGGGAAAGATGCTCAATGCAGGAGATGCTCCCTGGTGGTCAGTGCACTCCCACAGGGGGAGCACCACTCAGCCAGAAGCCGGGCTCATGGTTGGCGAGTGCAGTGACAATGGTATGAGCCTCTCCCACCTCCATGGCAGGGCTAAGGATGTCTGACTGATGGCCTAGGCGCGCTCCCTGTGGGGAGCAGGCCTAAGCTGTCAGTTGGACATCCTCCAAGGGCTCCTGGACTGCAAGAGGGCACAGACCGGGTTGAGGGACTGCCTCCTCCCTCTTTGCCTGTGTGCACGAATTTTGTGCACCGGGCCTTTACTTATTAAATATTAAGGGGAAAAGAGGAGCAAGGCAATCATGAGGGCTTTAAAACATCCCTTGTTGGATTAATTTTAATCATGTGAGACTAGATGGCCAATGGATTAGTTGGCCTGGGGACTTGGTAGGGGGGGGGTCATAAAGGAAACTTTGTCTTGAAAAAGTTTAAGTGTTTTACAGCTCAACTGCACATTTATTATTTATTAATTTAGTTAATTCTCATCTGAGGATATTTTTTCCATTGAATTTTTAGGGAGAGTGGGGAGAGAGAGGGAAAGACAGAAAGAAACATGGATGTGAGAGAAACACATGGATTGGTTGCCTCCTGCATGAGCCCCCACCAGGGCCCGGGCCAGGGAGGAGCCTGCAACCAAGGTACGTGCCCTTGACCAGAATCGAACCCGAGACCCCTTTGGTCCACAGGCCAATGCTCCTATTCACTGAGCCACACCGGCTAGGGCTGCACATTTAATTAGCTGCAACTATTGGAGTCTTCTCCCTCCCCTCTGGTGTCTGACAAAACTCTCAGTGTGTGCCCATTGACTCCTGGAGATGGTGGTGGGGACGCGTGGGCTTGAGAACGATATTTGAATCCTAAGTGCTGCCTTTTGGATCTTCTAATACTTATGCTCTGTCGTCGTGAATAGTGACTTCAGCCCTGCTGGATGCACACATGTATACAACTTACATTTTGATCCCATGTAACTAAATTAACCTAGCAACCAGGGTTTGCCAAAGCAAATACTGGGGGTAATAACACACTTGTGGACCTGAGGTGTGAGGCTCCCGCCTGATAACAGCCCCATAAAAGCGCTGGATCGGGATTACCCCTGAGGGAGAATCTCCCTGGGGCGCCTGCCTCCGCAGAAGGTGTTCCAGTTTTCCTGGAAGGAGGAGCACTCAGGTAGCAGGGACAGGAAGTGGGGCCTCATTCTCCTTGTCCCTTCTGTTCAATGACTCTCAGATATTTTCCAAGAGCTCCGAACAGCCTCCTGTACCAAAACCCATGGAGTAGCTGAGCCTCTTTGCAGAAGATTATTTAATTTAATTTATTTTAAATGTTCACTTAAAAAAAATATATATATATACAATATATATATATATATATATATATATATATATATATATATTATATTATATTATATTATATTATATTATATTATATTATATATATTGATTTCAGAGAGAGGAAGGGGGAGTGAGAGAGAGAGAAACATCAATGATGAGAGAGAATCATTGATCGGCTGCCTCCTTCATGCCCCCTATTGGGGATTGAGCCTTCAATCCAGGCATGTGCCCTTGACCAAAATTGAACCCGGGACCCTTCAATCCACAGGCCAATGCTCTATCCACTGAGCCAAACCTGCTAGGGCATGGAGGGTCATTTTAAGGGGCTTGGCTTTCCCTCCTATTTTGTGGCCACGGGACGAAGTTTGCACACCCAGCCACTGTGGAGTCAAAGAAGTAGGCTTGACTTCAGCACTTATGTCAGCCTGGTGACTTTGGGCAAGTTATTCAGCCTCAGTTTACCCCTCTGTGAACTGGGATAATAATGAGTCCTCCTTTATAGCTTACATTATGTAAAGTGCTTGGAAGGGTGCTTGGCAGAGAGTTTGTGCTTTATAATAATAGTAATACTAAATAAACATTACTTTGTTATCTATTTTTAAAAAATAATTTTTATTGATTTTAGAGAGGAAGGGAGAGGGAAAGCAATAGAAACATCAATGATGAGAGAAATCATCCATTAGTTGCCACCTGCATGCCTCCGATTGGGGATTGAGCCTGCAACCCACACTTGTGCCCTGACCTGGAATCGAACCGTGACCTCCTAGTTCCTAGGCTGACACTCAACCACTGAGCTATGCTGGCCGGGGAATACTTTGCTATCTATTAATGTTATATTAATAATCTATAATAATACACAATACTAATTATTGTTAGTTTTATTATTTATCTGGAGCCTCTGGAAGCTCAAGGCTCTTCTGTCGCTTTCACTCCTGACCTAGTCACCATCCTACAACTCATCCTTCAGTTTTTCTTCAAATGAACTTCTCCAAGGAAGGCCTTTCACCCTCCTTTCTCCTGCACACAGTGCAATTGACCTCACAGCCAGTGAACCACCAACTCAAACCTGATTTGACTGCCATGTGGGGGCTCTTTACAGCCCTGCCTCAACCACCTTCTCCAAACTCATGGCAGAGGGAAGATGTGTCTCAAGTTGGAGGGTTTCTCTGTTTCAGAGATAGTAGCACCCTCTACTGGGCGATTTGTATTCTGAATAAAGCTGAGATCAGCCTTCTAGACTTAGGAAAGTTAAATAATCTTTTTTTTTTTTTTTTTTTTAAATATACTTTTATTGATTTTTTACAGAGAGGAAGGGAGAGGGATAGAGAGTTAGAAACATCGTTGAGAGAGATACATCGATCAGCTGCCTCCTGCACACCTCCTACTGGGGATGTGCCCGCAACCCAGGTACATGCCCTTGACTGGAATCGAACCTGGGACCTTTCAGTCCTCAGGCCAACGCTCTGTCCACTGAGCCAAATCAGTTAGGGTTAAACTATCTTTTATACCATCCAAGGCTGAGGCTCTCCACCCCCAGCTACACATGAGCATCACATGGAGAGCGACAGTGCAGGTTCTTGGGCTCCACCCCAGGATCCGAGTCATTGGTTACTATTGGGATCTTCGTGGAAGCAAGGCCTCTGGGTTCCCAGTCCTGGTTCTTCCGAAGGCTGTTCTTAGTGTCCAAAGCTTCCCTCTGGAACCCGACTCTGGAGTCTCCCATCAGGGCCTGCCTCTCCCTTTCCTTTCTGCCTGTTAGCAAAATGGCTTTTTCTGTGTCTCCTTCTCTCTCAGAAATCGATGCAATTGGAAAGCAATAGGTTAAAATAAGCATGCACATTGAAAAAAAACCCTCAACTCTAAATGATAAAGTTTGAAATGAAATGGGTTAAATCATAAAATTAGAAGTTGGTGAACATGAGAATGGAATCAGTCAATGCAGAGGGTTTTGAAAGGGAAAAGCAAAACTTTCACATCTGCTCCCCTGTGCCCAACCCCAATCCTCCATTCCCAGCAGTTGGACTGTCCCTTTAAGATGGGTTTGAACACCACCTATCCTCTTTAAAAAATACATCTATCTATCTATCTATCTGTCTGTCTGTCTGTCTGTCTGTCTGCCTGCCTGCCTGCCTGCCTGCCTGCCTGCTTATCTATCTATCTACCTGCCTGCCTGCCAATCTATCTACCTAAAAGCCTAAGTGAGCGTTCAACCGATTGACCGGTAGCTATGATGCACACTGACCATTAGGGGGCAGACACTCAACTCACAGGCATGGAAACATGGAACAGACTGATAAATCTCAGGGGGAAGAGGGAAAAGAGAAGGGGGAGGGCAGGAAGAGATCTTATATGCATTCTAGAAGATCTTATATGCATACCAAAGATCTTATATGCATACTAGAGGCCCAGTGCACAGATTCGTGCACTGGTGGGGTCCCTCAGCCTGGCCACGTGCATTGGGCCGAAACCAGCAATCTGACATCCCGAGGGGTCCTGGATTGAGAGAGGGTGTAGGCCATGCCAAGGGACCCCATTGGTGCACGTGCACTGGGCCTCTGTTGAGATATAATTGGCATTAGCACCTATTCAAAGCAAGCACACAATTGGATAGGTTCCTCCAAACCCGAGGAACCATCACTACATGAACACATCTCTCACTTCCCAAAATGTCAACGCAGGATCACCGCTTGGGACTTGCAGTTCGACACATACTTTGATGCATTTCACTGCTTTTAAACACAACACACGCAGACTGTTCCCCATTCCAGATCCCACTTCCAATACTCGAATGTGTATTTTCTATATGGCACTTTATTTAATTAAAAAAATTTTTTTTCCAATTACAGTTTACATTCAGTATTATTTTGTATTAGTTTCAGGTGTACAGTGTAGTGGCTAGGCACTCATATACTTTACAAAGTGTTGCCTCAATATTTCAAGTACACACCTGGCACCACACTGAACTATTACAGTATTATTGACTGTATTTCCTATGCTGTAATCCACGCCCCATGACTATTCTGCAACTACCAATGTGTACTTCTCGGTCCCCTCCCCCCTCTCACCCAACGCCCCTCCTCCCCCCAACCTCCTCCCATCTGGCAACCATCAGTTTATTCTGTACTCTGTATTGTTGAGTCTGTTTCTATTTTGTTGGTTTATTTTTTTTAAAAAATATATATATTCTTATTGATTTCAGAGAAGAAGAGAGAGGAAGAGAGAGAGAGAAACATCAATGATGAGAATCATTGATCAGCTGCCTCCTGCACCAAGCCCCGCCCCTCCTCCCCCCATGGGGGATGGAGCTTGTAACTGGGCATGTGCCCTGACTAGGAATCAAACCATGACCTCCTGGTTCCAAGATCGTACCAGCTGGGCCACACCTGCCTTCTGACCTCTGGCAAGATCCCACTCTCCTCCTTGCAGGAAATGGGGAGGCGCCATGGGAATTGTGGGTATTCTCACACACCCTCCGCGGGGACCATGACCCGATTCCCCAGCTGCTCTTACAACGTGAGCCCTGGCGCTAAGTGCACCAGTGAAGTGAGAACGTCTAATTGCCCGGTCTCAGTTCCTACTCCGGGGAGCTGTAATGAAGGTTTGATCCTTCTCTGTGGGCCGAATCTTGGCACGAGGGCTTCCTGGAAATATAAAAACGTCACCTGGGCTTTTTTGCACTTAGGTAACTCCTGCTGGAGCAGCTTAGTTTGAGAGAAACCAGGAGACCCTTCTGGTCCAAGTCTTGCAAACCGTTTAACTCTTAAACGTGCACAGACCCCAGTAATGGTCCTTTTGCAGTTGATTAAATTTTCTAGGCACACAGCAAGTATTGCTTTATAAAACCCAGTTACATGCGAATGTTCTTCTCTGTTCCAAGTTTAGCACGAGGCATTTTCACTGCGTTGCTAGGAAATCCTGGAATTTTACATTGTTGGGTGGACAATTGGGGTTTTCAAAAGACATTGTAGGAGCCCTGGTTGGTGTTGTTTAGTGGTTAGAGTGTTAGCTCGAGCACTGAAGGGTTCAGGGTTCGATTCCTGGTCAAGGGCGTGTACCTCGGTTGCAGGCTCCATCCCTGGTCCTCATCAGGGTACATGTGTGAGGCAACCCATTGATGTCTCTCACATCGATGTTTTTCTCTCTGTGTCTCTCCTCGTCCCTTCTACTCTCACTAATAATAATAATAATAATAATAATAATGGGAAAATATCCTCAGGTGAAGATAAAAAAAAAAAAAAGCTTATTCTAGGGACAGAGCAAGGAGAGTACAAGGTTTGCCTGGTGACTTGTAGTGGCAGGAAATAAGGACATAATGAAGTTGGAAAATCGGCAGTGAATGTTATAACCAGTGATTAAAAGTTGATGAGGAAAGGTAAGCTAGTCTCCAAGTATTGACCTACCAAAAATATACAAAGGAGAAACAGGTAATTTTGTTTATAGTGACGAAACTTGGCACACATCTCTCAAGGATCAATGTTAATATCACCCAACATGGGAAAACCAATAACATGGGCTTCTGCAAGTAATTCACTAAGGACACCACGTCATGCCTGTGGTTTTCCTGTCTCCCAAATGCATCACGTGAATCACATCATGGAGGAATATCAAATAAGTCCAAATTGAAGGGCTTTCTGCAAAAGAACTGGCTTACCCCTCTCATAAATAGCACCATTGAAAGACACACACACATACACACACACACACACACACACACACACACACACGGCTAAGGAACTGTTTCACAGGGACTAAAGAGACATAACATTTTGTTATTGCATTTAAAAATAGGTATTTTAAATATATATTTTATTTTTTACAGAGAGGAAGGGAGAGGGAAAGAGAGTTGGAAACATAGATAAGAGAGAAACATTAATCAGCTGCCTCCTGCACACCCCCTACTGGAGATGTGCCCCCAACTAAGGTACATGCCCTTGACCAGTATTGAACCTGGAACCCTTCAGCCCGCAGGCCAATGCTCTATCCACTGAGCCAAATTGGTCAGGGCTAAAATATATATTTTTATTAATTTTAGAGAGGAAGAGAGAGGGAGAGAGAGATAGAAACATCATTGAGGAGAGAGAATCATTGATGGGCTGCCTCCTGCGTGCCCCCTGCTAGGGATGGAGCCTGCAACCGGGGCATGTGGCCTGACCAGGAATCGAACTGTGACCTCCTGGTTCATAGGTCAACACTCAACCACTGAGCCATGCTGTCCGGGCTGAAATAAATAAGTCTTGATTGAGAGAGGGGATGATGTTGGTGAAGTCCTCCCTACAGCTGGCGGAGCCCGGAGTGTTGAAATGTAGAGAGTAACTCTGGCCGGCTTCTCACAGAATAATTGGGAAGAGTTCCGCCTTTGGAAAGAGAATTTTCTCCATTTGGGGACATAAAACGGTAATGAGAGCAAGCACTTGGTAAATTCCGGAAATCAGCTTCAGCTTGGGAAATCCCCAAACGGAGTTTGTTTTGGGGGTTAGGGAACGATTTTCCAGGGCTGTCCTTTGGTGAAAGGAAACTTCTGATTTTCAGTCTTAAAGCTCCCAGGGGCGAATTCAAATTGCAGAAGAGGTCGAGATCTCCATGGGGATGGCTGGGAAAGCATTTGCATACTGTACACCAATTGCCTGCGGGCTGACGGGTTTTGCATTTTGGGGCCTGTGGACTTTTTTTGTTCATTTCCACCACTGAGTGAAAATATTCCCTAAATCAATTCTTAGGGAATGTGATGAAATAAGTGTAAACCAGATTAAACTTCCTGGATGAACTCTTCATCATATTTTAAAGGGGAGATACTATACTTAGAAAGAAATGAATCTCCCCAATACCCCTCCCCACTACGTAAAAGGTACCCCTATTCCTGCTCCTCTCTCTCTCTGAGGAGATGCAGATCGCCCCACACCACTTCCTGGCCTTTACTGACACCCTCCCACCCCCAGTAAAGCTCAGCTTAAGTAAATTGAAGCTCTTCGTCCTGTTTCCCATTGCTCCTTGCCTTGAACTTGACTCCAGGAGACCAAATGACTGGTAGGCGGGGCACACACCATGGTGTGAGACTCAGGCCCTGCCTCCTGCCGGAAGCACCCTTCTGTCATCCCTTCCTTTCCACCTGCTACATGTCAATTTCCATTCGTCTTCCCGGACCGAGCTTTCTGCAAGGAGACCTTCCCATCTGGTTGGCTCTTCTCCTTTTTTTTTTTTTTTTTTTTTTTTTTTAATATAATAAATGGCTAATATGCAAATCGACCAAACAGCGGACCCACTAGTCACAATGATGGGTGCTAACCAACAGGGGCCAGACTCTCAATGCAGGAGCTTCCCCCTGGTGGTCAGTGCGCCAGAAGCTGGGCTCATGGCTGGCGGGCACATTGGCAGTGGTGGAAGCCTCTCCCGCTTCTGCAGCAGTCAGACATTCCCTGAGGGCTCCTGAACTGCAAGAGGGTGCAGGCTGGACTGAGGGGAACCTCCCCCGTTCCCTTCACAAGTGCACGAATTTCGTGCACCGGGCCTCTAGTGTTCTCATATGACCTTGGATATACTGCAAAGATCACTTGGACTCTTGTATATAGAAATTATCTATTTCTACTCTCCTCATTCTCTACCTGCTGAAATTAAATTCTAAGTTCTTTGAGGGCAGGAAGCATATCTTATTTATATATATTTTTAATCCCGGTATCTTGAATATGGAAGATGCTTAGTCATTTTTGATGGACTCTTGAAGCTGAGTCTGATCTTGTCCTCAACTGGCTCAGGGCCCAGGGAGGAGACAGGGACTGAGGCAGTAGTGACAATCGAGGGTCTGGATGATGCGTGCACAGGAGATTGTTGGAACACAGCAGATGGGTCCCTACTTGGTATAGCTGATGTTGACATTGATACATCTACTTACAGCCTGCTTTTAGATGAGATTGTTATCATTGCTGCCACTAAGTTTGCTTTCTTTCTTTTCTTTTTTTTATTTTAAATTGAGTTTTATTGGGATGACACTGCTTCACAAAACCATACAGGTTTCGAGTGTACAATTCAACAAAGCATCATCTGCACACTGCATCGTGCACCCGTCACCCAAAGGTTTGGTTGATTTTGAAAATGTTTATCCTTTCGTGTGCTTCCTTCTTTCTAATTTTCTATGAGGCTTTGGGGTAAAAAAATAAAATAAAAAATAAGCATCTAACCATAGTATTATTCACTGATGGTATATGAAACCTACTGGATGAATTCCAAATGACTGTAATCCAAAGACTATGGTTAGATGCTTCTTTGGGGAAAGAAATGGAAAAAAACAAAAGAAAAAGAAAAAAATTAAAAAAAAATTGAACTAAGGAGTACTGCATGACATCATTCTTAATAAAACCACACGAAGGAGTCCAACTGGAAAGGTGGGTGACTCTGTAGTAACTGTGTGTGTGAGTACACCAGTGAGGTTAGGCGTGTCGGACGCACTTGGCAAGAGGGAGAGGTCTCACTTGCCTTTGTATTCATGTCTATGACGCTTATTATACCTGGGATTTAGAACAGAGGATAACTTAGTGAAACAGAAAGACGCTTGAGAAACTTAAAAGAGTGGAAATGTGTTTTTTTGTCATTTTCTCATCATATAATCTTGATCTGGCTCTGCCGATCTGATAGGCAGGGTGGGGGCAAGAGTAGGTTTAGAGTTGTTTGTATGGAAAACAACACAGTAATTAATACACAGTAATATAAGAATAAACTCTGTGCCCTAACTGGTTTGGCTCAGTGGACAGAGCGTCAGCCTGCAGACTGAAGGGTCCCAGGTTCGATTCCAGTCAAGGGCATGTGCCGTGGTTGTGGGCACATCCCCAGTAGAGGGTGTGCAGGAGGCAGCTGATCAATGTTTCTGACTCTCTATCCCTCTCCCTTCCTCTCTGAAAAAAAAAAAAAAAAAAAAAAAAAAAAAAATATATATATATATATATATATATATATATATATATATATATATATTTATTTATTTAAAAAAGAGAATCAAGTCTGTGTTTCGAGTACTTGCAACGGTAAACCTACTTTTGCCCAGCCTGTGTGATAATTGGTTTTCCCAGAGGTAATTCTGAGGCTTTGATAAAAAATAAATAAATAAATAAAAAATGCCGCTGCGTCTTCTAGTGTGATTAATGAAAATCTTCCTCTCCATAGATTGTCTGGGTCTTTAGAATGAGGATCTTCTCTCCCACATAAAAAAAAAAAATTCTGTGGTAATTAGACTATATTTAAATGTTTTTATTGATTGTAGAGAGACAGGAAGGGAAAGGGAGAGAGAGATAGAAATATCAATGATGAGAGAGAAACATTGATCGGCTGCCTCCTGCATTCCCCCAATTGGGGATTGAGCCTGCAACCTGGGCATGTGCCCTGATTGGGAATCGAACCAGTGACCTCTTGGTACATGGGATGGTGCTCTATTAACTGAGTTACACTGCCCGGTACAGACCACTTTTAATTACTCATTTTCTTTGTCCTGAAGTGACTTTTCAACCATTAAATGTAGTTTAAAATAAGTTCATAGTCCTTTTGGTATTAATCATGTTTCACATATTCTTTGAACAAAGCTATTCAAAAATTGGCAATCTGTGTATTTGTAAACCAGAACAGTCTATCCCCAGTCCTGCCATGTGACAGGGAGTTCCCACGTTCCTTTGGCTGTTACAGCCCATGTGAGACCCGAGGAGGGGATGGGATCCATCCTCAGACACATCTTAGCATTTGGAATCGCACAGATCCCGAAATTCAGAATTAAGACAGAATTTTAAAATCTGGTGTGGAAAGATGTGCCCACTGAGAATTCTACTGAGCTTGTTTATAGAAAATAAATACAAATTTTATTAAATGGAATGCATTTGCATTTATTTTCCCAAGTCACCACTAGCTTGCTTAGCTAAAGGCAAATAGAGGCAATGGCTTTTGGTGAGTATAACTTTTCTTTCTCTTAGAAATGCTTCTTTTTTGAAAAAAATTTTTTTTTGGAATCTAACCATGACGTCTTAGTTCATAGGTCAATGCTCAACCACTGAGCCATGCCAGCTGGGGTCTTAGAAATGCTTTTAAATAGGTGTGTGTGTGTGTGTGTGTGTGTGTGTGTGTGTGTGTGTGTTTGAGAGAGGGAGAGAAAGAGAGAGAGAGAGAGAGAGAGGGAGAGGGAGAGACACTAGATTTTGGCATCAGTTTACATGGTCAGTTGAAATGAGGCAGCTTTTATTTAAATATTCTTCTTGGCTGATTTGCATTTCATTGCCTGAGTAGGTGACTGCTTTGATGGGATAGTTTGTCAGCACACACAAGACTTACTGTAAGGCCAAGGCCTGATGATTAGGTTGGTAAAGATGACCCAGATCATTTATTACTTACACAGCAAGAGAAAAAACAGCTAAAGGTACTCAGTTCCCTGTGGTCCTTACCCAGCACACCAGCAAGGGCAACACGCACACAAAAGGGGCTGGACTACTGCAGTACAAGTAAGGGAACTCCCCTTGGCTGAGGAGCCAGTGCCAACCCGGGACTTGGTGGATTTATAGTTTGCATTTCTGCTTTGAGGGAGGCAGGTTCCTAGCCCCATGCCTGGCTAGGTCCTGGGAGGTGATGAGAGATGGTCTCCTGATGTCCTTACAGGAGTGGGCCATGACCTTGAAGCAGCTACTCCCAGGCCTCCCAGGCTCTTCTGTTCTGAGAAGATCATGAGATGTTCAGATGGGCTGTTTCAAGCTTTTACCTGCATGATCTGTGTGGATACATGGAAGGTCACCAGGGTACCATGGTGGTGCTGTTCTCCAAGGCCTGTGGTTGGCAAACTTTGCATCTCGAGAGCCACATGAGGCTCTTTCGCCCCTTAAGTGTGGCTCTTCCACAAAATACCTGGGTGAGTCTATGTTGAAGTGGTGTTAGAAGAAGTGTAAGTTTAAAAAATTTAGCTCTCAAAAGAAATTTCAATCATTGTACTGTTGATATTTGGCTCTGTTGACTAATGAGTTTGCCAACCACTGCCCTAGGCCATGCTTCACCCATGGTCAATTGGGAAAGACTGTAGCAGGGACTTTTAACTCCATTTCAAAGTTCTGACTTGTCCTGTTTGCCTGCTTTTCTCATAGTGTTTGGAGTGTATAGAGAAGTTTTCTTTTCTTTCTTTTTAAAATATATTTTTATTGATTTCAGAGAGGAAGGAAGAGGGAGAGAGAGAGATAGAAACATCCAGGACGAGAGAGAATTGTGTCTCTTACTGAGGATTGAGCCCACAATTTGGGCATGTGCTCTTGATTAGAATTAAACCTGGGACCTTTCAGTTCGAAGGCCTATGCTCTATCCCCTGAGCCAAACCAGCTAGTGCGAGAAGTTTCCTTGTGGGCAGATCTCAGTTACTGGCAAAGGGACCTGAGGTCTGTTGCACTTGACCTCCAGGGGACGCCCAGTTCATTAAAAGGCAGGGCTCTTTCCAAGCGCTTTGCTGCAGATTGGTGGTACTGTGCTTTCATTGGTAAGCACAGCCTAGCGGACTATGCATTTGAGCACTTCTACCATTTACTGCGGGGTGGCCTTGAACATGTCATCTAACCTCTATAGGCCTCCATTCCCTCATCTATAGGATGGGGACAATAGCATGCTGATAGGTGTACTCTGAAGAAGTACAGGTTAACATGTAGAATGGTGTCTGACACATAATAAACACCCAATACAAGTAGCCCTGGATGTTACTGAGTGTATATTGTGGTGCTGAGCTCTCTACTGAGCACTTGGATTAGGAAAGAAAGACAAGGAAAGGAGAACCCCAAACTTTGTTAATTTATCAGCGTTGAATGAACTGAACATGGACACATGTTCATGAAGATGTCAGTCAATGCACGTTGCCATGGGGATAGGATGGTCTTTGTAAAGAGACCACAGATCCATGGTCATCGGACTTCTCTTTTGGTTGGACTCTATGTAATCACAACTCTGAGTTGGCCCCATGATGTGTAGCTACAGGCAGACAGCAGCAGGAGACTCAGTAAAGGCCATCATCAGAGAGTACTGTCCACACAGTCTCTTTGTGTCATTGTCTTGGCCAGGAATGTTCAGTTTTCTCTCATAGTCCAGCCCGGGGTATGCCTGTACAACCAGTTTGATCATTTTGACAGAAGCAACTGGCCATTGAACATCCCTCTGGGATGTGTGCAGAGGACGCCTAACCTGGGTGTGTGGGGATAGAAAGTGAAGGCAGAGCCATTTTCCAAGTAGGAGCCCCTCAGTTGCCTGAAACCCAAGCACGCGGAAGGGACCAGACGCCCCTGTCTGGAGCTCTGTATTCAACTCGGGATCCAATTCTCAGTGGAAAATTAAAAACAAAGTCATTACTATATATTAGATTTATTAAAAATGCAACTATTACCAAGAGCCCGTGGGCATGTGTGGAAAATGCCGTAATTAAATTAAAGTAAATTAAATCCAGCAGCTAGAAGTAACATTTTCCACTAAGGAGGAGGAGGAGGAGGAGGAAAAAAAAAAAAAAAACCCGCAAGAGAATTCCAAACAAGAAAAGTACAAGAAGTGGCCAGGATTCTTCTAGGAGAAGGAAGATGTTATAACTGTGATTATTATTGCTGCCCTGAGATAATGGAAAAGTAATATGTAAATCTGGAACCAGATTGGAACTTTCCAGGCATCAGGAAATGATGTTTATTTGGAAGAAGGTGAATAACATGAAAGCCAGAAATGGAATAACTACTACGATAGACTTTATTTGTAGCGATTATTTGGAGTAATTATTCCAAGATCGCCTATCAGATCAGTGGGAAAGCAGGGCTCTTTTGAGGTCACCAAGGTCAGAGGAGGGTCAAATTGGCCAATGGCAGATTCAATGGTCATGTGGGCATGATAGGTGATGGGTAAGACTGGAACTTTAATTCTTTCTCTAGGAAAGTTTATGTTCCTTGTTTTCTTTTTCTTAAGATATATTTTTTATTGATTTCAGAGAGGAAGAAAGAGAGAGAGAGAGAGAGAGAGAGAGAGAGAGAGAGAGAGAGAGAGAGAGAGAGAGAAACATCAAAGATGAGAGAGAGTCATTGATCAGATGCCTCCTGCATGTCCCCTACTGGGGATCGAGCCCGCAACTCAGGCATGTGCCCTGACTGGGATTCAAACTGTGAATTCCTGGTTCATAGGTCGATGCTCAACCACTGAGCCACACTGGCTGGGTGTGTTCCTTGTTATCATCCACCCATAGTATGAGGATAGAGGAAAGAAGGCAGAGAGTCCATGGGATGAACCCCGGATGTATCTACATTTTGTCTTGCCCTTTTTGGAGATATGTTGCCACAAAAAGGTTGGATGCTTCCCACAATGGATCCTGGGCATACTCCCACATCCCATAGAACCGGAAGTTCCGAAACACTTTTCGGGGCAGAAGGCTTCTAGGTACTTGCATTGCTGGCCTGGAATCTGTGTGACCTGATTGGCTGGCTCCTTCGGGCAAGATCACATTGGCTATAACTGTGTTGCCTTTTCTAAACTTAGGACAGTTCAGGGGTATTATATATATATATATATATATATATATAATTTTTATTTTTTAAATTTTTTAAAATTTTTTTTAATTGATTTTTTACAGAGAGGAAGAGAGAGAGAGTTAGAAACGTCGATGAGAGGATCATCGATCAGCTACCTCTTGCACACCCCCTACTGGGGATGTGCCCACAACCTAGGTACATGCCCTTGACCAGAATTGAACCTGGGACCTTTCAGTCCGCAGGCCGACGCTCTATCCACTGAGCCAAACCGGTCTCGGAAGTTCAGGGGTATTTTTAACAAATGACGTGGCCAAGGCAGCTCGAGGGTGAGATCAGAAAGTACACTGAGTTCTTTGGGGGTAGCAGCTCCCTAAATGCATGGCCCAAGAGATTCCTTGGGAGCAGTAATGGAAGCCATTGATGTTCTGGAGGTTGGTGATTATGGGCCGTCTGGCTGACAGACATGTCCCATTAGTCTTGTATCGGAAGCTTTAGTTTTTCTCCCAAACCTGAGACATTTGTTACCCTTCTGAATTCCACCAAGGCTGTGTGTTTTTTCTATCCATTGAGTCAAACTGGTTAGGGCAAATTTAGGATATTTTTAATAGTGAGCTCATTAACTGTGGTTCTAGAACTCTTCAAGGACAGGAAGGTGGTGAATTCTGGTGTTGAGGCTTTGGGATGCGGCATCTCCATTGACACATCCCAAAGCTGTGTATGTGGATGAGTTAGATGGAGACGGTCAGAGCACAGCTTGACCACGACAGGTGTTTGACCGTGGCACCATGTGACTCCCCAGGCCAGCTACTCCGCTGCCTTCCCAGTCAGGTTGGAGGAAGGAGTTGGGGTGCAGTGGAGTTTGAGAAAGATCAATGTGGTATGGAGGGATGAGGTGAAGATGGATGGAGTAGCCCAGATAGCTTAGACACAGACTCCAGGCCGAGTGCTGAATGTGACAATGGGGATAGGTATTACTGCTGACTCACTGTCCTCGCTGTCATGTCTGCATGTCCAAGTTCAATAAGTATGACGAACCACTCTGCACCCTAAGCATGAATCATGTGTAATGGTTTTGATAGAGTGGGGAACAGAGATGACCTATGCAAGCAGGAGCTTAGTCTAAAAAATATGTGTATTTCCTTTGTAGTCGGCCTTTTATCCAAGATGTGAATATAGCTTTGACCATGGCCTCTTATTCTGTTTCTTAATCTAGGGAAAGAGGGACAGGATGGGAATGAAGAGCACAGAGTTGGGTCTAGATTTGAATCCCAAATCTATGATTTATTAGCTCTTTGAACTTGAGCATGTTGTTCAATTCTTTTCAGCCTTAGTTTTCTTATCTTTAAACTGAGCACAGTAACTGTACCTACTATATCTATCTATCTATCTATCTATGATCTATCTATTGTCTAGGATTAAATGAGGGGATGGATCAAAAGTGCTTTTCATTTTTCCTACAATAATCTGCAGTAGGAAACAGATTTTTATATTAGTAATTGGAGTACCAAGATGTACACATGGGAAGAGACACAAATAACTTTAACAAAAATGTCATGAGACAACACCCTTATTATGCACAACACACTATTTCCTGTTCAATTTCTTTTTACAATTTTATTTATTTTAATTTTATTATTTTTTAATGATTTTTTATTTTTTTCAATTATAGTTGACATTCAATATTATTTTATATTAGTTTCAGGTGTACAGCACTGTAGTCAGACATTTGTATGTACTCTAGTTCATATTTTAAAAAATCCTGGTCATGAGCCACTGAGTTAATTTTACAACCCATCAATGGGTCATGACCAATAGTTTGAAAAACACAGACTTAACACTTAGTACAATGACTGGCATACAGTCCTTGCTCTGTACGGAGTAAACATTGTATTTGGGAGGGGATGATGTCATATAATAGGTTTACTGAAGTATAATTCTTTGGCCAGAGGAAGTTATGTAATAAAACGCTAAAAGTTGCTTCATGAGAGTAGGATGAAGGTCGCCAATATGATAAAAGCACCTTTTTTTTTTTCCTTCCCCTTCTTCTGATTAATGCACAAAATTAAAAAAAAAAAGAAGGCAAAAGGTTAGAAAAATCAAAACATTTATCCTCTCTTCTTTAACACAATTCAATTTTTCTAACTGAAAGATTGTGTGCAGAATGGCTAATATTGACAACTTTGGATAATAAATACTCAAAGGGGGAAAATGCCAAGGAAGAGATGTAATTACATGTCCCAGAATTGTGACTATAACCCCAATATGAAAGGAAGAGGCTCAAAGTTTCCTACATACTTTTGAAGGAGAGACAGAGGGGAGGGAGCCAGACCATATAGAGAACCAAACCAGGGAAAAAGGATAGGAAGGGAGATGGTGCCAGTTTACATAAGAAGTCTAGAGACATAGGGGAATTTCTGGAGTTGCTAGCCTAGTGGGGAGTGAGTGCAGCGTTCATGGAAGGAGGGGCTTGCCAACCCACCAGGGTTGCTTTTCCTTCCCAGACATCAAAGGAATGGACCTTTCAGATCACCATTTAGAAAGCATAGGTGTGCCTGCTGCTGAGGAGACTGCATCTCATATACCCGAGGCATCAGACTTGCTGATCTGCCCCCTGAGAATCAGAGAAAGGGAGGAGAATCAGAGGAAGGCCATGGGGCTCAGAAAAGTGGCAGCTGCAGAGCCGTGGCCAGCACCAGCACCGGGAGGGGGCAATGAGTCCCCAGTGGGTTGAGTAAACCCTGCAAGATGTGGCTGATCTTGAGTCCTGTTGATGACACTCCATGTCAGAGGGCTGCCCACAGCATGAGGAGACCCCATCAGTAAGAAGCTTTGGATGGAATACTAGTGATGGGAGTTAGGAGGGCAGAAGAGATAGAGCTAGGGTAGCATTTCCCACTGGTTCCCATCAGTGAACCATGTAGTGAGGGGGTGCCTATGACATCCTACAGTCAACACACTCATGTACCCATGAAAGAGTTAGCTTTGTGCTCCAGCTCCACATGCCGAGACTTACTGGCCAGTCAAGGTTGGCGGAGACTTACTGGCTAGTCAAGGTTGGCTTAGACTCACTGACCAGTCAAGGTTGGCTGAAACTTACTGGCCAGTCAAGGTTGGCCGAGAGTCACTGGCCAGTCAAGATTGGCCGAGACTCACTGGCCAGTCAAGATTGGCCGAGACTCACTGGCCAGTCAAGGTTGGCCGAGACTCACTGGCCAGTCAAGGTTGGCCGAGACTTTCTGGCCAGTCAAGGTTGGGCTATCCTTAATGGTCAGTAAAGGTTGGGCGAAACTTTCTGGCCAGTCAAGATTGGCTGAGATTTACTGGCCAGTAAAGATTGGCTGAGACTCACTGGCCAGTTAAGGTTGGCCTAGACTCACTGGCCAGTCAAGGTAGGTCTAGACTCACTGGCCAGTCAAGGTTGGCCTAGACTCACTGGCCAGTTAAGGTTGGCCTAGACTCACTGGCCAGTTAAGGTTGGCCAAGAGAGAGGATTCCAATGACTTAAGTCAGGAGATGTTTGTCCTCCCCTCAACCCCAAGCCCCTTCCCTATTTCCACTGCCAAAGGATCTGGAATATGAAGATGGAGATGGTATGGAGATAAAAACAACAACAACAAAAAAAAAAACCAACAACAACCCACAGAGTTCTCTTCCTTCCCAACCCAAATCCTTCCAGCCACAGTTCAGACTCCCACTATGGAAGGGAACATTTTGAATCAGATATGAGCCCAGACTTATTAACAGAATGGGACTGAGTTTTAATAACTGCAAAGAACTGGAAAGTTATGGGACCTGCCCGAGGTGTTAAAGGATTTACTATTGTGCAGGGAAGGAAGATTTGACAGAGTGTGAATGAAAAGAGCGTGATTAAAAATTAAAAAAAATATATTTTTTTGTTTGTTTCCCATTGATTCGAAATTCCAATTCCTCAATACGCTGGTTGCAAAATAAATGGAAAACAGAGTGACCGATCTTATTATGGTGTCAAATCAAGTATCGTTTCCTTTCTTGCACAATGTTTTGTTTTTCCTAGATTTAATAAAATTTTGATTATTTTTTGGTTTGCTTAGGTTTATTATTGACATGTCGCCCATTGAACCCCAACCATTTTCTCCAATTGCCAAAATCTCTCGGTATATTGAAATAGAGAATATGTCCTATCAAATTCGCCCTTTTGAAAGGGGGCTTTTTAAAAGCCCCTCTGACTTGCTTCAAGTTGAACTGGTCATGTGATCTTACAAGAACATTTTTTTGGGGTTTTCTCCTTGTCATAGATCTGTTTTCTGGATTCCAGCTCTTACTTTTCTTTTATTTTACTACTTTGTTTTGGTGGATCCCTTTCTCCAACAACTTCTGAAAAATATTGTTTGGGAGTCAATTTTTGCGATTTTGCGTATAAAAAAATGTTTTGTAGTCTTTCTGTGGTGGTTTGTTTGCCAATAGCTTCAATCACTCCCCATACCTATATTCAGACCCTTCAAGTGGTGAAAGAACTTCAAACCAAGCTGGGCAGGGATTCGTTGAGGGGACTGTGCATACTAGAAGAGAAGAATCTGGTAAATACCTGTAAACATGTAGCTAGTTATAAAGGAAAAGAGTAATAAGATTTGTTTTCTCCAAATAAAACTAGGATCAATGATGATTAGCTACAGTGAGGCAGATTTTAGCTATAGGTACAGAAGTCTTCTCTGATGATCTTTGAATTGCCTGCAAAAGGACCATTCTGGGGCATTGGAAGTAATTAACGAGCAGCAATGCTGGAGGTAGGATTCAAACCATCTCATCTTCTGATGAGATGACCATCAAGGTTTAAAATCCGGAGATGCGCCGAAACCGGTTTGGCTCAATGGATAGAGCGTCGGTCTGCGGACTGAAGGGTCCTGGGTTCGATTCCGGTCAAGGGCATGTAGCTTGGTTGCAGGCACATCCCCAGTAGGGGGTGTGCAGGATGCAGCTGGTTGATGATTCTCTCTCATCGATGTTTCTAACTCTCTATCCCTCTCCCTTCCTCTCTGTGAAAAAATCAATAAAATAAATTTAAAAAATAAAATAAAATCTGGAGATGCTAGGATTCTATTCATTGGGCAAACAGCCTATTCGGAGAAGCAGCTCCAATTCCTTAGATTTAGTCATCTGGAAAGGTCATTGAGCCATTTCCTTGGTTGCAATTACATCTGTGTCCCAACCAATGAAACAGTTTAAAATTTTCCTCCTCCCCACCTCTGGTGCTCCCTTGGACGGCCTCCAAATGTCAACATCTTAGACTCTTAGGCTTATGAACATTCAGGGTTAAATGAACAGTGAACGATTGTTTTTTATTTTATTTTAAATATTTTTATTGATTTTTTTTACAGAGAGGAAGGGAGAGGGATAGAGTGTTAGAAACATGGATGAGAGAGAAACATTGATCAGTTGCCTCCTACATGCCCCCTACTGGGGATGGAGCCCACAACCAAAGTACATGCCCTTGACATGAATCGAACCTGGGACCCTTCAGTCCACAGGCCAACACTCTATCCACTGAGCCAAACCGGTTTTGGCTGTCAGTAAAATCTTAAAAGAAAGCCGAGGTGGCCATAACTCGACATGACCACAGGAGGGTAGCAGAGTCTACAGAATGAGAAAAAGACCAGCCTGAAAACAAACTCCTCTTTGTTGGCCAAGTGGCCAAATCATCAAATGATCTGAAAAACCTGGCCACTTGTAGGAATAGAGAGGCATCAGGCACTCCCTGACCCTGCTGGCCAGCGTGACCATCAGAGGGAACCGAGGACTTCTGGGCTCCAGCTCTCCAAGCTGTGATCTCTGGCAAGTCGGTGACCCCGGCTGCGTCTCCCTCCTTTGTGAGATGGGCCTGGGGTCGCCATCAGCCAGGCTCCCTGTGGGACTTCATACAGCAGCATGGACGAGCACCTGCGCTGGGCTCCTCCTGGGCTCTTCTCCTTGCCCTACGCCATGCTTCGCTTTCTTCAGCACCAGCTTTCCTCCTCCAGGAAGCCTTCCAGGTTTCCTGATTCTGGTTCCCAGAATCCCTTTCTTCCCACCTCTGATCATCCTCCTCACGTTGTGTTCTAAGTATTTATTTCCAAGTGTGTGTCCTTCTCGTCAGGGCAGCTATTTTATGTCTCTATACCAGGTATTCTACTCTTCTTCCCCTGTCTTTCTTCCTTTCTTCCTTCCTTTTCTTTTCTTTTTTCTTTTCTTTTCTTTTCTTTTCTTTTTTCTTTTCTTTTCTTTTCTTTTCTTTTCTCTTTTCTTTTCTTTTCTTTTCTCTTGTCTTGTCTTGCCTTGCCTTCCTTCCTTCCTTCCTTCCTTCCTTCCTTCCTTCCTTCCTTCCTTCCTTTCAAAAATATTTTTTATTGATTTCAGAGAGGAAGGGAGAATAGAAATATCAATGGATCATTGATCGTCTGCCTCCTGCACACCCCACACTGGGCATTAAGCCCACAACCCAGGCATGTGCCCGGAAACTGAACCGTGGTCTCCTGGTTCATAGGTCAATGCTTACCCACTGAGCCACACCAGCCGGGCCCTTTCTTTATCCATTTGTACAGCTTGTTGGTCCAAGAACAGGCATAGGCATTAGGGTCCCTGCTGACATGGATTTTGCAGATCTGATAAGGTTTTGGTTAAACGACTAGTAGTGAAAGGCGATGCATAACAGCCACATGGTTATTTACCAAACTCGGCAAATAGCGTGATGTCAAAGGATTGGGAAGGCGCACCTCATTTAGCACATGTTGGGGTTCATAAACTGCTGGTGGTAAAGTTTAAGAAAGGCATTTTTAAAGCGAGAGAAAATCTAGACAAGGGGACTTGTTTTTTCATTTCATTAGGAATGGCAGGTGAAAGGGATTTCAAAATCACGATAAAATTGGGAAGGGCCATCCCAGCTGTTCGGAGGGTAGGACCTGAGCTCCTTACTAGAAACAAGAGGCATGCTGTCAGTACCACATGGAACGCTGTTGACCGAAGACCAAAGGTAACCCCGGGCCCCGAAAATCCCTAGGGAACGGTGGCTGTCCCTGGGATCATGATCATCCTTCGTTCTTTGTGTTTGTATTCAAGTTCAATCGCTGCCCACAGTGAGGACCTGTCTTAGAGGAGGTGCCTGCAAATTCCTGGGATGGTGGTGGGCTACTCAGGGACATGGCTGTGCTTGTGGTGTGGCCTGAGTTCTGGGAGCTTGACTCCATCAGCTCTCTCTCGTATCTGGGAAGGAGAAGCATGCGGGTGTGGGGTGGGGTGGCCAGGTTGCCACCAAGGTGTGGTGCTGTCCTGCTCACTTCCTGTTTAAAACTGGTGATGAGTCCGCCATTCGTTCATTTATCTGAGCAGATGAGCTCTTAAAATTTTATCTTGGGCAGAAGCCGGTTTGGCTCATGGTAGAGCGTCGGTCTGCGGACTGAAAGGTCCCAGGTTCGATTCCGGTCAAGGGCATGTACCTTGGTTGCAGGTATACCCCCTGTGGGGGGTGTGCAAGAGGCAGCTGGTTGATGTTTCTCTCTCATCGACGTTTCTAACTCTCTATCCCTCTCCCTTTCTCTCTGTTAAAAATCAATAAAATACATTTTAAAAAAATTTATCTTGGGAAGAGGCAGAGTCCCATCGCTGTTTTCCTGGCTCACAGATAACGTGCTGGGCCAAGGAAGACCAAGGAAGGAAAGACGTTTAGATTCAAGCACGGGTGAGTATCATGCTGCATACACAGAAATGCAACCAATAAGCCAGTTTTTAGAAATAACCATGAGCACCAACATGTTGTGGGTCTGAGTCTGTGCAGGGCGTCCTGCGAGAATTGTCTGAATTCAGAGGTACCTGGAGGTGGCACCCCACTGGGAGGGCCAGTCCTGATGTCCTGTGTGTGGCTGGATGCCCTCAGTGCTCAGTGGCTTTCCTGGCAGGAGAGAGGGCTGGGAGGCATTGAGGTTTTCATGTCTATTGATGGTGGACTCAGTCAGGGTTGTGCCTTCCAGGCTGAAATTCCTTTCTTCCTTTTTTAAAAAAAATATTTTTGTTGAGTTCAGAGAGGAAGGGAGAGGGGGAGAGAGATAGAAACATCCATGATGAGAGAGAATCATGAATCGACTGCCCCCTGCACGCCCCACACCTGGGATAGAGCCCACAACTTGGGCCTGTGCCCTGACTGGGAATCGAACCATGACCTCCTGGTTCACAGGTCAATGCTCAACCCCTGAAGCCACAGTGGCCAGGCCCGAGCTGAAATTTCCAGAAGATTGGAGATTGTGTGTGTGGTGGGGGCCCCTGGTTATTCTCAGTCATTCTGGAGAAGCAGGAAGGACACCATTTACCCTCTCGTTGGATTTTCCAACATGTGGCGGAGTGGGTGTGCCGCTGTCATCGCCAACAGACAGCCTTCCCCTTGGCCAGCGGCTCCTGTGTGTAGGAGGCGGAAAGCCTCGTTCTCTCTGGGGGATGATGGATTCAGGCGCCAGGACTCAGCCGGGACAGGGCGGGTCCCCAGGAGGGAGAGACCTTGGACTGGCTGGGGTCTGTTTACTCAGAGCCTCGAGTTCCAGCTGATCACCAAGTGGAGGCAAAGGACACCCCAGAAAGCTGTGTCAGGGGAGGCCTGGTGATAACCTCAGTATAGAAAAGGTCCCGGAGCCCTAGCCGGTGTGGCTCAGTGGATAGACTAGAGCACATGTGTCAAACACAAGGCCCGCGGGCCAAATCCAGCCCGCCAGGCCTTGCAATGTGGCCCGCACCGCGCTGTCATCACTGCACTCCACTGTCAGTTTATGACATTGTCAGTTTATGACTGTTCAGTAAACCATTCGGCCCGCGATTTAGGCTGGATTTTAGATTTTGGCCCCTTCTCTGATTGAGTTCGACATCCCTAGACTAGAGCATCAGCCTGTGGACTTATGGGTCCTGGTTTTGATTCTGGTCAAGGGCACATGCCCAGGTGGCGTGCTCCATCCCCAGTACGGAGGTGTGCAGAAGGCAGCTGATCAATGATTCTCATCATTGATGAGTCTATCTCTCTCTCTCCCTTCCTCTCTGAAATCAATAACATAAATAAAATAAAAAGTCATCAGACCATTAAAAAAAGAAAGAAAGAAAAGGCTCCGGAGAATTGTCGGATCCTAAAGGAGCCTACGCTGAAGGTTTATTTGTGACTCTTTCAGCAAAATGACATTATTAGTCACATTCAATGAAGGCGACCGATTTTAATGAGGGTTTTACAATTTTATTTCTATTGCAGATTTAAAAGTTTATCTTAGTGTGTAGTTCCACATCAATACTTGTACCTATCTGACCGGGGCTTGTATATATTTAGGTCGAAATACAACTTTAGGGAGGCTGCAAGGTTACGAGGTGATAGGAAATCTCCAGCTTGTATGCGGTCCATGATTGACCCGAAGCGTCATTTTTCCATGCGGGACTGTAGGTGCGAAATTCGGACACAAAGGGACCCGCCTGGTGGCTTCTCCTCAGGGTGGGGCTTTAGGAAGGAGCTTTGCAAATCTGTGTGACTCGCAGGAAGCTCCTTGTAGGTGCTGGCCATGGAATTGGGCATCTAACGTGTCAGAAAAGAGGAAAAACCTACTGAGTTGAAGGTGGGAGAGACACAGTAGGAGGACATTGGGCAGATAGGTAGCAGGACTTCTGTATGTTTTTGAATCCATCTTTGCTGGTTATTTCCAGACTCCTCTACAGCAAAATGCCGGTCTGGGTTCCCTCCTAGCATTTCAGCTTCGATAGGCTCTGAAATGACTTTGCAGGTGGCAGAGCTAAAAAAAAAAAAATTATGCCTCCCTTCTGCCCCCCATAAAAATACCTCTTTAATTTATGCCTTTCCATCATCTTGTATCGCTCTCCAAAAAAATGAACCGTGTGCATAAAGACACTGCGACCACTGTGCCGAGCGGGTCAGGGGGAGCCGGCTCCGTGCAGGAATGAAGCTGTTTGCTTCGTAGCCCCAGGCCTGGTGAATAGGTAGTATTTCATGTCAGCCCCTCGCGGGATCCCGACTGCCAATATCTAGACTTTGATGTGGTTTCCCCCTCCTGTGATGTAACTGGATCCCCTCCGCTGGGCCTGGGAGGCCATTTCTCCCACCATCACCCGTGGCTTGCAGCCCCTGAACCCGATCTGACTACCCCTCTGGTTTCCAGCAGTTCTCCCCGAAGGTTTATATTTCCTGCAAGAGCTACCTGGAGGGATGGGGGCTACAGCACATTCTGGCTTTACGTGTGTGCTGGAGTGCAGGGGAGGGGTAGGGGCTGGGGGGAGGCATGGGCTGTGGTTCAGCTCTCCGGATTGAGTTCTACTAACCATACTGACCCCAGTTTTTTGTGTTTGTTTTTTTTTTGGTTCATCAACATTGGCATAGAGCTTGTCTGTCTCTTTCATTTTTTAAAATTATTTATTTATTTTGTTTGTTAATCCTCACCCGAGGATATTTTTTCCATTGATGTTTAGAGAGAGTGGAAGGGAGAGGGAGAGACAGAGAGAAACATCGATGTGAGAGAGGGCACATTGATTGTTTGCCTCCTGCACACACCTTGACCAGGACTAGGGAACCTGCAACCAAGGCCCTTGATTGGAATCCTTCAGTCTAGTAGTCGGCAAACTGCAGCTCGAGAGCCACATGGAGCTCTTTGGCCCGTTGAGTGTGGCTCTTCCACAAAATGCCACGTGCCGGTGAGCATGTACAGTGCAATTGAAACTTCATGGCCCATGCGCAAAAGTCGGTTTTCGGCTCTCAAAAGAAATTTCAATCGTTGTACTGTTGATATTTGGCTCTGTTGACTAATGAGTTTGCCGACCACCACTTCAGTCCATGGGCCGACACTATGCACTGAGCCAAACCGGCTAGGGCTCTTTTGTTTTCACTAGAGGACATTTGTCTTACCAGTTATTTCCCTGTTTGATTGCTGAAGAAAATGGGTGTTTTATGAATGATAGTAGAATATTTTTTCCCCCAGAAGTTACAAACGTGAATTCTCTTCTGTCCCATCTTGTCCCAAGGCCAATTGTGAGAAATGGTTTTTACTGAGGATTTTCTGAGAGGTTGCAGTAGGCATTTCGCACCTCATTTTCCCGTTGAGTTAAGCCACTCCAGCACAAAGCTGTATTTCTGCATGTTTTGGCCTCTTGCATTGATGCTTGTACTAACTTTCACTATGATATTAGGTCGCCAGCCCACAGTGAAAGATACAGGGACAACGGTATAAAACTTACTATATCTATTATAATTATACATGTAGTGTGCTTCTTACCAGGGCAAAACCCAAGAAAACAAACAAGGAAATAGATTCTCTCATATCTCAGTATCGGGGAAAATGTGCTGCTCCCAAACTGTTTTTTTTTTTTTTTTTTTAAGAAAAACAGTTTCATCATAGATATGAATAAAATCTCATTGGATTGGTCGCTGCTGATTTGAAATTCATTGTAGTTTGTACATGTGCTTTTGACCTTGAAGCAAGTATGGGCATGCCTTGGAACGTAGTCTCATGGTACGTCAAAACGTCTTCAGCTGGCTTATCATCGTGGCCTCTGTTTTTTTTTTTGCATTTGATCTGTAAATGCTCATTTGGTCCAGCTGGTGTGGTTCAGTTGCTTGAGCGTCGCCCCAAACACCCAAAGGTTGTAGGTTCAATCAATTCCCTCCCTGTCAGGGCACGTGCCTGGTTGTGGGCCTGATTCTAATAGGGGGCATGCAGGAGGCATGTGATGTTTCTCTCCCATCGATGTGTCTGTCTTTCTCTCTCTCTCTCCCTCTTCCTTCCTCTCTCTCTCTCAAACCAATAAAAACACGAAATAAATAAGTGCCCATTTGTTTTGTAGCTGATGAGAGTCTGGAGAAAGCAAAGGGTACTTATTTGAAAACACTTTGCACTTTGGAGGTTCTTTGCATGGACCACTTTTCACACTAGGTGGCAGGAGTGGACTGTGGCTGCTTCTGGGGGGGAAAGGGAGAGGACAGCTAAGTGGCTGTTGCCATGGGCCCTGGAAGTCCGGCTCTGGTGCAGTGAGTGAGTGTGTGGCTCTGGAGATGGTCAGTGATTCTGAGCCTCCAACCCCACACGTGTTACATTAGTTGGCTGCCTCCTGCATGCCCCCTGCTGTGCCCAAGAGATGGAATAGGGGCACCTTCTTCCTTTTTTATTAATTTCAGAGAGAAAGAAAGAGAGAGAGAGATTGATAGAAACATCAATGATGAGAGAGAATCATTGATCGGCTGCCTCCTGCACGCCCCCTACCGGGGACCAAGCCCACAACTCGGGCATGTGCCCTGACTGGGAATTGAACTGTGACCTCCTGGTCCATAGGTCGACACTCAACCATTGAGCCATACTGGCTGGCCTTCTTTTTCCTCTTATGAAAGTAAACAGAGTCGCATTTAATAAATAACAAGAGAGATGAGAAGTTACAAACCATTGTGCACCCCAAATCTGCCTGCTCCTGATGCACCGTGGACACCCCCAATCCTGTCGCTGCCAATGCTGCTCCCCATGGCGATGCTAGGGGCCGGTTAGTTGGGTTCCCCTGGAGTCCTGCTCACCTCCTCGATGGTTTCCGCTGTGTGGTCCGAGTGGTGAGGTGGCATAAAGCCTGGGCAGGGGGCACACGGCCTCCTCCTTAGCACTGCCTTTGTCTGAGGGAAGTCAATCCCACTAGTCCTGAACCCCCTCCCCTATGAAACAGGGATAATACAGCACTTATTTCAGAGCACGGTTTGGAGAATTAAAGGCGATGATACATGGACAGGATTTGACACATGGTGAGTGTATACAGTATGTTGTTACTTGTCCTTGTTAACCTTGGACAAGTCAGACTCAGCTTCCTGACCGATAAAGCAATAGGTTTGAATAATAGGAAGTCCGAAGTCTTTTGTAGCCTCCAAAGTTTGAAAATGTTCGCACTGCGTGAATGTTTACGTCGCTTTCATGTCACGCGAAGGGTTTCACACATGGCTGGGCACATAATAGTTAATCCTGTGTTTATTAGATGCTTATTGAATTCTGGATAAATAGAAACTGTAAGGAGCTATTTCTTTTACATATAAGAAGATGATGAGGGCATAAGTAATATAATCTCTTTTACCCCCTCTTGTTCATTCATTTAATCATTACTTTAAAAATAATGAGCCCTGGCCGGTTTGGCTCAGTGAATAGAGCATTGGCCTGTGGACTGAAGGGTCTTGGGTTTGATTCCAGTCAAGGGTACATGCCCTGGTTGTGGGCATGATCCCCAGTGGGGGGCGTGCAGGAGGCAGCCAATCAATGATTCTCATCATTGATATTTTCATCTCTCTCTCTCTCTCTCTCTCTCTCTCTCTCTCTCTCTCTCTCTCTCTCTCCTTCCTCTCTGAAATCAATAAAAAATATATTTTAAAAAAATGAACACTTGCCCTGGTCAGCATTGCTCAGTGGTTAGAGCATCTGCCTGTGCACCGGAGGGTCGTGGGTTCAATTCCAAGGCAAGGGCAAGTATCTGAGTTGCAGGTTCAATCCCTGGCCCCGGTGGGGGCAGGGTCAGGAGGCAACCAATCAATGTGCCCCTCTCACATTGATATTCTGCTATTGATTGCACATCAAAAGGTAGACCAGTGTTCAGTCCAAGGATGCCAGCATCACCGTTGGTCTTGGGACCAATTAAGGGAGCTAAGGGCAGGTAGCAGCCATTCAGAAACTCTGAAATGGCAAAGTTGGGAAATTGGGTTTTGAAAGTGACTCACCCAAACATTTTCTTTCCAAACATCTGCAGGTTGTTAGCCTGATTTATTTTGAATTAAAAAATCTTTTTGAGCTGGCTGACAGCTTATTTTAATTCCCAGCTGTTAAAATGGTTCAGCCATCGGAATTAGGGGCCGGGCCATTGCGTTTGATGTGGTGGGAGCCGGTCCGGCCCTCGGGTACACCTGGGAAGCTGCCCCTTCTCATCGTGGCTCTCGTAGTTTTATTTCCTTCTGTTTAAGAGCTTGGGGCTTTGAGCTCTTTGTTTACGATCTCTGTGCTTGGGTCTTACAGGACTGGTGGCCAGGAGGGCTGATCTCATATTCCAGGCCGTGGTGGCTTCCATCCAGCACCTAGCGCTTTGTGGCTGCCTCAGATACTTTATGGGATGAGCTGGGGGAATCAACAGATACCCAGACAAGTTTATGTTTAATGAAGAGTGCCCCTTCCCTTCCCAAAATGTGCTGAGATAGATTTTCTGCTCAAAGCTGTGCTTTTTATAAATGTTTTCAAGATTTCTCTGTAGACTGTCGGCTTGGTGGGAGCCTTGGATTTAGTTCTTACTTTTTCCTGGTTGTGGGGGGAGCATCTCTCTCTCTCTCCCTCCCTCCCTCCCTCCCTCCCTCCCTCCCTCCCTCCCTCCCTCCCTCCCTCCCTCCCTCCCTCCCTCTCTCTCTCTCTCTCTCTCTCTCTCTCTCTCTCTCTCTGTAATTTTGGATAAGGGACCTGGGAACTCAGTCTCCTCTCTCCTGTCTCCCCCCCCCTCCCCCCCCCAAAAAAAAGTTATACCACCACCACCATCAGATAACCAGCACTACCATCAAGAATCCATTCCTCATCACCACTAACTCCCCCTAGCATACCATCCTGTCATTCATGTTATTGTTATGGTCTAATGTCCCCAAAGAGTCCTCTACACACTTTATTTCCCCATCTTCAGCTCTGCTGTGTGCCTCAGTTTGATCCCTTCCTTTGTGGTTCACTCCTACCACCCTGTTGAGACTGGGCTCTCAAAGTTCATTCCTGGCTATTTTATTTTATTTATTTGCATTTTAAATATATTTTTATTGATTTCAGAGAGTAAAGAAGAGGTAGAGAGAAATATAAATATCAATGATGAGAACAATTGATCAGCTGCCACCTAGAAGCCCCCTACTAAGGATCGAGCCCACAACCCCAGGCATATGCCCAGAATTGGACTGCGACCTCCTGGTCAACACTCAACCACTGAGTCACATTGGGTAGGCATTCATGACTCTTCAGTTGTTTCCCAGGACTCCTGTGACTTGACTTCACTTGTTCTTTGACCTCTGAGTTTCTGCTTTAAGGGAAATTTTAAAACAAAAAATTAGAATGATGAGTTGGGACATAAAATATTAGAGGTATGGATTTTGGGTTTTATTCAGTAGGCACTGGGGACCCAATTATGTTTTTAATCTGTGTTAAACTAAGCAGTAAGTTGATTCATCCATAGATGATGAAATGATCGAGGTGGAGAAAGATATTGAGGATATGATTTAGAATCCTAATAAAGAGAGCTGAGTATAAAGCAAAGATTAGAGAGAGATTGAAAGAGTCTAATAGATAAGACATGAGGATTGATAACAGGTGGAGGGAAGGTGGCAGGAAAGCCATGTCCTTCTTTAATTTTGACCTTTACTTTTGACCTTCGTTGTTTCTCTAATTTTGAAATGTCCTTTCTTGGTCATCTGATTAGTGAACTTCACACTTTTTTTTTCCTTTTCTTTTTTTCTCACTTCTTATCAGGGACTCTTTTACATTAGTATTTTCATAAAAACTTTTTTGATCATCCCTGGTAGATATTGCCTCTGATTTCTAAGAATTCTGTAGGACTTCAGATCTCTTACCTCATATCCCATTGTTTTAGGTGGATGAACTATTCCGTCAGGTTTTAAATAGATGGCATATAATATATCTATTATATAGATATATTAAATGAAGTTACAGGAATAGCAAATTGAAAGAAGATTGATTAACACTACATGGTCTAATGACCATGTGAAGGGGCACACGTCATGGGTGATATACATCTGGATTTCTCTCTATCATGTTTTCACTCCTTTTTTTTTTCCAAAATATTTTAATTTGTGATAAAGTTTTAAAGTTGGGTTCTCAGGAGTTTTAGTTAGGAGAGAATGAATCAGAGGAACTTAACCAGTCGGTAAATGTGAACCTACTTTCCTTACTTCCCCATGAATTGAAAGAGGATGCTGGCTCTTCTCCCTGGAAATTTAAGAAAATTTTCTGTTGTGACTTTTAAGTTAAATAGTTCTCTACTCTTATGCCCTGAGAATCTTTCGGAGAAATTTATTCTTATGTGGCTGAATGCAACTGAATTTGTTTTCTTGAAAGGCTTATTCATACCCAACACAACAATTGTTTTTCCACTATGCTTTTCTTTTTCCAAAAAGTTCATGCTTTGACTCTTAAGAAAAATGTAATAGTGAGTGTTTGAGTAATGCACTCAGGCAATAAAAAAGTCTCTGTTTCTACTCTTCGGTTTTAAACGTGACTACATTTGATAATCACTTTAGAAGTGTGGCGTCATATCTCTCCCAGATGTAGTTGAGTTAGGAACGAGTTACATGGGGCGCTTTCCAAACGATACATTATGACACACCAGCACATTCATTTCTTTTTTTTTTTTTTAAATTCAGTACTTAAATTTTTTGTTTATGATTTTTAGAGGAAGAGGAAGGGAGAGAGAAACATGGCTTTGTTGTTCCACTTATTTATACATTCATTGGTTGATTCTTATATGCACCCTGACCAGGGAATCAAACCCCCAACCTTGGATGTCAGGATGATGCTCTAACCAACTGAGCTACTCAGCCAGGGTCATCTCATTTGTTTTCCTTCTTTCTCTCTGTTTATACATAATCTACTTTGCCTCTTTTCAATGATGAGTATACATAATGCTTTTCTTTCTTTATTTTCCCACTTCCTTTCACATTACAAATATGGTTTCACATTCAGAATTAATTAAAATGCATTTTTTTGGGGCAAAATACTAATTGCGGTAGCATCTTCAAAGATTCTGTTCAGGAGCTATAGGCCAGAGCAGTGGTCGGCAAACTGTGGCTCTTGAGCCACATGCGGCTCTTTGGCTCCTTGAGTGTGGCTCTTCAACAAAATACCACAGCCTGGGCAAGTCTGTTTTGAAGAAGTGGCATTAGAAGAAGTTCAAAAAATTTCCTCTCCAAAGAAATTTCAATCGTTGTACTGTTGATATTTGGCTCTGTTGACTAATGAGTTTGCCGACCACTGGGCAAGAGCATCATTTCTGTAACTATGCCCACCGGAGCTCTGCCTTCCATGACATCACCAGTTCCCAAGGACCTTGGCCCACTAGGGAGCAGCCATTACATTTACATAAGGAAGTCTCTTCCAACCCATCTCTTCTGAAGTGTTATTATAGGGCATGCACCCTAATAACTAGAACTCAGTGCCTATTACTGGGAGGGTTCTCTTAAGTTACCTCCCTCCATCACTTGGAACCTCTTGTTCTTGAGTTGTGACCATTTTTGCTTACTTCGGAGAATCCTCAGATAGCCTTCTGAAAAAGTACTCTAAACTAGCCTATCCGTGTGGTTCAGAGGTTGAGCATCATTCTATGGAACCAGGAGGTCATGGTTCGATTCCCGGTCAGGACATGTGCTGAATTTTGGGTTCCATTCCCAGAAGGAGGCCTGTGGGAGACAGCAGATCAATGATTCTCTCCCATCATTGATGTTTCTATCTCTCTCTCCCTCTCCCTTCCTCTCTGAAATCAATACAAATATATTTTTTAAAAAGGGAGTAAATTAAAAGTAACAAGCATTTAAAATGGTATTCAGGTATTTCATAAGGATTTGGACTAAATGACCCTAAAATTCTATACTTTGATGAAATGTGCTTCTATAATGTTTTACTCTGTTAAAGTGCCATATTTAAGATACAATAGAACTTTTTTTCTCTAAGTGTGCAGCTAATGGTGTGAATTTCCTTCTTTCTCATCTCTTCCCAGCCTTTCTCTTCCCCCTTTTGTGTAAACACTTGCTTTTCTAATGTGATGTTTAATTGTTCTGTGTTTGTTGCTTAAATAATGCAATAATTATGAGCAACTGGGCTGGCTATTGGCATTGTTTGCCAGTTATTATAAATAAGGAAACCAAGACACATGAAAATGTCAGACCTCATTAATAACAAGGTCCTGGTGGCTGTGTGTACCTCGAGGAGAAAGGAAGTAGACTGTTTTTTTTATGGCACTGTCCCAAGCCTATTAAGTACCTTTTATAATTTTATTAAAAATATTTTTATTATTTTTTATGTTTTCGTTTTTATTGATTTTAGAGACAGAAAGAGATAGGGATAGACAGTGATAAACATTGATGAGAGAGAAACATCGGCTGCTTCCTGCACACCCCCTACTGGGGATTGAGCCCACAACCGGGGCATGTGCCCCGACTGGGAATGGAACCAGTGACCTCTTGGTTCATGGGTCAATGCTCAACCACTGAGCAACACCGGCCAAGCCTGTCATTTCATTTTTTAAGATTTGATTCTCACTTGAATCATGGGAGATAAGCAGCATCATTCCAGGTTTGCAGGGAGGAAGAGAATAATTTGTCTTCTATCGCATTAACCTAGGTCCTTGGTCTGCAAACTGCGGCCACATGCGGCTCTTTGGCCCCTTGCGTGTGGCTCTTACACAATACCATGGCCTGGGTGAGTCTATTTCGAAGAAGTGGTGTTAGAAGAAGTTTAAGTTTTAAAAATTTGGCTCTCCAAAGAAATTTCAATCGTCGTACTGTTGATATTTGGCTCTGTTTACTAATGAGTTTGCCGACCACTGACCTAGAGGCAGAATAGGGCTTGCCTGGCTCTGGGTCTGTGCTTTTCCCACTGCACTGTGCTTTTGGGACCTGCAGTTCAGTTGTGTGGCTGCCCATTGAATCACAACAGGTTTTATTCTGATTCTGATGGGGAACAAACTATTAAAGTTACCAGCAGTTGGTTAGCGGCCGGGCCTAGCAGGGCAGGTGGACAACATTGCAACAGACCAGAAATAGCTATTTCAAGTGTTTCCCAACCCTCATCTGACACTGGCCTCCTGGGTCAGTCCTGATTTTTCTGCTCATCCCTCATTTCTTTCTTTTCAAGACTTGACTTACCCTAACCCCAGCCCTCGCTGCTGGTGGGAGCAGATACCAGATGTGAGAAACCGTAGAAACAGTTGGTAGGTGATTGTTCGGATGAGTTATGTTCTAAGTCTCTTGGTTGGAGGGCTGGGGTCTGAGAGCTGGGCTTCCGACCCGCTGAGCAAATAGCGTGATTGAAGTGGGGAGCGGGGAGTGGCCGACAATGGGGACTAATTTGTCCTTTAAGTTTAGCTAATGGTTTGCGAGGCTGGGAATACCTGCTGGAGACGGGTGGGGGATTCTCCTAGGAAACTGACTTCGCCCCATAAGCCTTTAGAAACCGTCTCCAGAAGCGAGACAAGTGGCTGAATTTAGGGACAAAGGAGATCCGCTGTGTGTGTGCCTGGGTCCGAGACCCCGGGCATTCCTGCCGGGATACAGCTTAGAGGTCTGTGCAGGGGGCAGGCGCTCACACTGAGTGATTTTCAAAGCTGGTCGAGGGCATTTGTCAGGCTGGGAAAAGCCAGGGACCCTTTCCCACGGTGTGGGACAACCTGAGGGGCTAGCCGCCTGCAAGGCCTGCTTGGCCCGCGAGCTGCAGATACCAACCCCGGGTGGAATACTAATGAAAGCCGGCACCTGCCTCCCCCCTCCTGCCAGTGGCCATGACAGCCCAGGATAAGGTGCCCGGGAGACCCCAGAGGGACAGGTGACACGAGGAGGCAGAAGCCTGTCTTGGGCCTGCCAGCTGCTTTGCGTTTCCACCTGGGACAGGGACCTTCTCTGGGAGGATGAAGAGGCAGTGGGACTGCCACACGATTTTATGGCTCCGTTTTCACTTTTCCAGATGCGAAGGGAGAGTCATAATGACCTTGCCCTATGTTTTGATAACATCCCTTGGGCAAGAGGAAGGGGAAACTCACAGCAGATAAACCCTGCAGTTCCCCGCTAGCATTGTCTCTGGCTCTGCAGCGTGGGGTGTTGAGTGATGCCATAGGCAGCTGGAAAGGCTCATTTATTTGACCTAATTATTCCCAGTGTAGACCTGACTCATCAGAGCGGGCTCTTCTTCAAAGGCAATGAAAGCCAGATTGTCTCCTTGGCAGCCGCAGAAAACAAATGCGAGCCACAGAATGGCTGTTAGATTAAAAAAAGGTGCAACTCGCGTTGGGGGCCAGCCGGTATTTAATGATGTTACCCAGAATAGAGGGCTGGAAAGAGATGGTGTCAACCTCTGACATTCTCGCTTTCTAAAAATGCTCTTAATAAAATTAACTTGCCCTTGGATGCCACGGACAAAAGTAACCACATGCTCAGAGCCATGGGAAAAGCGAACTTGTTGGTTGGGGTGATTGTATTAATACTTGACTAGCCTGGCCACATGGTTCAGTGGTGGAGCATCGACCTATGAACCAGAAGGTCACAGTTAGATTCCTGTTTGGGACATGTGCCCGGGTTGCAGGCTCAATCCTCAGTAGGGAGCATGTGGGAGGCAGCTGATCAATGATTCTCTCTCATCATTGGTGTTGCTATCTCTCTCTCCCTCTCCCTTCCTCTCTCAAATCAGTAAAAATATATTAAAACAAGCAGGCAAGCAAACAAACAAACATCAATGATGAGAGAGAATCATTGACTTCTTTCTACCAAAAAGTCTGTTGGGATTTTAATTGACATTTTGTTGATTCTGTAAATCATTTTCAGGAGAATTGATACTGCTTTTTAAAAAACATTTTATTGAATTTATTGGGATTACATTGATTAATTAAATAGGATTCAGGTGCACAAATCTATAATACATCATCTGGGTATTGTATGGTGTGTTCACCACCTATAGCCTACTTTCCTTCTGTCACCATTTATTCCTGTTTTACCCTCTTCTACCTGCTTCCACTGCCCTTTCCCAAGGTAACCACCATGCTGATGTCTGTGTCAATGAGTTTGTTTGTGTGTTGTTGTTGTTGTTTGCTTAATCCCTTTATTTCATCCAGTGCACCTAACTCTGTCATCTGTCAGTCTCTTCTCTGTGTCTAGGAGTCCGTTTCTGCTTTGTTTGCTTGCTTATTTTGTTCATTAGATCCCACAGGTCTTCTGACTCATGGTCATGTCAACTGGGAACCATTTGACAGTGAAAGGGGACACTGTGAATGATTACGCTGGGATAACCAGCACCAGCACCCAGCTGTTCTGGGCAGACTGGGGAGTGAGGTTATCTTATTGGTTGCCCTCTTATTACCCCATGCAGTGACATCTCATTAATCCTTTGATTCCCAGAACTCTCACCTACTCCTGTCACCTTCAAAGTGTATTACACTTCCAGTAGCATGAAGTTCATTCCCGACACCAAGCCATAACTAAAACCCTGAAGTCTCAGTATCCCAGTGACCATTTCCGGTGTGACAGCAGTGACAATGGGTTACCCTGAGAATTCAATCCCTAGCAAGAGTTAGGTAACAGATGTTCCCCACCCATAACCTACTGTCCTTTTTGGACATTCTCCTCACTTAGGAATTTCCCCAAGTCATATATTCCTCAACTTTGAAGGTCTACCCTGTTTCCCCAAAAATAAGACAGTGTCTTATATTAATTTTTTCTCCCAAAGTTGCGCTAGGTCTTATTTTCAGGGGATGTCTTATCTTTCCATGCGCTAGGTCTTATTTTTGGAGGATGTCTTATTTTCGGGGAAACACGGTAGTTCTGAAGGCACATTAGAAGGAAGGTGTTTTAAATAGTTTCTAAACATGCATCCCTCTGAATTAAGTAACAGGCGAGATGCCTAGTCCTACTGCTGGTGCATCCAAAGCCACCTGTAAGTCCCGACCATCCCGGGAAGGGCTTTCTTTGGAAGAGATAGAAGAACCGTGGTCCTCCGATATGCTTCTGGGTAGATCAAAAGCAAAGTTCATATAAAGTTGTTGGAAGACAACCCAAAATATATTATAGCAAAATATATAATATAAATATATTATAAAATCTGGATTCATTTTTTTCTTAGTATCATAGGCAGCGACCTCACACGAGACTTGAGGACGTGACCTTCCTGGCTCTCTGCTGTCATCCACTCACGGTCAGGTCTTGGGTGGAGTGAGGAAGGAGGTGGTCACTTTGAAGCCCTTTGCCATTCTTGTGAGCAGGAATTCAAGGGGCAAGGATGTTATTCAAGCATCTCGCAGCTTCGTTCTGTATGACCATGGCTTCCTGCGTGTGTCTTTCGTGCTATGCTCCTTCCCTGGGAGGCTCCAAGTCCATTCTGGTGGTCAAGATGATTATTAGGCGAGAGGGCTCAGGAGATCAAGGGCTCAGACCCAAGTCTCCCTAGAGCCAGGGAATCCTGCACACACAGAAAGCTGGCCAAGTCCTCAGATTGCCTCCTGGGCTCTCACCAGCTGGCTGGGACATGTGTGTTGTGCAGGGCCTGGGACATGGATGGCTACATAACAAGCCTGTCCCCAGCCTGGAAAGTTCCCCCGAGAGGCGCCCCCCCCCCCCCAATCTGAGAAGTCTCTCATTAGACTCTGGAATTGTTCCTCTATCTGGCTGCACCTCCCTTCACGGCCTGGTGTTTATCTTGAAGTCATTTATGAGCAATGGAGGGTTTTGCATGGTTGTAAAAGTTGGTTGTGGCGACCGTACCAGCCTGTTTGAGAAATGATTTTGTGCTTTGGTATGCTGGAATGCGGGCAGCTGGATGAGACTCATGGAGGGAGGTGATGGGCCAGCAAGCTGGGGCTCAGAGGGTGAGTTGGGTTGTTATTTATTTAAAAAAAATTTGATTGGTGCCCTGGCTGGTGTGGCTCAGTTGGTTGGAGCATCGTCCCCAGCACCAAAAGGGAGTGGGTTTGATTCTCAGTCAGGTCACATGCCCAGGTTGCAGGTTCAAACCCCAGGCCCCACCCAGTCAGCCTACATATTGAGAGGTAACTGATTCTGTCTCACATTGATGTTTCTCTCTCAAATAAAAAGAAAATACAAACTTTAATGGAGCACCTTCCATGGGCCATGCCCGGTTTTTGCTACTGTAATAGCCGGTTTGGTTCAGTGGATAGAGCGATGGCCTGCAGACTCAGGGGTCCCAGGTTTAATTCCTGGGGGGACCCTTGAGTCTGTAGGCCGATGCTCTATCCACTGAGCCAAACAAGTTAGGACAGGACAGGGTGCCTTAAACTTTTCTGTGCCATGGGCCTTTTTGGCCGTCTGGTGAAACCTATGGAAGTCTCTGAATAATGGTGTTAGAGGCACACCATAAAGCACACATGATTACAAAGGAAGCCAGTTATGATAACACAGCATGGTTGTCAAAATATCAAATGAATGCATCAGTGCTAAGTGCTAACTAAGTATGGAACATGTAACCATGGTCCGTGCCTGCTCGCAGCCCCTTCCCAGGGACACTGCCAGGATCCACGTGTCTGTATCCTCCCAGGAGCAGCTGCGTAAAGCTGGTGTGAAAAGATGACATCAGTGGAGCCATTGTAAAATATAAAATCGAGCCAGAGCCGGCATGTGAGAACTGCCTTTGGAATGTTTGAGCCAGGCAAAATCTTTGCACTGGGCCACAGCAACCACAGTGGCTTACAAAGAGCTGTTTGTCAAGCTAACAAGGCAGCAGGCTCCTGACCACAAAGACCAATGATCATGGACATTCTTTCTGAAGACAGAATCAGTCACCAGCCGTGTATCACTGAAGCTTTAACACCACTAGAAAGTTCTATTCATGTCATCATTTCCCTTCCTTTACTCATACACCTCTCCGCTCCTTGCCTTCCTCCTGTAATCACTCTTCGGGCTTCTGCCTAAATCTGTGCCCCCGAATTGCAATTTTGTGATTGCAAATAAACGCTCTTGGCCTCTGAGATGGGCTCTAAAAAAATCCTACATAATAATGATGTAATATACAAATGGTCATTGTGCTGTGAAGTGTAATGACCTAGCGCTTAAGGACCAGATCATGGATCAGCGGGAGGGTGGGCAGCAAGCTACATGCAAGCAGAAGAAAGCTACAAGAGGAGGAAGGACAGCAGGCTATGAGGGGGATCATGCAGGGGAGAGGAGGCGCAGAGGGAGCTATAGGTGGGCGGGACAGCGGGGGGGTGGGGGGGAGAAAGGGAGAGAACTAGAGTGCTGCATCGAGCTACCAGCGAGCTACTGGCAAGCTACTGGCACATGGATTCGTGTGCAGGGCTATTAATATAAATATATTTTTACTGATTTCAGAGAGGAAGGGAGAGGGAGAGAGAGATAGGAACATCAATGATGAGAGGGAATCATGGTTCGGCTGCCTCCTGCATGCCCCCTACTGGGGATCTAGTCTGCAACCGGGCATGTGCCCTGACCAGGAATCGAGCCATGACCTCCTGGTTCATAGGTCAATACTCAACCACTGAGCCACCCCGGTCAGGCTGCCATTGGCTCTTTATTTTTAGATTAACAACAGGAAGCCACCAACCTGAAGGCTGCTGTCCCATCCTGAATCATGAAGACTCTCTGCCCCAAAAGAGCCACCCAGTCAGTGCGTCCTTCTTAGGGATGTGGAACCGAGAAGCAGGGTGAGTGTTGGCAATGGCAGGGAACCGAGGGTGAAGCAGTGCAGAGCGTGGATGCTGATGTACAGCTGTAGTAATGATGCATCAAGAGCGAGGTGAGGGGATGAAGCTGACTCAGTGGACAGGCAGAGCTGCTAAGAGAAGAGATGAATAAGTGGCCCAGAGTGAGAAGAGAGGTCAACAAACACGCAGAGAAGCAGAAAAGGCAGGGCTGTGAAAACGAAAACCCACAAAGCCATGTGCCGCGCTCCCTGGGATTGCTTTGGGTTTAGACAAGCCCTTCAGCCTGTCTCTCTGATTCAGTTTCCCCCACGGGGCCAGGTTGTTCATCTTTTCCTGAATTGCATCAATGGCTAGCGCTCTGGCTGAGCTCCCCTTTTCTCTCTCACTATGCACACTGTTACAATAAATCTTCATTTTCCGAGGCAGCTGGAGTGGCTCTCTGTTCCTCATGATCAAGACAGTCAAATGCCAGCATGGTAGGGTGGGGTGAGTCCCCCAGGACCTGGGGGCATCTGACAACTGGGCATGGACAAGGAGTGTGTCCTAGCACCCTGCCCTTCTGAGTTGATTTTGGATTTGTCAAAATTTGTCCAGTTAGTTCAAAAATTTGGAAGAAAATGTCATGCATCATTAAAATAATGTGGTTTTTTGTTTTTGTTTTCATGCCTTTGACATTTTAAGTCCATTGCACTCTGTGGTGTATATAGTAAAAGCTTTGCTTGGTGTGTTGGGAGAAAGCCTTGGTAAAAAGTGTTAAAAACAGAACAATAGCCGAAACCGGTTTGGCTCAGTGGATAGAGCGTCAGCCTGCGGACTGAAAGGTCCCAGGTTCGATTCCGGTCAAGGGCATGTACCTTGGTTGCGGGCACATCCCCAGTAGGGGGTGTGCAAGAGGCAGCTGATCAATGTTTCTTTCTCATCGATGTTTCTAATTCTCTATCCCTCTCCCTTCCTCTCTGTGAAAAAATCAATAAAATATATTTAAATAAACAAACAAAAAACACAACAACAACAACAACAACAACCTGGACAATAGGCCTCAAATGAGGTCACTTATGCTAAGTCCCATGTCATCAAACCAAGGTATAATTTCATTACCATTTCAGCCCTGGGCAAGTAGTTGGATTGGTTAGAGTGTCATCCAGAAATGTCAAGGTTGTGGGTTTGACCCATGGTCAGGGTATATACAAGAATCAACCAATGAATGTATAAATAAATGAAACAACAAATCTCTCTCCTCCCTCTCATCCCTCCCCCCTCCCTTTTCTTTGCTCTCTCTCTAAAAAAATAAATTAAAAATTTAATTATAATTTCATCTCTCTGTGAAATGGAATCTTAAACTAGTCAGACAAGTATCACATGGACAAGACTAGTTAGGTGGTCCTTCTCATAGACCTCTACATTTTCTAGAGCAGCAGTTCTCAATCTGTGGTTCTCGACCCACAGGTTGAGAACCGCTGCTGTAGAGCCTAAGACCATCGGAAAACACAGATATTTACATTACGATTCATCAACAGTAGCAAAATGACAGTTATGAAGTAGCAACGAAAATAATGTTAGGGTTGGGATCAACACAACATGAGGAGCTGTATTAAAGGGTCGTGGCATTAGAAAGGTTGAGAACTACTGCTCTAGAGGAAAGTAACTGTAATAGCCAACTTGCATTCTCTTTTTTTCTAGCATAACCTCCTTGATCCTGCTCCAGCCTCTAAGGCTTTCATTATTGCATCCTATCAGAGGGTGCACACTTTCAGCTTGTCTTTTACTGCAGATGGTTGATAACTTGGTTAAGGTGGTGTCTGCCCACCATCTCCACTGAAAACATTTCTTTCCAATTGTTCTTTTAAGTTCTCTCCAAACGTTCATTGAGATTCATAAATATATTGTAGGGAGTTGCTTTAAAAGTATATAAATATCCATTCTTCATCACACTTTTAATTCCTTTCTTCATTTATGTAGGAGCTGATGATTGAAACACACTGGCACCTTCTCTCTCTCAGGAGCCCCCCAGCCAGCAGGCCAGGTGTGCAACCCATTTGCAGACCACTGGGCTTCCCTATTCAGGTCGTGGCTCACCCTCTCCTGGGTGTGGTCCAGCCATGACTGAGCTCATCACTCCGTCTCTGCCGCCCCCTCCCCTGCCCAGTGCACCCCTGGGACTTTCCTTAATAGCATCTGCGATTCCAATGACTTTGGTCTTCACCCCCTCCCACTTTTTCTCTTTCCTGCCCTTGACTCCATCGTGCTAAAAAAAGCATTTGATGACTCCCCGTTGCCCAGAGGATAAAGGAAAATCTATTTGGTGTGACTTTTACAATCTGGCTCTGGGCTGACTTTCCTGATGGATCTGTTGCTCTTTACCGACCGTCTCCCCACCCCGTGCGGGCCGCCGCCTCTGGCACCAGCGGCCTCTAACACATTGGACTCCTCGTGACTCCCAGCGGTGTGGCTCTGCCTCTGCCAAAGCCGTGCCCTCTGCCCAGGATCCCTCTTCTCCAGCCTGTAACGCCCCCATACCTTCAGGGCCAAGTTCAAGTGCCCTCTCTTTTCTGAGGCCCCTCTGTGCACAGAGTGCTTTGGACATGCAATGGTCATAGCATTTCTAACATTTTCTTATACTATATAGTATGTGTCTGTGGATTTTCCCTTTTCTTCTCTGCATCTGGTGAACTTCATAACAAATTGTAGGTGTTCAACCAAGTTTTGTTGAACGAATATAGAGTATTCCCCCTTTATCCATGGGGTATACGTTCCAAGACCCTCCCAGTGCGTGCCTGAAACCCCAGGTAATACTGAACCCTACATATACTATGATTTCCGGTACTATGCATACATATCTATGATGAAGTTTAATCTGTAAGTGAGGCACAGTAAGAGATTAATAATCACTGGTAATAAGATAGAAGAGTTACAATAATATGCTGTAATAAAAGTTATGTGAATGTGGTATCTCTCTCTCTTTCTCCCTCTCTCTCTCTCTCTCTCTTCTCTCTCTCTCTCTCTCTCTCTCTCTCTCTCTCTCTCTCAACATGTGATTGAACTATATATTTATCTTTTTACTTAAAGGACCCCCTTTCTGGCTTCTCTGGGGCACATCTGAATGGCCAGCGTCGCTACTCCTGTGTTTTGGGGCCATTAGGAAGTAAAATAGGGGTGACTTGAACACAGCACCACGATCCCACAACAGTCAACCTGACGACAGAGATGGCCATTAAGTGACCAACGATGAGTGGTGTCTACAGCGTGGCGATGCTGGACAAAGGATGATTTAGTCCCAGGCAGGACAGAACGGGACTCTTGAGGTTTCATATGCTATTAAAAATGGCCTGCAATGTAAAGCTTATGGCTTATTTATTTCTGGAATTTACCATTTAATATTTTCAGAACACAGTTGACTTCAAGTAACTGAAACCATGGAAAGTACACCTATGAATAAGGGGGAACTACTGTGCACATGCATGTACATATATGGGGCTAGAACATTAGAAAATACCACTTGTAATTCGGTTCCACATATTCTGTTGTTGTACTAGTTGTGAGCTGGGAATGGCTCTTAAAGGTGGGAGTGGGAGATTATCTTGTTATAGAAATCTTTGTCACCAATCCCATAGTCCTTAGCCAAATAACAGTTGTTTAAAAATATTTTTATTGATTTCAGAGAGGAAGGGAAAGGGAGAGCGAGGTAGAAATATCAATGATGAGAGCGAAGCATTGATCAGCTGCCTCCTGCACACCACCTATTGGGGATGGAGGCTGCAACCCAGACATGTGCCCTGACCCTGGGAATAGAACTGTGACCTCCTTGCTCCTAAGTCGTTGCCCAACCACTGAGCCACACTGGCCAGGCAATAGTCTTTATAATTAAGTAAATGGAAGATATGGAATTGGGAAGATGGAACTCTAAAGACTCTTTAATTGGTGATGGTATAGATTAGAAGCTCAGGGAAGTCATAGGTTGGTAGAACTCAGCCGAAGCCCGGCACTGACATGAACAGTCGGTGACTTCATGTTGCTAACCACTAGGGAAGATGAGCCAAGCTCCCTGGTGTAGGAGGCTCGAGGGGGTGCCTGCCAGGGGGGGTTGTACTCTTAATTAAAGACAACACTGGCCAGCCTCCAGAGCTTAACTCAGAGATAAGTCCAAATCTCCCAAGAACAAGTTTCCTAAGAGATTTCATAGGTAGAAGACATGCTTGTATTGTAGTTTATGGGGGAAATAATACTCCATAGGATCAGAAGCTGTAGATTCTTGGAAGCTGCTATGTTTCCTACCGTTTCCCCCCAATCAATTCTCTTTTCAGTCGTTCTCGCGTGAGTCCAACAACATGTCAAAGAAGCTCCTAAATTAGGGCGAGAAGAGTCAGTTAGGCAGACGATGAAACGGGTTTGTGAATTTTTATCCCTCTGCCCATGTGTTCACTCACATGGTTCAGCCCAGTCACGATCATCACATGTTTCTCTGTTGCTTGTTCTTATATCTGCTTTTATGGCCCATATGGAAAGCCCTCTGTGCAAAGAGGTTGTCTCTCGTCTTTCTCACACCACCCCATAGCAAAAGAAGTCAGCTCTAGGTGGGTTTGCTGGACAGAGGGTCGTGCATTGCTGAGGCCCCCGAGACCAGACTGGGAGTGGTGGTGACTGTGAGAGAGCTGGTGGGGGCCGTGGGGGATGAGGGTGGGAAGAAGGAGCAGACGTACCACCCAACACTTTGTGCAGCCTGCATGGTTTTAAAAAATATATATTTTTATTGATTTCAGAGAAGAAGAGAGAGGATGAGAGGGAGAGAAACATCGATGATGAGAGAGACTCATTGATCAGTTGCCTCCTGCATGCCCCACACTGGGGATCGAGCCCATGCTGGTGCTAAGTTTTAAGCGAAGCTCTGTGTTTGGGTGAAGTTTCAAGACTAAAGGTTTTATGCTGTACCAATCACTTTGATAAGCTTATGTTTACATCATTTTTGCCTTACTAGTTCAGGAACATTTCAACCTGTATGTATTATGTGTACCAGAAACAGAAAGTGTATAAAACCCAAAGAGCTTGCCATATTCTTTTTTAAAAAAAATATATTTTATTGATTTTTTTATAGAGAGGAGGAAAGAGGGATAGAGAGCTAGAAACATCAATGAGAGAGAAACATCGACCAGCTGCCTCTTGCACAACCCCTACCGGGGATGTGCCCGCAACCAAGTTACATGCCCTTGACCGGAATCGAACCTGGGACCTTTCAGTCCTCAGGCCCATGCTCTACCACTGAGCCAAACCAGTTTCGGCAAGCTTGCCGTATTCTTTAAAAACTGCTCCTTCTCCTACTTTTCTCTAATTTGGTCAAAGGTACGAGCTTTTTCTTTTTAATACTATTGATTTTGAGAGAGAGATGAATGGAGATAGAGATAGAGAGAGAGAGAGAGAGAAAGAGAGAGAGAGAGAGAGAGAGAGAGAGAGAGAGAGAGACATCATGTGAGAGAGAAACATTGATCAGCTGCGTTGCCTCCCAAATGTGCCTGAACTGGGGATCAAACCCGCAGCCTAGGTATGTGCCCCGACTGGGATTCGAACACGCAAACTTTGGGTGTATGGGATGACACTCCAAACAACTGAGCCACCCAGCCAGGGCAGAGCTACTACTTTTATCCCCATCGCTCTGAAGCAGTGTTTCTTCACCTCTGCACTACTGACATTTGGGGAGGACTTGTTTGTTGAGGGGGGCCTTTCCTATGCCTCGTGTGATGTAGGGTAAGGTTTCCAGGGCAGAAACACCGTTTGAATGAATGGCCCCCAAGGAGAAATAGAAAGTCCCACGGGATGTGAGAATTCTGCCCGAACACAGCTGGAGCGAGGAGCTAAAGAAGAGAGATGTATGTAGGGTTGGAATGCAGCGCAGAGAGGGGAAACATTCCAAACGAAACCACCCAGACCCAGTAGGCTTGCCATTTAGGTCTGAGCCAAAAGAACAAGCCGGAGATCAATCAGCCTGAAATCCCCATGCTCTGAAGGCAGGCAGGAGAAACGCTAAAGTTAGCCTGCGTGGCTTCCTATAAACCAGGAGTAATCTAAAACAGACTCTCTCCAAAGGACACTCGCAATGCTTCCTGGCCCCGGGCCAGACACTTCAAAGCCCCATTATCAGTGAGTTGTGGTCCCTGGGCTGGGAAAGTTGGGCGATGCTCTAAGGGGAATGTCAGCTCCGGGTCACAGCTTCCTGTCATTTCAGTGCAAGGAGGTCAAGGTTGCAGCGGCTGCCCACGCTCCGCTGGCAGGCCAAGTGGCCAGCTCGGTGTGCTTTAGCTCACCTTCCCTCTCATCATGAATTAGGATGCTCTCTGACAGGAGGCAGGCTTGCAAATGGTCTTCCCAGGCTGATTGATGATTCCTCTCCAGAAACTCGACTCTGCCAGAAGCCCCTCACCTCTTTAATGAAAAGAATGCAGGGAGGTGACGGCCGTTCCTTCCCTCATTCAACTTGGCCTTGGGAACGCTCCCCGATGAGTGGTTGAGTGAGTTAGGTGCCGGTGCTGGGCTCCCATGCCAGGCAGGGCATCCTACACCAGCACGCTCATGGGTTAGACCTGTGGTCGGCAAACAATTGCTCGAGAGCCACATGCGGCTCTTTGGCCCCTTGAGTGTGGCTCTTCCACAAAACGCCACGGCCTGGGCGAGTCTATGTTGAAGAAGTGGCATTAGACGAAGTTTAAGTTTAAAAAATGTGTCTCTCAAAAGAAATTTCAATCGTCGTCCTGTTGATATTTGGCTCTGTGGACTAATGAGTTTGCTGACCACTGGGTTAGGGGATGTTTGAGGCTATTTTGGAAAGATGAGGCCCCTCTCTTGAGTTTTCTCTTATTTCTGAGCGGTAGGGATGCTGCAGTGGCCATGAGCTGCGCGCTGACCCTCAAGCCTGAGAACTTCTTCACTGAGGACCAGAGGGCCTTTCTGTAGTTCAGTGAGCAACAGAGCAGGCCCCAGTCCTGGCCAGCCAGGCACACAACTGTTTCCAAGGGTGGCATGTCATCTTCAGTCCCTTTCCTAACCTTGAGGAGGTGTCATCTGAAAGGTGAAGGTGAATACTTGGTTTCCAGGAAAATGTCCTGCTTTTGTTGTTGTTGTTGTGTATCTAGAATTGGTTGATTTTTGCATTGGGGTGGAAAGAGGAGAGAAATAAAAAGAACAATAAGTAAGGACAGTTTCTCCAGGCCCGGTAGTATCCAGGTTTGAATTCCAAATGGGCTTGAGTGGCACCTTTGGGTAGAAAAGAAGGGTCCCCGAATGGATTCATTATGACATGCCATCGTAAGAACTTGCCAGAGCTTTGGGGTGTCTAATAAGGGTAGCATTAGGGCAAGTTTCTGGAAAGAGAATAAGATTTTTCCTTAATAATCACTGCTTATTATCTTTCTCAGGAAGGTATTAGCTAATAAGGTGTAAGGTGTGGACATTTTTAGGGATATTAGCATCTTTTTGGAATACTCTTTTTTTAAAAATGTGTTTGTTTGAAATAAAAAAAAACAGCTTTATTGAGTTATAACTTACATACAGTAAATTACACATATTTAAAGTCTACAGTTTGGTAAGTTTTGACATGTATTTAGCCATGAAACCATCACCACAATAAAAATAGTGAACATATCCATTATCTCCAAAAATTTCCCCATGCCCTCTCGTAATCGCTTCCTCCACCCCTTCTGAGTCCCTACATATCTGTACCCACTTGATCTGCTTTCTGTCACTACGGGTTCGTTTGCATGTTCTAGAACGTTGTATAAATACAATGCATGCTCTTTTTTGGTCTGACTCTCTTCACTCAAAATGATTATTTTGAGATCCATTCATGGGATGCATATATCAAGACTTCATTCATTTTTATTGTATCAGTATGCCACGATGTGTTTATCCATTCCCTTGTTGATAGGCATTTGGGCTGTTTCCAGCTTTTGGGCATTATATTCTGCTATGAACATACTGTATGGCTGCTATGAACGTTCCAGTCCAGGTTTTTGAATGGACATGTGGTTTACTTCTTTTAGGTCAATACCTGGGAGTGGAAGGCCTGTCTCAAAGAATGCTTAACTCTTTAAGAAACTGGATGCTTGACGTTGAAAGACACAATCAAAGTGTTTTCTAAAGTGGCTGAGCCATTTTATATTCCTACTAGTTCCTCCACATCATCATTAACAGAAGTATAGTTAGTCTTTCAAATTTTAGCCAATTTAATATGCATGTAGTGATAGCTTATGGTGGTTTTCATTTGGATTTAGCTAATGACTAACGATGTTTAACATATTCAAGTGCTTATTTGTACTGGTTGGTGGGACTGTACATTGGTGCAGGCACTATGGAAATCACTATACAGGGTCCTCAAAAAATGAAAAACGTGTTCCAGCATTTCTACTTTGGGTAATTTAAAAAATGCATATATATTTTTTTAAAATTGATTTCAGAGGGGAAGGGAGAGGGAGAGAGAGATAGAAACATTACTGATGAGAGAGAATCATTGATCGGCTGCCTCCTGCACACCCCACACTGGGGATGGAGCCTGTAACCTGGGCATGTGCCCTGAGTAAAGAGAGGCATCTGATCTAGTCTACTAAGAGCCACTTCAGAATTTTCTAGGTGTGTGTGTATGTCATGTTTCTTTGGACGGCATGATGAAATATTTAGAGTGTTCTTTCGAAGTTCAAGAATCCTGGACTTGAATCTTAACCTACCAGCTTTAAGATGGATGAAGACAGATAATTTATTTAAATCCACCAAGCTTCAGTTCATCACCTATAAAATGAGAATAAAAATCATCTCATACGTGAGGCAGCTTTGTAACTTGTAAAACTCTAAAAGTGGGATCTACTATGATTACCCAACCAGTAGGTGGTAGTGTCGTTATTAGATTTATGTGGTAAAAACATTAAGGGCCACTTCTTCCTTGGATAAACAAATGTGCTTAAAAAAAAAAAGATAAAAAGCAACTATAGTATTATACAATAGAGAAGTATTTGTTGACCAAGCCCTTCCTTTTTGAATGGTCCGCAGGGGAGGTCTTTTAAAATCTCAACTGAATAATTGTTTAGCATTAACATTGGAGTCATGGCAACAGGGTATGCTTAGCCCATTGCTGATTGTCACTCTGTGCAATGGAAGATAGTACAACGTAAATACATACGGTGTACAGGACGGTGCAAACAAAGAAAGGAAGCTTTTCCACGCTCACTTCCCTCTTTCCCCACCCAAAGCTCTGGGCCTGAGCTTCCTTCTCCGGCCTCTTTGGAGTGTGAATACTGATAACGGCCTACATCCAGGAGTGCTCTCTGGTGGGAATGCCTGCTCTTGATCAAAGCTGTGTCATCCAAAGATTCCTGACTTCCTTCTTTATCTCTGGAACTTCTCCCTGCTCTCCATTACCCACGCCCAACTCCAGCCAGAAGTATCTGCTTTCAGCCGCAACCCCATCTCCTCATCCTTTGGTCTCTGGCTTCGCAGGTAGTTGATCATGTACCTGTCATGATCTCACTCACTTTTCAGGCCGGACGAGAGGTATTGCTGTGCCTCCTCCATGATTTCACGTGTATTGATTTGGCATTGCAAGCTGGCTGGGAACTCATCTGTGTCTTCCTCTCTGCAGCCTCTCTTTCCTCATTTGTGGTGAATGATTCTAACACCTGTTTGGCTAGGAACTGTTCTTCTCCAGGATCGAGGCTCCTTTCCATGTGGAGGGATTCCTCTTAGCAGAACATCCAGGTCTCATTCACATCTTCCTTGGGAAGGCGTGTCTTATTGGAGAGGAAGTCAGGGATGAGGATATGAAGAAAACTGGGACGAGGAAGAGGATAAGGGGCCTCGTTTCGCCTTGCTGTTTGAGGGGTGGGGGACAGACGGGGCCAAGGAGGAGATTTGTCTGCCCATAAACACCTTCTGACCTGCTCCTTCGCGCTGAAAGTTTTATAGGGGCAAGCTGTGTTTTTTCAGCCTCCACATGCCTACTTCTGTGATTCAGTAAGAAAGAGCTCATTGTTGCTGTCCACGTAAGCCACATACATTCTCCAGCCTGAGATTGATCAGAAGTAAAGGTGATCATTTTTATCCCCCTATGCTGCTCTTCTGCGCCTTTCAGTTGATTCTGATCTCAGGTCTGGAACACAGGGCTGTTTTTTCCCCGTGTGGGAGGCGGATGTACATACAGATAACCCATGTGCTTATACAAATGAAGGACCAGCACAGAGGGAAAAGCAGTTGATATGTCACACAGAGAATGTGCGTGGTGTGGCATTTCCAAGGGACAGGGAACCGGAAATGTGTGTCATGGTTTCCAGTAGGTTGACCATCCATAGAATTTGCCCACCTGCTTCATTGCGTTGTGTCGCCCTGAATGAGCCACATGAAATGAATGCATCCGTGGGAAGATAGGGTGCTGTGGGTACAAGTGATTTTATCTCAGTCATTGCTATAAAATCTAGTAAGTCAGCATGGCCTAGAACCAAACTGTGGCTCACCAGCCACATGCGGCTCTTTGGCCCCTTGAGTGTGGCTCTTCCACAAAATACCATGGCCTGGGCAAGTCTATGTTGAAGAAGTGGCATTGGAAGAAGTTTAAGTTTAAAAAATGTGGCTCTCCAAAGAAATTTCAATCGTTGTCCTGTTGACATTTGGCTCTGTGGACTAATGAGTTTGCCGACCACTGGCCTAGATGCCTTAGTCTAAAGGAATCGCCTGGAAAAAAAAGGCTGGTGGAACCATAGTTGCTGGAGGAATCTCATTTTTCCCCCCAAATATATTTATAAAACCAGGCACCAGCTTATCTGGGCAGTCTTCTTGCAAGTAGCCAAGGCTCATGCCAGTTCCATGGTGTCCGGGAGTGGGGAGAATTTGGTTGTTTGGACGTAGGAGGATATATGGAAGGTTTTTATTCTCCGGACACTTCTTATCAGATGCAGAGTTGGAAGGATGCTGCTAACTCTGGCAGGAGTTCAACATCCGCTGAATTATGGGCTCCCATGGGAAAGGCCTGCCCTTGAGAAGCCGGTCTTTTTCCTTGCTTGGAGAGCCTCCGTTGGACTGTACAATTCCTGGAAGTGTCCTGACAGCAGGATTGATGAAGAAGATGGTGTCAGCAGCCCCGGGGTTCCGGCGCGTTAGATCATCGGAGTGCTTCATTGTGAGAGGTGGTTGGGACGCCCGTTGAAAGGGCGATGACATGAAAGAAGTACCGTTTCCCCCAAATCTGCTGAGATGATCACAGCTTCACCTCCGCGCGGCTTTGCACAACAGACATGACTTTTCGCAGATCGTACTGTAGTCAGTGTTTCCATAAGCGCTCAGCGCTAGTGGGGGTGACCTTTGAAAAGACCGCTTTGTTCCTGGGGTTGGGAGGACATGGCAACTCGTGATAAACATGGAAGCCGGGGCGTGGCTCTGTGATTGGAGCGCCGGGTGGATGGGAGGGAAAAAAATGATACTGAGCACCTTGTAGGTGCAGGTGTGATCTCATTGAATTCTCCCAGCAGCTGGTTGGTGCTCAGCGCTCCCATTTTATTGCCAAGGAGACTGAGGCACCAGTACGTTAATTAATTGAGTCACAGCAGGCAGTGGGAAGGACACTAGGACTTAGAACTTGGGGGATTTCAACCCGGCTCTCATTTCTTTGCAGTGTAATCCTGGGCCCGTTATTTGACCTCTAACCTTTGTGTCTAATATCTCAGCTGAATAATTGGAATAATCATGGTAATAATAAATAGTAATACCAATAATAATATCCTTCCTTCCATTTGTACTACTCTACATTTGTATTTCCTTCCTTCCATTTGTATTTCCTTCCTTCCTTCCATTTGTACTACTGTACATGTCCAGTAAATTTTAGGGGATTATGTGTGACCTTTATTAACAGGAGCAGCTTGATATAGCCGCTATATCGACACCCCTAATATAGCGTAAAGCATGTAGGAATCCAAGTCAGAAGACTCATGGCTGAGCTGGAGGAGTCCTGGCTGTTGCTCTGGCTCATTGACCTTGTGTACGTCACCTTGTGTGTTCCTCATTCTGCTAATAATCCTCAGGGTCACTGTGAAGAGCACACAAGACGATGCTGCTGGTGATGCTTTGTCATTCACAGAGTAGAGCTAGAGAAGGGATGGTGTGACTAATGTGGAATGTAGGGCATCGGGCAATGAATCAGTGGGTGTCTGTGTCAGTGCAGTGGGGCTAGATGTCAATAGTCTTTCATTGACAAGGCAAGTCCTGTCTCATGCAGAGCGGAGCGAGGTTCCCCTTTCATCATGTTGCCTTCATCATTCATCTCACCATCCAGGTGCTTCTCAGCTCCCTGGTACCCCCCAACTCCCTGTAAGCAATCTAGGAATCCAGAGCATATGTATTTTCCCAACCAATGGGTTGCAGAAGTGGATTTACTGGCATTCCTCTCACCAAAGTTTTAGATATTAAAAAAGAAGCAATGTGGTGGAAAATGTTAGATGCCATTGCATTTGAGTGGGGATGGGTTCTTTGGTAGTAAGAGCTACATCTTAAATATCTTGATATCCTAGTGCCTAGCATAATGTCTTAACTTAGTATATGTTCAATATCTAGTATGAATGAATGAATGAATGAATGAAATGTGTTTTTCTTGTTGATCAAATGCTATGGCCAGTTCCTCCTTTTAGAAGCCAACAGGGTGGCCAACTTGACCTCTGGCTTCTTTTGTCTTTTCGATGGGTCGGTCTACCTCTGTGCTTACCTAGCTATTTGTTGATGAGGGTCCTGATTCCGTGGAGTTCTTTGTCTCATAGAATTTTCCCCTCACGGGATGAAGCTATCACTTGAGAAATTCAGTTCTTAAAAATTCAATTTCTTCCAAAAGAGGAAATGAGCTCATCTTGGTTAAGCTGTATACCTGTTATCGCATCTCGACAACATCCTGTCCAACCATCCCTTTTGTCTTCACTGTTAAGAGGAAGAAGAAAGCAACAGCCTGTAATGGTCCCCATGAAACATCTCGGAAGTTTTCAACACTTAACTTAGTTATTATCACCTCTCATGGAACAGAGCTTTTGGCAGAAATGTGGGAAAGTGGCCCCTTAAGTGGAAAAAATGAAGAAAGGGGAAAAAATGAAATCAGTGAAAATGAATATAGTAGCACAAAGCTCCAAGTGATTCAGATTTCTAAAAAGCACAGTGATGATAGATAGGTACGGGGAGTGCTGTGTTGTGGGTTATTTTCTGAAACCCCAAACAAGGGACTTGGAAAGCTCAAAGGCGAGTCTGTCTCCGAAGCCTCCCCAGGGAGACCTTGCAGGGAGAGCGAATATCTGTAACTATTTTGAGAAGGTCACATTGAACAAGAACCCTGTACACTGGAGTCACGTGGGGCTAGCATGCAAGGTCACGGACGTCCATGAGTCAAAATATTCCAGAATGTGGAGTGTCTACAGCCAGTTGGAGCCTGGTTACATTTCTTTAGGAGTTGGGACAGGATGCTTAGCCCTACAGCCTCCACAGCTGTAACCAAACACTAGAGAGAAGCTCTCCAATGGGTCTGGAATGACTCCATATTGGATGGCGGATGCATTTGGTCTCAAGGAATGTTCTCCAGGACAGGGACATTACCCCCAGATGCCCCCACACTCCCACACTCTCTTCTGGGCCAGTGGTTGTGAAGGATGCATGTGTGATGGTAAAGTCCTGGTGTTGCTCGAATTTCCAGTTGGGCACATGGTCTAGAACTCAGGGACAGCCATGGGTGACCCAGGGTTCCAGAGGCAGAAGACTGGGCCTTTGCTGGCGTGTAGCAGGTAAGAACGTGGCTTTAGCATCAGGTATCTTCCCTCCACCACTCACTGGCTACCTTAAGAATTTTGGGACCTACTGCCTTGTTTAAGGAAGATGGTGATAATAATATTTCCATCACAGGGTTTTGTGAGGATTTAATTAAAGGATGCACGCAAAAACTATCCTGAGCTGAACCGGACCAGTGTTAAGTAGCAATGTTGTTGTTATTCTCCACCTGCAGACTCAATGGGGAAAATCAGGAGCATATAGCATATATAGGTGATAGCCAAGGCCATTGTGGCCCCAGAGCGCTCCATAATACCCCACCCAGCTTTTCCCTCTGCCCAGTCTGCTTTCTTTGGTCTCCAGCAGGTGCTTATCCTGAGCATTCTGACCAATCAGCTTCCTAGATCCAAATCTCTGAGACAGAGTCTGATTTTCAGAGGGAGGTGGGTCTAACCTGTGACAGCCTTCAGTCTGCTCCCTCTCCTCCTAACTGTGCAGACAGACCTGGGGCTTCCCTCTGAAAGCAGTTCTTAACACATGTCGGGGTGATACATGCATGAGAGAGGATGAGTCCTGGGGATGCCAGACATGAGAACAGTGGAGGACTAGGTGAGGTGGGTCTCAAATCAAGATATATAGTTTTGTTCTCAGGGTCAGTGTGCAGGGAAAAAAGAGGCACAGGAATGACAAAGACAAAGCAAAACTAGGAAAAGATGGCGGTTAAATTGGTCATTTGGAGATATGGACTCAAGATATTAAACTAAATAAAGTTGATTGCATGTTGAGTAGGTGGTTGTGCCTGGTGCAGGTTTGCACACCTGCCTTCTTGCCACGAATAAGACACAGGAGCAGAAGGGCAAATTCCATTTTCAATTTGGAAATTTGGTCTCTTCCTGGAGAGTGAAGACTGGAAAACAGATTTTTTGTGTGTGTGTGTGTGTTTGTGTGTGTGCCCTAACCAGAAATCAAACTGGTGAACTTTTGTTTCATGGGTCAATGCTCAACCACTGAACCACTTGGCCTGGGGAACCTTCTGATGAAGGTTGCTCTCACTCAGGAGAAAGCATTTTGGCCTAACGGTGATTTAGTCTGCAGTGTGGGCTGGATTCAGGCTCACGCAGATCACTCACAGGCAGCATGCTGTAGCTCTGATGAGATGCTTGCAAGGCACCCAGTGTGGTGAAAGCTGGAACTGCTTCCTGCAGGTGCTGTGCAGGACCCTGGAAATAACTCCCCTGTTCAGTAGCCTTCTCCTGCTGCATCTGACTGCTCTATCTCCCCCTCTCTAAACACCATGGATACTACCCTTCCTGCTTGACAGCAATCTAGACAGATTCAAGATGACTTCCAGAGCTAATTTTCCTGTAGAAGGAATCTAAGACCGTTGAGCATAGCTAATGTATCAACAGACTTTACCTTCAACCTTTCCAAGGCTTCACTCTTTGACATGAACTTGGTTTTGTTTCCTTTAGTCATGTATTTTCACTAGACTGCTTTGTATTTGAAAATTTTAAACCCTTGCTCAAATATTTTCATTAATGACAAAGGATATTTATTTACTCATAATTTCATAATTATTTGCTTAATGTTTCTGGGTCATACTAGACTGTGAAATCAATGAGGAACTGTTGGATTCTGTCTTTGGGCCTCCTTTCCTTCATCCACATTGGCGCAGGGATTATACCATCTACATGTGACAGGGAACATGAGGTTGAGAAAGAGTCAGGGACATTACCACCACAAAGAAAAGATTCCTTGATTTTTTTGGGTCAGTAGCAAAAAAATTGACACAAGTATAGTGTGAAGGAAATTGCTGAGTTGGGCATATTGCTGAGAGCCATCCTTTCTTTCTTCTTTTTTGGTTTTGTTAATCCTCACCTGAGGATATTTTCCCATTGATTTTTAGAGAGAGGGAAAGACAGAAAGCAGCATCGATGTGAGAGAAACACATCAATTGGTTGCCTCCTGCATGAGCCCAGACCAGGGGCCAGGCCTGGGAAGAGCCTGCAATCACATGTCCTTGACCAGATAGAATCTGAGACCCTTTGGTTCCTAGGATGGCACTCTATCCACTGAGCCAAACCAGCTAGGGTGAGCCATCCTTTCTTGGGTGGGACATCCTTGAGTGAGCGTCCTTGGCAGCGGCCATTAGCTTTGTGATGTTCATGGCTTCCCAGGTACAGCAGGACAGTGCCCCAGGTGAAGGGCAACTCTAGGCTGGGCTCATCCTCTTGTCACATCCATCTGAGACATCAGGACACTGTCCTGGCAGCCTTGGCTCTCCCTTCACTTCTCTCCCACATCAAGAGCATTCTGAGCATTTTAAAATATGAGGTTATACTCATTTCCATCATAACTTGAACCGAAAATGCTGACATTTTCCATTGCATTTATAAGATCTCCACCTTTTGGAATCTCTCTCTCTCTCTTCTTGCTGATGAAAACCATCTGATTTTGGCAGCATCCGGGGGCAGAAAATGTTCTGGCTTGCTGGGTGTGTAGGACTCAGTTTCATGGAGTAGCCCTGCTTTGCTTCCGGGGATAGTTATCATTGGAAACGCCAGCACTTTGTTTAGTCATAGTTGTACTTTGGAAGCTTACTGCTAGGCAAAAAGCCTTGGGGGAAGGGAAGGAAATCTTGTTAGTTGTAAAAACAATCTCCATATATTAAAGTGATGATTGCAGGAAATTAAACTAACAGCCATCCAAGATATTTGGATGAAGGACTCTTGAATCTTCCTAGTCCCCTTTTCGGTTCATTACCCATTCATCTAGGCACCATCATTGTGTTTTAAAATTCATTGAGGGGTAAGATATGTCCTCTTTTTCCAAAGGGATTTTTGGCCCTGGCCGGTGTTGCTCAGAAGTTAGAGCATCAGCCAGCACACTGAGGTGTCTTGGGGTCAATTCCCGGTCAAGAGCATGTACCTGGGGGCTGGGTCAATGAAATAGCAAAATAACTTGTTAAAAGCATCAGTTGGGTGTTCAAACAACAGCCAACATACCTTTGGGCTCATGTTTGTCTCACTTATTTTCTCTTTTTCTCTAATATTTTGGGCATAGAATAGGGAGGTTAAAACCTCCCCAGATATAGGTTGAACTATAGTCAGAAGGAAAAAAAATAAGCAGAAACCCACCAATACACCTAGTGACTGTAATCTAACAACCAATTCTTAGGTCTTCTCCTCCTGACCCCATCGCGTCTAAAGAAAGGATTTTGACTCTCCATGTGTAGGCTCATTGATTTGGACCAAAGTCTCAGTTAGGCCTGACTGGGAATACAAATCTCCCAAGAGCCGCCCCAACACATTGCTAGATGCTTAAGAAGGCACTCACCCCGCCCACCAATCGGGGTCACATAGGGTCCTGAAACCTTGGGATGATGTTGAACTAATTGAAATCTTGGAGATGTTGCTGTTGGTGATTTATCGAGAAATTTATTAGTCCACATTGGCCCCCTTTCCATCAACACGTAGTTATTACATATCTGTTATTTGTAAGACACTGTTAAACACAGAGGTGGCCACAATAGAGCAGAAATGCTTGCTTCCTGCCAGCCTGGCTCACACCCTTCATGGGGCCCCTCGATGTCTCCAGCCCCCAGTAACATCCCCCTCCTTTGACCACTTGGGTCTCCCATGCTCTTTCAAGATCTGGTTTTAGCAAGATGATGTCTCAGCTGCCTGGACTTGGCTGCTCTTCGGAGCCAGTCGTTGGCAGGTTAATTGCAAGTTAATCAGAGCCAGATGGACTTAATCAGACTTGCAGAAAGACTTTGGAAGGATGTGTAGATTCACCAAAAGGTCCACCAGCCTGGAAACGGTCCGATGCAGATAACAAAGGTTTACAACACCCAGGAGAGTCCTACATAGCTCTCCGCGAGGACCCAACGCTTTCTGATATAATTGAATCAAAATATTGACTTCCCAATAGAACAGAGCATTCTTAGACCTACGTGTGGGGTCATATCTCTCCCATGTTGTCTGATCCCGTTCTTGCTGTGGGATCTGAACTTGGCTTTCACAGGCAGCCCGCGTGCATCTATCTTGTCCAGGCTGGGCTCACGCAGAGTTTGAGAGAGGTTTGCCTTTGGGACCATCTTCCCTTCGCTTTAATGCTTTTCCATCTTCTCCTGTGGATTCCGGGCTACTGGGGTGGCTGCTCAGGGCTCCGTCCTCAGCTTTCCAAGGTGACTTCTAATTAGTTGATGAATAACTTGTGTTTGGTTATTAACAGCTGAGAATGGCTTAACATGTTACATGTTACCCCTCCCTGGGATGTCTACACCTGGAATTACAGGGCTCTACACTGGAACAGCAAAACCAGTGAGCAGCATTTCAGAAACTGGGCTTGCTCCTTGTGACTGATGTCTCCTGAACAATGAATGCATATTAATAGGTTTCTTCCCTGAGACTAAGATGTCAAAAATTAGTGAATGGCTGCTGAAACTGGTTTGGTTCAGTGGATAGAGCATTGGCCTGCGGACTGAAAGGTCCCAGGTTCGATTCCAGGCAAGGGCATGTACCTTGATTGTGGGCACATCCCCAGTGTGGGGTGTGCAGGAGGCAGCTGATCAATGTTTATAACTCTCTCTCTCTCCCTTCCTCTCTGTAAAAAATCAATAAAATATATTTAAAAAAATTAGTGAATGGCTTTTGAAGTAAATTTGGTGATAGGAGACTCCAAGTATAGAAAGGGATACAGAGAGGTAAAAGTGGAGGGAAGAAAGAGAAGGAATCCTATAAATTTGCTTACTCTAGCGTTAGATCCTCCAGGGAATGTTCATCAGCAAATTTCCTGGGTTGCTACATACATCATTCGCTGAATTTTTATCCACAATATTACCACTTGGAACCCAAACCTAGGGATACTTTTCCTGGAAGAGTACAAAGTGTTAGGAGTGAGTTCTGGCTTCCACAGATATCCTCATAAATCACAACGGAGAGCTATAATGTTAAGTGCCCGCAGGCATTTTCAAAGGCTAATGTCAATAGCAAAAGAATAAAGAAGAAAAAATATCCATGCGCAACACAAATACGATGTGGCTCACCGAGCCTTCTCATCTCTTTGACCTTTTCCTGTGGTAGTGTTGGCATTCTTTCTATTAACGAAACAATATGCAGCATTTTAATGCTAAATTAGAATTAAATGGATTTGCGGAGATTTCATCTGGGAAGTTAGATCAAAGTGTTCTTTAAACACATCTCTGAATTTCGTTGAGTGCAGTGTCTCGGGCCAATGTTATTAAAATATAAAATGCAATTAAGGGCAAACTGGAGGAGGGAGCTATAGGGATCCAAGAAAAATATTTCTTAATTATGTGGTAAGCCTATTATGTAACATCCCTCTTCCAAGACCAAACAACTGGTAGGTGGTTAATGTACACATGTGGGAGTGGACAGGATCCAGCTACACCTGGGACGCAGAACTCTGGCTTTGCGATACATGGCTGTGGGTAACTACCTTTGGGGGGAGTGTCTTTCTCATCCTGAGGAAGAGGTAATGCAATCTCAAAGAGCTGTACTCTGTACAGCCGTCAAGTTCCCAAGAGTGAGAACCCAAGCTCTCCTTAGTGTTCGGACATGTCTGGGCATTTCTTAGCATATCAAGTGGGCTAACCAGAGTTTTCTTTGCGGAAGAGATTGTGAGAGATGACAAAAATGGCCTCTCCTTTCTATCTCTCTCTTGAGCCGCACCCTTTGCAATGCGAGTTTGCAACACTTTCCATCAAGGGATGGAATCTAGTTCCCTCATTCCTGATACCTAGAATGGGGGCCGTCCTTATGGCTTTGGGCAATAGAATGCAGGGAAATGAAATTATATCATTTCTACAATCCGGAGACTGTAGGTGCTTCTCTCTTCCTCTTGGGAACTCATCACCACCCTTTGAACCTGCCTGGGTTCGCCGCTGGATGATGAACAACCCGTGGCTCAGTCACCTTGTCACCACAGCTGTCAGTCAACCACCAGCCACCTGAGCCCATCCCAGCCTAGCCAGTTGACCCCAGTTGCATGAGGGAGCTCAACTAAATCAGTCTCTGCAGAATGATCTACTTGAATGATAGACTCATTACCAATAATTAATTTGCATATTTTCAAATGACTCCATTTTGGGATGGTTTGCTACCGTGTTTCCCCGAAAATAAGACATCCTCCGAAAATAAGACCGACTGACAGGTTTCCTTCTAAGTGAAATATAAGGCATCCCCCCGAATATAAGGCCCCCCTAGGCTAACCATTAGAGATTTGGTCCACTGATTCTGAAAGAAATGGAATCACAAGAAATTCACCAAGAAATTCAGGAATTGGATTGTTATGATGATGTTCCAGAAGATGATGACATGATTGTCATTGAATAAATGAGTAAATTCTTGATACTGTAGGATTCACAGTTTGTCTGGTTTGTGTTGACAACTACCGTACTACTGTACCGTATACAGGTAATAAATTTCCTTTATTTTCATTTAACAATAAATGTATACCGTATTCTTCATGGAAAAATAAGACATCCCCTGAAAATAAGACCTAGCGCATCTTTGGGAGCAAAAATTAATATAAGACACTGTCTTATTTTTGGGGAAACAGGGTAGCATTGGAATAGCCATTTGACCACGTGGACCCTGCACATGCCCCCCCTGCCCTGAGGGTGGTCTGCTATTTGGGGGCGGATTCTGACTGGCTCGGAAATTGGTTCTGGTGGTTAATCTGGCTCCTCCCCGCGCCCACCCAGGTTAGAATTAAATTGTGCACATGCTCTGCGGTTTAGCACAGCTCGCCTTACCGGGAAGGCCAGCCTAGGCGTCAGGACTGCTGGCTGGGGGTGGGAGGGGCAGACAGCGCGGTGCTGTTTCCATAGAGCCTTGGGCAGCGTAGCCGCCTTGGATTTGTGTAATCCCTGTGAACCAGAGGAAATGTCAACTGAGGGTCAGCCTGGTGTCCAGGGCCTGGCCGGCAGACACCTGCTGTCTAGATGCAGGTGAGCAGAGCCTCGGTACATAACTGTACATAACTGATACAGAGACCTAGGTGTCTCCTGGGAAAGCTAGTACCCTAAAGGTAAGGGGCACACACATGTTGCAAATGGCACATTTTCTTTTTCTTTTTTAAAATATATTTTATTTATTTTTTACAGAGAGGAAAGTAGAGAGATAGAGAGCTAGAAACATCGATGAGGGAGAAACATCGATCAGCTGCCCCCTGTATACCCCCCACCAGGGATGTGCCCGCAACCAAGGCACATGCCCCCTACCAGAATCGAATCTGGGACCCCTCAGTCCACAGGCCGATGTTCTATCCACTGAACCAAACCAGTTTTTGCTAAAGAGAATGATTTTCAATTCGGCAGGTTGCTATCATTGGTCCCCTAAAAGTATAGGCTTAAGACCTCTCAGTTTCCAGGTAAGAACGTCCTGGTCAATTTCTGACAACTTCCCTTCTTGATGTCATTTGATGTGAGATGTGTGCGTGTGTGTGTTAGAATGAGATCAACCCTCTTAACAGATTTTTAGGTGTACAATACAGTATTGTTAACAACAGACACGATGACATAGAGCAGATCTCTAGAAAGGATTCATCTTGCATAATTGGAACTTCATGTTAAATTTTTAAAGAGCAACATTTCTCAGGCATGCATTTCCAGTGATGTAAATGGCTCCTCGTTTATCTTTTCCCTGGTTCCAGCCTGTAAGAGATGGGCCATTTAGAATATCATGGCTGTGATGCTTTGAGTAAAATAGGGAAAGTGTTACTTCCCTTTACACACATGGTTAAACTGTGTCTTTGACAAAGAGAGGGGATTCTTCTTACACGACAACTTTCATTGTAACATGGAAAGGCATACGATACATAGCAGGGATCGAATTGCTCTCCTTTTTCTCTTCCCGCTCTTCAAGGAAGAGTCAATCTTTCAAAATATCCTGGTGACCTCTCCTTCTTGAAAGTGTATGGAAGATATCAAAATAGCAGTCCTTTTTGTCTCTTAGCACCCTATTCCTGCCCTTTCTCACTGCATATTGGTTTTGTTTTGGCCTTTTTGTTACTCTGGGAAAATGAGATGCTGAATTTTCAACCTCAGTTTGACGAGAAGCAAAAGATCCTGTGGGAAAGCTCTTTCCTCTGATTTTTATGTTTCCAGCAATTACATAATAATAATAATAATAATAACAACAATAACAATAATAATAATAATAATAATAATAATAATAGGCCCTACCCAGTTTGGCTCAGTGGATAGATGATCAACCCTCGGACTGAAGAAGGGTCCCGGGTTCCATTCTGGTCAAAGGCACATACCTTGTTTGTGGGCTCAATCCCTAATAGGGGGCGTGCAGGAGGCAGCTGATTAGTGTTTCTCTCTCATCAGTATTTCTAACTCTCTATCCTTCTCCCTTCTTCTCGGTAAAAATTAATAAAATATGTTAAAAAAAAAAGAAAGAATAATAATAATGGGAGAAATCGGGGGCTGGTTAATGAGATTCCAAAGAAGTTGGGTAAGAAAGCATGTTACAGAGGGAAAATCCAAATCTGGAGTTAACCAACCTGGGTTTAAATGGTATTTCTTAGCTCATAATCAATAATTAGGAAAGTATTGAACTTTTCAGTCTTTGTATCTATAAAAATTAGACCATTATTGTATGCTGCCAATGATGAAATGAATTAACATGCATGTGGCCATCTAATTTATTATCTGTACATAGTAGGTGCTCAAATATGCTCTGAGGCCATCAGCTTGCAGACTGAAGTGTCCCAGGTTCGATTCTGGTTAAGGGCATGTACCTTGGTTGTGGGCACATCCCCAGTGGGAGGTGTGCAGGAGGCAGCTGTTTGATGTTTCTCTCTCATCGATGTTTCAAACTCTCTAACCCTCCCCTTTCTCTCTGTAAAAAAATCAATATAATATAGTTTAAAAAACTCCACTAACATTAGAGAACTATTCATGGTGGGGAGAGGAGATGGCAACAAATCAAAGAGATAGGACGGGCTTGAGCGTCATATCTAGCAAAGAACATTGGGTGTGTTTACTGGCACATGACACGGACTGGAAGCAAATAGATATGAAACCTACCAAGTTTCGAGGGAATCCTGCTGCCAAAGAAACCATGAGTCTGGACTACAGCCTTGTTGATTTAAGTCTTGGATCTCTTGGGTTGCCAAGGGGAATGGGCAAGAAGTGAACCATGGAAACTCTATTGTCCTAAACAGACTATCCTCTCCCATTTCGTGTATATCTTTGGAGAATAATATTTAGGGAAGTTTCTCTCTGAGACCAGACCCCAGGGCCCCAAGAACAATGGCCCAGGGAGTCCCTCCCAGGGTGCCTTGCATCTGGGTGGCTGAGTTCCGGGGAATAGAATAAAGTGGGTGGGGATGATGGGTGCCCATTTCCAGATGTGGCTCCAAAACACTGCTCAGGTGTGATTCTCCTTTTCTTTCTTCATCTGCTGATGGGTGGCATTTTCCAAGATCAGCTTGGAAGCCAAGAAATTTCAGAGTTTCCGCTATTTTTAACACCTTAACTGGGTGTTACCTAGAAGGAGTTTGGTTTTGGAAACACATTGATAATTCCTCCCTTAATAAAACTTTTAAAAAATATTTTTACAGAGAGGAAGGGAGAGGGATAGAGTCAGAAACATCAATTAGAGAGAAACATCAATCAGCTGCCTCCTGCATTCCTCCTAATAGGGATGTGCCCATAACCAAGGTGCATGCCCTTGACCAGAATCAAATCTGAGACCCTTGAGTCCACAGGCCAATGCTCTATCCACTGAGCTAAACAGGTTAGGGCAGTGGTTGGCAAACCACGGCTCGTGAGCCACATGGGGCTCTTTGGCCCCTTGAGTGTGGCTCTTCCACAAATTACCACGGCCTGGGCGAGTCTATTTTGAAGAGTGGTGTTAGAAGAAGTTTAAGTTTAAAAAATGTGGCTCTCAAAAGAAACTTCGATCATACTGTTCATATTTGGCTCTGTTGACTAATGAGTTTGCCGACCACTGGGTTAGGGCAATAAAACTTACCTATTTGAGACAGAGAAGAAGAAAACCGCCTAGGAGGCATGACCTAAATAGACATGTATTCCTCAGGGTTTTGCAAAGAATAGACCACTCCTGAGAGCTTAAGCAATAAGGGATTCTTGTAAGAAGGGTGAGGAGATATCTCAAGAGCTGGATGCAAACTGAGCAGCCAGAATCCAGAAGGAAAGGAACCTGACCACCTCTGGCCTTCACTGAAGGCTTTTGGGAACATTCTCTTTGGAGAACTGCCTTTGACATTGGGCTTCAGGGACTGGGGGAGTTGGGGTTGGGGGTCTGTGTTTCCTGGCATTGCTTTCCTAGTCCCTGGAGAGACAAGTTGATTTTCTAAGAAACAATCAGATCCCTTTCTTGCGTGTCTGTGTAGACTCCATTGGAGGGCTACTGCCCATCTCCTGTTTTCAGTTTAAATCTGCGGAATTCTCCCAGCCATTCTCCTGTGAAGATATTTTCCAGACCTTTCTCATCATCCAGGTTGCTTCCTTGTGAATGCAGTCCATTTTGACAAGGTTCTTAAAATGCAGTGCCCACGGATGCGGCTGGGCCATTGAGGATACGGGAGCTCGTCCTTTGCTTTGATCATGGAAGCTCCTCTATTTTGAAATCATAATCAGCTAATTTTTAGAGGTTTCTTTTTGTTTGTTTGTTTACTTCTTAATACCCCTCCCCTCTCTCCCTTCCTCTTCTCCTCTTTCTTTCCCTTTAATATAAACTTGTTCTGAGAGGCCTGGCTTATCTTGCTGGTTGGCCATGGATTTCTCTGAACCATAACACAGATGTTTACTAGTATGTGGATCAGATTTCATGGTTGCTTTCTAACTCAGTAGTCCAAATTATATAGATGATTTTAATTCACGTTCAATCTGAAGGTTTGCATAAAAGTTTTTAGTATCAAAGCAAGTCTCTGTACATGTGCAGAAACTTTGCAAATACTGAGAAGCATAAGAAGAAATTAAAAGTCGGCTGTGGTCCCATTTCTTAGGGCTGAAGTCATACTTCAATGTAGTCATTCCTAGATGTGATCTCATTTTAATATGTGTTTTTAAAAATTGATTTCAGAGAGAGGAAAGGGGAGGGAGAGAGGGGTAGAAACATCAATGATAAGACAGAATCATCGATCGGCTGCCTCCTGCATGCCCCACACTGGAGATCAAGCCTGCAACCCAGGCCTGTGCCCTGACCGGGAATCGAACGGGACCTCCTGGTTTATGGGTCGATGCTCAACCACTGAGACACACTGGCTGGGCTGATCTCATTTCAGATAACAGCACCCCATGAAGGTATCATAAATCATATTTTGACTTGTACATTTTTTTTTTACAAGTACACAGGGCTCTATGAGTAGCACAGGATCTGACATAGCTTAGCCAGGCTCTTCTGTGAAGACAGATGGACCAAGGCTCCAGAGAGCCCCTCAGAGCCTGTATCGATTCATTATCCTCAAGCACCAAAAGGACGAACGGGCAAGCAAAACATCTAACAATCAGCCAGTTGTTCTGGCCACATGATGCAAAACAACCAACTTCAGAACCCTTTCATTCTTTAACTGAAGGGTGATTGAAACTCAGCCCCAAGGTCAAGAGACTCATGCCAAAATTTCCCGATTGGAATCTTCCATCCTTGTTTATATAAGCCAGTTTGCATGCATTAGTGGGCATTTGCTGAATGAAATACCCCAGATTGTGAGGACACAAATCATTTCCAACTGAGCTTAAATTTGCCATTTCTGTCACTTTCAACAGAGAAGAATAGAACCTTATCATTACTGTTCTCTCCTACTCACGTGTGGTCCATGTGGCATTTCCTGTGTAAAGCATGAGACCACTGTGTCCTTTAGTTATTTGTGGGCACAACAGCACCCCCTGCTCAGTGAAAGATATATTTAAAAATATATATTTTATTGATTTTTTATAGAGAGGAAGGGAGAGGTATAGAGAGTTTGAAACTTCAATGAGAGAGAAACATCAATCAGCTGCCTCCTGCACACTCCCCACTGGGGATGTGCCCGCAACCAAGGTACATGCCCTTGACCGGAATCGACCTGGAGCCCTTGAGTTCAAAGGCTAATGCTCTATCCACTGAGCCAAACCAGCTAGGGTTCAGTGGAAGATATTATCTCTACATCCCAAGGACACTTGCTGTACACATCTTTGCAAAGACAGAACAAAGGGTAACCTTGCTTGTAAGATGTGAAGAAATGCAAAAAATCTATGAAGAATGCTTTCCAGTACAACTCTCCAAATATTCAGTCTTAATGGGTCCTAATTTGTTAAAAAGTAGGTATATAGATAACTTTCAACAATATAGATAAGTTAAAAAAAACGAGAAGTAGGTCCATGTAGTTTTTCAATTCAAGGTTCACTTTGCTGCTATACTCTGCCACATTGTCTGTTTCCTGTTTGCAGAAATGTCTTTTTTTCAAAAAAATCTCTCAATGTGCTTTTCTTTCTGTTTTGTATAGCAACAGGAAGTAATTATATAGACTTTTTTTTTTAATTTTGGGGCAGGAAGAATAATTTCAGTTGTGTAGTGACAGAAAACTTTGCCAAGTATACAGACATTTCTGACTTGATCTGTTATTATTGTTGCTGCTGTCAAGCTTTAAATTCCACTTCTGGTTGGATCAGACAAGATTTTACCATTTAACCATTTTATATCCATTGTGTATAGGAAGTTTTTTGCTTTTCTTTAGGATTTAGTTTTCATATTATTTCATGTTATTGGGGAGAAGATGTTAAACATAAATATAGTTTCCTGGAAAAGAATTAGCCAAATAAAAAGAATCCTGACTTTTTTATACATAGAAAATACAAGATTCACACACACACACACACACACACACACACACACACACTTATTAATGCATACTTGTGCATTTTTTAAAGAGCGATAATAGAGGTTAACAGGTACATAAAAAGATGTTGAGCATCTTTAAAAAAATGCATTTCTCAACCTGTTTCAAGTTGCAACTTAAAACATAAAGACTGTTTGTTGCAAGGACACCCCTCCTAACCCACATGTATCCTGTGAGCTGTCAGAGGGACAGCTTTTCTCTTCACTGTTGGGGAGTGTGGTCGTTCACCCGCCTTCACTCCACAACATTCATGAGCTGAAGACAGCTGGTCAGTGCACTCTGTCCAGAGCCTGAGCCACACAGATGGATTGTTATGGAAGGCCGTAGATCAGATAAATGTTAATGAGCTACTCTTGTGTTCACACAGAACCTAAAACTTCTGGTCATGTCTCTTGGAAAAGTGATGGAGGAAAGATACTTAGTGACTTCCAGAATTCTATGAAAGAGTTTTCCATCTGTTCCGGCTTTGTGTAGGAACCACCTTTGTTTTGGTTGCATAAAGTCAGATTCTTAAGAGCTGGGCCGAGCTCCCCATTCAGGGGACCTGGTTCTCCATGCATTTCCTCGCAGCCTTTTGCCTGTCCTGTGTGCTCTGGGCTCCAGGCCTCTTGGTTCAAAGAGAATTCCCTGCCTCCCTCCCACAGGAGTTTGGTTGCCATCCATGACTGGATCACGTTGGGAGTTATCTTTCCATTTGTGGCTACCGCAGCCAGCAAACTCTGTCAGCTAATTACATTTCTTTGTGTGTTAACGACAGACCCGGAGGCACTATAAAAAGTTCCCATCTGACACACCAAGGGGAGAAAGGAGGAGAATAAACAAGCATGCTGGGAGGTTTCCACTGTGGGAGGGTGCAGTCTCACCAGACTCCTCAGCATCCTTTGCAAACAGTGACCATTGTTGGGGAGGGAGCCAGCTCGGACCTGGAGTCAGACTTCAGATCCCTTGCCTCCCTCCAGAGCTTGGTCACGGATCTAAGTCATGGACTGGATCGGAACCAAGTCCTCTTTGCGATGTTTCTAAATCCAGAGCAGGGAGGGAGGTAATCACTGTATACCACCCCCCCTTCCCCCCCCCCCCCCCCAAACAAGCCTTCCCTTGTAATGATGGGCTTTGTTGTAGGCATACTCTCAGCTTCGCTTTGGGGCAATCTGAATCACACCTGAAGCTGATGGGTTGCTGACATATGGAGCTTTAATGAAACCAAGCTGAGTAGGGGAGCATCTGGAAACCAGGGCTGGGCCTTGGAAGGGCCTGAGTGGTGCTTTTGTGTGTGTGTGTGTGTGTGTGTGTGTGTGTGTGTATGCGTGTGTGTGTGTGTGTTTGCAGAGACCATGTTTATCTTTTCTACCAAAAAAAGTTGGAATAACACGAATAACCAGATTGAACTTGGTCAAAATGTTGTGTCAAGAGAGATTTGTTTTCTTTTGTGAGTGTTACAGGCAGGACTTGAAAGAGCTGAAGTGTGATTTGGTCATGAAAACAGCTGTGTGAGGGGCACACTACTTCTCTCTCAGCAGAACATCCCCCAAGATGGATTTCTATTGGCTTTGAGGGAAGGAGGGGGGAGGTTTGTTGAGTCAAAGGCTACCCAGAAGCTCATACCAGGAGATTCTGCAATTCAGAGCCTGCAACAGATGACCATTGTCAAGGTCTGGTGATGCGAAAGATACCTCCCTGCTCTGGAAAGTGCTATCCATACAAGTCAGCCCATTAGAAATATTAACGGTAACCTCTGGAATGGAATTGTTACTAAATGATAGAAGAAAGCAGAGTTTGTTTCCATTTATTAAGCATTTATTCTGATCTAGGCATGACACTCAATCCTAGGAATACAAGTACCATTCATTCATTCATTCATTCAGCAAATAGTTATGTGCCAGGCTCTGTTTCAGACACCAGGGATAGAGTGGTGAACATGGAAAAGTATCGGTTTCATGGAGTTTCTTTGCTAATGTTTGAAAATTAAAACGTAATGAAGCCAATCACATAATTAATTATAGGAAGTGATAAGAGAATCGAAGAAGAGCAAAATGAAGATGACATGCCACATACACATTGGTTTATTTGCTCATTTGCCCAACCAGTGTTATCGAGGACCTTCCCTTGCCAGGGACTGTGCCAGGCACCACCCCTTCAATGGTCTTTCTCCCGCCCTTCTAATTGGATCAACAAAAATGGGCTAACTCCTCCGAACTTCTGCAGGCCATTAGCTGCCTAGACTCTTATGAAACCTGTGGAGTTTGCGGTATCTGCAAAGGCAGCTCTTATTTCCAACTTCATTTTATTTAGAATGTGGGGGTGTGCAGGAGGCAGCTGGTTGATGTTTCTCATCGATGTTTCTAACTCTATCCCTCTCCCTTCCTCTCTGTAAAAAATTAATAAAATATATTAAAAATATATATGTTCAGCTAAATCTTTTTCCATCATCATAGAAATATGAAGAGGATAAACTCAGCCTCTCCTTGCTCTGCTTTCTTCTCTCCCTCTCTCTTGTCCTCCCTCTTTCCTTCTCATTCCCCTTTTCTTTTTTATTTTATTCTCTGTAGGAATAATGTAGGTTAGCAAGTGTGCCTTATCCATGAAGCTTGGTACCAGGCACTAGGCTAGTTACTTTCCAGGCATTAACTCAATCTTCACAAGAATTCAAGTGGCAGGTTACCCCATTTTATAGATGAAGAAGCTGAGACTTGAAGAGGATTAATTGATTGGTGAATGGCTTACCCCAGTGGTCGGCAAACTCATTAGTCAACAGAGCCAAATATCAACAGCACAACGATTGAAATTTCTTCTGAGAGTCGAAACCCACTTCTGCATATGGACTACAAAGTTTCAATCGCACTGTATGTGCACACCCACACGTGGTATTTTGTGGGAGAGCCACACTCAAGGGGCCAAAGAGCCACATGTGGCTCACGAGCCGTGGTTTGCCGACCACAGGCTTACCCAATAACACTCAGCCCGTAGGTGGAGGCACTGGACTTTGAAACGTCGCAGTCTGATTCCAAAGCCCTTGTAGGGCACTTTTGGGTTTGCTAGGTTTCTCTCTCCCTTAAGCAGTTATGCTGAGTATGGGGCATGGGACATTGGTACAACTTGGGGAGGGGTGGGGTGTCCCACCGAGTAGTAGGACCTGCTGTTTACGAGAGCCCATAGATATGTGTGCCTCGCCACGAAAACTGGTTCCCCCCACTTATTGTCCACCATCTGTGTCACACCTGGAGGCGCTGGGAATGTTCCAGAAAAAGAGATGATTCATACAATTATTTCCTTACAATGGCTCACCTCCCAGAGGAGAGACCAGAGGGGAAAGTTCACGTACAGAGATCGGCTATGGCTTTCAAAGGCATCTTAATTTGGTGAGTCGGAGGAGGCCAAGCTGCTAATTGATTAGCTTGTTTCTAAACCTGCTAATGGAGCCCCGGCCCTCGTTCCCATGGCTCCTTGGCTGGTTTTGGCGTCGGCTGCGCGTCCTGATTGAAGCTTGCCAACATCAGATGCTCTGGGGTGTAGAGCTAACAATCTGGCGGAGCATCTGGACATGTAATGCAGATGCCGTTATGGAAAAATGAGGACCTTCCCTCCCAATTAGAGAAGATTGTTCTGTTGCTCACCCCGTTGTTACAAGCTTGCTCTCTTAAATAGCCCCACCGTTGCAATTCCAAAGTAGAGGATGATTCTGTTTTGGGAAGGGAAACCTGGGTATTTTTTTTTCTGGGTATTTTTAAATATTATTCCAATGGCACACAAATGCTCTCCAGCAAGAGCTTGACAGTGATGAGTTGAATGAGTTTAAAGAGTTCATCTAGCCTGGCCGGTGTGGCCCAGTGGTTGAGCATCCACCCAGCATGCACCAGGAGGTCGCTAGTTTGATTCCTGGTTGGGATACATGCCCAGATTTTGGGCTTGATCCCTGGCAGGGCATGCAAGAGGCAGCCAATCGGTGATGTTTCTTCTCTCATTGATGTTTTCTATCTCTCTCCCTCTCCCTTCCTCTCTCTCTCAAACCAATAAAAACATATTTAAAAAAAAATAGTTCATCTAGGACTAGATTGAGTGAAAGTTTCATGTAGGTTGTTGTTGATCCTCACCTGGGGATACTTTTGCATTGATTTTTAGAGAGAATGGCAGGGAGGGGGAGAGACAGAGAGAAACATCGATGTGAGAGAGTTGCATCAATTGGCTGCCTTCCCACATGCGGTCAGGGATCGAACCTGCAACCCCAGGTATGTGCTTTTGACCGGAATTGAACCCAGGATCCTTCAGTTCCTGAGTTGACACTCTATCCACTGAGCCAAACCAGTTAGGGTTCATGTGGATTTTAATGACCCTTTTCAGCGAGGCGAGGGCTGCAGTACAGCTTGCAGGGAGAGGAGCAGGGGGAGTAAGAGATCCAACCTATGGACAAACTCTGTGGAGGTCTTCTGCTCTCTGACCCAAGTCCCACCCCACCCCGTCCACAGTGTCCTCCATGTGAGTCCTCCATCTGCTCTGTGATCAGCTGCCCAGATCGATGCCTCTAGTCACACAGGGCCACCACAATGCAACGAGCATTTGTTTTTCATTTTCAAAGCAATCTTTCCACATTGCAAACGGAGAAGAGAAAAAAAATCGTTCCTCAGGCTTCTGAAGTAATTAAGCAACCATCCAATTTTTCTGTTTGCAAAATGGGACTAATAAGCCACCCTTTTTTGGAGGACTAATAAAAATACATCTTCAAAGCATAGAGTATGGGGCTTAGACTTCAAAAAACATTCATTAATATTTTCAATGAATATCTTGGTGTTTTTCTGCATGTTTACCTGTTTGCCATGCCCTACTCTTTCTCCTTTCCCCTCCATTTCTCATCTCCTCCCCCTTCTTTCTGTCCAACATATAAACCATAGACAACATACAAACTGATAACCACCTTATTATAGACATTTTGTCTAGAACATTTAAACCTGGTAATCCGTATTTAGAAAGTAGGGCCCAGCCTGGCTGGTGTGGCTCAGTGATTGAGTGTCAACCCAGGAACCAAGAGGTCACTGGTTTGATTCCTGGTCAGGGCACATGCCTGGGTTGCAGGCTCCATCCCCAGTGTGGGAGTGCAGGAGGCAGCCGATCAATGATTCTCTTTTATCGATGTTTTTATGTCTCTCTCCCTCTCCCTTCCTCTCTCCCTAAAGATCAATAAAAACATAAAAAGTGGGGTCCCACCCCCCCCGACACACCCTGTACACTGATTTGTTCTGACTGCCTATTCATCATTGCGTCTCCGCTATAGAGTTAGAGGGAGCTGCAGGTGGCAGCCGGCCTGCCCTCTGTCCTCTCTCCCATCCCCATTGCCTTTCTAAATGGCTAAGAACTGGGAGAAGCCAAGTTCAGGAAACATACATGCTGATTCAAAACATGTATTTGGGAAGCACATACAGAGACAGCCAGTCCTCAGACTTACACAAAGTAAAGCTCAGGAATACACTGGTGAGCGCTCAGAAAAATAAGAAGACTCTTGTGCCCGAGTCTCCCATTTCCACTTCGCATCTCTTCTTATTTGGTCCAGGGGCTGAGTCTCCCTTGAACTTGGGGATCCTTTTTGCTCAGGATCCTTTCACCACTGACACAAATGTGTTAGGAATCGGGGTGCGACAGGGGGATCTCTTATTTGTCCCCCGACCCTGCGAATCTGTGACTTTTAATAAATAGGAGGAGGAAAAGGATGTCACGCAGGGACATTCATTCTTTTGAAATTTTCCTAAGAGCCACACGACTTGAAGTCTATTTATTCAATCCCCTCTGAACACCGGGGAGTCTTGAACCACGTGTCGGGACCCCTGACTTACCGCCTGTATATTTTACTAAGAGGTTGGTGGGCTTATTTGCTTTAGCTCATGTTCGAGGTCTTAATTGTTTTTCTCCTCTGCTTTGTTCCCCCCGCCGGCAGTGGCTATCTCCAGCAGAATAAAGCTTTGTCCACGCACCCCTGTCCTCCCTCCCACACACGGGATGGAACTGTGGATGGCTGGTGTTTTCCGGAGGTTCCCAGTGGACCATGTGTTTCCCATCAAGGGAGCACATACCTTCTCGGCTAAAAACCTTTCAACAGCCTGGTGTTTCCAGACCAGATTGTACCTCTGGGCTCCGAGCAGATCCGAGCCTGACTTCACATTGGTTCACCCTTCGCGTTGGCATGAGAGATGCTGATTCATGAGAGGAAGTTCCAAGGACCTGTTCACGCCGGGAAATCACACTCAGATTATACTTCATGTCTGACACCCATTCCCCCACCCCCTGCCCTGCCCAGTCCAAGCCCTGCCCTTTCTAGGACACTTCGTGTTACTAATGGCGGAGGCATGATTATGCCCCTGGTTCTTCATAACAATTGTATGATCCAGGTGTGGTGATTATCTGTATTTTACAGATAAGGGAAGAGGCTTAGGGAGGGAGAGCCACCAGCTCAAGGTTCAAGAGTTAGCATGCAGAGTCATGATTGGAATATAGTTTTTTTAAAAATATATATTTTTATTGATTTCAAAGAGAAGGGAGAGGGAGAGAGAGAGATAGAAACATCCATGATGAGAGATAATCATTGATCAGCTGACTCCTGCATACCCCCTACTGGGCATAGAGCCCACAACGGGGCCACGTGCCCTTGACTGGAATCAAACCTGGGACCATTCAGTCTGCAGGCCGGCGCTCTATCCACTGAGCCAAACCAGCCAGAGTAGTGATAGCTCTTTCAAGTGTAAAATTTGGTGCCCCCTTTGGTCCAGGCATATGTGATCAATAAGCATCTGTTAATTCATTGGCGCAGTATCTAGGGCCCTAGAATCCTGGGTTCCATCGGCCAGTGCGTGGTGGGGTCAGGCTTCTAAAGCCCTGGCCCTGCCAGTGGCTTCCCTGGGTGAGACAGATCACCGAGACCAGGCCATAGGCTCCCCACCATCTGCAGTGCTCGCCCATAGGGATCATTGCCCTGGAGAAGTCGTGGGCTTCTCAATGGCACATCCGAGTTTATGAACAGAGACTGCCCACGTGTTGGAGTCAGGGCATTAGCAGCCAAGCGCTCTGTCCACTCTGTCCGTTACTGTCAGCCAGCCATGCCTCGCACGCAGTGATCACACCAGAAAAAAATCAAAAAATCACATGCAGCAGCCAGTCTTCCTGAATCAGCTGGTTTTGTTCTGACTTCACTGGTTTTGTTCCTGCCCACGTGCAGCAGCATGCATGGAAATGCACTTGGGGCCAGACACCAGCTCCTCTGCGTAGAAAGGCAGGCGCAGGCCTCAGGCAGGGGTGTTGAGTGGCTCAGGCAAGGTTCAGGAGCAAGCGATGAATGGTTTCGTGTTCTGTGGTTCTGAGAATCGGGGGATCAGGCTTCCTGAGAAGGAGGGGTGCACAAACCAATCCGAGGGGACCCAGTGGCTTCCCCTTGGAGCATCCAAACCAGAAACCACGTTCGCCTTCTTCGGGAAAGCTCAGCCATGGCTTCGTGTCACTCTGGGTAAAGCTGTCGCATTCCCTGGCAGGGGTGTATGTGGGCAAATCACCCTGAAAACGGAAATCCTATAGCGTCATTCTCTCAGCGGGGAGGTTTTTATGTTGGTGGCCGCCACCCTCATCATCATGCTTAGAGCTGCTCTCGGACGTGAGCGGGAGGTGAATGGTCCATCATTCCAAGGATTGGGGGTACCGACAGCCACCTCCTTCTGCCTGAGAACTTGATCTTGCCCCCCTTCACACCCCCGGACTCAGATGCTGGGGCGCATCTGGTAACAGCCTGTCTCCTGATACTCTGTTCTGAGTGTTTGTTCTGAGCTTCTAAATCACCATCAGCCCACTGTCCCCTGCACCTGAGCAGTCTGGATGACACAGGCTCTTGCAGGGTATTGTATATACTTTAAAAAAATATATATATATTTTATTGATTTTTTTTTATAGAGAGAGGAAGAGAGAGGGATAGAGAGTTAGAAACATAGATGACAGAGAAACATTGATCAGCTGCCTCTTGCACACCCCCCTAATGGGGATGTGCCTGAAACTAAGATACATGCCCTTGACCGGAATCGAACCTGGGACCTTTCAGGCTGTTGCTCTATCCACTGAGCCAAACCAGTTTCGGCTTTTTTTTTTTTTTTTTTTTTTTAAAGAAAAAACTGTCTGGAAGCAAAAAGGAGTTTTGCTTTTGATTTTTTTTTAATGTTTTTTCTTTCTTCTTTTTCCAGATTGACTTAAATCGAGAGCCTCTTGAACTTCCCTAAAAATCCCATCAGGGAAGCGTTGTGTGGGGTGCATGCACCTGCTACTAGGTACCTGTGACCCTGGCTGATAGCTCACACTGGGACGTGAGGGGTTAAACAACAGATTAGAAATGGGGGGAGGGGAGGTTCTGGCCTTCTGTGTATATATGTGTAGATGTACGACATCAAAACATCTGGATAGGAAAAAAAATGCTCTCCCTTGTTACCTGTGAGTGTGATGCTATAGAATGCGAAATACCTGGCGGAATGGCGTGTTGCTTTTCCAGTTTCTTTGGATTTGTAGGCCACACGTAGACACCGCACATGAGTCCCGATAGACTCGTGTAAACAGCAGGCCTTTAATAATGAGGAGTGCAGGCCTTTCTTCTTAGGAAGAGGCTGGTAACATCTGTGGCATTTCCAACACGCCTGGGCCCACCTGCCCCATGTTGGTGAAAGGATGAATGAATTGCTTTGCCTTTTAGGGAACAGAGCCAAACTCAGGGCCCTGTCGCCCCTGGAGAGCTGGATCCTTCTTCAAAGATGTTGAAAACTGTATCTCGTCAAGTTTCTCGGTCTTTGATACCAAAGAAATGCAGCAATGGGCCATTTCTTGAAATAAAGCTAATCATATGCATTTAAAAATATTTTTAAAAATTGATTTTAGAGAGGAAGGGAGAGGAGGGAGAGAGAAGTAGACACATCGGTGGTGAGAATCAATGATTGGCTGCCTCCTGCACTCCCCCTACTGTGGATGGAGGCCTCAACCCGGGCATGTGCCCTGACTGGGAATCAAACCCTGACCTTCTGGTTCATAGGTCGATGCTCAACCTCTGAGCCACACCAGCTGGGCTAGGTGTGCATTTTTTATTGTTTGAAGTTACCCCAAGATGCAGGGCTGTGGAGATATAGTTTGGGGATCACTAATGAATACCAGGGGGCTGCTTCAGTGTCCCCAGGCCTGCTTGTTTACAGTGTGACACTGTGGAGGCTTTGATTTCTGGTGTTAATTAAGTAATTAATGACTATTTAATTTTATATTATTTAATAGCATATAATATATTAGTATTCTTGTGTATTATGTTATTCTACAGTGTCCGTATATTAAGACACAGTATATATTAATATTTCTAAATTACTTTGACTTTTCATGGTTTTACCAAAGCACTGATACATTTAGTTTTTTGTGGTCCATGAGGGTCTTTTTTTTTTTTTTAACCCAAGATCACACAGCTAATAAATGGCAGATAAAACATTCCGAACTAGGCCGTCTTGTTCTGGGGCCTGACCCTAAACCATTGGGCATCACAGTCTCAAAAATAATTGTTTGCCTGCTGTCTCCTTTACTAGACTGAATTCTTTCAGGATGGGGATTATCTCTTTTCATTGTGATAACTGTAGCACTTATAATGCATGCTACGCTCAATAAATAAATATTTCCTGAATGGTTTAAAATAGAAGATACCATGTTTTTGTCTTATGGATTCAAAGGTTTATCCCCTACCAGCCCAGTCAGCATGGCAGAGCATCAACCTATAAACCAGGACGTCATGGTTTGATTCCCAGTCAGGGCACAAGCCTGGGTTGTGGGCTTAATGCCCAGTGAGGGCGTGCAGGAGGCAGCGGATCCATGATTCTCTCTCATCATTGATGTTTCTCTCTCTCTCTCTCTCTCTCTCTCTCTCTCTCTCTCTCTCTCTCTCTCTCTTCCTTCCCCTTCCTCTCTGAAATCAACAAAAAATACATTTAAAAGAAGTTATCATTCCTCTGAAGTTCTATAGATACTGCTTATTTATTGCAGCATTAGTAGAAACCTTATTAGTAGAAACTTTAATTGGAAACTGATCTAAAAAAAGAGTTATGGGCTCAGAGTATTCATCAGATACCATTGCAACGGAAGTACTCTGCTCACCGAGGGCTGCGCCAGCATCATTGTATCGTCTTTCAGCAATAATCTATAGACGTAATAGAAAAACGGATCCTTGGCAAGGCAGAAGAAAGCCTATTCTTTTATGCTTGTGGCAACTGGATGGGGAATTTGCTTACAGACCCTTTGGGGGACACGCTGGGGTCTCTCTTGGGAACGGTTTCCCCTGGAGGCGCACTAACCAGAAAGTCATATAAAAAAATGTACGCGATTGTCCAGCATCTGGATCCAGTGAGAGAGCCTGTGTTTAGATGAATGGACAGCAGACCGAGGAGCGGGCCGCGATGGGTGGCCAGACCCTTTGAAACACAGTAGCCCCATTGTGTATCTAAGAGCTACCACATTCAAAGCGACCCACGGCTTGTGTGCTTCTGTAAATATACATTCGCCTTTAAGCAAACAAGACATTTTGCCAGTTTTTATCCCCCCCTCCCAAGGGCAGAAAACAAGAAAGAGATGAAACACCCCTCAAAAAGCCAGAGAAACTTATTTTGCAAGCCTAACTTCTTTCCCCCGTGGCATTGTATTTTATTTTATTTTTAAATATATTTTATTGATTTTTTTTTTTTTTTTTTTTTTTTACAGAGAGGAAGAGGGAGAGATAGTTAGAAACATCGATGAGAGAGAAGCATCGATCAGCTGCCTCCTGCACACCCCCCCACTGGAAATGTGCCCGCAACCAAGGTACATGCTCTTGACTGGAATCGAACCCGGGACCTTTCAGTCTGCAGGCCTACGCTCTATCCACTGAGCCAAACCGGTCTCGGCAGGGTATTGTATTTTAAAGCTGCGGTGGCCCTTTGAGAGTGAATGTGGGGTTTTGTCTCCAACACAGAGAGCAGCAGGCTTGATGGTCTCACTCCCATTCGAGAAGAAATACTGTTCTGATTCCGACACGTGGAATAAACAGTGCCGTTTTTCTGTGGGAAATCAAGGCTTTATGCAAGCCCACTGGTGAGCAACATTCCACGTGAATTAGGGGGCGCTGTACCAGAAAAAAAAAATGAATCAACTCAGTTTTGCTCTTTATTTCCCCGCTCGCCCCCCAAGTTTTTCCTATGAGCATACAGAAGCACAGTGTCTGCAGAGAGATCGCTGTACCCTCCTGTTCTGCACAGAACTCAGGGCAGTAACTAATCTCTTTCAGAAGTTGGGGTGCGAGATCGGAATGGGTTTGAAACAAAGAGCCACCGTAGGCACGGCAGGGGGCGCTCTAAGACCGGCTGCAAGTGGCCAGTGTTTGAGGGTGAAAGCCAGAGAGGCTGTCGTAGCGGCTACTCTCCATCTCCCCCTGCTTTTGCTTTGCTCTGCTTCTTTAAAACGTAGTGAAGGAAGTAGAAAAGGACCATCAGCCAGAAACAAAGGGACCAGAGAAGCAAATGCATGCAGCTGGAGACCTTAAAAAAATCAGGGGACTCAAGTGAGAGCACCTTTATGGCACAGGGTCCCCTTTTGGATGTCAGTCATTTTGCAGCTGTTTCGGCCATGTTCCCCTACCCTCTCCCCCTCCATCTCCAATCCCCCATCCCCTTTTGGGTACTCTCTATTATTTGTCAGCACCACAGGCTTGCTGTAGGCAGACCCCTGGCCCACCATGATGTCATCACGCTCAGCAGACCTCACGCACCTTGCAGGGGTATTGCTAACAAGCTCTGCCCCCCTTCCTGTCTCCGGCAGGGGTGCCAAGGAGGGAATCGGACTAAATGGTCTCTAAGCACGAAGGTTATGTCCCTTCATAAAATCAGAAGTGAGAGGTGAAGGCAATAAACCAAAGAAGTCAACCCCAAAGCGAGATTTTTTTTTAGTGCCACATTTTGAGATAATTGAAGTGAAAAAAACATGTGTTTGTGTGTGTGTGTGTGTGTGTGCGCGTGTGCGTGCATGTGTGTGTGTGTGTGTGTGTGTGTGTGTGTGTGTGTTTTATTTTTATTTTCCTGGAGGCTCTATCAACAGATTCCTTGGCCTTGCACTCTGTGGTCAGAATAGAGATGAACAGGCTAGCAGATGAGATCTTAATGGGCAGTTTTCTTTCTTGCTAATGGCCTCTTTATGAGTGAACAGCAGTTTCTTCACTTAAACCAGACCTGCAAAATACTGCTTGGTAAACGAACAGATTACACTTGCAAGGGCTCTTTTATTCTCAGAATAAACTGTAATTTTTTTTTTTTTTTTGGAGGCGGGGGAGAGATAGTCTCATTGAATTTTTTCTAATGAGAACCAGGTTTGCCCTCTAGAATGAAAAGGCAAACATTAATCTGTGTTTCACTGATTGGCCTCCGTGATGGGCCGGACTAAAGCGGACAGATGTACAACTGAGAGGGGAGAGGTTGGAATGTGGATAGTAAACTATCTGGAAACTCCCCGGGCGCGTACATGATGTTGAAACAGAGGTGTGAAGGCATGGGAGGCAGGAGGCGAGGGGAGAGCTAGCAAGGACTCAATCAGCCACCGACCGACGGTGGGAGAGAAACCTCAGCTCCTGGTGGAGACTCCCTGCCCAGCAGGCACGATGGAGACGGAGCCAACTTTGTCACGTGAAGGAATATGCATTACACTTTGGGAGAAGACCAAGGCGTTCTTTCTTTTTTATTTTTATTTTTATTTTTATTTTTTTATAGTAAATCTTTATTGTTCAGATTTTTACAGGTGTTCCTCTCCCTCCACCCCCCATAGCTCCCCTCCACCTGATTCCCAACCCTACCCCATGCCCTTACCTCCATCACTGTCTTCATCCATAGGTGTAAGATTTTTGTCCAATCTCTTCCCGCACCCCTCAGACCCCCTTCCCCCTGAGAATCATTAGTCCAATCCCTTTCTATGTCCCTGATTCTATTATATTCACCAGATTTTTTATTTTGTTCTTCAGATTTTTTAGTCACTTGATTTTCAGATTCACTTGTTGGTAGGTATGTATTTGATGTCTTTTTGTTGTTCATCATTTTTACCTTTACCTTTTTCTTCTTCTTCCTCTTCTTAAAGAATGCCCTTCAGCATTTCATGTAATCCTGGTTTGGTGTTGATGAACTCCTTTAACTTTTTCCAAGGCGTTCTTTCAGTGTGGACACCAGCATGCTCTGGGCTGCTCCACGTTGTACGCTGGGAGGTCAGGGGGCCATTTCCCCTTCAGCATTTGTGCCAACTATTTGATAAGTTCCTTGAAAGGGTATTTTTTTTAAAGTCTCTGTCTCTCCCCCAACCCCGAGTACCCCCCACAGTGCCTGCTTTGCAAGAGGACTTGTGCAAGAAGTGGGTCTCAAAGGCTGCGGTGGAGCTCAAGGCTCACATTAAATTCTTACTCTTGAATGCATCATTGCAGCTACAGAAACAAACAAACCCAAATAAAAGAGGGCCTTGCATGAAGTCATCGTTTGGCTGCTAGGAGGTGCTGAGCCCATTTCCAGCTCTCATGACTGGATGCTCACCACCGGTTTGATCTGGGCTGCTGGGAATGGGCCGTACCAGCTCGGAGCAGAGACCATGAATCGCTTAGATCATGAGGCATGAATGTGCTAAGCACCGGGACTCAGATTTAGTGCAAGCCTCTGGCTGTTGCTGAGGGTCTGGCCTTCCTCGTTTCAGAAATGATTTGTTTATCTTAATACGAATGCCACTTTCTCGTTGGGTCTCTTACGGAAAGTGCTGCATCAGGGCAGTATATATTTTCCTGGAATTCCTGAGTTTGAGGGCAAGCAAAGGGCTTAGTTGGATCAGAACCACGCAGAATCGTCTTTGCAGTCACATGGGCAGTGTCGCAGGGGGAGGGGTTGCTTGTTGGGGTTGATGGGGAGCTGCTGGTGTTGGGGTGGGGGAGCCAGTATAGGATGTGGCTGAATTCTGTGTTTTTCTAATTGTTGCTTAATTTCCCTGGCCTTTACATTCGAGTTGTGTGACAGTTGAGTGAGAAAAATATATATAGAGGCCCTTAAAACACAGTAGGCAATTTGTATTTTCTAAGATATGCGCTAGAAAGTCCTCTTTAAAGTCCAGGTACTTTAAAAAGGGGACTTAGTTTTATTAAAAAATGTTTTTTAGATCTTTAAGGTTATTTAAATATTTATTATATCTTTTTAAAAATATATTTTGATTGATTCACAGAGAGGGATAGAAATATCAATGATGAGAGAATCATTGATTGGCTGCCTCCTGCACACCCCACTCTGAGGACTGAGCCCACAACTTGGCATTGTGCCCTAACCAGGAATAGAACCGTGACCTCTTGGTTCATGGGTCAGCACTCAATTACTGAGCAACAGCAGCTGGGCAGGACTTTGTTTTAGATGAAGATTGAGGTTCTCTGGAATTACTGGGTCAGAAACACTACTCATTAAAAAAAGAAAAGAAAAGATGAAATTCCTTTGTTTCTTCAAACTTTCAATTATTTGCCTTTCTCTTCTTTTCAGTTCCCTTCTCTTTCCAGAAATCCAGTTTCCAAATGATGTTTCTACACCACCTATTCCTTTAAAATTCTTCATTCATTCTTTTATAAGTGATAATAATTCACTGTATTAATCTTCCCGGGAATACTTTATTATTAACGGATAGCAAATCTACTACAAAGAAATACAAGGTGAATGGGAATCTCAAGCCTAGGCCAGCATGTGGAAATGTATTCTTTCAGGGAACTGGGATCTTTTCAATTTTCTTTCTTTAAATTTTTATTTTTAATTACTTTATTGATTAAGGTATCACATATTTGTCCTCATTCCCCCATTCCCATCCCAACCCCCTCCCCACATGTACCCCTACCCTCCTGCTGTTCGTGACCACTGGCTAGGCTCATATGCATGCACACAATCAATTCTCTCAAAATTAAATTAATTGGTGGTAGGTAATACATGAAATATATCTATTAAATCATCACGTCTTTAAATAATTTAGCACACTAATTATCTAGAATGGCCATAGCAAAGAAATATACATAGGCACCATTCTTCCCCCTCCCCCTTGCAAAAATTTAAGTGATACATTTCTATAGGCCAAGAACCACTGGCTGGAGAGTCCAAGAGATCTGAGACGGAGTCCTTGGGCAGTCAGCTCACAGATTAGGGTACACAGAGCAACAGAGGAGCACAAATGCACGGATAACCTAGAGGAAAAGTAGGCATGACCACTAATAAGGTTATCGAGGGACCAACCAGCCCTGGTGGCCAAGGTCCTCAGAAAGCACCTGCCTTCCTCTGGAGTGAGAAGGCTGCACAGATCATGCCAGGTGTACCTGACAGCTGAATATTTCCTCTAGGGCCATGCATTTGCTGATGGACAATGAACTGCCCGTCTGTCATTTTAAGATGTGATCCAACCAGAATCCTCTTTTTAAGCTGGAAATTCTCTTAAAACATGAGCACAATTACCGTCGGGGGATAATCGGCATGACCTGCGTATAACCCGGGGACTATTTATGCGTTTAAACTTTTTCATTGCCCAGGTGAATAGGGGAAAAGGCTTCTATTTCCACTCCTATATCCTTCATCCTGCTAATTGCAGGGAGACGGCTTCTACAGTTCACCATTAAAAGCAGCAAAGAAATCTTATCCATGACATGAAACACAACACCCGGCCCAGGTACAATTGAGCGACAGGCTCACAGGATCAGGGCCTTTCCTTGAAGTTGTCAGCTGTGCTATTGTGGGGTAACTGTTCTGGAAGCGTACATTTTTCCCCCCTCTGAGCAGTAAAGCTGATTCTGTAGTCTCATTTTATGTAATAACTAAGCCGTGCTTAAATATAGTTTGTGGGTGACATTGTTATAAGTTGGCATTCATGCACTGTATGGTTTTGTGCTCAGTTAAAAGAAAAACACTAGCAAGGAACTCCAGCAAATGACCCTTCCTCAAAGATGTACCCTGGGTCTCATTGTGCTACTTGGTGACACCATAAGAAGCAAAGGAAATAGGAATCAGTGAATAAGATAGACCAGAAGAACCCAAAGCACCATGGGATTCTCCTTGTAAAGTACTATGAAAAACAGCCGAGACTGGTTTGACTCAGTGGATAAAGTGTCGGCCTGCGGACTGAAGAGTCCCGGGTTCAATACTGGTCAAGGGCATGTACCTTGGTTGCTGGCATATCCCCGGTGGGGGGTGTGTAGGAGGCAGCTGATGGATGATTCTCTCTCATCGATGTTTCTAGCTCTCTGTCCCTCTCTCTTCCTCTCTGTAAAAAATCAATAAAATATATTTTTAAAAAAGTACTATGAAAAACATTGCTTTATTTTGACCGGACAGATGGAACCTCTTAGAATTGACATTGCAATCATTGTCAACTTTTTGTTGCTTTGTGTATTTTTTATTATTATTATTTTTTGCATTTAAAAAAAATATATTTTATTGATTTCTTTTGCCCCCCTCCCTCCCATACATACCCTCCCTTCCTAGAGTTTTATGTTCATTGGTTGTACTTATATGCATGTATACAAGTCCTTTGGTTGATCTATTATGCTTTGTGTATTTTTTAAAAATACCTTCTTATTGATTTTTTTTTTTTTAGAGAGAGAAGAAGTTACGAGGAAAGAGAGAGAGAAACATTAATGTGTGAGAGAAACATTGATTGTTTGCTTCTCATATGCACCCAAACTGGGGACCCAACTTACAACCTGGGCATGTGCCCTGACCGGGAATCAAACATGACTCAACCAACTGAGCCACACCAGCCAGGATTGCTTTGTGTATTTTACCAAATAAAATGTTAAATATTAAACTTACACTTTGTGTGTATGTACAAAATTGTGAGATGCATAATCCTGACTGAACGTGTTACATACAGTTGGAGAGAGAGAACATAAAGGTTGAATTGAAGAGAGCTAGCCTGTTAGGAAACGCACAGACCCATTTGGTTACAAACTTATAGGCCGCCATCTTTGTGGTCGCATGGACTTGCTGAGTCAGTGACTTCTGTTCAGATGCCCAAATGAGGAGACATGGGCAATAACATCTGTAACTGATGATTTTTTTTCTGTTGCTTTCAAATAGGACTCAACGATGAGGACAAAGAGACAGTAAGCACTTCACATCCTGCAAAGAACAACCAACAGGTGGGACCAGAAATCTTCAGGGATTCTAGATGCTGCTGCTTCCCTCTCATGGCTCTCCAGGTAACCTTGTGAATTTAAGGTCATTCTGCCAAAGCATGTCACTGCCACTCAGATGTCATTGGCCAGAGCTTGTCACATGGTCAGCCTAATTGTAAGGAGCCTGAGAAATGTAGAAGAGTGCATGGAAATTTCTGAGAATCAATAGTCACTGACCATTAAGTTACTGATCTTCATTATAATAATCCAACACAAATCATGTTTGAGGACATTACTGTGACATTATGTTTATTCATCTTTTTCACAACGTACTATTGGAATGATGGTAGGTACTATGGAAGCTGCAAGAAGGTACAGGTACACCTGGAAAAGGTCAGGTACACCCAAGGCTTCCTTTGATAGTCTCTTCACTGTGGTTCTTCCTACTGTCAACCACATGCTACAGCTTTACTGGTAATTCAGCATGCCTGAATAATGGGGGAGACGAATCATCTTTTCCGAAGAGAAAGTAGCTGGTTAGTGCCTTCCAGGTGAGCTCTCAAAACTGGGAAAATTGGAGCCTGGGTGTGAGTAACCAACAGACTTTTCTGTCCATTGCTTAAATCCCATCCTTAAAAATCTCTCCTTGATCTCTCTCCTTTATTTTTATTTATTTTATTTTTTTTTATTAAATGTATTGGGGTGGCATTGGTCAACATGAACATACAAGTTTTAGGTGTGGATTTCTATGATACAAGATCTATATATTGCATCGTTTGCCCACAACCCCATTTTCCCCTTTATAATTTGAATTTGAGGATGAAGCTTGAAGCCTAAATTTTGCATATAAGCATCACCCAGCAATCAAACAGTTCAAAATCTCAGGGTTGAACGTCCAGTCTTCCTGAGTTGAAGATGAGTGAGAAGGGTTAATGAGTCACTCAGTTCCCTGCTCTCTGCTCAGCGTTCAGTGGTAGCCTAACCCCAGGGGAACCACATAGACCTGCACTCAGCTTTTCCATCACTGATATTTCTGGTGCCTGAAACAAAATAAATATTTTGGGGGAGAGCAAGTTCCAGGCCCGAAAATGGCCAAGGGAGGGCTAGCTCTGCGGAGTGTGAGCCAAGGCGTCCAGGCTAATGAAATGGATGGGCTCCGTAGGAGGCCAGTGAGAAGGAAGCTCTGAATGAGATCATTACTTAAAGAAAGTGTGGTTTGGCCCGAGGAGCCAGAGCTATGCTCCCTAGAGAGATGTGAGAATTGGAGCCATGGGGAGCCAGGGGTCACTTCTCAGATGATCAGCTTGATTGTAGTCGGTGTTGAAGTTCTACTTCTAGCAAATACCAATGACCCATGTTCAGAAGGTAAGGAGGCTGTCTATCTATAACAAATATAGGTGAAATATCCTATATAATAAAAGCCTAATATGCTAAGTGTCTGGTTGTCTGGTCATCCTTTCAACCAGTCAAAGCATAATATGCTAATGATATGCTAAGGCTGCTCAATTGCTTCCTATGACATGCCCTGACCAGCAAGGGGCAGACAGTTGACCAGTCAACCAGTCGGTATGATGTGCATTGACTACCAGGGGGCAGACTCTCTGACCAATAGGTTAATTTGCTACTGGAGTCCAGCCAATTGGGACTGAGTGAGATGGACCAAATATGCTCTGGAGCTCTTCGATGGATGGTGTACTGGTGGGGTCCCTCAGCTTGGCCTGCACCCTCTCACAATCCGGGACCTCTCAGGAGATGTTGGAGAGCCAGTTTCAGACCAATCGTACAGGACAGCTCGAGGGATCCCACTGGTGCACGAAATTCGTGCACCAGGCTTCTAGCATTATTATAAATATTATTGTCAAATGTGGGGAGAAGAGCCCTGCCCAGTGCTCTCAGCAGTTAGAGCATTGGTCTATGCAATGAAAGGTTGCGGGTTCCATTTCCAGTGAAGGGCACATATTTGCTTTGCAGTTTCAATCCTAGCCCCAGTCAGGGCTTGTGCGGGAGGTAACTAATCGATGTGTCTCTCTCACACTGATGTTTCTTTCTTTTGTCCTCTTCCTCACTCCCTTCCACTCTCTCTAGTTTTGGGGTTGTTTATCTTGCAGGCATAGATAACTGATAGAGTTGCTTCAGAAATAAGATGTATCTTCAGAAGCCCATCTTTGGAGAACAGGTGTTTTGTTGTGCTGTCTTCACTAATAAAGGACTCATTCAGCACTTGGTTGTGAGAACAAATGGTTTCGCCCCTTTCTTCTGAAGAGGATGGGTTCCCAAATATTTCTTAGGATGATGTTCATATCCCTATTGTAACTAGCTATAACTAATATTTCTGTGCAAGGTTTTACTTGACTTCTCATTCTTGTATACCTGCCTTGTGATTTCCAGGCTTGTGTTATGGGATAGTTCCAGTGGGAATGAGTTCGAAAAGATGTTTCTAGTATTATTCCGAGGGCTACGTCAATTCCTATTTAATAGATACCTCAAAAAACTTCCAAATTTCCAGTCCAATAGTGCTTGTCCCCCTATGATAACCCACCCTCATGCCTACTTAATCTCATAGCTCTTCTAAGGAGGCCAAGGACCAAACAGGTCAGCCCCCACGTGACCTTTATAATTTCTGCTGTTTTAACTTTTAAAGCTTCTCGTAAAGTTGGCAAGCAAGTCAGACCTCATCACTTCCCCTTAGATTGCAAAACACACAGAAGTTTGCTTCTGACTAGATTATTGTTTTTCCATACACAAGTGGCTTTTCTTTGCAAACTGTGCTCAAGGCAAGTGTCCAACCCCAACCAAATCCTCATGCTATTGTATCCACGGTTCTTCCGCGCGTAGAACCATTTAATATTCACAACCAGGCAAGATTAGAAGGTTTCTCACAAAATCATTGCCAACCTGGCTGCAATGTATTTATTAGCAAAGGGACATTTGTGTAAGAGTAAATTGAGACTAATTATGGTATGTGAGGGAAACACTGCATTTCCTAAGTTACAAATGCATTTCATCTTATCCTTTAAACTCAAGCTTTTTATTCTAATAGACCTAATTTGTAAACTTATATAAACAGGGTGGCCAGATTATTATGATCTCTGAATGCATAATAATCTAGCCACTCAGTGTATATCCTATATAATACAAGGCCAATATGCAAATCGTCCCCTTGACCAGGAGTTCGACCAACAGGCAGGCCAGACAACTGCCCATGTCCCCTACCCCTGGCTGGCTGGCCAGACCCCACCCATGTACGAATTCATGCACCAGGTTTCTAATATGTATATGTATAAATACACACACACACACACACACACACACTGAGTGGCCAGATTATTATGAGTTCAGAGATCATAATAATTTTGCCATTCAGTGCATAAGCCAGTCATTTCTATGATACTGGTTTGGAATCATCCATTATCATTTTTATTATGGACAAGCTGAAGAGGTTCTTTGGTTTATCATTTGATATTTAATCCCAGCGTTTGACTTCAGTCCTTGGCAAGTTGTGGTAGGGATGATGATTTATTGATACATTTCTGGCCATTTTTTTTTCCATTTCTACTGTGGTCACAGCTCTGATCTCTTCCTGGCTGATGGTACCAAGGGTCCTGGCTACTGAGAGGTCATTCTTTCCAGTAGGATCCTGTTCTCATCTCTTCTTTTTACAGGAATGGAGATGAATTCACCCTGAGTGGTCACTCAGAGGCGGATTTTACACTTAACAGTATTGTACTAATAAACACGACTTTTCTTGGCAGTCCTCCAGAAAGCGTTCATCAGCTGTGATTTCCAACCCCGGAAAAGTTGCCTCCCTGGAATTAATGTTCCAGGAAGAACAGAACTTCAAGTTCTGAATGGCTGATCCCGCTTGAAGTCAACACATCATGGCTTTAAGTAATTCTGAAAATATTTAATTTGTATGCATCCAAACCTCACACAATCATATTGCTCTGAGAGACAAATGCCAATCTCTTACTGTATGTCCTGTGGTGGGGTTATTCCTGGAAGATCCTTGGCCCTAACTTTGAGCCAACTTAGAGTGGTATTTCTTACATTCTGATGTCCATAATGAAGATGTCCGTAAAAAATAAAAAATAAGACCTACAGCAATCGGTCTAGACCTACTATAGCCTTCACATAATATCTTCATGCAAATATGATCCAAGAAATGGATCAATGATCTTTCTGTTCCTGTAATCTTTGATGAATACTAGTAAGCCTGGCCTAATTTTGCAAAGATTGTAAAATCCAGACTTAAGATATTCTAAGTGAAGAATTATTATGGCCCTAACCGGTTTGGCTCAGTGGATAGAGCTCAGTGGAAGAATTATTATGGCCCTAACTGGTTTGGCTCAGTGGATAGTGCACTGAAGGGTCCTAGGTTGGATTCTGGTTCAAGGGCATGTACCTTGGTTGTGGGCACATCCCCAGTAGGGAGTGTGCAGGAGGCAGCAGATGGATGTTTCTCTCTCATTGATGTTTCTAACTCTCTATCCCTATCCCTTCCTCTCTGTAAAAATTCAATAAAATATATTTTAAAAAAGAATTATTATGATTCTCTGCTTATCTATAATGCAAAGCCCTTTCCAATTACTTGATTAGGAAGATCATTACAAAGGCCCACCAACAGAATAAGATGATTAGGCTCACTGACTTGGAATTGCCAATTGGCTTTGGTGGGTATTATGAGTATGACCTGACTAGAATTATCCAACTTTTCCTGGTTGGTATCTCTGTTAATCTAAAGGTCCTCAGAACTTGATGGTTCCTTCAAAGGGTTCCAGGTCCCACTTTATCCACAGGTGACAGGGTGGGGCCAGCATGTTGAGAATATCTGTGCAACGCCCAGTGACTGATTCAGAGATGGTCTAATGTTGCCACAGCTTCTAACAGTAGACTCTCATTGTAGGGTTGCTATTGGGCTTAAAAGTAATAACCTGTGTTTGTGCCTGAGGACTCCTGAATTGCTTAGTGGGCAATGAGAAAATGACTTAACTCACTGCTACACTATAATACAGATGAGAGCATGATATTTTGTAACATGGAATATTTTTAAAAAAAATATATTTTATTGATTTTTTACAGAGAGGAAGGGAGAGATATAGAGAGCTAGAAATGTCGATGAGAGAGAAACATCGACCAGCTGCCTCTTGCACACCCCCCACTGGGGATGTGCCCGCAACTCAGGTACATGTCTGAATCGATTTGACCGGAATCGAACCCGGGACCCTTCAGTCCGCAGACCGACGCTCTACCACTGAGCCAAACCAGCTTCGGCTGTAACATGGAATATTTTTAAGAAGAGTGTAAATTCCTAAAATGAGCTTATGTACTTTTGTCAATAATTTCAGAGTAAGTTATTGTTCTAGGCCAGTGATTCTCCACTGGGCGGTTCTGCCCTCCAGGGAATACTTGGCAGTGTCTGGTGGATTTTTTTTTTGTCACAACTGAGAGGTGCTACTGGCATCTAGTAGGTAGAGGCCAGAGATACTGCTAAACATCCTACTACGCCCAGGACAGCTTTTGGCCCAACAAAAATGATCTTGTCCAGAAAGTCAATGACATCACAAAGGAGAAACACCTCGCTAGGTTGTTTTGAGGCGTGGCCACAGGAAACTCCACCATGTTTGGACTGGGAATTTGGACTTCTGCATTTGGGTGCTCATGGGTAGTTCAGGAAATTGGTGGGAAGGCAGCTCACGTTAATCATCCACTTACAGAGTTAAAAATATTAATTTGTTTGCTACCTTTGCCTTACAAGGTTGAGATAATCATTTGGAAATAAATATGAAGTGAAAGTATAGCGCTGTATGGCCCTATTTTTTGAATCTGATTCTCTGTAGTGGGATTAAGGGAATTGGAGAGGACATATTGCTCTCTTTCGCATGTTTAGATGAAAAACCACCTGCCTTTTCTTTTGGTGATGTCCATATTGAGGAATCGGAGTTGCTCCAGCATTTTTCTTTCCGACAGCTTATTCAGTCTCCAGGGCTGCTGCCATGCAGGAATTAGATCCTACTTTTTATATTCTCCTTTGGGGACTGTGGGGTGGAGTGAGTTCCTTGTGCATTCATGTATTGGCCTACTGTGCTGATTAAGTAAGACTACTCACTCTATTGCAGGGTGGGGAACCTTTCTTCTGCCAGGGGCCATTTGGATATTTCTAACATCATTCGCGGGCCATGCACAATTATCAACTTAAACATTAGCCTGCTGTATTCGGTCAAACATTTAATTAACTCCCCCCTAATGCCTTGGCAGGGCCAGACCAAATGATTTCTTGGGCCTTATATGACCCGAGGGCCAGATGTTTCTCATCCCTGTGATTATTTTGATATTTGCAGAGCAGCCTAAGTGTCTTGCGGTGACAGCAGTGGGGAGCTGGTAATTGGTGCTTAGCCTCAGTGTATGGAACAAAATGAATAAGCGATGCATATTTAAAATTGATTTTCCTTCATCGCTGAACGCTAAGACTTACAAAGAGCACATCTCAGCTTTTCTGTGAATGTGAATGCAGAATGAAGATCCAGCACCCAAATAGCTTTCTTTCTCACCCACATTTCTCCTGGCTCATGAGTTACCCCCTTTCTGGGTTTCGAATGAAAGGCTTGTAGTCATGTGCCAGTGCACAGTCACACCCAGCTTTCCAGCCCCTGCACAACGGACTAGATATGATGTTTGGTCAGAGATAGTTTCAGAATACCATTGTTAGAATGAAAATAGCAAAGCAACCCAAGCCCTGTACAAACAATATAAGCTTGAACTTTACATTCACAGACATAATTTTGCAAAGAAAAACCCTCTTCTTACTTTGCCTTCCAATGCCTGATCATGGACCCCTTGCTTTCTCCGGCTCTCAACCATTTCTTAATCACCAACAGGCTGAGTCCTTGTTTGCTTGAAATGATTACCTTCTGATAATAGAAGGAAGGTAGAAATATATTTGGCTTCTCACGCCTGTGGTCTTAGATCTTGCACTCGAGTCTGCTATGTTGTTCGGGTTAGCTTCCACTCTTTGGTTGATTCATTCATGTGAAATATTTTAAGCGACAAAAGAGCACAAATTCCTACTCTGTTCTTTTCCCAGCAGATAATGATCATGCTGTAACGTCTCTTCTTTCTCTTAGGGCGCTGGTCAGGGTATTCCAGGTCTGCATTTTTTTCCATGGACCTTCTTTTTCATCCATCTTTCCCAAGATCTTTGCTATTAAATACCATAAGTGAGGGTAAACAGAAGAGTCTCCCAAAATTCTGATTTTATATCCTATGCATTTGGATGCAAAAAATTGATTTGGATGCAAAAAATTGGATATTCGGATTCTGAGGATCAGGAGGTGGCAAAGCCACCATTGCCCCATTTTACCTCTTTGGTTAGGAATCTAAACACATATTTCTGGACAAGGATCTCTACTAGTATGTTCTGGGGAAGCTTCATCCGCAGGTAACCTTCACATAGCTTAGCAGTCCGTGGCCCATGCCAGCACAGTGTTGCAATTAAAGAAACACCTGTCCGGCATTGAAAATAATTGAGAAGCAACTTAAATCTTAACATACTTTTGTGTCACTACGTAACTGGTTTGAATGAATGGACTTGGTGGGATAAGTTGGGCCATTATGACGAATGTGATGATAATTGTAGAACCTTATTGTTATATGCATTTTTACAAGCATATCTCATTTGCTTCTCTGAGCCATACTGTGAATGATGTCAAGGAGATTTTGACTTCCTCCATTAACTGTTGGCAAATCTTAAGTAAAAACTGCTCAAAGGTCCAGAACCAACCAGCTAATGAGAAGAACGAATGGAGCTCCCGGACCCAGTTGCCCAGTTGACTTAAACATTTTCACCGGTCTCGTAGCCTTGATCAGGAGCCAAGCCTACCCTTTCTTCCACCAATTTCCCCCAGTGACTGTACAGTCCACCTGGCCAGATTACCTATTGTTTCTCATCCACTCAGTACCTAGAGCTCAACTCTTGATTAACATTGTATTTTGACACCCAAACAAGGGTGGATGGAAGATTTTTAAAAACAAGGAAGCTTTGTCTGGATCGTTGTAGACATGTGAGAGTTTGTGAGTTGTTGTGCTGAGCAGTAAAATGGGGCAATGGTGGCTTTGCCACCTCCTGATCCTCAGAATCCGAATATCCACAGCCTGGTTATTCCACATGTCTCAGTTTGTGATTTATTTATCCTGCTGGTCATGCTCTTACAAGTGACAATTGGACAGTCCCTGTGTGGAATTGCACACTGAAAATAGCCCGTTTCTTCAGTCAATAATTGAAACATCCTAAGCGCTCAGACACATTAATTGACAACATCTGCTAAAATCAAGAGAAAGAGTGAAAAACAGGATATGAGGCTTTGGGGATTTGAGTGAAGGGCATCCAGCATGGACAAAGCTCCCAGGACTGGGGTAACTGAGGCCAAGTGACTTGGCGAGGCAATAAGAAAACAACTGCAAAGCGACTCTCAAACAGAATGGATTTTATTCATTTTTCACCAGCCTCTTCTAGCTGGACATATAACATGGAAAGATACAGTATACAATTCTCCGAGTCAAGATGGAGAGTTCAAATTGGTCATTTTGTCTGCCGGGAATTACACGGAAAGTCAAAAGGGACCGCTTGGAATGAAAACAGAACATCACCATTGAACACCGTGGTGGTGCCACCATCTTCAGATGACTTCTAAATACATGGAAGTCATTTAATAGATCTTTGCTTAGTTAAGAAACACAGACCCCCGTAGGGTGTTTAGCAAGCCACAGTGTTTCTAAATATTCTTCAAACAAAAGCCATTGGAGAGCCAAATTTTGTTTACATTCAACACTGAGCAAGTACCGCGTGGCTATGACTTTGTGTTGGCAAAATGGCAGGCTTGTACTAGAGAGAAAGTAAACAGTGAGAATGGATTCAATTGGGCAGAGTAGGGCACATACTTCTGGAAATATGTTCCATTCATGGTCATTCAGAGATTGTTCTGTCTGTTCAGGATATTTTTTCTCAGCTCCAAAATCAAGGTCATCTTGTTTAGAAGCACAAGTTATGGTTTCTTCAAGGGCCAGCGATTTGTTTTTCAAAGCACCGCATAGTAAATATTTTTAGCTTCATGGACTGGATTATTTCTGTGGCCACTACTCAGATTTCCCATTTTATGGTGGATGTAGTCAATGAATGAACATGCCTGTGTTTCAATAAAACTTTATAAAATAGGCAGTAGGCCAGATCCCGGGTCAGAGATTGATGATCCCTGAATTATGCTAAACATTTCCTGATGTTTGATATGGAAGCAACTTTCCCCCTTAGATTCTGTGCTGAGTTCAACAGTGACTTCAACTTTTGATGGAAATGATAAAATGTTACCAGAGGTGAATGGCTGCTTTTTCCTTTGACCTTGAAACAAATGCCAAAAGCTCGCTATACTGCCTCAATACTGATGGAACCCAGTTTGAGGCAGGCCGACCCTGGACACCACTTAATACGAGTTAAGAATTGAAAGACCAACAAAACCTCGTTATGAGGTGGCATTACGTATTGGACATGGCTCTCCAGGGGGTCTTTTAAACAACAATGTTCCTAACGTTGGAAGCTATGGGCTACGTTGGATTTCCAGGTCTGCTTCTGCCTGCTTGGATCCCACTCACACAGGCAATAAAGTACTTTCCTCTACTTCCTGTGGCTGAGTAATCACCTCTTTTTTTAAAAAAAAAAATGTTTTATTGATTTTTACAGAGAGGAAGGGAGAGGGATAGAGAGAAACACCTATGAGAGAGAAACATCGATCAGCTGCCTCCTGCACACCCCCTACTGGGGATGTGCCCGCAACCAAGATACATGCCCTTGACTGGAATCGAACCTGGGACCCTTCAGTCCGCAGGCCGACGTTCTATCCACTGAGCCAAACGGGTTAGGGCTGAGTGATCACCTCTTAATTTTAGTCTGCCCTTAGGGAGGCATTAACCTATCTATTGCCCTGCTCACCTCCAGCAAAGTAGCTAGGCCTCCAGGTGCTTTTAGGAGGTGAGTAGCTCATCCAGCATCCCTGGTGAGCTCCTTGAGGCAGGTGCGCTTACCCCTGCCGGCCCACTGCCCACCCCAGGCCTCCGTTAGGGTTAGAGACAGCCTTTCTTAGAGAGGAGCGCAGTTGTGTTTCTTTTTTTCTCATTTGTTCCTTCTCCTTCTCTCAGTTTTCTCTGGGGCCTGATCATGTAGGATCACTCCACACCATGGGTCACTTTTCCATTTCCAATGAAGAAACTAGTCAATGAAATAGACACAGAGCACAGCACCGGATTCTTTGCTCTGCATCTCATGCAGCTCCTTGGCCTGGTAATACTCTTCATTCGTATTTCAGTTTGGAATTTGAACTACAGAGGCTTTCTCAGGTTCTTTGAAGTGTATGTCATGCGATGGAAGTTCCTTTGAATCAATATTTTAGAATTCAGAACCAACCATGTGGCCGGATACGGCTTGCACAAGGTTCCCTAAGAGGATGGCATTAGTTATATTTCCCAACAAAGAAGCTCTTCTATATCCCCAGCTGGAGAAAAAAGGAAAAGAGTCTTGAAAATTCAGAAAAAAACCAAAAAGGATACTAAATGCAATATAAAAGAGCTTCTTTGTTGGGAAAGTTGCATCTTGTCTTTATAGGAAGAGAATTGACTGTATTTCTGTCCCCTGTCTCGAGGCATAGACCAAAAAGCATCAAGGATTTGTTTATGCCCAAAATGAGCCTCCTCTAATAACTCAGATTATTCCATTTGTAAGAAGTGTCTTTTTCTCGAACATCTTGTTCTCCCCATTTCAAAATGAATAAAGATCAGAATGAAGATACCACATTTCCTGTTGAGAAAAGTTGTCTCTTGGAGAAATAAGGTAGTTCCAGGGGTACTGGAGCCTTGGAACATTTAACAGTGTGCTCTCTTGGAACAGTAAAAAGTGCAAATGGTTGCTAGTTAACAAGTATTTATTATGGGCCCGGCCAGTGTGGTTTGGTGGTTGAACATCAACCTATGAGCCAGGAGGTCATGGTTCAATTCCCAGTCAGGGCACATGCCTGGGTTGTGGGCTCAGTCCCCAGTGTGGGATGTATAGGAGGTAGCTGATCAATGATTCTCTCTCATCACTGATGCTTTTCTTTCTCTCTTCCTCTCCCTTCCTCTCTGAAGTCAATAAAAATATATTTTAAAGAAGTATTTATTATGGGTTTGCAATATGGAGAGAGCTCATGAAAGAGGGTATCATTGATTCATAGAACTTGCAGGCCGGAAGGGAAACGAGAGATACCCACTTTTCCTCTTCTTCTGTGGACTTGAAAACTGGGACCAGAGAAGAGATGGTCTTGACCAAGTTCCAATAGAAAGTAAAAGCTAGAATCCATTTCTCTCCTCAGTGCTTCTCATGTCACTTTTGGCACAAAGAGCGCTAATATCCAATGCTATGGGGGAAGTAGTTGACAGGTTAATTAAGTCATTGAAAACAGAAATGTTAAACATGATAGCACATATATTTCAACATGAACATTTTATCTTAAAAACATATAAGTGAACGCATAATGAGGAGCTAGAAAACCCCCGATTTATGGCCAAGGCTAATTTATTTTTCTCAGAATATGAGTTCAGGGATCAGGGATCATGCTATCTTTCTTATGTAACCACGCTTTCCAGTTGGATGTCTGTGTAAAAACACTGAAACCAAACCCGAGAATGCTAAAAGTAAACCTAAAACATGAAAAACACGATGTCAAAACATTCAGCTGCTAGAAAGTGTTCCCATTTAGAAACAAGACAAGCCACCTATAAACTGAACGTGAGCAGCTATTTGTGGGTATCAGTCCGCATGCTTTGCAGAGAGCAAGACCATTTAGGTGGGAAATTAGCTCAGGGATGTAGTCAGTTTCCAAATGTTATCCCATCATCTTCACAAAGCCCATCCCAGTTCACAGGTATCCTGTCAGCTCTGATTTCTTTACCACTTGTTGTCTGACAAAAGCTCTCTCTCTCTAGTTCTTTAATATGAAGATCCTACTTTTTACCTAAGACATTTTGGCAACTTGAGGCAGGTAACATGACTTATAGTTTTATTATGTAGTTGCCCATCACTAAGCTTACAGTCAGGTAAAGAGGAGTCACTGAAAACATACTCACTGAGTTCAGTTGAAGTTGATCCTCGTAACTTTGATATCCCCCAAAAGCACATGAGCTCTTTTTACCCACTGTCAGGAGAGTCATGGAGGTGACCTTGAAAGAGCTCTTTAAAAAAATTTATATATATATATATATATATATATATATATATATATATATATAATATTGATATTTTACAGAGAGGAAAGGAGAGGGATAGAGAGCCAGAAACATCGATGAGAGAGAAACAACAATCAGCTGCCTCCTGCACACTCCCTACTGGGTATGTGCCTGCAACCAAGGAATGTGCCCTTGACCGGAATCGAACTTGGGACCCTTGAGTCCGCAGGCCGACACTCCATCCACTGAGCCAAACCACTTAGGGCAAAAGAGCTCTTTTATTGAAGGCCCTATGGCCCTATGATGGGCAGCTTGGACAGAACACCACTATACCAAGGTGCAAGCTTGGTACATCATCAGCAAGGAAACCAAGGACCACTCAAGGGCATCATGTTTCCTCACTCCATTGGAGAAAGATCTGAACTTGACTTATGGACTCTGAGCCTACAAAGAGCAACACCTTAACAGGGATGGTTGCTAAGTGTTAGGACTGAACTAGGACAGGTTCTGGGCATCCCTTCCCAGGGGGTAGGTTCATGTCTGCCTGGTTATTGGGCCACAAGCCCCCAATTCTGTGTTTTAGCCACAGGTGCGCTTTGTTTAAACTACCCAAGACCAAAGGCTAGCTTTTCTGTAAAGAAAGCTCTGTAAGAAGACAGACATTGGAACCTCCCAGAAGAGACCATCTTAATGCTTTATCACCCATACCTTGAAAAGACATTTTTTTTTTTGTCCAAAGACAAACTCTCTGGGTATAACTGAAGTGCATTTCCTCCTGAGGGTTCTCTGTAGAAATGGAGTTTGTTTATTACCTGTATAAAATATTATTTAAAAAGTTTTTATTGAGTTTAGAGCGGAGGAGGGAGAGATAGAAACATCAATGATGAGAGAGTCATTGATTGGCTGCCTCCTTCAGGCCCCCCACTGGGGACTGAGCCCACAACCGGGCATGTGCCCTGACAGGGAATTGAACTGTGATTTCCTGGTTCATAGGTGGACACTCAACCACTGGGCACACTGGCCGGGCTATAAAACAAATCTTAATGAACTAAAGAACTATGCTCAAGTCACGCTTTTCCTTCCTTTAACCTTTCCTGGCAGGAACTCCTTCTCTCTCATCCCTTTAGTCACACGAACTGCTCATCTCTTGCCAAGGAGGATGTGGGAGGCAGGGGATTAATTCATGCTGGGGCCTGAGGCATCTCTGTTGATATGTGGTTTGTGCACGTGACCCCCGCAATCTGACTTCATAGACAGCAGGGGCTCTGCGAACACGCGGAGTGTGCTGGGAGGTAAGACAAAGAAGATCTCCGTGTGTCTCCCCCCAAAACTCCCCATCCCCAAAGACGATTTCAGAGACTCTAAAAGACTTTACTACAGTGTTTATAAAAATAGATCAACTGGTTTAAACGTGAGGCTGTTCCTTCACTTTGCAAACGCTCAGGCTTTCCTCTTGAGTGTAAGTATTTCCAACGCTGAGCATGGTATCATAAAAATGCAGTTTGTGAAAAAGCATGCTGACGCTGTAAAAATGGATATAGTTTTCTTGGAAGTCGAGTCTTTTCAATTCTCACAGTGGTTAACTGAAGAGCAGAAAAGGAATTCTTTTCCCCCCTTCTCTCTTGTAAAGTGAATTGACTTGTCTTAGTTTTCCCAAATGAAATATTTTGGATGAGTCTACAGTGAATGCTCACTTCCAGGCGTTCTCTGAGCTTGCCATTCAGATGCCCAGTCTGGTGTTCTGGAAACCTTTAGGCCACAACTGCTAATGGTTATGTAGCAAAAACAGTAAATATTGTCATAATACCTTTGTATGGTGACAGAGGGTACTAGGTTTATTCTGGTGATCACATCGTAAGGAATATAAATGTTGATTACTATAATGTATGCCCTAAATGAATATAATATTGTATGTCAACTATACTTCAGTGATAAAAAAAAAAAAACAACCAATGTTGAATAGATCACAGCCTAACATAAACTAACCAGTAATATACCTGATTGTGGCAAGGGAGGAAATAAAGGCTAAGATTACGATAAAAAAGTAAGGGACACATGGGCAGGAACTAGGGGTGCTGGGGGAGGTCAGCATCTGGTAATACCTGCAGGAAGGCAACCCAGCCACCTGGGCCAGAGCCATGAAAATATACTAAAACTCATGGCCTTGACCATTTGAAGGGATTCTTAACCTGCTCTTCATGATTGAGTCAGTTGACAGTTGGCAACAGCGGCTTCCTGTTTTTATGGAGAAAACTCACTGGAACTCTTTCTGAAAAGATGCAGAAAATCCTCGTGGACACTGACTAGCTCTTGGAAGACAATATTTTGATGAGTCAAGTGTAAACGAATCAGGATCACATGGGTTATATGCCTGCTCAAGCACACATGGTTTAAGCATGAATGGGAAAGTGATTACATCTCGTAAGTTTCATAGATTTCTCTTTTGGATTCTCTCAGCCTCTCCCCTGGCATCTGTGAAGAACAAGGGAGAGTTTGAGAGCGTCACGAAACCTCAAGCACACCTGGTTTTCTTCTCGCCACCATGGAAGGCCTTATGGATGGATTTTTATTACATAAATAAACGTAGGCTGTGGAAAACTCATAAACATTCCTAGCTTCACTGGGTGGCTCCGATGTCGAAAGAGAACAGGGTGAGGTTTTCTCCATTTCTTCTTTGTTTCCCCACTGTCCAACTCTCTGACTTTCCTGGACACTTTTTTTTTTTAACTCTATGTCCTCATATTCTCCCAAGTGTAATTAAATCAACTCTGCTATTTCCTTTATAAGTTACCACTTTAGAAGAGTGCCTTCTTAGTTGATAAGGGGGCAGAAAAAATTCAGTTAATTTAAGGATCTCTTTGGCACCCAGGGAGGGAGGAGGGCAGCAGGTAGAAGTAACTGCAGGTTCTTGGACCCTGGGTCTCGTCCTAAAAGCTTTCTAAAGCAACAAGCCTTGGACAACAATTCCCCCCCCCCCCCCCCATTATGATCTATTGAGAAGGGAAGTGTAAAAATATTTTCAAACTGCCCTGGCTGGTTTGGCTCAGTGGATAGAGCATCAACCTGCGACTGAAGGGTCCCAGGTTCATTTCTAGTCAAGGGCACATGCCCAGGTTGCAGACTTGATCCCCAATAGGGGACTTGCAGGAAGTAGCTGATCAATGACTTTTCTCTCTCTCCCTCTCCCTTCCACTCTGAAACCAATAAAAATATGTAAAAATATTTTTAAACCTATCTGTTGGAATTCTGGAGCATATTGGCATTTGTTTAAGTTTATTGATCTTTCTGTAAATTTTTATTTGTTGATTGATTTGAGAGAGAGAGAGAGAGAGCAATCCATTGTTCCACTTGTTACAGAAAACAAGAGAAGAACCAAGCAACGCTTAGAGAGATGGAGTTACATTTATTATTATTATAATTATTACAGGTGGGCCCAGAGGAAAATGCCTCTCAAATTCTGGGCCCCATCACACAGGAAGTTTCCTGTATTTATACCTTTTACTCTCTTTGTTTCCCAAGTATGGTTTTTTTTTTTTTTTTTTTTTTTTTCCGGTCCCCTTTGCAAGTTCTTAAAGAGTCCCTATGTACTGGGCTTTGAGACCTCAACCAAAGGTTTGGCCTGGTGCCAGCACCGATAACTTCACCTGGGGAAGGTTTATGGCCTCTCTGAAATGGGAGCAGTCTTATTTTCCTTATTATTTAAGCAAGCATGCATTTATAGAAGCCAAAATAGCAGGGCTAACATTTTAACAGCAGTTTTTATATAAGATGGATGCTTCATATTTATCTATTCATTCCTTTGGTTGCTTCTTGTATGCCACCAGTGTCAACCGTCATCTGGGAAGGGGAGGCATTTCCTGAATTGTACGCAATTATTAAATTGTATTCCCTAAGCTTATTGGGGATGCTCTGTAATCCCTCCTGGGTACAAACACCCCATCTACCAAGATCATGAGCTGTTGGCTACTGAACAAGCTTGGGATGAATTAGGACAAATTCCTTCCCTAGGCGGACAAAGTCACAGGAGGCTCCTTTGCCTTCCCAGGTGGCCATGCGTGGTCTGTGGCTTGCGGTGTGTAGGAGGGAACGCTGACGTATTGGACACATGCAACGGAAAAAGGAAGCAACGAGGATAACACTGTGGTATAGGAAGGCACATTTTGTTTATTAATAGAAAAGACTAGGCTATGCAGCAATTTTCTTGTGAAAGTAACAGAAATTTATAGATGCTCGAAGAGTACAAGAGAGTAATTTGTTGTCCCTGCCATTTTTTTTTTCATTCCCAATAAATGCCGACCATAATGACATGTTTACTCTTTCTTTCCATTGCAAAAGTAATACTTATAAAACGATATTGGGAAATTAGAAAGGGAGCGAAAATATATCCATATTTTTGGCATTTGGAGGCAACCAGGTTTTAGCATTTTGCAGGGTTTCCTTTCTGTCTTTTCTCTGAAAACAATTTTTTTGGGGTGGTTTCTGAAAATGTTTTTGACCAGAATGTGTGGGTTGATTACCTCAGACCCATGAAGAAATGAGGTAATTGGCTCCTTCGTAATAAGGTATTGCTACATGCCTGTAGTTACCAAGAATGGTAAAAGATCAACAAAGAGATCCTTGATGTCTTACACCCTTTGCCAAAAAGTGGGCCCCTTATATAGGTTCTTTGTGGTTTATGGACAGATACTATGCGCTGTCCCTAGTGTGTGTTATTGGTGCCTCTTTTAAAATATCCTCCCTGAAGCTTCTCTCTTGGGACTACCAAGTTGCCTCTTCTCTCACCCAACCCAAGTATCATGAGGTCTCCCCGTGTACCTGACTTGAGGGAAAACCTCCTCTCCTCCTGACCACACACACAATCATTCTTGGAAGGGTCTTAATTTGAACCCCTGAATGAAAGCAAACCTGTAATTTTCATGAATTAAAGAACTGGTAATCCCCAGCCTCTGGCTGATGAGACCTCCTCCTTCCTTCCCGCAATGTGAACTTTCTAAACAACAAGGTCACATTCAGAACTTTTGAGTGTATGGTTTTATTTGTGACAGCAAAAGTAAGATGGCCTCCTGAAGAGTCAGCTCTATCGTATTGCTAAAATGAATCTTTTGCCTGGCTGGCATGGCTCAGTGGTCGAGCGTTGACTCATAAACCAGGAGGTTACGTGTTGATTTCTGGTCAGGGCAGATGTACGGGTTGCGGACTCGATCCTCTGTATGGTGCATTCAGGAGGCAGCTGATCGATGATTCTCTCTCATCACTGATGTTTCTATCTCTCCTTTCCTCTCTGAAATCAAGAAAAATATATTTTAAAAAAATGAATCTTTAGGTGTTCTATTATGTGAATACTACAGAATTTCATTAGCCTTGGGACAAAATGAATTAGTAGGTATAAATATTTGTTGAATGCTTTGGTATTAATATACATGCATATGTTCAATGCTTTGGGTTTTATTTTTTATCAATTTCACAGAAGAGAAATTTGCATAAAAATACATTTCAGTGGGATGAGTTTTGACAAGTCTATGCTCCTGTGTAGCCAACGCCTCCAAAATCCATCTATAGAAAATTTCTACCACCCAAATTTCCCTCAGGTCTCTTTGTAGTCAGTTCCTGCCTCCATTCCACCTCAACTATAAGGCAACTGCTGATCTTTCTGTCATTATAGATTAATTTTATGTAATCTAGAACTTTATGTCAATAGAAATACTCAGTTTGGATTCTCCTGTGTATGGCTTTAACTCAGCACAGTTTTTTTGAGATTCATTCGTGTTGTTGTGTCTTCTAATGTGTTGTTGTGTCATTACTTTTTATTGCCAAACAATGTTCCACTGTATGGCTGAACTAAAGGTTATGTATTCATTCATCAGCTTATGGAGATTTGGCTTGCTTCCAGTTTGGCTGTCATGATTAGAGCTGCTCTGGATAATTATGCACAGTCTTTGTGTGGGTTGAGATCATGATAACATTAACTTCATAAAATGAATTAGAAAGTATTTCCTCTTCTTCTGGTTTCTGAAAGAGGCTGTGGAAAATTGGTGTTAATTCTTCTTTAGGTATTAGGTAGCCTTCCCCAGCAAAACCCCACAGGACCTGGAAGTTAAAAATGACCTTCTGACCAGATGCGTCATAATAAAAATCTCCCCCAAGTTTCACTGAGGATATCTAAAGACTCACGTAGTATGTCTCAGTGGGCATCTTTTAACACCGTATCAATAAACTTCTTAATCACATGGTAGGATCTTGGTGTTTACCAGAAAGGGATTTGAGCCAAGGTGTTTTAAGTTGATCAGTATCTGAAGTGAGAAAGATCTCTGTTTTCAAGAACCCTTTCAGAAAAATGTCCCCCTATTAACAGAAATGCCAAAGTCCTCAGAGTGAAGTATATACTCCAGGCCCAGGTCTGTGTTGCAAGGGGAATTCCAAGGGGATTGTGCTTCCTGTTCTACACTTTTGACTTTTCTCTGAAGGGTACTTAGGAAAACTGGAACTCATGGAGTGATAGAGTTTAGTTATATTTTGTTATTGAAGAAGCAAGATGGTAATTAATGGTTTTGTGTGTGTGTTTTTTGGCAAATCAGTTCAAGATAACTTTGAGGAAGACCTCATTTTATTATTACGGTCAGAGGATTACATGATGTAGGAAGAAAAATTTCTTTTGGTTTTTGAGGAAGATATTGAAGACTTGAAAGCCACTTGAATAATGTAATATTAGTGGTTGGGTTAATCCAGTGGTCATTAGTCAACAGAACCAAATATCAACAGTACAGTGATTGAAATTTCTTTGGAGAGCCACATTTCTTAAACTTAAGCTTCTTCTAATGCTGCTTCTTCAAAATAGACTCCTCCAGGCCGTGGTATTTTGTGGAAGAGCCACACTCAAGGGGCCAAAGGGCCACTGTTTGCCGACCACTGGGTTAATCAAACCTTCCCATCTGTCAATTCTAAATATTTTCCAAGATGACTGGCAAATATATGGAACCATGTGACTCCTGGTCACTTACAAGGACAAAATCATGCTGAGATTGGCTAAGAATGGCACTGATACTAGAAACTGTAAGGTTGGTGTGTATGTGTGTGTGTGTGTGTGTGTGTGTGTGTGTGTGTTTTAATTTGTAATAAAGTAATGTTAAGTTTAGAGTATTCCAGCTAATAATCAAATACAAAATTTTACAACATAGCTGATGAGATATTCTTGTGTTTGATTTTTCTCAAATAAATAAAGGCTGTTGTTGATTCCATCAAGACAACGTTATGGGTAGAACAGTGACTAGCATGTGCTTTTATCTCCATGAACATATGTTTGTACAATAATTGCACCCATATTAGTATACTTTTTTTTGGGAAAGTTTGCCAGCCTGTATAATGCGATTAGTACTTCCACGAGAGAATCCAAAGCCAACAAGATGAGAAGCATGTAGCCTTCTAAAGAACTAGATTGGTGAAATAGTCAAGGAGGGTGGGAAACAGGGGGACTAGAGACTTTTATCATATCTTCTCACAAATGTCCTCCCCGTCAACAAAGCACGAATGTGCCTTTTACGGCTGCTATTAGAAATCAGATATTACCAGATCCCTGTTCCTGCCGAGCTTATAGCTGCAAAGGGGACTTTAAGATAGTAAACAAAGGAGTAGATTTAATTAATGTACCAGTTCAAAACTATTGGAGCATTGGAAAGATCTGAATTCACATCTTGGCTCTGTTACTTAAAGTGTGATTATAGGAATAAATTTTAATGGGCCTTCGTTTCCATCTCAGTGACCAGCATCCAGCCTTTTAGGGATGAATTGTAGAGGTTGCCTCATTTTTCCCTCACCACTTACTTCCTAAGTCACTTCCTCCCGTAGATGGCCCTCAGGTCTGTATCATACCTGCATCTCCTTCTACCCAATCCTGCTCCCCCACTTCAATCCACAGGTGCTGCTCCCAAGGGAACCCCCAATCTAGTGAACACTAAGCTGTGTCTCAGGTCAGCTGCTGGGGGCATTTTTGTGGGATCAGAACTGGTGAAGAGAATGAAAGCCTAGGAATTTTAAATTTTATTTTTAGCAGATGCAGTATTCTGAGAAAGGGATCAACATGATTAAAAAACTGATGGCCAAGAAATATGATTCTTGTTGTCGTGTTGGAAGATCTGGACGTATGAGAGACTAAATATAAAACAGACTGGGAATCTGTTTCAGGAATCTGGGAATGAAACCCACAGGCTAACAGAGGGTTGTCGTTGGAGGGGGGAAAAACACATTTAAGTTATTTTTCAAGAGAGAACTGGGAAGATTTGGTGTCAACCTGAATGCGAGGATGAAGATAAGCCAGCTGGAGTGCATTTTTGCTTCCCAAGTTGAGAGCAGAGGTATCTGAGTGCCACTGATGGGGTCAGACGCGATGGAGAAGGGTTTTAAGAAGATGATGAGACCCTCAGATTTTAGCATCTCTTGCTTCAAATGCCGACATGATATTGAATGAAAAGGTCCTCATATTGGGAGACATTCCACTGATGCAGCCATGTGGAGGGACTTCTAGCAGCAGCACGGGGACATCTTACCCCTTAGGGAAAGAGGATGAGCTCCAGCCGTAATGGGCCTGCATCTTAACAGAGCAAGGATCACTTTTCTGACTTGTGCAAAGGTGTTGTATGAGCCAGTAGTCATCCTAGCCATGATCTTGGGATCAGAGAGATGTGATCCACGCCTGCTGAAATGCATGAGTTTGATTTCAATTAGAGGAGGGAGATTTCTGAGGGAGAGCTTTGATAAGTTAGATTTCTTTTTTAAAATATATTTTTGTTGATTTCAGAGAGAGAGAGAGAGAGAGAGAGAGAGAGAGAGAGAGAGAGAGAGAGAGAGAGAGAGAGAAACATCAATGATGAGAATCATTGATTGGCTGCCTCCTGTATGCCCCCTAATGGGGATCGAGCCTGCAACCCTGGCATGTGCTCTTGACTGGAATTGAACCTGGGACCCTTCAGACCCCAGGCCAATGCTCTATCCACTGAGCCAAACCAGCCAGGGTGATAAGTTAGATTTCTTTAGGATGAGAGATTAGCACATCACTCAAACCTTCTGAGTGTCATTTTTACTGGTGTGGCATTCTGCTTTTCTTCTCTCTACTTCCACAGATTCCTCATACCAAGATATGATAACCAAGTGAGCCATTTGACAAGGCAGAGAAAAGAGGTGGAGACTTGTAGCCTAAATAATGTGCTAGACTTAATGCTGAGAAGTGATTACATTTAGCCTCGGAAATTTAGCTCACCTTACTGACATTTTACGTGGACATGGCAGGTCACTTCCCTTCACCCATCCTTGCATGCACTGGATCTAGTTGTCCTGACATATCCATAGAGGTGGAAATTGATTGAACACAGAAGGCTAAGCTGCCTTCAAGTGGGAGAGCTGTTAACTCTGCATGAACAAAGGTATGAAACATAGACCAATAGAGCTGCTTTGTAACTAGGTATCTTAGAAGTGGCCGGGAGCTTTGTATCAGATTGTCAGCACTGTTCATTTTTCACTTCTTCAATTACAGCTGACATATTTTCAGGTGTTCAACATAGTGATTAGACTTTTACATACCATATAAAGTGATCACCCCATTAAACCTAGTACCCATTGGATGCCCAATTATCACCTATTATTGAGGATATTCCTACCTCAGCTTTGTTGAGTGATAACAGCGAGGCTGATGATCTGTACCTGATCTCAGACCTCGAACACTCTGCGCTTGGGGCTGGTTACAGTGCAGGAACATGCTTAAGTGACCAGCAGGGATACAAAGTCCAGTCTGAGGCTGTTTTTTAGGGTCACTGGTGCTGAGGTATCCCCCTCCCCCAAACCAATGGTTCTTAATACAAGAAAGAAGCACATCCTGATCCAGCCGTCACAGAGAGGAACTGTTTTCTCAGAATATTCCCTAGAGACTTGGAAACAGACCCTCCATCTTTGAGACTGAAGAATTAAGGCGCGGCTTTGAGAGATCACCAGGAAGAGACAGTTGAGCACAGTGGATTCGTCCCTCTGTCTTTGTGGCTGGTGGCAATGCTTTCAGAGGTGCCCTCCCATAGTAGGTGAGTGGCATAGATATTACCTCTAGATGGCTGGTCCCAGGACCAAGGTGAAGCAAGGGGATTTCACACAACCACAGAAGAATTAAAGGTAGCAGTTACCACCATCATACATGTCTCTATCTCTGTCTTCATTCCCCTATTCCCATGTCTATGACCTCTTCTTCTTCCTCCCCCATCCCACTCCCTTCTATTTCTTCTCTTCCTTCTTCATGTAGGACTTGTTGTCCAGAACTTAGGTTGTACTGGTGTTGGTAGAGACATAATAAATCGGTAACAATCCTATATATTAAAAGGCTAATATGCAAATTGTCCCTATGGGAGTTCAACCAACTGGGAGTTTGACCACTTGCTAGACATGGAAGGCCCCAGCTGGCAGCAGGATTTGCCCTGATCGCCAAGCAGGCCTAGGGATCCTACCTGTGCATGAATTTTGTGCACTGGGTCTGTAGTATTAAAAATAATTCATTGAGTTTATATATGCCAAACACCTGCAACTGACTTTTATTGTGTCTCATTTTAATTATTATTTAATGGCCTTTAAGATAATTAAATTATCTCTGTATTGAATAGAGGGAAATGAAGCTGAGCAAGAAAAACGACTTACTCAAGGCCTGCCAACTCATGTCATGGGTGGGGTCAGGATTTGAACCCAGGTCTGTGATGCTCCAAAACACTTGTTCTGAGGTCATGCAGATTCAGTAGGGGGATTGTTACTCCTCAGTGGTTGCCTGGATGTGGTGGGGGGCCAGGGGCTGTGGTGGGAAGTGCAGGAAGAATTGAATAATCGCAGGGTTTCTGATTTGGGTGGTCTGTGAGACGGTTGGTCCCGCCTTCCCCAGGAGAGGGACACCCTGACTCCTAGAAACAAGTTTCAGCCTCTAATTAGCATCAAGATCATGTTTTAGGTTAAATGAGATTCTGGCAAGAGTTACGGGAATTCTTGTGTTAAGCCTTCACTTGGTTGTGCCTACAATAGACCAGCTAAATTGCGACTAAGAGGCCTCCTATTAATTTGAAACTGTCTTGAACTCAAAATAGTCCAACCATTAAGCTAACGAATGAGCAGCATTCCTGTTACCTCCACATTCATTCCCCCCAGAGTCTTCCTCCCGATGGTCACCAGGTATCATGTTATGGCAGCGAAAGGCTATTAGGCAGAGGTTACAGAAAGTCTGAAAAGTAGAAAAGTCAAGCTCGCTGGAGGAGCCCGGGCCTATTAAGGGGAGAGAAGTCTGGTTCTGATTACTGCTAATTATAGATAAGCTGGAGCCGACAGTCATTTTCTGACCACAAACTCAAATCAATCAATTAAAAGCTGCATGTAGCCGCCCCACGGCTAATCGGTTCCAGGCAGCTCAGGATGATCCATGAGGTCCTACCTCGCCCATGTCACGGCTGCTGTGTTCCATCTGCTGCTCCGACAGTCGATCAAATACACACCTCATTTTCTACCCTCCGACTAATCACGCACGCTGTTAACAGTGTTAGCTCCCAGCCACTTACTGAAATCAGCCGCCTTGCACCAGAAGCCTGGTGGTTGAGTCATCACTTCTTTCTCCGAAGCGAGGCATGCAAACCTGAGAGAAACAGTGCCCAGGCCAGAGAAGCCATCATTGCTGGAGCATGTGGCTCCTTGGTCGTTTTCACACAAGGGGAGGAGCTTCCAGAGGTGGGTGGCCTTGATCGTGTGGGTTATGGAAGCCATGTTGTAGTTGTAGAAGTTGAAGGTGCTTTGCATAGGTTGTCTCCAAAACAGGAGACACTTGGGGAAATGAGGCTCTTCTTCAAAATAAGGCATCTTAGAGAGAGAGAGAAATATATATATATATATATATATATATATATATATATATATATAGAGAGAGAGAGAGAGAGAGAGAGAGAGAGAGAGAGAGAGAGAGAGATTTTTTGGTTACCCCAGATGCATGGGTTCCCAAGGAAGCATATTTCAATGCAATCTAATGAAGAAGGTCTTTAAAAAAATATATATTATTATTTATTTTATTTTTGTAAGTTTTTTAAAACATATTTTATTGTTTTTTTACAGAGAGGAAGAGAGAGGGATAGAAAGTTAGAAACATTGATGAGAGAGAATTATCCATCAGCTGCCTCTTGCACACCTCCTACTGGGGATGTGCCCACAACCAACGTACATGCCCTTGACCGGAATCGAACCTGGGACCTTTTAGTCCACAGGCTGACGCTCTATCCACTGAGCCAAACCGGTTTCGGCAAGAAGGCCTTTGTTTAGAGGTCTCAAACAGGTAGCCCCTAAGTGAAGAGCTGCTAGAAGATGTGGCTTGTTGGACCCACAGGCTGTTTAAAACAAGATTTGTTGCCAACATTTACAGATCAAGGGATTGCACAGCATTTCAGATGGGTGGCTTTTGTGTCGTTGTTTAAAAATTGGAAAGATTCAGCAACACTGAGCCAGACCTGCCATCCTCCCTTTCCCCCCTCTCCCCAACCTCCTTCCCGTGGGAGGCTGTTTCCTTTGGAAAGGTCTGTGCTTTCCAGCTCATCACCTCCCCCCCACGACTTCCTCTAGACCTGCTCCCACCCCCTTCACCGGTGTATGTTACTTCCTGGCTCTCAACAGCTTCATCGAGTCTGTGACCCTGACCAAGTGCTATAGCATTTCATGAAGGGATGGTCACTCTGCCTCTTGAAGGTTCAAATAGGCAGACAGACACTTCCGGGAGATAGAGCAGAGTATACCCTTGGATAAAAGCAATGGAGCCCTACTTTGGGTCCCATTTTTTGGTGTGTCCTTCTCCATCTGTCCTCCATCTGTGGGAAGAATGGTCCATTCTTCCCCAGGGACAAGTCCTCCGAGACCTCCAGACATTCAATGCCGACTCTGAACACCCAAGGCCACAAGATACTTCCCCATCTTTGTCCTCCTGCGGATGGGCTGTGCTGCTGGTGAACGTACAGGTGTGAGAGGTGGGCAAGGGGTGGCTGGCAGGTAGGAAGGATGTATCTGGTTTTTGGTTACGTGGCTTGTGTCCACAGACATGCCTGGGAGACACCTTGCAACGCAGTCTAGGATTCGGGGTCAGAAAAGAAGGTGAGCTGGTGGCCTCTGTATTCCTTTCCAGGGCTTATCCTGAGCTTATATTTTAAAGCGCTGTGTCCCTAAAATGCTCTTACGTTCCAGTGGTGGCACGGATCCTATGCTTTGGTACATACCACTTTAAAACACAATAGCTTTTCAACCTGGCCGGTGTGGCTCTGTTGGTTGAGTGTCATTCCATGCACTGAGAGGTTGCCAGTTCAATTTCCAGTCAGGACACATGCCCGGTTTGTAGGCTTGATCCCTAGTAGAGGCTGCGCAGGAGGCAGCCAATCAATGTTTCTCTCTCATCTGTTTCTCTCACTTTCCTTCTCCCTTCCTTTCTCTCTAAAATCATTTGAAAAAAATTAAAAAATACAATATGATAGCTTTTCTTGAGAAGAAGAAATGAAAGAAGAAAGGCTTCGTTTTTAAGCATCTCCAGTCCATCTACATTAGCTCCTTTTCTACTTACGTCATAGTATTACATCATAGGATGTGGTGCTGCCCCAGCTGTTCTGGAACATAAGGCCTTTAATCGCAGAGAGCGTGGTATTCTGTCTCCTTGAGTGTTGTTGCTCCATTCTCATGGCTTTTCTTTACACCATCTGATCATTGGCACTTGGGCTGAGCCTTTTTCCACGGTTGATCTAACTCCCCTTCCTGGGACCACTCCCCCTACTATGATCAAGAGCTTTTGAGCCGAACCGGTTTGGTTCAGTGGCTAGAGCATTGGCCTGTGGACTGAAGGGTCCCAGGTTCGATTCCGGTCAAGGGCATGTACCTTGGTTGTGGGCACATCTCCAGTATGTGCAGAATGCAGCTGACCAATGTTTCTCTCTCATCGATGTTTCTAACTCTCTAGCCCTCTCTCTTCCTCTCTGTAAAAAAAAAAAATCAATAAAGTATATTTTTAAAAAGAGCTATTTGATGTTAGGTCTAGTAGAACCATTTTCTGAAGCAGCCTGGTGTTACCTGGTTTCCATTGCTTCTTCTCTTTAAAGAGGTTAGTACCAGGACTTCCAGTTGTTCTCCAGATGTGTGTGCATTTGTCATCTGAAGGTCATCACCATGCTGCAGTCCCCCTCCCCCTCCCCCTTCCGTACAGGCCTCCTCCATGAGAAAACTTAATTCTAGTGACTTGCATCACCCCTCCGTTATGATAAGAAATGCTTTATCCTTCAAGTGAAAACAAAAAAAAAAAACAAAAAAAAAAAACTGGTCAATCGGGCGAGCAGTTTTGATTACATTTGTTTTCATCAAATTCAACTTCTAGCAAATTGATGGGATGAAGGAATCGGCCAGTTCCTAACTCAGTCAAATCCTGTCAAACTGGTTGGGCTCAGAAACAGCCTTAGGCTGTCAAGGTTACATGGTGGGTACAACTGCCAAAAAAAAAAAAAAAAAAAAAAAAAGAGCTAAGCTCCTAGTGCTTACAGAATGCCCCATTTCAACACTTTTCCTTTATCTCTGATCATTTGGCTGTGCTTGAAATCAGCACACCATCAAGTAAACTTCAATATTTGGCCACAAATCACAGCATCGCAGCAACATTAATAGCAAATTGACTATCATCACTTTCCATAATTAGAGTAATAGGAAACAGATATCTCAAAGTCATGTGTCTGATCGCCAACTTATCCTTGCCATCTCACTTGACATCGGAAGAAAATGTAATCCTGCCTATGGCAATATTGGCGTGTTCATTTGTTGAAAGGACTGAAACTAGTTAAGAGCACACAATTTGTATTAGGGAGTTTATCACAGCCACATCTGAAAAACATTTTTTCCCCCCACTCAAAATTAAAAGAAAAAAAGTATTTTGCTATTTTTCCCCTTATTCATTAACATTCCAAAAGAGGCTGTACTTAGATAATAGAAAATCACTCTGAGTATTTTATTTTGCATTATTTCCAGAGGCAGGAAATTGCTCTAATAATGGAAGGAAGTGATGCATTCACCTCCTTTCATTGATCAGTTGCTAAGGAAGTACCTATTTTGTCCTGATAACAATTTTCTAGACCAAATGAGTTTTGAGCATTTGCTAATGAATTCTCAAAGTCTTCTAGTGACATAGTTTGGGTCTTTGTTGATTAAGGTATGCTGTGAACCTAAAATTTAACTTTACAGGAGTTATCTGCTAAACCTATGTACTCAGTTGCCTACTTTAAGAAAACCCAATAGGAGAATCTGAACTTTAAGCAGATGGATTTGGTGTGTTTATGCACATTATGAGAATTCTTCCTTTTGTTAATCATGGATGCCCTTTTATTCATCAAATTTCTCTAGTAGCAACCTTCTTATTGATGCAAAGACTCAGTGTGGAAGCCAAGAGCCACATGTGGCTGTAGAACATTTGAACGTGGCTATGGCAACTGAGAAATAGAATTTTAAATGCTCTATAATTTTAATTATTTAAAAATTTATTAAATGTGTTTAGGTAACTAATATTGGTTATTAACATTATAAGAATTTCAGGCGTACATCTGTAGATTCTACTGTGTGCTCACCCCCCGAAGTCTAGTGTCCTTCCATTATGTTAGCATATATTTGACCCCAGTTAATTAATTAATTAATTAATTTTAAAAATTTTAGTATATTTTATTGCTTTTTTACAGAGAGGAAGGGAGAGGGATAGAGAGTTAAAAACATCGATGAGAGAGACACATCAATCAGCTGCCTCCTGCACACCCCCTACCAGGGATGTGCCCACAACCAAGGTACATGCACTTGACTGGAATCGAACCTGGGATCCTTCAATCTGTAGGCCAACGCTCTATCCACTGAACCAAACCGGTTAGGACATGACCCCAGTTAATTTAAATTAGCATTGCCTCCATGTGGTTAGTGGCTGTATTGGAGGGAAAGTATCTCTAGTACCTTTGATAGTAGTTATTGAAGATCAACAGTTGATGGAGGTGAAATTGGAGGAGAAAAATTGGAGGTGAAGACTCTAATAATCACATTTCAACTAGAATAGAGAATGAACCGTTTCTGAAATTAGAGGGTTCAATTCACAAATAAGGATTTCTTTACCAAAAGGCTACTATAATAGTTAAGAGCTTTTCAGATTGGCTAGCATGTAACCCAGTGGCCTGAGTGAAGGACATCTGGAAGAGACTTGGAAGTCATGGTATCTGAGTTCTGGCGTGGGTCTAGGCTGACCTAACCTGCTGTGTATCTTTGGGCAAACCTCTTAATTGCACGGGGCCATTTTCCTCTGAGGTCCTTTGCAATCCCAACATCTTTTAAAGAGAAGGTCACCTTGTACATTGTCACTAACGTTTTCCCGTTGGGCACATCTGAAAACCATTCTGATTCTATCATTTTCAAAGACCAGTAAGAGAAACTTATAGTTAGAAATATCTTCTTTTCTCTAGAGAGTATCTGGGCTACCATAATTCAAGCTCATGAACATATAATCTTCGTCTACTCTGAGAAGTCCCATAAAGGATGGGCAAAATAAATTCCCTGTTTTTTTCCATTACTTGAAATTTGAGTAGGGAGGGAAGTAAGTAAGACAACTCAGTATGAGCCAAGGCAGAATGAAACAAAGGCTCAGTATGCACACAGACAATGTGGACGGGGCCACGAGGGAGGGGACCTCTTCTTTCATGGGGAGATGCGCAAGGTTGGTGGCATTTGGCCATTCAGACCTGAAGGATGAGTCTGGTGCCTTCGACTGAGGGAGGAATTAAGGGCTTGGCACAGCCATTTGGTTTTAAGACCATGGTTGGCAAACTGCAGCTCTCTAGCCACGAGTGACTCTTTGGCCCCTTGAATGTGGCTCTTCCACAAAAATATTATGGCCTGGGCAAGTCTATTTTGAAGAAGTGGTGTTAGAAGTTTAAGTTTAAAATATTTGGCTCTCAAAGGAAATTTAAATCGTTGTACTGTTGATATTTGGCTCTGTTGACTAATGAGTTTGCCCACCACTGGTTTAAGGGCATAGAGCGTGTGTGTATGGTAGTTGTCTTGTTTTTGTTTGTTTGTTTGTTTGTTTGTTTTTGTGTGTGTTGCTGAAGCAATTCACATTTTACCTTTCTAGAGAAGAAATAGAACCATAATGTCTCATTTTTTACACAAAATTTATTTTATGCTTGATCGTTCTAGCTCACTTTCGATGATTAAAACTTACCTGCTACTCCCTTCTCAAATGTCTCCCTTCTAGCAGGGTGTTCTGGGTGAGGGAGCGAGGTAAGAAAAGACAGGGGGATAGGAGTGATGGTTTCTCCTATGTGCTAATTATGATGCAGTCTCACTCAACACAACAATTTTGAGGACCTGTGGTGCCGGCTATAATGGGATTCTACCTGTATTTGATCTTGCAACCCTAAATCAGCCTCTAATTAGACTGTGTATTTATCTTTTTCTTCTTCTAAGTGCCTATTAACACTCATATGCCCCCCCCTCCCCCAGTCTCCCCCAAAACCTATGCAAACAACTCTAACCAGGGCTCCAGTACCTTCTGGTGGCTTTCCAGACCTCCCTCATACAATCTTCTTAATTATATCTTCCACCTCCCCAGCTGTACCACTGAGCAGCTGCCACTAATCCTAAATAAATATTTCCTGTTCTCCTTAGAGACAATTAAACGCAGCCTTTACCAAACCTTTGGCATCTGAGGCTCCCAAGGATGGTGGTACAGCCATTGCTGTTTGTCCTCGTAAATTGAGCAGAGACGACTAATTCTAGGCCATCTGTAGACTGAGGTCCTTTGTCTTGAAACAGAATAGCCTCTGCTGATATGTCTGTACCCTGTGGCCATGCCTAGTGAAGGTGGTACTCTTAGAAAGTCACTCCCAAGAGCAGTCTGTCCTCCAGGCAATGTTAGAAACAGCTGGGATATGAGCCAACAGCTGTGTGACAGGCATTGGGGTTAAGGGTGCCATAGATGAGATTGGTTCCGGGGGTCTGGGGCTGATGTGGTCCATGTGTCTCCAGTCGCTGCCTTTCCAGTGCAGTCTGACAAAGGGCTGGTCTTCAAACTCAGCTCTTCTCAGGCATCACCAGGAGAGTTTTACAAGTGCTGATGTTTAGGTCTACCCTAAGAGATCTGACTTGATGGGTCATGGAGTGACCACAGGCTTAAGGATGGTTAAAAAGCTTCTAGGTGATCCTGATGCCCACAAAATAAGTGCATGCTGGCAGTCACGAACTCTCCTCGTGTGCCCCCTGGCTCTTTGTCTAAGTGTGTTTCCCCATGTTGTTCCATTTGATTGTCAGCAAGACCAAAGCAGAAGACATCAGGCTTCAGAACCTGGTTATTGGCCTGGCTCTGTTTCTAACTGCAGAACCAGCCCAGAGGGAGAGAAGATATAGATGGTGTACCGCCATCCCCAAGCTTGACCTTTGCTTTGCCTACTCAACCACTCATTAATGCTTCCCACATTTAGCCCCTAACTGGTTTGGCTCAGTGGATAGAGCATCGGCCTGCAAACTCAAGGGTCCCAGGTTCGATTCCGGTCAAGGGCATGGACCTTGGTTTCAGGAACATCCCCAGGAGGGCGTGTGCAAGAGGCAGCTGAATGATGTGTCTCTCTCATCGATGTTTCTAACTCTCTATTCCTTTCCCTTCCTCTCTGTAAAAAAAATCAATAAAATACATTTTTTAAAAAAGAAAAGAAACACATTTAGTTCAAAGGTGGCAGAGCAGTCAGCGTCTCCCAGGCACCAAGGGCAGCTTCCAGCATTGAATTCCAGGAGATGCTTGGCAGGCAGCATCATGTCTCTACAGATCAAGCTGAGCAGGAGAACTGCCAGCAAGACCAAGAACCCATCCTGTGACCCATTAGGACCTTTTCTCTGCAGCCTCAGGCCCTTCTCTGAGACCTCATTGGCTGTGCTTTGAGGTGACCTTTCAGAGGGTGCCTAGTTTTTCCCTTCACCACGTGGCACTAGGTATCCAGTGAGGTGTGTGAGTGTGGGCTGTGTCTAAGCCCTGAGACCCTGGTTTCAGGTGGTCCTGGCCAGTCTCTGTCCCACCACATCTTCCAGGTCGACCAGCAGCCTTGGCAAGTCCTCTCGGAGAGAGAGAGAGAGACCAGATGGCTGCAGAGTGGCAATGCTCTCAGAGGCAGCTCATCCATCACTCCGACTTTGTTCATTTACAATAAGCACTTTCAATTTCTACTTGAATTAGGGAGCTGAAAGCACACGGAGAGGCAGAAAAGCAGGCGGTGTGAGTTCTGGGCAAAATCTCTGTGTCCTTGACAACAACCGCGACTCGAGTGTTTGCTTTTCCTCGTGTCCCTATGTGTGGAGTAAGGCAAGAGTGTCAGGACACGCAGGTGTAACTCTTGAGCCTAACAGCTAGTTCTCCATCGCTGGTAGAGTCAGAGCCATCGGTCAGTCAACAACATTTATTAAACTCCCACTTCTTATTGAGCTGCAGCAAGCTTCAGGCTAAGTCAATACCACGTGCATTAGAGTGCCCCACGATTCCTGTGTGTTGTATGTGTGTGTGTGGGGGGAGGGTGGACACGGGGTGGGGGCACATCCTCCCTACATATGGATGAGGTGATATAAGGTTCATGCATCCATTCATTCAGCTAACACTTTTGGAATCTCCATGAGTGCGAGTCACGGCTAGGTTTTGAGGGAGGTGTAGAAATGAACAAGAAAGGCTTTATACCCACAGACCTTACGCTATAGCGAACTAGAAGAGGCCAGGAAAATGCACTGAAAGCCTCGTATTGACCATGCAACGTTCTGGGCACTTGACATTCTTTAGCTCATTAAAATCTCACAGTAACCCTTTGAAGTAGACGGTTTCCATGCACACCCCCCTTGAGTGGCTGAGGGGCTTGGAGGCTGAGAGGTTGAGTAATTAACCAAGGTGGTGGGGCTCAGAAGTGGTGGACGTGGGTCTGACCTCCTCTCCTCTTAGTGCTTTTCTAGAAGCATCTAAGAGAGGCAAATAGAGAGAGCACGCAGAGGAGGGGCGACACTCTATTTGCAGGAATGATGGAAGGCTTTGCTGTAGATCAAGGACCCCAGACTCTCTTTAACTTTGAGAAAAATGAAAGCCAAGCCAGAGGGGTCTTAGGAAGGGGGGATGAGAGCACGAAGCCAGAAGGTGAGAGAAAGGAAGAATAACATGGGAGCCAGGGCATGTTGGAAGCCAGCTGCTAGGAACTGCCACCTGTGTGCTTAGCTGCTGCTCTGTCTGAGTTCCTTAGCACAGCCAAGTGGATTTCGCCCCTTACCCACTAAAACCCTCTCGTAATCTTTAGATCAGTTTACCAAACACTCTAATGATAAGGCTGATAATGAGACCTCTTTGCTGAGAACTCTGGAGGAGGGGGAGGGGGGATGTTTGGGATGCCTGCTCCCTCTCAGATCTTTGAAGACAGCACCTAGGAATTCCCCACTGGAGGCTGCCCACCCTGCCTTCAGGGGCGGACAGAAATAACCCGGGGCAGAGAAGGACCTGCTGTTGCTCAAGACGAATGCACTACTTTCCCTCACAGCTGCACTGGACAGTGTAGGGCTCCATCTTGGTCGTACGCTTTGCCTTTCCTTGAAGTCAAAATGCGTTTCCAGGATCCTTGGTATGAATTAAAAATACATGTATACTTCACTCATTTTGAGTGGAAGTTTCCATTTTTAATGAGCCAAGAAGATCCAAAGGGATAGAGAGCTAGAAACATCGATGAGAGAGAAACATCAACCAGCTGCTTCCTGCACACCTCCTAGTGGGAATGTGCCCACAACCAAAGTACATGCCCTTGACCAGAATCAAACCTGGGTTCCTTCAGTCTGTAGACTGATGCCCTCTATCCACTGAGCCAAATCCGTTATGGCTCCCTCCCACTTCTTTTTTTTTTTTTAAATTAATATATTTTATTAAATTTTTCAGATAGGTAGGGAAAGAGAGAGTTAGAAACATCAACCAGCTGCCTCCTGCACACCTCCCACTGGGGATGTGCCCACAACCAAAGCATGTGCCTTTGACTGGAATCGAACTTGGGACCTTTCAGTCCGCAGGCTGACACCCTGTTCACTGAGCCACACCAGTTAGGGCCTCCTCCTGCTTCTTAGAGCAAAGTCATCGAAGCCCTCACCAGGCATCACCTGCTCCCCGTGATTTACGTGTCCTCCCCACCTCCTTGCAGCACCGACACCTCTGATGCTTTTCTTTTGGACTCAGCCACACTGGCCTCCCTTCTGGCCCATGCACACGCCACACATGCTCCAGCCCCAGGCCTCTGACTTGGCTCTTCCCTCCCTGCAACTGCTACTTCCAATGTCTCCGTGGCTTCCAGTCACCATACCTTCCTCAGGCAAGGCCTTCCCTACTTTCTCTCTTGAAAATGGCAATGTCCCTCCCTCCGATTCCCCTCCAGGCTTTAGTTTTCAGCAGTACTCATCATTTCCCAATGAAATTATTATTACTTTTTTAAACTTAAACTAGTAAAATGTAAGCTTCATAAAAACCACGGGTGTGTTGGCATGGCTGGGTGTCCAGTATAGTTCTAGATGCCTAGTGAATATTCAATAAATACTTTCAAAAGGTATTGAACTTATATTGAAAACAGAACCCAATCACCCAGGTAGCAATGAGCATACCTAGCATTCTAACATTTCAGGTTGCTAACATTCTCCAATAAAGAGAACTAGGGCTCTTTAGAGAGATGGCTGATTCTAGGGTTGGGTAAGAAATACACAAGGGGAGCCTGGTGGGTCTTGTAGTGCCAGAAAGAAGCTCGATATTGTAAAGCTCAATATTCACTGAACCCCCCCAAATCATTTTTTTTTAACCTGGGGCATGTCAATGCATCCAGTTGGCAAAAGGTGGCGCTCCTCACCCGCTAGTCATTTCCTTCCCAAGTCAGACCGTCTCCAAGTGTTCTGTTCCTTCTGTTAGTTGTTTCATAATAAAATATTATACCCTCATCCTCTCCTGGTAAAACACAGCAGTAAAACAGACCTTATTCTTTGGGTTGATCTGTGCTTTGATATATGCCAGTCCTTATTCCTCTGGGTAGGCAGTGCATAAAGTAAACGCTTTGTCTTTTCAATGGAGCTGGGCTTACACCTCTCTGTGTATCTCTAGACTCTGCCATATAACTGAGCACCTTGACAATAAAATCATCCCTGACCAGATCCAAGATTTTAATTTGTCTCTCGAGTTTGCCTCTCTCGATTTCATGGACCGTGAAAACACAGCTGGGGCCGTTTACAGACTGTGGAAAAACTCTCGAGTATTTTTGCTGAAGTCCTAATTCCAGGATCAGGCTTTGTTATTTCCTGCTTCAGTGCTGTTTGTGAAACGAGTAAATGGGCAATGGGCTGTGTCAAATTCGCCTGGCCCCCCCTCTCCAGGCACCTGCTGTCCGGGCATGGGATGAATCGGGTACAAGCAAGACAGCGAAACGACGTGGATTCGAGCAGACACACATCACTGAGAATGAAACCAGAGCAACAATTGGGAAAGAGCTGGGCTTGTATTCTTTGAGTTATAGGACTGGGAGGCTTGGGGCTTTAAATCAATCAAATCTCACCCTGTTATAACTTCCCACCCACCCGAGATACTTCTGAGATACAGCAATGTGCTAGTCACTATGGAATACGGGAAACTTTTTCCAGTCTCCTGACTTAAGGGTCATTAGAAGCAAAGACATAAAACATGATGGAGAGCAACATGCCAGCCCTGGGTAAATAAAGGTGTGAAGGAAGCAATAAAGGCCCCACTAACCCAGAATCTGGAATTCTAGAACCCCCAGTCATTGAGAACACAGACCCCAAATCATATAGGAGTTCATAGGATTTCTGAGCAGCATAGGAAATCGTTATCATAAAGTTCAAGCACCTTTCTCTATAGGAATGCAGCCTTACAGGAGTTTTAGGACTTGAGCGCCTGGTAGGGTACAAGGTAGGTGCTCAGTAAACCTTTAAGGAACAGATGGGAGATAGTGAAGAGAGAGGCAAGAGGCAGAATTTGGAGGGAAGCAGGCTTACGGAGCCTGAGGTCTTGAAAGAATGTTCTAAAAGGGCCATCCAGGGTAGGGGACATTGCCTGCCACTCCTCACATATGTCTAAATGTGTCACCCCCCAGAGCACAATTACATAGTCGAGGCTTTCTGTGTCAACATCATTTGTTGACAAAACACAGAATTGCATTTAGAATGCCCTGCTTATTAGGATCGAAATGTGTGTGATTAAAATGGTTAGAATTAAATACCACTCTTGCTATTAAAAGGACAAGTTGTAAGTTTTTACTTAGAACATCTAGTACTGGCCAAGAATGAACTCCATTCTGGAATATACACTGAGTGGCCAGATTATTATGATCTCTGAATGCATAATAATCTGCCCTCTCAGTGTGTGTGTGTGTATATACAATATATTAGAGGTCTGGTGCTTGAATTTGTGCATGGGTAGGGTCCAGCCAGCCTGGACAGGGGGAGGGGACATGGGTGCTTGGTCAGCCTGCCTGCTGGTTGAACTCCTGGTTGAGGAGACAATTTGTATATTAGCCTTTAATTATATAGAATATACACTGAGTGGCCAGATTATTATGCATTCAGAGATCATAATAATCTGGCCACTCAGTGTAGCAGTAAACACATTACCTGAAGCATTCACTCAGATCACATATTTTACATGTTTTTGGTGCAAAGAAAAAAAAAGACATGATTCCATTTTATTATATGCACATGAAGAAAAACTATACGGAGGCTGAACCAATCCAGAATCCTTACAGTTCTAGTTTAAGTCCCCTGTAGAGGAGTGATCAGAGAAAATATTATCCACTGAGACAAGACAATGGAATTTTCTTACCAGGTTAGAAGAACTGTGCTATGAAAACCATGTTGTTTTTCAGTTAGATCATGGGACCACCCAATCTTGTGGCTTCTAGTACTCTCTAGAAAATTCCATGCAGCTTGGTGTGTAGAGAACGAAGTACCATTGCTTGGAATAGAGAAGAGAGATGAGTTGAGTTCTCTTAACCCAACATATTTTCTCACCTAACTCCAGGAAATGTTTCTGGAAAGATTCATCTGGTGTAGGTTTGATCTGAAGTTTAGTAGTTTGTTTTACCTCTTTACATATGGAGCAACAAGACTTCAAATAGTGTGTCCATTTCTTCTTCAATATGGTCAACCAAGAGTTTCCTGGTAATCTTAGCAAGACTCTCAGCCCATCTGCAGTGTTTTTTATGACTTACATTGAATTTTAGAGGTAAAGCTGGATTGTTTGCATGTTGAACTTCAGGCCACATGTTGCCCCAGAGCAGACCAGCTACAATCTTCAGATATCCTACTACCTGTGTCCAACCCTTCCAATATTCTGCGGAATATATACATTTGCTTATAGAAGATGCTCATTATGCATTGAGTTGTTTTTTTAAATGTGGATTTTTTTTTTTAATCTCTAGGCCAGTGTTTGGCAAACTCATTAGTCAACAGAGCCAAATATCAACAGTACAACGATTGAAATTTTTTTGAGCTCCAAATTTTTTAAACTTAAACTTCTTCTAATGCCACTTCTTCAAAATAGGCTCGCCCAGGCCGTGGTATTTTGTGGAAGAGCCACACTCAAGGGGCCAAAGAGCCACAGTTTGCCGACCATGGCTCTAGGCTAACGTTGAGTTTGCAGAACACTAGTTAAGTGGAAAAGTTTGGGTTTGTCCAACACCAGCTCCTTCTAGTGTTACAGAAAGTGAAGAACCAGTGGCTTATCTGCATTTTTGCCTTGGTAGTCAGTTTTTGTAGTGATTTCAAGATTCTAGTCTAATCTCAGGACAATTCTTAGAGATAACGGATTACTGTGGTTCCTACATTGCAGCCCTGGGTCATGCTCTGTTTCCAGCCGTTCCAACTCAGTGAGAAACAAGAAAGAAAGAAAGAAAGAAAAAGCCCCTATTCATGCCATCCAGCAAAACTCCTGAGTACGACTCATTTTCTCTCTGCAAAGTGTTATTTTTTTTCCCCATTGACAACACCAGATTCGGCAAGCACCAAGGTCACTCCGACGTCTATTTTGAATTTACATGCTGCCCCGAAGAGTCACGACATGGCAAAGCCAGCCAAGTGAACTGGAAGCCAAATACAGTTAAAGAAGTCGACTTCCAGAAACTTCACATGTCACCTGGAAAACCTGAGTGGGACATTATTTCTGGATTACTGATTCTCTGAGCTGGATTTCACCCGGAGGCATGATTACCAGTCAACTCTACTATGTTTGTCAACCACTCATTCGCCCACACCACCCAGATTGTGCTGAAGACGATGGAAATTTCTGCCCGGGTTGCATTTTCCTTGTTTGTTTCCATCAACATTTTCTGCCCAAATAGTTTCTGTTGTGGCTCAGCTCCTCCATACTTTCTTTTCTTTTTTTTTTATAATATATTTTATTGATTTTTTACAGAGAGGAAGAGAAAGGGATAGAGAGTTAGAAACATCAATGAGAGAGAGTCATTGATCAGCTGCCTCTTGTATACTCCCTACTGGGCAAGTGCCCACAACCAAGGTACATGCCCATGACCGGAATCGAACCTGGGACCCTTCAATCTGCAGGCCTGCGCTCTATCCATTGAGCCAAACCGGTTTCGGCTCCTCCATCCTTTTGCTACGAGGGCTGATCCCAGCTGTGCCCCTTTGCATGGCAGGACACTCACCACCCACATCAACAAGCATCGAGAAACAGCCCTTTGATGGGGTGATGGCATTGCAGTTGGGGCAACGTGGACACCTGTGTCAGCTCCTCTTGGTCCTCCCTCCCCTCGCCCTCGGATGATGAAAGAAGGATCTCCGACGGAGGCAGAATGCTCTGTTGACACCGGCCCCCCTAGTCCTGAGTCGAGAAGATCAATTTCATGTCAACTTGTTTAGATGGATACCCAGGCCACCTGGGCCTCAGCTGTCAGAGAAGCCAGTGCTTTACTTAAACAGCAGGCAGCTATCAAAATAGCAGAGAGAGAGAGAGAAAGTGGGCAGGAGTTGGGGGGGGGGGGGGAGACGTTATCAGACTTAATACTGGCACATTAGAGGGCTGGGAAAGCTCTCAGGTCTGCTTATGTTGCCTTTAACACTTGTCAGGTGGACCATCGGGCTGGGGAAGAGGGATAATGGGGCCTTTGTAGGCTCCTGGATCAACACGCCAAACAATCCAGCCACTGTTCGCAGGTTAGAGCTATATGCCCCCCTCCCTCCCCCTCCTCTTTCTTCTCCAGGAAGCCACCCTCCACCCACCAGCGTTCCATCCATCCATCCGGGCATTCGCGTTCCCGCCACGGGACAGCTGCTGAGTGACACCACCAGGGTGCCTCCCCAGGAGCTGCTGCGCTGAAGCAGCTGTCCCAATGATTTCGCGTGGTCCAGCCCTGCCTCCAGCATCAGATTTAGAGTTTGGGTTTGGAGCATGCTTGGAGAGACTGTCCTCTTTTGTTTTAAACCAATTTAATAGAAAACAGGGATTCTATTTATGTTAAAAAAAAAAAAAAAAGGAAGGGGAGGGCAAGAATAAATTGCTTTCGAGGTTTATAAAATAGTCTTTTTAGTCACCTTCAGTCCAGCGTCATGCCCAACTGGCTTGGTTCAGTGGTTGAGCATGGAACTATGAACCAGGAGGTCACAGTTTCTATTCCCCATCAGGGCACATACCCAGGTTTTGGGCTCGATCCCCAGTGTGGGGCATGCAAGAGGCAGCTGATCCATGATTCAATCTCATCACTGATGTTTCTTATCTCTCTCCCCCTCTCTCTTTCTTCCCTCTGAAATCTATAAATTCAAAGAAAAGAAAAAATGGCACAGGCCTCATGCACCTTTCTGATACAATGCCCAGAGGACACAGTGAGCTTGGCGGTGACCCTGACCATCACCTGGGATGGCTGCAGCTGGAGACATTCCCCGGTGTGACACCCCCCCCACCCCCCCGCCCCGTTCTGTTCCTTTGCCAATGATCCTCTCCTTTTGCTTCTCTCAGGCCCCTTACATCCTTGTGAAGCCATCGAGCCAATTCTAGAACTCCCGGAAGGACTGATTTTCCTCCCTGTTAGCATTAGTGGGAAACAGGAAGCAACTCAAGTTGCAGCCTCAAAGAAGTAAAAATCGACCTTCTTCCTCCCTCCATTCAATAGACTCTCACACTGGGAAGCCCAGTGATGGGGTTGACAAAGCTAAAAAGAAAAATTGTTTCCTGGCTGGTGTGGCTCAATTGGTTGGGTATTGTTCTGTGCTCTGAATGGTTTGGATAGATTCCCAGGGAGGGCACATGCCCAGGTTGTGGCTCGATCTTCCATTGGGGTCTGTAAGAGGCAGCCAATCGATATTTTACTATTCTCTCTCTCTCTCTCTCTCTCTCTCTCTCTCTCTCTCTCTCGGTCTCTCTCTCTCTCTCTCTCTCTCTCTCTCTCTCTCTCTCTCTCTCTCTCTCTCTCTGTTGTACACAGGAATTAAATATGTAAGGCAACCCAATCTGCAGAATGCCCATAGAATCACCTCATGAATACAGTTGTTGCGTGTTGACCATATTTAACAATGGGAAAAATGACTTATAAACTAGAGACTGACTTTTGTCTTTTGTCTTATAGTAAGCTCCTAGGTTTTTGGTATGGGATGTCTGGATTTCTTTTTTTTCTTTTCTTTAGGCATTAGTTGTCTCATGAGAAAGAGGACCCAAGATACAGCATGTCCCCCCAAAATGTATACACACTTTAACAGCTGATAGCTTAATTTTGAAAATGAAACGTATTTTAGTAAACACTGCCTTTATAATTATTCAACGTGTGTGTACACATTTTTTTGGCTCACCTTTCATGCACAGATGCGGAGAGGACAGAGATGGGAGGGGAGAGGGAGAGGGAAATTGATCCGCTATTCAGGTCCTGAGGAGGTTTATTTGCTGTCAGGGGCCAGAAAACAATCCTCACTAAACTTTCCCCTTCCTGGCCCAGTGCTCAAAGCTGAGGTTTGCCTGCTGACTGTGCACGTCCTTTTATCATGCGTTTGGTTTTTCCGTATCACGCCCTTCCACAGAGAAGAGATCATTTACTTTCGATTAATAAGCCACCCTGCAATTACCCTCTGTCCACAGCCACATGAAGGCTTCTGTGCGTGCAGACGCCAGCTCACACGTGACACGCGTCTCCCCAGCAGCTCCCCGTATGGTCTCTGCTCCTCATTGTGTTTCTAGCTTGCCTCCCCACCCCCTGTTTGTTTTTTTTTTAAAAAAAAATATATTTTTATTGATTTCAGAGAGGAAGAGAGAGGGAGAGAGAGATATAGAAGCACCAATGATGAGAGAGAATGATTGATCGGCTGCCTCCTGTACGCCCCCTACTGGGGATCAAGCCTGCAACCTGGGCATGTGCCCCTTGACTGAAATCAAACCAAGGACTCTTCAGTCAGCAGGCTGAGGCTTTATCCACTGAGCCAAATCGCCTTCCTGACATCAGGCTCATGCTTAGCAGGTCTGCAGAGAGACACCCGTGGCCACCAGCTTACCGAAGTTCACGTTCATTTTCAAACTGAGAATAAAGATATTTTCCCCCCATCCAATGCCCTGTGAGGATTTTCAGCGTTGACACCTGTCAGTGAGGGGTCGTATTGTTACTAGTCCTGATGGCTTGCTCCTTGTATAAAATATAATTCTGCTTTGAAAAGTAACATGCACTAGCTCGTGAAATGAGCGGTTATTTGGAAAGAAGTTGGTTCTCTGCTAGTTCTCTTGGTTGTGTTAATGTGTGTGTGGAGTTTCTGTGGACACAGAATGAATTGTAAGCACCCCCAGGGCAGCTCTGGATCGTTTTCATCTTTGTTTTGTCCCAATTGATAACAGAACTGGGCCCCGGCTGGTGTGGCTCAGTGGTTGAGTGTTGACCTATGAACCAGGAGATCAAGGTTTGATTCCCAGTCAGGGCACATGCCTGGGTTGCAGGCTCAATCCTCAGAGTGCGGTGTGCAGGAGGCAGTCGATCAATGGTCTCTGTCATCACTAATGTTTCTTTCTCTCTCTCCTTCTCCCTTCCTCTCTGAAATCAATCAAAATATATTAAAAAGCAATTTTCCTCGTTGGATTGGGGGGACACAGCTTTAGTTAAAGGAACCACATGGTGGGGAAGGAGGAACTTAATTCCGATAGGGTTTGGTGCAATGGAACGCTCAAGATATCAGTGGTTCTAACACTCACCACCACCATCACCACCACCCAAAAGCAAAGCATTCCTCCCTTTGAATGAAATCAGGAGCATTTGGGACCTATTCCCAGGAGCTTAGGTTAGGTCGATACACTCATTTCCATTTTAGCATTCTGAGAGGGCAGGGCGGGGCGAGGATGAGCTCCCGACTCCGCCCCACAGGGCGGAGTTATCCCTAGCCCTCACCCAATCAATCAGGGTTAGCCGAGGCAGTGACATCACCACCGACCAGCATAAAACCCCTGGACTGGGCGAAATTCGCTCTCTCTTCCGCCATGCTGCCGGCGTGAGTGGGACAGAGCCCATGCTAGCATGGAAAAGGCTCTTTTGTTTATTGCATCGGACTCGGCTCCCTGGTGGTCCTTGGGGATCACGAAGCCTGGGTGTAACAATTCCAGGCTAAAGAGTAGTTAACTGGCTGTAGCACATGCAGCGGACTGTGGCGGTGTGCAAGGACTAATGAATTAATGAGTTATTTCCAGCCATGACAGTTTTGGTCTTTCCCCTGGAAACATTCGGCCTGTTTGTCTCAGCCTCTAAGAGCTCCTGAGTGGGGCTGTGCCTTCAGCTCCCCGAATGGCCCAACAGAACAATGAGATGGTGTAATGGCCTTCGGCAGGGACAATGCCGCTATAGAAAGGCCTTTTCATCTTTTCGCAAGAGCCCATTATGCCTGCGTATCTCCCCTCCGTGCTTCATGGAAAGGTTTGTACAGTAAATAATGAGTGACTATGTGGTAGTCCTCTCTTCTCTTGCCAAGCGCCTTTTAGCTTTGGCAGCGACTTTGTTTTCGCTGTCATCATCTAATGTCTATTTATTTTACGTTTGCTACAAAGCCAGTGAAATTCCCTTATAAATCCCAGGTCGTGAAGACGCAGCAGCAACCCAATGCCTTTTATGAAATATCTCCAGTGTCCTCTGCTTTTTCCAATTAGGTTCAAAGTGGTCAGTGGCTTGAAAAGGCTCCGGGCAGGAATCAGATGTGTTTGAACAATGCATTCCCCGAGGCTGCGCATATTGGATGTTTGGATGAGTTAGCGGGACAGGTATCAGAACTCCGCTCAGCTCTGGATGCATTGGGGTGGGCATCCCCAGGTGGTAAGCCTTCCCCAGGCAATTGGAGGGGCTGCCTTCCCCCCACCTTCATCCTAAGGGCACACAAAGTGCCCATTGAATAGTCAGACCTGGGGAAAATCACTCATCCCAATTTTCCAGGGCCACAATAGCCTATAGTCAGCACTGCCACGGGCATGAAGGTGAGAACAAGGCGCCTTGCAAACCGAAGGGGGGAAGATAAAAGGAAAAGGGTGCAGGAGAAAAGAGGGGCTCTTTAACTGCTCTGGCAGCCCCCATCTCCCCTCAGCTGCAGGCAGACTCGAAGATGGATGGACACAGGTACACCTGGTCTTGGGAGCAGCTGGGGCCTCCATCTGGGTACCATTTCGCTGCAGATCGAGCCTTCAGCCTCCAGTCTCCTCCAATTGCTGTGGTCAGAGAGGGAAAGTGAGAGGCTTTCTGCTTTCCTCCTCTTCAGATGCTATTGTTCCCAACAATTGCCTGTCCCGGGCTGGCTGCTTATCAAAGGGAGGGGATGGTTGGATTGTGGGTGGAGGAGGGGCTGATGAGAGCTGGTGGAGCTCACACAAAGCATCTCATGGAACACATTAGCCACGGGCTCCGTCCAAAACATACTTTTCACATCATCTGTCGTTCCCCGCCTTCCAAGCCTTGGGACCAGCAGGAAAGATGGTGCCCCCTCAGGAGTGACGTCCACGTGTTGCAACGTGCAAACTCCGGTACTTGACGTCAGCTCTCTGGTTGTGTGGAGAAGCCAGTTTGAATACTTTCTCTTTACTTCCGCCACAGAGTTGACATCATCTCCAGATCCATCCGCTCCACCAACCTGGTTCCTCCAGGCAAAAGCTTTAAAAAAATATTGCATATCTGAAAAGGATCTCTTAGGTAAACTGGTGAAAATGTTTCCGAAATCCAATTTGCTAGTATTTTAAAATTGAACATTTGTGTTAATCAAGTAGTTGAATGGGTATGGCATGGGCATTAGTTGAGTTAAATGATCATTTTCGGAGAGAATTTAGTTTATACATTGCTGTTCTGTAACTTTTCCATCCATGTGTTGGGGCCTCTATAAGAGTCAGGCTAGAGGCTGTTATGAGGAGATGTTTTTAGGACTAAAAGTTGGAGATTTTGCATGAAATGAAATACTGTTTTTTTAATTTTTCAATTTACTGATTTGAGAGAGAGAGAGAGAGAGAGAAAGAGAGAGAGAGAGAGAGAGACATCGATTTGTTGTCCCACTTATTAGTTGACTCTTGCATGTGCCCTAACTGGGGATCAAACCCACAATCTGGGTGTATGGGATGACTCTAACCACCTGAGCTACCTGAACAGGGGATATGCTTCTTTCAAAGAGACAGCTCATTGGCTGCAGCTCATGATGTGCCTCAGATTTGGGGCGTGAGGAATTTCCCAAGCATTGTCAAGAGTTAGCAAATCTGATCCAGGGAGCGATTGTGATATCTTTTCTGGCCAACCAGGCTCCATTTTGTGCCAATGTGGACATTTGCCAAAGTTGGCCCAGTCTCTTCAGCTTTCCTAATGTACTCAAGGTCAGTGTGTCTGTCCCTAAGGAAAACCATTGCTCAGAGGCATGATCCAAGTCCATTCTATCTTGCCCCTTCATTTACTGCCCTTTTACATTAAAAAACAAAAACAAACAAACAAACAAACAAAAAAACACACAGAATAAGCTTAAGAGCATGTTGGTACATATGATGAGAGCATACTCGGTTATCATCTTGAGTTTGGAAGGAAGAATTAGAGGAACTATAACCAGTTCGGCTCCGTGGATAGGGCGTCAGCCTGTGGACTGAAGGGTCCCAGGTTTGATTCCAGTCAAGGGCATGTACCTTGGTTGCGGGCACAACCCCAGTAGGGAGTGTGCAAGAGGCAGCTGATGAATGCTTCTCTCTCATCAATGTTTCTAACCCTCGGTCTCCTTTCCTCTTTTTGTAAAATTAATAAAATATATTTAAAAAAAGAATTAGAGAGGTGTTGGCGGGGTGAGGTGGGTGAAGGAGTAGCAGACACATAGACAAACCCTCTGGAGACATGCTGCCCAACAGAATTACAAGGCAAGCCACTTGCTAATTATAATTGTTTTTACTAGCCTCACTCAAACAATATAAAGAAACTGGTGCAAATTAATTTTAATAATGAGCTATTCATTCATTTTACCTGACATATTCAAATTAATGCCATTGGACATGGAACTAATATAAAATTATGAATGAGATACCCTTTATGCATGAACTCTTCAGAATCTGGTGTATTTTAACTTAGAGTCCTTCTCAACTTGATTCAGACACATTTCAAGTGCTCAACATCCACGTGAGGCTAATGGCTGCTGTGTTGGAGAAGGTGGGCTCGAAGGATATGGATAAAGGGCCAACTTTCTATGTGAAAGGCATTGTGGGAGCAATAATGTACATTAGAGCTAGCCTTCACAACCGCCCTGTGAGGTGACAGTTATTTTAATTTCACAGAAGACTGAGATGAGGTGGCCATATAATTTGTCACCCAAGCTAGACTCCTCTTGACATAATAGAGTCACTTCTAATAATCATCCAAGGACAATTGGTATACCCCCAGGCTGTCCTGGCACCGTGAGGTGAATAGCCAACATAGATGGAAAGACAGGGTGGAGTGAGTTAACTAATTCATAGCGCTACTAAGTGGCAGCATGATCTAGGATTTAAAGCCAGATCTGTTTGCCTCGAAAGCCCATGCTTGGACTGTGCTTCTGGTATTCCTTCTAGAACCCTCCCTTGACAGTTTGGTTAACCATGGTTAGTTGGAAGCACCGGTCTCGCAATCTGTTGGCCGCGTGTTTCTGTATCAAACAAAAAAGATGCAGCCTGTCTCTGTTCTTAGAAAGGTCCTTCCATGGAAGCAAACACGCACTGCTTTTAGCAGACGTGGAAGCTGGCTCTGTTTGGAGGCAGGTGGGGGCGGAGGATTGCACGTTTTCAGCATAATTTTCTCTGCGATGCTCGGGTTTAGGAGCTGCATTCCTTGCTGGGAAGCGGATCACTGGAATCTGTTCACAGACACAGAAGGAGGCCAGGCATGAATGTGGGAATTGAAAACATTGTGCTTGCTTTCTACAGCTCCTTTTAGATCCCATAGAAATGGGGCTCTGTCTCCACCACGGTTTCTCTGATCCCAATCCCTGTTCCTCTGTGCATCTGACCTTGTCCTCAGAAATGCACATATTGTCCCTTTCAAGTCATACCTGCAGCTAACGATGGCTGCAGAAAATTCCAAACACAGCAAGAGAAAGGAGTATGGCTCTTATTAATAGTTAGCATTTATTGAGTGATTACTTTGTGCCAGAAGCTGCTTTAACTTCCTTTTATCTATTAGCTCATTTAATCCTAACAATAAAACTATGGGGTAGATACTACAATTATCTTCATTTTACAGATAAAGGAAGTGGCTCAAATAGGTTAGGTAACTTGTCCAAAGTCACACAGTGAGGGTGTGCCATAGCTTGGTCTTGAACTTCGGTCTGGCTGATTTTGAATTACTCATCTTATATGAAATAAAAATCAAACCCACCTCCATTACTAAGGGCATTATTTGGAGATAATCAATGTTGCACATCTCCCTTGTACGATTAAATTTCTGTTGTCCTGAGATTCCCTGAGAAATATATTATTAGCGAATTGCATGAGAAAGGGGATTTTTCTTTGGTTCTTGTGTTTCCTGTAATGGTAAAAGTTCTTTGGGGCATATTTGTGGAAATATTTGGGGGCATTATGAACACCTTTCTGTCCTGCAGGTTAAGAGGGACCAGACTAGCTTCCCAGGGTAGCTGACAATCTAGTTTAGGACTAAAGATGAGCTCTCACCTTTCCGTGTGTATTTTTCAATTATGTTCATTCTTGGAAATGTTAGAGGTTCATTAGCAGTGCCATTTTTCTCATTCACACTCCTGTGGTTGATAAGGTAGGTCATGGAAGCTGTAGGACTATGGATGTCTGCCATGAGACTCTACAAGCTGCTACCAAGTGGAATACAAAGATAGGGCCCAGCAAAGAGGCCCAATGCATGAAAATTCATGCTCTGGAGGGGGTGTCCCTTAGCTCAGCCTTTCTTCTCTTACAGTCCGGGAGTGATCAGGGGAAGGCGATGCCCCATCATACCTCTGCTGCTATCACTGCCAGCAGCGCAAGCCTTGGCTAGCCCTGGTTACCTGGGCCTTGGGCTGGCCCTGGGGAGGGGGTGAGGGTGGGGGACTGAGGGGACTGGGGGACTCTGGAGGCAGACAAGAGGAGCAGCTGGGTCTGCCTGCTACCCCAGCCAGGCTGAGGGGATTGGGTGCCACCATCTTGTGGCTGTGGGCACCACCATCTTTGAGGGCGTGACAGTCAATTAGCATATTCCCTCCTTATTGGCTGTGAGTTCTGCCATCTTTGGGGTTGAAGCAGTCAATTAGCATACCACTCCTTATTGGCTGTGGGTGCTGCCATCTTTGCAACAGTGTGAGGGTCAATTAGCATATTCTTTCTTTATTAGATAGGATATATGTGTGTGTGTGTGTGTGTGTGTGGGTGTGTGTGTGTATGATTGATTTCAGAGTGGCAGGGAGAGGGAGAAAGAGATAGATACAATCAATCAGCTGCCTCCTGCAGGCATGCCCCCCACTGGGGATCAAGCATGCAACTCAGGCATGTGCCCCTGACCGGAATTAAACCTTGGGACCTTCCAGTCTGCCAGCCGATGCTCTGTCCACTGAGCCAAACCAGCCAGGGCATACTTGTTATTTTTTAAAAAAAAGTTTCTCCTGACTTGGCTCTTATTCTGCAGCGGGCTGGCCAGGGAAAGCTGAACACTAGGGTGGCATCTCTCTCTCTTTGTTCTGGAAGAGCACCTGATTGGACTCTCTGATGCGCAAAGGACAGCTTTGAGCCCAATGTTATTAACTAACCAAGGTTATTGTTTGTACTGGACGTGTTTCAGAACTGCCTGTGACTTTAATGTGAGCAGTTTGGTATCAAGTTTTATATTCTGATTGGCATTAAAAAAAATAATCACATGGGTCTGTCCCTAAGGCTGAAACAGCCAAGATCTTATCTGTTCCTCGTGTTAATTGTTGATAATGAGTGTAAGACACACACAATGGCAGACACTGAGCAAATTCAGAGACTGTCCCCAGACAGAAAGGGCTTGGTCTTCATTAGACTTTAAAAAAAGATTGCCAGAACCTGTTTGGCTCAGTTGATAGAGCATCGGTCTGTGAACTGAAGGGTCCTGGGTTCGATTCCTGTCAAGGGCATGTACACTGGTTGCAGGCACATCCCTGGTGGGGGTTGTACAGGAGGTGGCTGGTCGATGTTTCTCTCTCATCAATGTTTCTAGCTCACTATCCCTTCTCCCTTCCTCTATGTAAAAAAATCAATAAAATATATTTAAAAAAATAAAAAAGATTAAGCCATAGCCAGTTTGGTTCAGTGGGTAGACTTTTGGCCTGTAGACTGAAGGGTCCCAGGTTCAATTCTGGTCAAGGGCACATGCCTGGGTTTCGGGCTTGATCCCCAGTAGGGGGTGTGCAGGAAGCAGCCGATCAATGATTCTCTATCATTGATGTCTCTCTCTCCCTTTCTCTCCCTTCCTCTCTGAAATCAATAAAAATATATATATTAAAAAAAGAAGATTAAGTCAAGTCCATTCATAGCGGTAGCTCACAGTGCATTTCCAAGTTATACTCTGAAACAGCACAAGGTGGGTCTGCATACATTTTTGCCAAGCGTACCCCCCCCCCCCCCGGAAAAGAAATGAAATCATCTTCCTCATGTTCGATCTTTGTGGCAACCCAAGAGCTGGGATAAAAATAAAATAAAAATTACTTTATAGTCCTGGAAAAACAAAACAAAAAAAACCCGGGGAGGATTATCTCCCCCATAAAACCAACTTCTAAACCCGAAATTGTATTTCTTCCAGACTCATATTTCACTTTATCTGTGATCGTTATGAATTATTCTATTTTTTATTTCTTTCTCTTTAAAGCCCTGGTTGAGAAAGTAGTTGGCAGGCCGTTCCCTTGGAGTTTCCGAAGACTTATTTATTGAAAAACACTCACAAGTAAAAATTCGAAAGTGCTTCTCCTTACACCCATCTAAGCCCCCCAAGTTCAGTGCCTGTAACGGAGTGTCTGTGTAGAATTATGGGCAGCGTGGAGTAACCACCCCTGGCTCAGACTCTACTTTCCATGTCTTCTGGTGCCAAATACATTTGCTTACTCAGATTTTCGCTTGAATCATATCCCCATATCCATCCCCCCCCCTTTTTTTTTTCTTTTCGGCTGATTCCAATTTGTGAGATAGCTGGGAAACTTTAAGGGGAGGGATCTGAGAAAAGGCCTTGAGTGGTGGAACAGAGAGCAGCCAGGATGCTAAACCTTTCTGGTATGGAGAGATGATCTTTCACTGTTGATGTCAGCAGGAAACTCTATTTCAAATAGGAGTTCTGGGTGCATTATCATTGCAAAAGGAGATTTGTTTCAACAGTGCAAAAGTACTTGTTGAGGGGTTAATCCTCACCTGTGGATATTTTCTCCATTGAATTTTAGAGACAGTGGAAGGGAAGGAGGGGGAGCAAGAGAGAAACATCGATGTGAGAAATATCCATAGGTTGCCTCTGCACACAGTTGGGCAGGGGAATGAACTTGCACCCAGAAATCTGCACCCACAAACCTACAACTCAGATATGTGCCCTTGACCTGGAAATGAACCTATGACCCTTTGGTGTATGGGCTGATGCTCTACCACTGAGCAACACCAGCCAGGGCCATGCAAAGGTACTTTTAAAGTCAGGGTTCTGATAGGCTCTTGTAACCATGGCAACTCTTCCCGGAGTCCAGAGCGTGATGGATAATACCTTGCCCTTGTTTTTCTTGGAGCTCCTCACGCCACACCGTAGCCTAAATTGGGAGTGTGGAGCAGGAAGCTTGGTGATTCATTTGACTCAGAGCAGGAACAGTTCTCCTGAATATGAGCCATAATAAAGCAATCACTAACACTTAGGGCTATGGCTCACAAATCATTTTCTCATTCATTATCTCATCTGAGATAATGACCATTGGGTCCCAATCCGGCTGCCCCAGAGCAAACTTTCAAACCAGCCCTTCTCAGATCAAAGAAGGGGTTCGCTCCAGCTCTGGGTGTGAATCTCCAAAGGCAGTAGCCCGGCCCTGGGAGAACATGAGGGAAGCAGAGGGGATCAAAGACCGAGCTATAGACTGGATGCCATTATACAAAAGAGCCTCGTTTCCCCACCATAGAGTTGAACTAAACCCTTGGGACTTGGGAGCGTTGGTGAGATGATCACACGCTCTCACAATGTTTTATTGTGTTTAAAACATAAAGCCACTCCATAAAAAGTTGGTCTTGCGAAATGTCGAGCTTGGGGGCACGTATCATATTTGTCCAATGAGGTGGTGTAAGTTGAGCCAGCGTGGCCTCCCCGTGTCTATGCTGCAGAGGAAAGCCCACGCCATCCGAAGCCAGATGGTGCTCAGTGTCCAAAGTTGTGGAAAACCACCCAAAAGAGCAACACTGGAAAGAGAAAGGACAGAATCCTAGAAAACCTACGAGGACACGTGTAATGTTTTTGGAGCCTTGGGAAGAGGGAGAATGAATGAGCGTGCGCTGCAGGAGGCCCAGGTGGGACATAGTCAAACCCTTATGTGTCATAGCCGAAACCCAGGTTGATTAATTACATTCTTCTTCTTAACCTCCCCCACCCCGTCCCACCCCACCCCACCCTACCCCAGAGTCGCTCAGCTGTTTGCTGAATAAATAAATCTCCTACGTGAAGCCTTGGCAGTGCATTAGGGAATGGAATAACTGATGTCGAATCCCACACTGAGAATAAAATCGGGTTGTGATTTCAGGGGCAAGCATCCGCAGGCTGGCTTGTGTTGAGTTTAATGAACAGAGGATCATAGTAAAGTGAGAAGCATCACAGATGGCTTCTGTGTACTAGGTCACCGCCGTGTTCTCTCACCTGCTACCCAAGAATAAAATCTTAGCTACTCTCTGTTGCAAGGTTCCCCATCTCCACGGGCCAAAGTGATGCGGGGACCGTGTAGAAGGCTGACCCACAATACACATTGCCCTTGAATTACAGTCAGTCTTCCTGTGGTTAGCCATTCCCTGTTCCTCACGTGGGATTGTCTTGGGTCTGACCCTCCCAAATGCTCCCCTAGCTTCTCATTTCCTTAGGTTCATCCACTTGGGCTGACCCACTGGTAGGAGGTGCTGCATGGCCATCTCTCAGCTTCCATTCCCATGACGCCTCCCCTGCTCCCCCCACCAGTCCCTACTTTCCAGGCTTCCCTGCTCCTATCCCTGGCCTTAACCCAGTCTGTAGTCCTCTCACCAAGTCCATCCTCTCTAAGGGGACCTTGAACTCCACAATTCCAAATCCAAGAAGATTTCTGTCTCCCATGTCCCAGTTCCTCCATTATAATGGAGAAGAAAGAACGAAAGAAAGAATAAAGAAGAAGGCAACGATTAATTTCTAGGTGACAGGCAAAGAAGAAAGTTATAATGATAATAATTAAAAAATACACACACCTCCTTTTTGGTCACAGTTTTTAAGTCTGTTTATTGTTTGAATAATAGTAATCAATGGCTGGTTGGTTAGACTCAATGATAGGATCATCTTGTGTTTTGGGGGCACTTGGTGAAAAATGAAGTGGGGCCCAATCTAACAAGAGAGAAACCACATACTCAGATGGTGCTCCTCAGGCCAGATGGGGACAGATGAGTACACAAAATACAGAAAAGAATACTGACAAAGGTTCGAGGTCATGCTGCTGGGTTGGAGTACAATCAGTAAGAAGATGTAGTCACACTCCCCAGTAGATGACCAACTTGAGATATGTGTGTGTGTGTGTGTGTGTGTGTGTGTGTGTGTGTGTGTGAGTGTGTGTGTGTGTTTAAATATATATGTTTATTGTTTACAGAGAATAAGGGAGAGGAAGAGAGAGAGAGAAACATCAATGATTAGAGAGAAGCACTGATCAGCTGCCTCCTACACACACACACACCCCTGCCCCCCTCTGGGGATCAAGCTTGCAACCAGGGGTTGTAGTCCTGTTCTCAAGCCATCTTTGGCCAGGTGGTTGCTGTCAGACAGGTCCCTGGAATGGAGACCTCTGCTAGACTTAAGTGTGTTGATCCTACATGGAATTGTATCATGAATGAGCCTGAGTGGCATCGAGTCCTGTAAGCATCTAAGCTTCCCTGTTTTTTTTGGTTCCGTGATTAGGACAGGAGGTAGGGGCATTTACCCATGTGCCTCTGGGCAATGTGTGCCTTTGTCTTGAGGGTAGAAAGTATCCCTTGCTTGCTTTTCAGAAGTCACATATGAGGAGCCTCTCTCTGTGTGAGTGGATGTTTTTGTTCTGACCTGCTGAAGGAAAGAGCAGAAGCATGGGAACTCGGGGGTCACTCACCTTGGCCAGGGCTCTTAGGTCCATGAATATGGAATAGAGCAGGAGCTTGCTTCTCTTTTTCGGGTTCAGCTAACACATCTTTGCTTACAAGAAGCCAGAGAGGCTATTGTTTGATTTCTTTCATTAGGAAACTCACCAAATGTTTGGCCCTAAATTTCTCTACTCCTTTGAGCCAGCTGGAAAACACCACAAAGATGCAAGGAAACACTAACCCACTAAATCAGTCACACACATAATCTGTGTACCAAGTCTCTCTTGGCCCTGTTCTGTTTGCCCCCTTTATTCCACCTCAATCAGGTTTTATTTACTTTCTCAGAAAAATGGAGCCTTTTGAGTACTTGCTTTGAGACTTCCATCTAAGTTTATACCTACTCGGTCATGCCTAGAGACACCGACACCAACATGGCGTCTGCATGAGTGTCGAATGCCTGCATGATGCTGTGCTCAGGATAACAGGCTTCAGAGTATGATTCAGATCACACAGGGCATTTATGTGATCTGAATCATAGAAGATCTCCCTACGAGATCTATTAAGGATTGGCTTATTGAGAAGCTCAGTAGTGAGTATAAATAAGAGAAAGAGCTAGCATTTATTGATTACTAATGATGGTAGGCAACCTGCCCAGCAATTTTCACCCATTACATAGACGTCATACCCTGTATGAAGGGACTATTATTATCCCAATTTTATGTTACACATTGCTATTTATATAACCTAAGAAAATAAACTTTTCAAGTAGGCTCATGCACTGCAGAATGAAATACATGCTTACACGTTTGGTGTGATATTTATAAAGCATTCTTACATACTCATTGTAGAAGGACCTCGAAGCTTTCATTAGCTACGGGGCACACTGTGAGCTTCAGAATCACTCCATTTCTGATTGGAATGTCCTTCTAATGAGTCTATTTTAAACCCCTACGTCAATCAGTCAGTTTGATCCTTTCCAAACCCAATGTCACGTGAGAATCAGTTAGGATCTAGATCTGAAATTTAGGCCTAGGTCTTCTACTCATCAGCTGAGAGATATTTGAGAAACTGCTTCACTTCACTGAGTCATGATTTCTTCATCTGTGAATGTGAGGGTTGAACCAGGAGGCCTGTAAGGCTCCTCCAATGCTAGCAAGTTAGAGATCAGAAGGTTTGGGAAGTTAAGATTATTCATACAACTCATTCCTTCCCTCATAGCCAAGCCTGGGTAACAGAGCCTGGACCTAGGAAACTGTGAACTCCTGAACATTGGCAGGCCTTTCTTATTTCTCACTTCCCTTAATTTTTCTGTTATTCACGCTTCCTCCTTTTTTTCCTCTTGTCGCTTTTAGATTTACCTGCCTTGCTGTTTCAGTCTTGACCGCCTGAGACCATGGTGCCAACATATATAGCGTGACGTTCTTTGCGCGATCAAGGTTATTGGGCTGAGATTCATTAGAAAATTCATAAATCTCTCCACTTTCCCTGGACTGAGGTTTTGGATGTTTCATTTCTAACCTAAGTTGCTTCCCTTCTGGTAGATATTTATAGAGGCATAAGTCAAAGAGAAGCTATTCTGCCTCACCTTTTTGAGTATGAAATTATTGTATCAGAAGAAAAACATAAAGCATACCCAGGAGGAATGTGGCATCCAAGAGTGACATCATCATCCCACTAGGCAAAGCCAGGTGGGCATGTTCATGCCTGCTAGTTTCTTCAGTTCACGTGTGGGTGAAAGCCACATAAGCTTTTTATTGCAGTTTCATATACCCTGAGTGACCAGGTTATTATGATTTCTGAATGCATTATAATGTGGCCACTCATTGTATATTCTATATTCTCAGTGTGTATTTGTGTGTGTGTGTGTGTGTGTGTGTGTATGTGTGTGTGTGTGTGTGTGAGAGAGAGAGAGAGAGAGAGAGAGAGAGAGAGAGAGAGAGACCAGGTTATTATGATTTCTGAATGCATAACCTGGCCACTCATTGTATATTCTATATAAGAAAAGGCTAATATGCAAATTGTCCCCTCAACCAGGAGTTCAATCAGCAGGCAGGTTGGCCAACTGCCCATGCCCCTCCCCCTGACCAGACTGGCTGGACCCCACCCATGCACAAATTCATGCACTGGGCCTCTAATATATATATACACACACACACTGAGAGGGCAGATTATTATGCATTCAGAGATCATATTAATCGGCCACTCAGTATATATTTGGAACAGGATTCCAGGCCCAATTGTAAGCAGCACAGAAGCAATTAGATGCTGCCCAGGATACAAAAAAAAGGCGTATTGGAAAGGTATGGCTTCTGTGGCCCCACTGACCTCCCTCTGTTCCGTGTCGCTTACATTTGCATGAATAATCAGTGAATGTGAGACCACTATTTATCAGGGCATAGATCTTCCTGCTTTTTTATGTTCTTCATTTGCTACATCCATATGGTGGAGTCATTCTCCAAACATTTAGTGCTGGTATAATCACGGGCCACTCTGGATGGGAAGGGACTGTTGGGCTTATAAAAGTGCTGATAAAAGATTCTTGCATTTTGCTTACACGCAACATACTCCCTCTAGATTGAGAGACACAAAGCAAATTATCTCGGGGCTGTCCCTTTTAAGAGCAAAGCTGGTCCAATCATGGGAGCCGGGTGTAGGAATTTGTGGGTGCATGAACAAGAGTACAGAGGCCGTGCTCATTACTCATGTGGTGGTATCAGCTGTTGGCTGTAATTTCTCACCTCGTAAAGAGCTGCCTAGATGTTCCTTGTACGGGAGCCAGCTGGGACCGACTGAATAGCCAGAGAGCAAAGAGGTTGCTTTCCCAGGATGCTCCATTCTCAGTGGAAGCCGACACTACAACTGTGTCAGAAATAGATGCGAGAGAAATAATCCGCCAGATTTCACAACGCAGCAAACTGCTTACCCCCGTGGGCAGAAATGCTCACCGCTGCCATCCCAAAGCCTCATCCTAGAATTAGGCTGATGGATATTCTCAGTCCTGTTAATGTCTCAAAATGGCAAGGCACTGATCCTTCCTATTGCTCCTTAGAAAATAAAAAAACAATAGAGGGGGATATATTTGCCTACCGGTCCATTACCCCAGGAAGTGGTTTTGACCCGATCGTCTTCATGCCATCATCACCAAAGCCGAGTCAAGCCATTGGGGGCAGATGTCATTTCCATTGTTCAGGAAGTTGGTTTTGCCACTCTGTAATCCAAATGCGTTTAATTCTTAAGGTATTTTTTGGCCTCTGACGTTGGCTGAGGTTTAGGCAGAACAATCTAGTTAGAGTCAGATTCCATCCTCTTGAAATGCAGCGCCTCAGTATTTTTTTAAAATATATACTTTCTTGATTTTTTACAGAGAGGAAGGGAGAGGGATAAAGAGTTAGAAACATCAATGAGAGAAACATCGATCAGCTGCCTCCTGCACACCTCCTACTAGGGATGTGCCCGCAACCAAGGTACATGCCCTTGACTGGAATCGAACCTGGGACCTTTCAGTCCTCAGGCCAACGTTATCCACTGAGCCAAACCAGTTAGGGCTACTCCTCAGTATTTTTACTTGATTTTATGAAAGGGTTCACCTGGCCAAGGTTGGAATCTGCTTGCTTTGTATACACTGAACCTTCCAGAGGATTTTTGTAATTTCCTGAATGCTGTCGCTGGAGGCGTGGCTAGCTCTGGGCTGACAATCCAAGCTGGCTACTTAGGTTTTCAAAGAACAAAGATCAGAATGGTTGCTGGGCTTGTCCAAAGTCATAGAATATATCTGCCTTTGAGATGATAAGAGAAACCAGGTTTTCCAAGTTCTCACGTGTGTCAGATGCAGACCTGATTGGATGGACCAGGGAGACTGGATTGCAGAGCGATGCCAGCAGGGCAACTGACTGCGCTGTGGAGCTGGAAGGTGGTCATACAGTGGAGGAGTGGGGTCTGATTTATTCACTTATGTGCTCTGTTGGCACTAATTCTCCATGCCCCGTGTCCCCCTCAGGGTAACATGGTCAAGGTACAGGAGAGGGACCCTATAGGATTCTGATGGCTCAGATGGGACAAGCTGTACAGCCGTCTGTCATCTTCTCAGGAAAGGACAGACCTTTGCTCTCCGATGTAAACCTCTGAGAAGAGAAGGGGAAGGTCCCCAGGGTGTCACTTGGACTGTGACCAGATGGCTCCAGAAAAGACACATCCGTACATCAACCCCGGGTGATTTGTTATCTTATCTTCCAAGTCCTGTTTGCCACTCGTTCATCCTTTAACCCAGATTACTCAGAAAGCCCCGGACATGCTGAAACATGAACATGTTTTTCTGACACTAGGGAGCTTAGCAAAAGAGACAGCAAGTGCAATCAATTGACAAAGGCAAGCAGACGTTCACAAAACAGAGTATGCAGGAAGGCTGATGGACTCCAATGCCAAGGAACCGGTCAAGGGCATGTACCTTGGTTGTGGGCATATCCCCAGTGGGGAAGGTACAGGAGGCAACTGATGGATGTTTCTAACTCTATCCTTCTTCCTTCCTCTCGGTGAAAAATCAATAAAATATATATATGTGTGTGTGTATATATGTATATGTATATGTATATGTGTATATATATATATATATATATATATATATATATATATTAAAAAGCCTCATTTCTTTCTGTCTGTTGGGTGAGGGTAAACTCAGGCCAGGATATGTTGAGAAAGTTGGCAGCCAGACCCAGCATATAAGGAAAAACAAAATGACTGGTAACTATTTCCAGTGATGGGAGAGGCGGGATGGGGTGGTTAGTAGGAATTATGGGATTGACAATTTTGAGAGCGAAAGGAAAGGAGAATCCGATTTATTATAGCCTCCAAAGGCACTGCATTCTACATAAATTCTCCTGTTTGATCACGCACCCACCATATCAGCTTGACCCAAATGACCCAGTTACTCTCTGTCCCATGAGTATTTTCCGATGAGAAAAATGAGACCTATACCAATGAACAACCTTCAGAAAAAAATGTCCAAAACCAAGCCTGCCTTGAATCCAAATTATATGATTGTTACACTTTTCCACGCTGTGAGCCTTAGTTTCTTCATCTGTAAAACAGAAATAAATAAAAACCGAAGCTTGGTCTGTTTTTTGTTAGGCTGCTCACAAATTAGGCAATATGCTTACACATGCTTTATAAAAGTAATATGCTACACAAAATTCTGGTTGTTTCTTATTATAATGAAATCCAGTAAAATACTATTACGGTTTCAGCATTTTGGAAGTTAAATTGTTTCTAATTTTTCACCATCATATTTAATGCTCCCATGAGCATCTTAGTTCATATTACCCTTTTCCTACTCCTATTTAATTATTTTCTTGCATGTGGACAAATTGAGATCCAGAGAGAGTGATTGGATAAGCTCCCACAGTTGGTTGGTTTTCCCTAACAACCATATACCCTAACAACCCGAACAACCATAAGATTAAATATTGGTCTGTTTAGGAGAACCTGTGGGAGGTTCCTTAAAATTTTGTCTGTGAGCCCGTGGCTTCACTTAGCTGTTGTTCTGCAGCTCTTAACATCTAGATGAATGGATAAAATCAATTATATTTCAAAATTGGGGCAGATGGGTATCATTTAGAACTGTATTGAAATAAAAGAGGGGGAGCATTCCTGAGTTGGGGGGTCCATCAGATCCAATGGGATGGAGATTCTGGTCATTTTTTTCCCTGTCTTAATGCCCTTGGTTGTGGAGAAAATAAAAATTAATTCTTAAATGAGGCAGTTGAATAGACTAGAGAGGCCCAAAGGAGATGGGCGGAACGTGGAAGGAATTGCTTTCCATAAATTGAAAGAGAGAGAGAGAATATTTCATTTCATGGAGCGTTTTCTATTAAACCTACCTCATAATTTGTTTCAGCTCACTTTTCTGATCCTTCCTCCTCATCTCTAGGGGCTGGAAAGGATTACTGTTTCAAAAAATCACATGTACTCTCTTCAGAGTCATCTCAAGAATGTAGGGAAGGCCTAGCAGGCTTGGCTCACTGGTTAGAGCATCTGCCCATAAACTGAAGAAGGGTCCTGGGTTTGATTCCAGTCAAGGGCACATACTTCAGTTGCAGACTCTGTTCTCAGCTCGTGTGGGAGGCAACCAATCGATGCGTCTCTCACATCGTTGTTTCTCTCTCTGTGTTTCTCCCCCACTTTTCCACTCTCTCTAAAGATCCATGGAAAAAATATCATTGAGTGAGAATTAACAACAATAAAAAGAATGTAGGAATAAAGACAAATCTGGAGTGTTTCTTATACTCACTTTAATAAGTGACGAAACCCAATGTTTTCTAAGTGCTTGACTCATCTTTAGTGGTTGTCTGAAATTAGAAGCCCGGGGCATAGTATTCAAGGGCTTCTTGTTTACAGAAATAGATTTTGCAGGAGTAGATGGTGATGGATAATGCGTCCTTGTATAGGTAAACACCCATTAGACAAAGGCTCAACCTCTCCCCTGTGTGTGAGGGGATGTATATATGCTTCAGGCATTTAATATTTAAACTTTCTTCTTCATTATAATGTCATGCATTATTGCTTCAGCTCCACATTCCAGCTAATTCAAAAACAACAATATGTAGATCTAGTTCTGATTCTGTCCAACAGTGTTTAACAAATGGTTGGAAATATAGTAATGGTGGATCTTTTACCTTATCTCTCAGGAATCTTGGTGATCGGGCCCTGCTTATGTCTCTCACGTCACCTCCCATCACATCTCGGATTCCTCACTCCTCACCTTCCACAGGTTTTCTTGCTTCTCCGAACACCATCTGCTCTTCCCACAGTAGGGCTTTGGAATTCTCTTCTCCACACGTGCTTCTTGCTGAGTAAGGAGGTCATTGTTCAAGAGGGTCCTCTTTAGAGAGCCTTCCCTGGCCATGTTATCAGCTTGACCCAAACTACCCAGTTACCCTGTCCCATTGGTCTGCTTTATTTTCTCCTAGTATTGATCATGACATGATCTTTTTTTATGCATCTGATTACATAGTTATTACCTATCTCTTCTATCAGACTGTAAGCTCCATAAGTACGGGGTCCTGTCTTTTTTGTTTGTTTGTTTTTTGCCCATGAATAAAGGAAAAAAGGAGAGGAATCTGAGTTATTGAGTGCCCACCATATTCCAACTTGATCACCCATTTTACAGACAAGGAAACTGAGGCTCAGAAAAGTTAAGGTCATGGGCTGGTAGCTTTAGTATTGGAACTCAGATATGCCTTACTCATTCCCTATGTTTTTTCTTTTGTACCACATTTGCCTCAATTCATTTCATTACAAATCATGTAACCTCTCTCCGTCTTACTTTATCACCTTGAAACTGAGGAGGGTTGGACTGGACAGAGGAGATATAAATGCCCTTCTAATCCTAAAGTTTATACATTTGAGACTTCCTCTTCCGTCCTTCTGTGGTTGATCATTTCCTAAGTACTAGGAAATGTACTAGTCAGAATGGAGCACACGAAGCAAAACCATATGGGAGTTTGACACAGAAAAATGATTTCAAATTTGTGAAAGGACCACAGGATATGTGTGTGTGTGTGTGTGTGTGTGTGTGTGGCGGGGGGGGGGGGGAGGGGGGAGGGGTGTCAAGTGCCCAGCATGGGACTTATTCATGACTATGGCCAAGGATCAGAAAGCTGCTACTACACCATATGGTCCCTGCTACTGTCACAGCCGCCGCCTCTTGATACCCATGAGACTTGCTACCCAACACTGGACTCCTGAATCTGCCAGCAATATGGCCTCTGAACAGTTACATCTCTGTGACTTGCCTGGCTTACCAGCAGGACGTCTGCCCAAAAATAACCTCCTTCCCATATCTCTCACTCTTGGATAGATGGATGCACCTCATCGGCACCCGTAGTCTTGACAGGGCCTGGGAAATGAAAATTTCAGCTCAGGAGCCTCTGAGAACAAAGAACAAGGCCGAATGGAGACCGAGCAAACATCCCCTTGATCTGTCAATGCCACCTGCCTTTCTCCTCAGCCCACAGCAGTCCATCTGGTTTATGTAGCCATCCTGCCCCATTGCTGTCCAATTTCCCGTCAAGTGACCTTAGCAACGATGGCTGCCCTCATCCCTGGAAGGGGTCACATGTTCCCTGACAAGTGAATAGAAAATGTAGGTATTTGGAAAGATGCGGTAACCCCATTTTATCACCAGAAGAGCAGAAAACATACCCCTAATGCGGTCATTTCGCAGACATGGTGGGGTGTATCAGATGCATTAAAGCTTTCAGAGGTCCGCCAAAACTGGTTTGGCTCAATGGATAGAGCATCGGCTTGGGGACTGAAAGGTCCTGGGTTCGATTCCGGTCAAGGACATGTACCTTGGTTGCGGGCACATCCCCAGTAGGGTGTGTGCAAGAGGCAGCTGATCAATGACTCTCTCTCATTGATGTTTCTAACTCTCTATCTCTCTCCCTTCCTCTCTGTAGAAATCAATAAAATATATTTAAAAAAAAAAAAAAAAAGCTTTCAGAGGTCCACGCTTTCCCTGTGAAGGGACAGGTCCAGGGCTCTGCGGGAACCTTTGACTTAGGAGTTGAGTCTGAAGGCAGGTCTCTGTCTCACGAGATCTGCCGTTCTGATGTGGACATGTGGGATGAGTTAGTGTACAATTGCTCTATCCTCTTTCTAAAAAAGAAAAAAAGAAAAAGAAAAAGCTGATTCTGCAATTGAGTGTGGCCTGAAAGAGCTTGTCCATGTGGAAGACACAAGCCTGGGTCTTAACCACGGTTCCCCCAGCGCAGCCCGCTTCTCCGGGAGGCCGCAAGAACAGCATGTTAATTCAAACTTTTTCAAAACCGTGCAACCACTGCGCGTCTCAGTACCCGTGAGCGGACTCTCATTTGCCTACTCTGGGTGAGCGGAGAAATGTTTGGTTTTAAGCAAGACCTTAGTTAAGGGGAAAAAGTGTATAGGATTACATTTGAAAATGTAATTACTGAAAAGATAAACCATATGTGGGGGCCTTTGTTTTACCTCCTTGTCACCGAGGCCTGCTTTGGAGAGTTCACTTGGAGGTGTATGGAAATTGCAATTCTTTCTTTTTTTCTTCTGGTTTTTAAAATATATTTTATTGATTTCAGAGAGAAATGAGAGAGAGAGAAAGAAACATCAATGATGAGAGGGAATCATTGTTCGGCTGCCTCTTGCATGCCCACCACTGGGGATGGAGCCCGTAACCCAGGCATGTGCCCTGACTGGGAATCAAACCATGACCTCCTGGTTCATAGGTCGACATCTACCACTGAGCCACACAGGACGGGTTAAAAATTGCAATTCTTATCCAAGCTGGATGAGCTGAGCATAGTCTTCTCACCAGTTGTACGTGTTTACATTTCGATGTAGTGACTGCCAAACTATCTTATAGTTCAGTGGTTAGAGCACATGTGTCAAACACAAGGCCCGCGGGCCAAATCCAGCCCGCCAGGCCTTGCAATGTGGCCCGCACCACGCTGTCATCACTGCACTCCGCTGTCAGTTTATGACATTGTCAGTTTATGACTGTTCAGTAAACCATTCGGCCCGCGATTTAGGCTGGATTTTAGATTTTGGCCCCTTCTCTGATTGAGTTCGACACCCCTAGGTTAGAGCATTGGCTGGCATACCAAAGGGTTGAGAGTCTGATTCCTGGTCAAGGGCACGTATCTGGTTGCAGGTCATTGCCTGGCTCTGGTCGGGGCATGTGCCAGAGGCAACCAATTTATGTGCCTCTTTCATACCCCCCCTCTCTCTTTCTCTCCCTCTCTGCCTCCCTCATTCTCTCTAAAAATCAATGGAAAAAATACCCTGTGAGCAGAAAAACACATTTCCTAAGAATGCACAACAAAGATCTGCCCTCAGTTGAGTTTAGGGCCATTCTAGATCACCTTCCTGGTCTGCAAAACCCCAAGCTAAGGAATGAATTGATATAAAGGCCTGTCCACATCTTGGGGTTCTGACAGAAATAACATAAATTCCAGGGAGGGGCGTCTTTCAGCCCCGATGCATCCTATTGTTAGAGATATATACAGGCTGAACCTAACATGCTAATCAAAGTGTATACAACACAAACCAAATATCCACAAGGCAGACTTGTTGGATAAATAACATGAAATGAGTGTACTTGAAATGTTTAAAGAAAAATGAGCCCCACTTTGGTTAAACAGCACTCAGTAAATTTATGGCAAAAAAAAAAAAATCTAAACTATATTATATCCAAGGCTGGCTACATAATTTTCATGGTCCAGTGCAAAATGAAAATATAGGACTCCTTCTTCAAAAAAAGCAGGAAAGAGTGTGTCATGAAAGGCACGAAAATAAAAAGCTTTCTCTTTAAAAACATTTTGTGACTTGTAAAACATAGTAGAGATAATAGTGATATATGAGGAACCACATAAACTTATAAATTGCCATGATATATGGGTGTCATGGTTTAAAATAAATAATACTTTATTAATGTGATATCTTGATTCGTCGTAAAATTTCTCAGACTCAATTTTCCGCAAACTCATTAGATCATCAGAATTCATGCTTTCGGAAATTGAATTTTAATCAGTGTTGTTGAAAGCAGTGTCAGTGATCTTGGCAAATGCAAGTTTGCAAATAATTCTTGATAATACTCAATTTGCAGAAGGATCTTTCTGTTGATACAACTTGTTATTGGAGCTGTTAATCATATTTTATAAGACTACGACAACATTGGGATGAATGTCTAATGCATTGTTTCAAAACATACTAAAACGATAGCTGATCATTTGTCCTGAACGATGTCTCTAAAAAGACATAACTTTTTATGCAAATCACTATAGTGCCATTGAATTTAGTTTTAGATGTAAATTTATACAATGGCACTTTTCTTGTTTTCTCTAACATTTCCTGTGAATTATGGAGGTCATGTAAGACACCAAAAGTGGCTTCATGATTTCTACACAATTCAGAATATTTGTTTATACACAATGTCATAATATGTTCAATCTCAAGAAAAAATTCAATTTAAAATTGTCTTCCCTGTTAATAATTGGTTTACTGAAAGCTTCATGTGAGAATTCTGTGGAATTCGAAAATATTCAGGTTAAATTGAATCTCTACTTCTGAGTCTGTCAAAATTTGCTCTGCAACATTGCAGAAAATTTTCAAAACAAGATATCCTGAACTCTTTAGAGAATTTTAATAATGCGTGATAATGTTTTCTTACAATATCCATGTGTACAGTTTTATTTTATTATAATGTACTGACAAAGTTTACTGGTGGAGCCTGGCTGGTGTGGTTCGGTGATTGAGCATCAACCTATAAGCCAGGAGGTCACAGTTCAATTCCAGGTCAGGGCACATGCCCGGGTTGCGGGCTCCATCCCCAGTAGGGGGCGTGGAGATTGATGATTCTCATCTTTGATGTTTCTATCTCTCTCTCCATCTCCTGTCCTGTCTGAAATCAATAAAAATAAAGGGGGAAAATGTACTGTTGGAGCACAGGCAGTTTCTGTTCTAGCACTGAATGAGGCTGGAGAACTAATTTGCATACACATGCTCTTGGGATGGGCTTTGAGGTCCAGTGCGGGAGCCATCCTCTCACTGCTGGTCTTGGCACTGCCCCTTTACAGGGTTCTTACTCTCTCCTGGGCCGTGGTGTGGCCAACACTGTTTATGCTTCCTTCCATAACTCACCTCCTCAGAGCCCTCCCAGCCTGTGTATCTGTGTGATTATGGGTGCTAATGCCACTCCGTGAATGTATAATCTTTCACTCAGATTAGGTAACACTTTTTGATATTTCAGTGACAGTGTTCATTTCACATGGCCTTTGTGTGCCTACGGAATGATCCATTACATGGGCTGTACATTTCTAGGGAGATTCATTCTTCAGTCCTTCTATTGCATCACACCCTAGTCCAGTGGTCGGCAAACTCATTGGTCAACAGAGACAAATATCAACAGTACAATGATTGAAATTTCTTTTGAGAGCCACATTTTTTAAATTTAAACTATATAGGTACATTGTTATTAGCTTAATTAGGGTACTCCTAAGCTGGATTTTGCTAAAAACTCAAGGGGCCAAAGAGCCACATGTGGCTCATGAGCCACAGTTTGCCGACCGATGCCCTAGTCTTAGCTGTTTCCTGACGGAATCTGGTGTTGAAACCAAGGGAAAGTTTACTGGATAAATTTTGGGTTTTAATTTTTCATGGTGATGTGAAAGAAAGGTGCATTAGAAACGGCCTTGTAGAAGTTGGATGAATGAAAAGATATTCTAACAGTGCTGTTGGGGCTTTGGACAGAGGTAAGTAAAGCCAGTTGGATGAAGGGTAAGCTAAACTCATTCTTTCCGATGTCTCATCTATCAGGAAAGAAAACATAAGGGCTATGTCTTCCCTTTTAATATGACATGATAAACACAGGAAAGGACACAGCATTCATTTCGTTTAATATGCCATGAAGTTATTTGAGCAAGGCAATATTTTATTGTCTGAAAATACAACCAACGTCTATATCATTTCCCAGTAATAAAACATGTCAAGAAATGGTCATTGCTTGGGAAAGTGGAGTTTAAAGAACAACTTTTTTTTTTTGGCTAATAAATCATAGAATGTAACCTAATATGGTGTGGCTACATTGAACAATAATTATATCTACAAAAGGAGTCTGAGCCGGAAGGGAAACAATACAGTTGCTTTGCTTTGTTCTCCGACCCACACTCAAACACGTGTGCACACATCTCAAACATGCACACATACACATGCACACATGTCATGCTTAAGGACCAGGGATGTACTACTTGATGGCCCAGAGCAGTGGTCGGCAAACTCATTAGTCAAGAGAGTTAAATATCAACAGTACAACGATTGAAATTTCTCTTGAGAGCCAAAAATTTTAAACTTAAACTTCTTCTAATGCCACTTCTTCAAAATAGACTCTCCCAGGCCGTGGTATTTTGTGGAAGAGCCACACTCAAGGGGCCAAAGAGCTGCACTTGGCTCGCGAGCCACAGTTTGCTGACCACAAGCCCAGAGAATCTAGACTAGTGAGAACATGGCTGATTTCCCTGTTTCCTCCTCTGAGTCTCCATGAATATGCCATAGTCCAGTGATGGGGTTAAGAAATTTATGTCCCCTCCCCCTTCCCAGAAAAGAGAAGGTTTAGATAAAATCAACTATGCAAGTAAATGAATGTCAGATGCCCCACATCCCTTCTATCCTCCAAACGTTGCAACTCCGACTTTCCCAATTAGAACCTGCAAGCTTGATATTTCCATGCTCATTTCAAATTTTTCCATTTCCCACATTTCTTCTTCCTTTTCCTATTTGAGGGAAAGTAAGCCATAGAGCGGTCTTCACACAATAGACATGTAGTAGGTGAAGATACAAAGAGATTTTTTTGAAAAAAAGAAAAAGAAACCCAAAAAAAACAAAGCAAAACAAACCAAAAAATAGATGAATTATTTCTTTCTATTCTATTTGTTCTTTGGACAAATGCCCAAAGAGCTCTGCGAAGAGATCCCGTTGTTCTTGACTTTGTCCTGAACGTGAACTTCTGAGTCACCAGATCATTCATTCTCATGTGCTTGTGTCCTTAGAACCCAGGTCTACCTGCTTTAAGGTCTGTGTGAGCTGTGTGTGTGTACCTGTGCATGTGTGTGTGCGTGTGCGTGTGCGTGTGCATGTGTGTGTATGTGTGTAGGTTGGGTTAGGGGTTGCAGAAACTATTCTCTGCAGGTCTGACAGCATTTTCTAAATGTTATTACTGTTGGCAAAGTCTTATCTTAGAGGAGGTGGTAAATTAGCAAACTGCCATGGAGAAGTATGGTTTTGTGAAATTAGATGGGGGTATAAAGAACCACAATTAATTCCAGACCCTCGGGCAAGAGTGATGAAGTCACTGGAGCCTTTGTTCTCTTGGATTATCAGATACACCATCTTCGCTTCTGAGGAATAACAGGCATCTCTGGCTGTCCCTCGAATGCCAGGTATTCACTCACCATGTGGACGAGGCCACCCCAAGAGTACATTTTGTTGTCTTTAGGGGTCTGTTTTCTCCCATTAACTCTAAACCTCAGCGTTGCAATTTATCACGTATCAGCATCACAATTTACCATGGGTTGGTTAGCAGCTCCAAAGTAGTCAACAAGCTCCACAAGGAAAGGGCCAGGAAACCCCGTTCATATTGAAATACACATTAGGCCTAGGAAGTGTCCCGTACTTTAAGGAGAGGTGCTAGGAAGACTTTAGAGAGATGGAGTCTGAGAAAAGCTTTCTTTCTATTAGCACAAAAGCTCGCGTTGAGAAGAAAAGGGGGGAAGGAACTAACATGGAAATACAGGCGCAGAGTTGCACAAACAGATGCCCACATTCCAGGGGTTGATAATGTGGGGGTATCCTGGGAGCTATTCTTTGGAGGATGCAAAACCCTCCCCCTCCTTTTGCTATTGAAGCTCAACTCCCTTTGAATTTTCAGAGAAGATAAGTTCCTAGGACTTGCAACAATCCATCTCTGAAGTGCTGTGCTGTCAGGTACTCCTCACTTCATGCAGATGTCATAGACCACACGGTTTTTCACTCCTGACCAAAACAGCTTAAGATAACAGACTAGTTGAATTTGGAGTGAGACGGGATGGGTCTTAAGAGTTCAACCTTTTTCAGTAATTTGATAAATAATGTCCTCAGAGGCATTTGTTAAGAAAAAAAAAGAGAGAGAGAGAAATACCAGAAAATAGACTTAGATCATCATCACTGAAATAATTACTTTGTCTTTATGCAGAACCTTTCTGCTTAGAGGAAAGATTTACAATCATGCTAATCTAATTTGCTATGGATGGGGGAGTCACCAATATGATGCTTCAACAAATGGCCTCCACACCCACTTGGGCTAACATTTGACTCATCTCACAGACATTTGTGAAGTGTATCCAATTGTGTCTGATTTTTCTGAACACTGAGGATGTGGTCGTAGGCTCTTTAAATGGAAGAGATGTGACATGAATAAGTGAATGGTGACCAGAGGTACCCATTCTAGTTTATATCATGAGACCATGGTCTTCTGAGGAGAAGACCTTCGAGAGCGAGTCAGTCACGTGAACACCTGGGAACATGGTGCTCCAGGAGATTTCCCATTTGATGGCGTTGAGGTGGAAGCAAGTTTGGAGTGTTTGAGGCACAGAATGAGGGGCACTGTGGCCGGGGAAGTGAGCAGCAGTGAGAGTGGACTGGGATGAAGATCATTTGTAAATCATGGACCAGATCCTATCAGCCCCTGTAGACCATAGTTAGAATTTTGGATTAAATTTTATTTTATTTTTTATTTATATTTTATATATATATAAATTTATTTTAGAGAGGAAGGTAGAGGGCGAGAGAGCTAGAAACATCAATGATGAGAATCATCCATTGCCTGCCTCCTGTACGCCCCTACTTGGGGATTGAGCCCACAACCCTGGCCTGAATCAAACCTGGGACCCTTCAGTCTGCAGGCCAATTCTCCTTCCATTGAGCCAAACCAGCTAGGTTTACATTAAATTTTAATTACAATGGGGGAGCCCTTGGAGGGTTACATTCTGGGGGATTATATTATTTCATGTTGTAAATATGTCAATCTGATGCTATGTGAAGAAGAGATCACAACAGGGGCAAGCGAGAAAAACAGGAAGAGCAGCTAAGAGTATTAAAGTGGTTCAGGTTACAAATATTGGGATCTTGGATCACAGAAGTACTAACAGGAAACACTTGTAAAATATTTGCGCTATTCCAAGTATTGTTCCGAGCATTTGAAGTGCAGCAACTCACCGAATCCTCATAACAACCCTATCATGATCCCATTTTACAGGTGAGACAACAGAGGCACAGGAAGCTTGAATGGCTTGCCCGTAGCCGTTAAGTGACAGGGCTGGAATTCAAATACAGACATCTGGCTCCAGACCCGGTCCTCTCAGTTAAGCAGTGGAGATGGAGAAAAATGAATGTTTCCTAATCACCTCAAAGTTAGTGGTTTTTACATCATGGGTTTGTTATATTTTATTTCTGTGGGTCATAAGTTTGAAATTGGTTTTACTGAGCTAAAAATCAAGGTGTTGGCAGGCCCGTGGTCCTTCTGGAAATTCTAACTGAGAATTTATTATCTTGCATATTGCATCTTCTAGAGTCTGACCTCATATCTTGGCTCATGGCTCCATATCACATAACCTTTTCTCCCTTCGCTTCCATTTTCACCTTCATCGCCTGTGCCCTCTCTCTGATCTCGGGTCCTCCTGCCTCCCTCTGGTGATTCTATTGGGTCTACCCAGATAATTTAAGACAGTGGTCTGCAAACTGCGGCTCGCAAGCCACATGCGGCTCTTTGGCCCTTGAGTGAGGCTCTTGCACAAAATACCATGGCCTGGGCAAGTTCTGTGTTGAAGAAGTGGGGTTAGAAGAAGTTTATTAAAAAATTGGCTCTCCAAAGAAATTTCCATCGTTGTATTGTTGATATTTGGCTCTGTTGATTAATGAGTTTGCCGTCCACTGATCTAAGATAACCTCCTCATCTTAAGACCCTTCACTTCACCACAACTTCAAGGTTCCCTTTCCATTCAATATAACATATCCATATCCAAAGGTTCTGGAGATTAGAATGTGGACATATTTTTTTTTTTTTTGGGGGGGGGGGAGTCAATAGTTATTCAGCCTACTATAGATAGATTCGGGATACATTTTAAAGGGAGTGCCAATGAGACTTTGCTGATCAATTGGATGTAGTGAATGAGAGAAACTTGCTGGAATTTTGATTTAAAGCACATCAAATGTATAAATGGATTTGAGGAGAAGCAATGTTTTAGCAATATCAACTCTTGCAATCTGTGAACAAATAAATGATCTCTCTTTGTTTCTTTAGGTCTTATTTGATTGGTGCTTTTACTTTTTAGCAGACAGATCTTGTGAAATTTTAAATTAGATTTATACCTAAGAATTTTATTCTTTGAGTGCTATTGTAAATGGCACTATTTTTTTTAACTTGATATTCCTCCTATTTATTGTTGGCATGTAGAACTATGGCTGGTTTTTAAAAAGTATATTGACCTTATTTCCTGCAGCTTGGAAAACTCACTTACTAGTCCTACTATCCTTTTTGTCAATTTGTTGGCAAACATAAAGATGTTTCTCTCTCATGTTGTATGTGAATAGAAATGTTTTTATTTTTATCTTTTCTAATCTGTTTATATTTTATTTTATTGGATTGTTGAATAGATTGGATGTTCTTATCTATTTAATAATGCAATAAAATCCAGTATGATGCTGAATAGGTGTAATGAGAGAGGATGTCTTTCCCATGTTCCTGATCTTGAGGAGAACGCAATTCAGGAGTTAGCAGCAGGTCCTTCCTTCCTTCCTTCCTTCCTTCCTTCCTTCCTTCCTTCCTTCCTTCCTTCCTTCCTTCCTTCCTTTTTTCCCTCCTTCCCTCCTTCCTTCCCCCCCTCCCTTTTCTCTCTTCATTTCTTTCTCTCTCTCTCTCTCTCTTTCTTTCTTTCTTTCTTTCTTTCTTTCTTTCTTTCTTTCTTTCTTTCTTTCTTCAGATGAAGGATGTGCTTTTATATTCTTAGTTCACTGAGATTTAAAAATCATTGCTGTGTTGAATTTTGTCAAATATTTCCTCAACATCTATTGAAATGGTTATATGATTTTTCTTACTGAGTCTGTTAATATAATGAATTGCATGCATTATATTTCTGGGACAAAACCCCAGAAATGCCATGTTAACCTTTCTTCACATTGCTGGATTTTATCTGCTAATATTTGATTGAGAACTTGTTTCTATGTTCATGGGGGATATTGACATACAGTTTTCTTGTAATGTCTTTGGTTTTGATGTTTGATTGACGGCAGCCTGCTTAAATGATTAGAGGGGTGTTTCTTTCCTTCTTTTCAGTAGGGATTGTTTAGAATTTGTATTATTTCTTCCTTAAATGTTCGGTAGTATTAACTAGTGAAATCATCCATGCTTGGGGTTCTCTTTGTGTAAAAGTTTTTAACTACAAAGTCATTTTTTTTTTTGTAGTAGACACAGCACTATTCTGGTCATTGATTTCTTCCTGAATGCATTTTGGTGATTTGTATCTTTCAAAGACTATGTCCCTTTCATCTAAACAGTTGAATTTGGGGGCACAGAACGATTGGCAACATTCCCTTTTATTCTTTTGTGTGTGGGGTCAGGAGTGATATCTCTTCTTTCTTTTTTAAAAAAAATTCATATATTTTTTTTTACAGAGAGGAAGGGAGAAGGATAGAGAGTCAGAAACATCGATGGGAGAGAAACATCAGTCAACTGCCTCCTGCACACCTTCTATTGGGGATGTGCCTACAACCAAGGTACATGCCCTTGACCGGAATGGAACCTGGGACCTTCCAGTCTGCAGGCTGACACTATCCATCTAGCCAAATCTGTTGGGGCTCTTCCTTTATTCTTATGTGGGCAAATGGCCATCACTCTTTTCTCTATGTCACACAAATGTTGTTCATTGTAGTTTGGTTCCCCACACCCCCTCCACCAGCTTAAAGTATTTTAAAATTTCCTTCAGACCTTTTATTTGGATCTCGGGTTACTTAGAAGTGTGTTCTTTAATTTCCAAACATTTAGAAAAATTTTCAAATATCCTCCTGTTATGATGTCTAGTTTAATTCCTTTATGATCCTAGAATATACTTGGAGTGATTTCTACTCTTTTGACTTTGTTAATGTTTGTTTTATGGCCCAGAGTATAGTCAATCTTGCTGAATGTTGCGTGGGCAGTTGGTGGGGGGAGATGGAGGAGTATATTTCACTGTTGAAAGTGCTGAGTTTTAACACGGCTTCACATTAAAAGTCCTTCTACAGTTGATGTTGCTCAGCATGTTGCTACAGAGAGTTATAAAGGCAGAAATGTATACCTTTTTTGGTTAAGGCTATAGTTAGTGGGAGAAACAAGCACAGTTAGTGAGGGGACGCTATCATTTAGAGAAAAGGAAAGGTGCTCCTTTCAAAATAGAATTTCCTCATTGTTGGAGTGTGACTCTATGAGGTTTTAGTTTGTCTATGTTCTACCAGATTCTGGCTGTGTTTTCCCCCATAACCAAGAATACTGGACCTCAACCTGACACAGACTATTGCATAAGGACTTAGGATCACATCTGACTTCAGGTGATGGTGGGACTTGAGCAATTAAAAAATGTTTTATTGGTTTTTAGAGAGAGAGGAAGGGAGAGGGCTAGAGAGATAGGAACATCAATGAGAGAGAAACATATGGACCGGATGTCTCCTGCACGCCCCCTACTGGGGATTGAGTCTGCAACCTGGCATGCGCCCTGACCCCTGATGGGGAATCAAGCTGTGACCTTCTGGTTCACTGGTTGACACTCAACCATTGAGCCACAGTGACCAGGCAATAGCAGTTGTCCTTTTTGATGTTAGTTGCTTATGGATGTTTTTTAGGATATGCTTCCTTTTTCATGAGAAACTGCATTAGGTCTTTTTGTGTGTTTGTTTTTAAATATATATATATATATATATATATATATATATATATATATATATATACATACATACACACACACACATACACACACACACACACACACACACACACACACACACATGTATATATAATTCTTTTTTTCAGAGAGGAAGGGAGAGGGTTAGAAGTTAGAAACATTGATGAGAGAGAAACATCAATCAGCTGCCTCCTATATACCCCCTACTGGGGATGTACCCTCAACCAAGGTACATGCCCTTGACCAAAATCAAATCTGGGACCCTTCAGTCTGAAGGCCGAAGCTCTGTTCACTGAACCAAACCGGTTAGGACTGCATTAGGTTTTTGACAATAGATGTGTCTAATGCTTTCTTAGAGCATTTGCTATTGTCCATCCATGCAATGTATTGGGGATAATTTGCTCCTTGCTCTTTGAAGAAGCACTTGCTTTTACTCGAATTTGCTCAAAGATGACTGGCTGACTTTTTTTTTGACTGAATCGACTGGAAGTCTGCCTTGTCGATGAAGTCAGAAGTTGCCAGACAGTCTAAAAGGGCATCGATTTTTTATTCCTTCTGGGGTGACATGACAAAGGCTCCCGTCTCGCAGTGACCTTTCCAATCTTTCCAGCCGGGACCCGCGGGATAAATGGAGATAGCGGTTCACGCTGGACCCTCTTGGAGAAAGCGAGAGCCTTCCTGTCCTCTCACAGAGCTGGCTGTGCCTTGGCCAAGTCCAGATTGAAGACTTATTAGTCATGTCTGTCTGGAAAGCACACACCGTATCCATGACCTTCAGGGTGATGTATGGCATCTGATATGCGATTTGTCTCCCCTGACAGTTCCTAGCACCTACTTTCTACCCAGCGTCCCATCATCAAGGCTCCCCGGCTTGGAGGTGCCAGGGATTGAGGTGATGGATTTGTGTTAAACCCCAGGATCAGTGGGACCCAATGAATCAGCCCGGGGAAGCCTGCCCCAGCGAGAGATGGAGCTCCCGGTGGAAACCACGTGCTGGGCGCCAGCCAGGCTTTAGGCAAAAGCCTCCTAAAACCCAGGGAGTCACTTGCACTTGAAGGCTCTGCCAGTAACGCCTCCCCCTTTCCACCTCTGTTCAGTAGCTGTGACCCCCTGCTTCTCCTGGCAAGTGGGGTTCTTACCAGCAGGGTCAGTGAGTCAGGACTGAACTTACAAAAAGGACATCTCCCTCATGCTCTCTGGAGTGGCTGCTGTATTAATTAAGAGACCACAAATGATGCACAAAATGGGATTCAGCTCACCGAGGCAAGGAGAACTGCCTCTCTCTCTCTCTCTCTCTCTCTCTCTCTCTCTCTATATATATATATATATATATATATATATATATATATATGTGTGTGTGTGTGTGTGTGTGTGTGTGTGTGTGTGTGTGGTTTATTGATTTCAGGGAGGTAAGGAGAGGGAGAGATAGAAACATCAGTGTCAACCATGAGCCCTAACTGGTTTGGCTCAGTGGATAGAGCATCTGCCTGCAGACTGAAGGGTCACAGGTTCGATTCCTTGGTTGCGGGGCACATCCCCAGTAGAGGTTGTACAAGAGGCAGCTAATCAATGTTTCTCTCTCATGCATGTTTCTAACTTTCTATCCCTCTCCCTTTCTCTCTGTAAAAAAATCAATAAAATATATTTAAAAAAATAAAAATATTAACCATGGGGGAGAATCATTGATCGCCAGCTTTCTGCATGCCCCCTCCTGGGGATCAAGCCCACAACCTGGGCATATGTTCTTGACCTGGAATCGAACCCAGGACCTTCAGTCCATAGGCCATTCGCTCTAACCACTGAGCCAAACCAACTAGATCCAGGGCTGCCTTTTAATGCACGGACAGTTTTGTATGGAAGATTCCATCGGACTGGAAACTCTTCTCAAATAGACCCGCTGTCTGTCCCATGGCACTCCACCTGTTGCTCTCCGTGCCTGTGTGGACTGATGTGTGGGGATTGCTGAAACCACAAGGTTCCCAGATGCTCTCTTCCGTAAAGATGGAGTCACTCTGCGGTCAGAGACGCCTGGGACCACGGGGCCCATCTGAGGAAGGCCTGTTTACCAAGCTTCCAGGAAAGATATTGACGAGGCCGTAAAAATACTTTCCTTCCTTGCTCAACCTCACATTGCAAGCCTAAAATTACAGGCACTTTTCTCTTCCTAGCGTTTATTTTTAGCTCCTCTCTTTTTCCACCTTTTGGGTGTGTGTGTGTGTGTGTGTGTGTGTGTGTGTGTGTGTGTTGGCTCACCTTTCATACACGGTCTATTTATACTGACGCTGCAAATCGAGGAATAGCAGATCCTTGGGGACAGTGCATCTCAGCTTCAGGAGAGAAAGGAGTACAGGAGCGTTTGTTATGGAGCTGAAGGAGGCTTCAAATGCCCTTAGCCACTTCCTTAACCCTCCCCCACGCCCCTGCCTTTGGGCAAAGGTCAGAAGTTGTTACACATCTGAAGGGGTGCCGGTGGATGAGTCTGACTTGGTCAGTAACATACAAAGTTGACTCACTTATGGTCCAAACAAGACATGCCCATCCTCCCTTTCCCCGATCTCCCCCCATTGTCTCAGCCTGATACTCTGTTTCATTCCTATTCATTGTACTATTTGGAATTGGACGGTATTATATATATTTTTAAAAATATGTTTTGATTGATTTCAGAGAGAAAGGGAGAGGGAGAGAGTGGTAGAAACATCAATGAGAGAATCACTGATCGGCTGCCTCCTGCATGCACCCCCCTCTCCTGGGGATCGAGCCCACAACCCAGGCATGTGCCCTTGACCGGAATCGAACCTGGGACCCTTCAGTCTGCAGGCTGATGCCCTATGCACTGAGCCAAACCAGTTAGGGCTGTACTGTATTATATTTATTCCATTTTCTGCAGGGGATATGTTCCAAGATGCCTGAAACCACTGATAGTACTGAATCCTTTAGATACTATATATTTTTCCCTATCCATGTGTCTATAGGACCAAGCTTATTTGAAAAACTAGGCACAATAAGAGACCACCAGCAATAGCTGATAATACAACAGGACAAGGATAACAGTACACTGCCGTAAAAGTCCTATGAAGTGGGCTTAGTGAATAAAATTAGGGTGACTTGAAGTCACAAGACATTATTCACTACCTGCTTGTGATAAAAGAATTAGAGGAGGGATCCCCAGCAGTTTTACTCACATTAATTATAGAGGACCAGGTCATTTTCCAGAAAAAATGAGTGGCGCCCAGCAGGACAAAAACACGTATAGAATGTGCTGATCTCGAGGGCAGTGTATTTGTGTAATATGTTTTATCACCCATAGACCTTCCAGAGCGCGGGTTTCCTCCTGGGATGCACTGTTAATATTTCAACCTCTGTGTGTGCCAAATGGAAACAAAGATTGTTTGAAAAGGTACATACACGGCTGTCATTCTCCCTGACACAATACAGATGCAGCGCATTTAACTAGAATTACTGAAACTATGTGTTTCTGTGGGTTTTTGTTTTTGTTTTAAATAAGATGTGGCAATATTATGCAAATGATTAATTCTAATGAAAGTCCTTTAAATGCCGTGTGCTATTCTGGGTTCTTTTGATTGCCACTGACAGAAACCTAACTCGGATGAACTTGGAGGAAATGTATTGGTTGATCCTGAAACATCGAATGTAGGCTTACATAATAAATTTATTGGAAGAGGGAGCATGCTGGTAGAGCTTAAAAACAAATGAAATCAATGACCATGCCTTGCTTTCTGTTTCCTTTATGTTGGCTTTTTGTTTAAGATTTCTTCCACGGTGCAAAAAACATGGCCCTCACCCATCCGAGGCTTCATCCTCCCCCCTGGAGAGAGAGAGAGAGAGAGAGAGAGAGAGAGAGAGAGAGAGAGAGAAGGGGAGAGAGAAACCTCCATGAGAGAAACACATCGATCGGTTACCTCCTGCACTCCTCCGCCCTCCTTTCCCCTCACTGGGGATCTAGCCTGGAACCCAGGCATGTGCCCTGACTGGGAATCGATCCCAGGACCTCTTGGTCTATGGGGCAATGTTTAATCCACTGAGCCACACCAGCCGGGCATATTTCCCCCCCCCCCCCCCACCCCGGCTCAGAGGGCAATGTAGGAGAGATGGAGGATAACTGAATCACAAATTTCTATTGCGACTGAGCTGCCAGCTCTTGCACACATGTAGCAGCTCTTGATTGCTTAAGAGGTCTCTGGTGTATGTTTGGCAAGTGGAGACCTTCACATGTGCCTGGCTCTGGGCCAAGTGACACGCACAGCTCTGGGATTCCTTAATCACTCATCTGCCTGCATTTTCTCCCACTACCTTGGAAAGAAAATTGCAAACAAGGAAAGAGGAAGAAATGAGGCATTGACCCTAATGACCCAAAAAATTCCTTTTAGATAAATTCCAAGATTAACATGAAAATTAAAGAGATAAGACATTCTTCAATGGCATGCTTGCAGAAAATAAGATCCAATACAGGGTTTCTTTAGAGATTGGGGGCAAAGAAGGGGGGGAGAGAGAGAGATTGAGAGAGAGAGAGAGAGAGACTGTAACCCTTGGAAATATGTGTGTGTTCATGTCTGTATATGTTTCATTGCATTGTGTGACCTTAACAGTGATCTTCAATGACTTTCAAATCTGCCTAGGATGGGTAGGATGGGGAGCAAGTGAAAAATAATTCCAAATAGAGGCTGCTCTGATTTAGGAAGGGCTCCTGAGATAAAAATAACAAAAATGTGACTGAAAAACCTAAAAAATTACTTTTTAAAAAGGAGCGTTTAGATAGAAGTTACCGGGCATAATTACACACAGCCGAGATGAGGAAGGCGTCCCAAACAGAAAGAAAAGAGAGAATGGAGAGCACCTTGAAGGCCCTAAGAAGTCTCGTGGATCTGTGTCCTGGGGGATCCAAGCTGCTTTCTCACCAGCAGGAATCCCTCTTGCCTCAGGCCCCTTAGTGGTGGTGGTGAGGGGGCCTGGAGAGGTGTCTCCAGGGCAAGGATGCCTCCCCTCTCAGTACTGGGAAGCAGAACAAGTATTACACTCATTCGACTTAAACACATGCTATACCTTTGCTCTATACAAAGTGTGCTTCTTCCTCCCCATTCCATCAAGTACAGCAGCCCGTACATCAAGCTCTGAATTGAAGAGGATCAAGAACAGCAGTGGAAGTTGGTGGCAGATGAAAAGGGGCTGGTGGGACAGACAGCCTCCAGAACCTGAGAAAGACACTTCTCTTGTTCTATTCCCTGGTGTAGACGTAGTGGCTTATTCATCTGATGCATGGGTGGTCGGAGTTTAATCTTAGACTACTAGGATATAATATTTCAAATCCAGAGCATATCGAAGAAGGGGAGGATGAAGGGGGGAGGTGCTTAAGTCTATAACTTTGTAGAAACTGTTACTTAAAAATATTTTTATTGATTTGTAGAGGGAGATAGAAACATTATTGATGAGAGAAAATCATTGATTGCCTTCCTCCTGTGTGCTTCTTACTGTGGGACAAGCCTGCAACCCAGGCATGTGCCCTGACAGGGAATCGAACTGTGACCTCCTGGTTCATAGGTCAATGCTCAACCACTGAGCCATGCCAGCAGGCCAGCACTCCTTTATTGAAGCCAGAGATGGCTCAAGGACCCAGCTACAAGATGGAAAATGCTGGAATATATCAATGATGCATGTTGGAGAAACTAATGTTTCTTCTCCGCCCTATTTTTTCAAGGGAATTTTTCTTCCATGTCAGTTTGCTGTTAGAGATGTTCAAAAGAGAGACAAAGAGGTAAAAACAACTCTTCCTTTTCTAATCCTCTGAGATTCCCCACCTTGGTTGTTATTAGAGCCAAGAAAATAATCAGCTCCTTTGGTAAAATGAATCTTCGGAGTCGCCTTGTCCTCCTCGTTGGTTTTGAATTCTGATGTCTATTGTTGTTGTTTTGTTGTTGTTGTTTACAAAAAATTGTAAGCTCAGGGCACAGCAAAGCACCCACTAGATTGAGAACAAGACTGTCTGTAGGCCATTATTTCCTCTGCACACGTGTTTGATAAGCTATGTGACACTGGTCTAAACTGTGATGAAGATGAAGGTCTCAATCAATGGGCTAAGGTTCTGCAAAAACACCACTTCAGACAAATGGTGACAATTAGCTCTCAGAAGAGTGGCGGGGGCCCCAGATCTGCACGAATAAACAATAGCAGGAGCCACCCCTCCACCTGATAGTTCTGTGAGCCTTTCTCATCAGCCCCCGAGAATTTTATGGAGCAGCCAACTTTCCTGGTGATGGGGGCGACAGACTCGGGGGCACCAAAGTAAAAGTTTATGGGAGCCATGGAGAAAAATGGTGGTGGAGGGTTTTCTTTCTACCCCTGTTTCCCCTCTACCCCTCCCCCTTCTTGTTTAGCTTAGCTAATTCTGAAGTCTGCCATAGAAAAGGCCTCGATTATCAGATGTAATATTCACCTAAGATTACGCCACGCAGCCTCACGTTGGGGACCATACAGGGCTTCAGTGTTCCTTAATAAATTACCTCTTCGTGTAGCAATTAACCCCCTTCTGTGAAGGTTCAGTGTTTCCTTGGGTCCATGCCAGTGCTAACAGCGAGGGCTTAGCATTTTTTTTTAATGGGCTGCAATTACTGCTGAGAGCAGGGAAACATAAAATATTAACACTTAAGCATCTTTTACACGTCTTTGAACGCGAGATTACGTCGAAAATATAACCGACTTTTCATTCTTAAACCTGATATTTGCTTAGAAGTCCACAGGACCCATGAAAACGTTTCAGTAAGTGGTTTCTGTTGATTTATTAAGCCCCATGAAAGCTTAATGGAAACCCTCGGCCACCAAATATCGAATATGTGAAGCATGCTTACAAAAGTCTCGTTTATCAATTCAACGGCTTTCCCATATTTTACAGAAGATAAATGGTTTTGAGCACAACGTGACGGGAGTCCCATTTTTCTCCCTCTGGGCCGTCTGTTGGGGAAGAGAGAACTGAAGTTTCAAGCCGTCCAACCATCACGTCCAGGTGAAGTTGACTCAGCCTCATGTTAAAAAGCTCTTCGCTGTTATCTTTGCTCAGGTTACTTTGCATTTTTGGAGTTACCTGTTGTTATGAAGATCTGAGATAAATGAAATGCAATGTTGGTATCTGTATATGACTATTTTTTTGAAAATATATTTTTATTGATTTCCGAGCAGAAGGGAGAGGGGGAGAGAGAGAGAGAGAAATATCAATGATGAGAGAGAATCATGGACCAGCTGCCTCCTGCACACCCCCTACTGGGGATCAATCACACAATCCGGGCATGTGCCCTGACCTAGAATCAAATTGTGACCTCCTGACTCATAGGTTGATGGTCCAACACTGAGCCACACTGGCTGGGTTGTACATGACTTAGTATTCTATATTCTCTATGTAGTATATCTGTATATGTAGAATATAGTCAATATCTATCGCATATACTATATATGTATAATATACTTGTAGATATGCATTACATATATTCTATATTATATTAAGATGGTCTTAAAAATCACTGAATTCTTTTTATCATTTAACATAAATCCATTTTCTCTTAATTGTCATTTAATACGAAGTTTAAATGTACGTAATTATAAGGCTCATATAACTATTTTTACTGAAAGTAAAAATGAAAACCATGTTCACCACCTCCCTTTATAAACACAAGATTCAAATCTATTTTTTTCCTTGGTTGCAATTGTAGCACTCTTTTATAGTATCCCCAATGACCTGGAGCTAGCTTAGCCCTCAACACAGAGGTAGGCAAACTACAGACCATAGCTCAAGTTCACTGCTGCCTGTTTTTGTAAATAAAATTTTACTGGGACCCAGGCACACTCATTCATTTATTTACTGTCTACGGCTGCTCCCACAGCACAGTGGCTGAGTTGAGTAATCATGACAGAGACGCCATAGCCCACAAAGCTGAAAATAGTTATGTGGCCTTTATAGGAGATGTTTGCCAACCTCTGATGTAGATGGACTTTCAATGCCATGAATTATGTTGTGATGAAATAAGCATTCACATATAGTATTGTTACTGGTATTGATAAATGCATCCAATCATGGGACAGGTTCAATGTGCACTTGAATCTCTAACATCTTTACGTGCAATTCCTCATTTCCAAAAAAGTTCTCTCTAGACCTGGAACCTGCCAAAATGTTCAGACTCCTTTGGTTGTTTGTTTGGGTCACAGAATCTCAGAGTTTAGTTAATGGTTAAAAACATGGCATTTGGGGCCTTTGCTTGGCAATGGCTGACAGTACCTGCTATGTGCCTGTCAGTTATTGTCACAGAGAGACATACATAAGATTGCACATGTCATGAGAATTCTCTGAGCCATATATTCTTTTTTTTATAAGATAAAGGCAATGAGAGTATCCATCTCATATGTTTAATATGGGATTGAATAAGAGAAACGTTGTAATGTATTCATAGATTATGGCCAGAGTACATGATGTATATCCCATAAATAATTAACGTGTGTGTTTTTAATTTAAACTTAAAATTTTTTTTTTATTGATTTCACAGAGAGGAAGGGAACAGAGAGATAGAAGCATCATCAAGGAGAGAGAATCATTGGTCAGCTGCCTCCTGCATGCCCCACACTGGGGATTGAGCCCACAAACTGAGCATGTGCCTTGACTGGAAATTGAACCCTGACGTCCTAGTTCATAATCGATGCTCAACCACTGAGCCACACTGGTCAGGCTAGTGTGTGTGTGTTATTATGATAAGCAAAGTAAATGTACAATAAAAAATAATGCTAATAATATCATAGTTGCCTCAACTCTTCCCTTTCTATATTAGATATAGCCCTTTATCTTGTTGCTGTATCAGCAAATTTGGCTGCTTCTTTGACTTATAATAAAGCTCAACCGTTCATTCTGAACCAAGATGAGATGATGTGAGGCAAAGCAGAACTCTTAGTTTATTTATGTTTCTTAATTGGCCTCCCGGATTGAGACTCTGTGTCTCCAAGCACAATGGACAGTTATGTGTTTCCCTAACATCCCAAACAATCTCAGTCCCCAAGCATCCTAGAATCTCAAACCTATGCAATGATTGAGGAAGAGGAAAATCCTAGAGGTGCCCCATGGTGATATCTGAACATAACAGATGATCAAGAATGCTCAAATTCATGCTGACATGTGGAAGTCCTAATGTATCCATCCCCGTACTGCTAACAACACCACACGGCCTAAACACTGCCAGGCGTATTCTTACTCATCCAACCATTTGGGGTATTTTTATGTTGTTTTTTAAAATATATATATATATTTTATTTGCTTTTTACAGAGAGGAAGGGAGAGGGATAGGGAATTAGAAACATCGATGGGAGAGAAACATTGACCAGCTGCCTCTTGCACACTCCCTATTGGGGATGTGCCCACAACCAAGGTACATACCCTAGACCAGAATCAGAGAATGCTGGTTCTTTCTCAACGCTCAAAGATTTTATTTGCCCAATGTCTGATTAAGAAAAAAGGAATCCTCAATAGCATTTTATTTTTCTCCCGCAATTTGGAAGAGGGCTTCTGCCCCGTTACCATAACTACAAACAGGAGACACCGAATGGACGGAAGGTATGATTTATATGAGGAAGAATGAAAATAAAACTCACACCCCACTTAGAGGAAGAGTCTGGGACCCAGTCAAAATAGTCAGAGATGAAAGCAGAGGCACTCGGTGCTTTTTCAGGACTGCCTGGAATCCTGACGGCTGGGATTGTTCTGGAAGGAGGCTTAAGCAAATACGGACGCTGAGAAGTTGTTTCATGCTGTGGCTGTTTTAATCTCTGGGCATGACCCAGTAATTACTTTCCTAGGGTGTGGTAGTGCAAGAACCAGGGGATTTCTGAGGCCCCTGAGTGGACTTCTGTGGTGTGTGCCGAGGACCCCGTGGGATGCCACAAAATGGCTGGGCTCTCCATCTCTTCTGACCAGTGCGAATTCCAGTCCACACCTCAGCCTCAGTGTGTCATCTTGGCTTTTGTCTGTGGAGGGGAGGACTTGCTCTTGCTGCCCAGGCTTTGGAGTCAGTCAAATGGTGTTTGCCATTGTCTGCGAGGCCAACCCAAGGAGTTTGGATGAACCATAGCTCTCGGGGAGGTAGGCATCGTTTCACCATCTGTCTCTCTAGGTAACTGCCAAGTGCATGGGGTCGATTAGCCAAAAACAGATGAAAAAAATCTGAGTCTCAGTCCCTGAGAAGAAATGAGGAAGCATCCAGAAAAGATGAAACATAGCAAGCTTCATTCAGTGACGTTCTTCTCGTGCCAGTCATGTACTTGCCAGTGTTTTTTATCAGTAACAAAAGTCACATGATCTGTGTGTCCCCTCTGCGATGGGAAACTGTTTGAGGACTGACTTCCTGGAGCTGACACGACTGAGACTTAGCTCAGTTCCCAGTGCCTTGTGCCCGGATGATAGTATCATTGTCTATAATGAAGCATGAAGAGAAAGAACAAATTCAAGGCACTGGGAGGACACCTTAATATTCCATTACATCATTCTTTTATTGTCAACACTGAGAGCATCTTTTCCCCTAAATCTGTATGTGAACATAAACAACATAAATGCCACCCCATTTCTCTTTATCTCCTCATTGCAGAAAGTGAGCATTAAAAGGACAATGTCCAGGAAAGTGGGATAATGAGGAAGTATAACAGTTCAACAATTGAGCTGTGTCTTATTGTAAGGGGAGGGTCAAAATAACTCCTATGGAATGACCTAGGGCAGAGTCATGACCGAATAGCACAGAAAACATGTCTTCTAATTTAAAATCCTGCCACGTGTTGGGGAACACGTTCAGTTTCTGGTATTTATTAAGACTTTGAAGGCCAAATATTTTGGCAGGTGGTAGGGAGCAGAGGGTGGATTAAGAAAAAAAAAAGAGAGTAATATATACAGAAGGCTGTAGAAAACTGTTTTTATGATATGTTTTCTGGGGGAAGTATAAGAGGAAAATTAAAATTAATAGGAAACTCACTTCTGCTTCCGGTCGTGACTGAAAACTAGTATTGGAATAGCTTTCCTGCCATAAACAACATATATCTGTACAAATTATCGGAAACAAATGTGTTTCGATGTTGGACAAGAGCCAGCACAGGATTGTGACTCCCAAGAGAGATGGAAAACCAGGATGGTGCATCATGTGAGCCCTCTGGCTTTTAGTGTGAAGCCGTGTCCTGGACCATAGCACAGGAAACAAGAGCCTACACAGAAATGAGAACCATTCAAGGCAAAGAGAGCTAGGATGTGCAAGGCTGAGAATCAAAGAGAAAGGAGAAATTGAAAGAATACTCCAGAAATCTGAATGGAAGTCTCTTTGAATCTAGGATGGAACTCCATGAGACTGGAGAAAAACCAATGCTGTGAAAAGAAAAGGAACCCAGGAACTACAAGTCCTGGGGCAGCAGGGTCCAAGAAGTGTTTGAATCTGGTCTAGTCGGAGTGGAAATACCTCATTAAACATCCACAGCATCAAGAGAGATTCCAGAAAAGTCAAGTAGGGACAAACTAGTCACTCAAAGCTTGACCTAATAGAGCTTAATGATAAGACTCTAGAGAATCAAGCTAATCATTAAGTAATTTGGCTGCTGTCGGACCAAGAATTTAATGCTCTCAGTTTAAAGGAAGACAGGAAAATTGAGAAAAATCACACTATTCAGAATGCAACCAAAATGTATTCAACATGAAAAAGAAAATCCGTGTTTTTTTTTGTTTTGTTTTGTTTTGTTTTTACATGGTTGTCCTGATTATAATGTAAAAGATCTAACAAGTGTGTAAGTTGGGGTCCTGAGAGGAAAAAAAAAAAGAAGGGGAGACTAGAAAATTTCCCAATTTGATAAAAATGATAAGCACACAGATCCAGGAAGCCAAATGAACTGCAAATAGGACAAACACAAAGAAAACCTCAAAGAGGCATGTTACAGTAATATTCTTGGAAACTGAAAGAAAGATAAAACTTTTTAAAAGCAGAAAGCAGTCAGAAAAAAAAAAGAAAAAGAAAAGAAAGACAAATTATGGATCAGGAAACAAGGATAACAATTGACTCCATCAGAAACAATGCAAGCTAGAAGACAAGGAATGACCTTTTCAAAATACTTCAAGGGAAAAATGAAACAAACTCATTATGTCAATCAAGAAGTCTTAGATCAGCAAAAACATCCTTTGAAAATGAAAATGAAACAAAGATATTCCCACCCAAACAAAAGCTGAATTGATTCACCAGATCTTAGAAGAAATGTTAAAGCATGATCCAGAGGAGAAAGATAACCACCTAGAAACTCAGATCTACCTGGTGGAATGAAGAATACCAGAAATGGGAAATTTAAGCAGAATTAAAGACTTTTTCTCATTTTCGAATTTCTCCAAAATATAGGCAAAATGAGTAACAATATAGCATGGAGTTGATAATATATGTAGGAGCAAAAATATAAGTGACAATATTACTAAGGACTGGAGGAGAAATTTCGGAAAATACTTGTGAAGTGGGTATAACATAATTGGAAGGTAGACAGTGAGAGGAGTTTAAGGCACACATTTCATATGAAACATAAACCATCTATGAGCCAAGAAAACAACTGGTTCAATAAAAGACTGCAGTTGTCAGGAAAAATAGATTGGCAACCCAAACAAAAGAAATAGGCAGCATAAAAGCTGGTTATGCACAAAATGGTCAAGCAGGATCCTCCCACATTGCATTATAGCTCCCTGCTCCACCCTTCTGCTGATCCATGATCCAGTTGTTATGTGGTTGGTCATTATGCTTCACCAAGTAACAACCATTTGCATATTACAACTTCATTAGGATGTGTGTGTGTGTGTGTGTGTGTGTGTGTGTGTGGCCAAGAAGCAAGTGAAAATAAAAAAGAGACTCTTGAAATGAAAATATGATTTGCCTATCATGGCTTCCTTATTTCAACACTATCGTAATTGTGGATAAATGTGTATTATGGTTCTGCCTGACCATTCTGAAGGCAGGGGAGGCAGAGGGTGAAGGACATTGCATTTGACCAACTTTGCCATGGATCCAGAACTTCAACCTTGAAGTGAAAACTCAACACATCATTTATTAATTGTGAATGTACCAAGATATGATATGAATAGATTATATTTAGTAATCATTCTCTACCAAGGATGTGTTTTTTCCCTATAATATTTATGCTGATTGAACCCCCTAAGGAATCCTAATTTACAGCCAGGCTGGGAACCTATAAGCTAGAGAGTGATGGGATGGAAGCTCTATCCTGGGATCAAGGCCGGGGTGTGTCTGATGTCTCCTTGTCAATGATGAGCATGGTGGCTGCCAACAATTGGAAAGAGGATGGGGTCCATCTTGGGACAAGAGAGGCATTACAGGTCAAGGACTTGACTGAAAATATCTAGGTGATAAAATGTATTTTTAGAGATTGTTTTCTGAGTAGTTCTTGCCACTGAAAATAATAGTGACAAGCCACAAGAAGAGTTTTGTTTGGCTCAAATCCCTACCCAAGCCTAGCTCTGACACTGCAGACATTCTTGGTAACTTGGCAACAAAATATCTGGTGTTGTGGAAAGACCATGTTCTGGAGCACATGTTAATTGCTCTCCCTGGTGTCAGGGGCCAGTCAACACTGGCGCAAAGCTCTGTGGAATCTATACCAGGCTCCCCTTTCTACCTGGCTTAGCTCCTCTGTCCAATCATGTCCTCCCATCCCTGCCCCACTTCCGCCTGTGGGCCCTCTTTCTCCTAAGGACTTGCTTGCTCACTGCCTCTGCTCCAGACCTCTGATCACCATGTCTCTCATCCGGAAAATGCACTTCCAGGAGACATGGATTATTGTTGGGAGTTGCTTTTAGGGAAGGTGAGGGGGTATTCTTTCCTCAATGGTTTCCTTGCCTTTGAAATCAAGAGTCAGGACTTCTGTTATTTATTGCTCATGAGGGAGAAGCATCATGAAAAACATAAGAATATGAGGTTCTAGCTTAGGGATGGGGAACGTCTGGCCGTTTAAGGCCCCAGAAATCATTTGGTCTGGCCTTGCCAAGGCATTAGGGGTGACTTAATTAAATGTTTGACCAAACGTAGCAGGTTAATTTTCAAGTTGATAATTTTGTATGGCCCACCAATGGTGTTATGAATATCCAAATGGCCCTTGGCAGAAAAAAAAAAAAAAAAGTTCCCTCTCCTATTCTAGACTCCGATGAACTTGGATTTGAATCTTAGCTCCACTACTACCTGTGTGAACCAACCTTCTGCAGTTCCACATTCCCTAGCACCAGAAGCCAACACCTCAGACAAGCTGGAAACACATGGGACTCCAGGCTACCGATTGCGCAAACAGAACGAAGGAAAAACATTACAGGACGAATAAAAACATTACAGAAGAACTGTCCTGTGATTTCACGGAATTGTCAGGGATTCATTTAATAGCTCAAAGTCAGGCCATTCTCATTTTTGGAAAATAGAGAACGGAAGGGGAGGGGAAGAGGACGAGGGGAGGGGGGAGACAGTGACAATAGCTATGAACAAGATATTTTAAAGTAGAATTAACATACTTGGGGTTGGGGTTCTTTAGTGGACTTAAATTTAATAATGCTTTTTTTGGGCTGGTCATGGTATGGAGGGTAATATTTTCCATCAGTGTCTCTATGTATTTGTCTGAGGTGTACACACAATTAGAAAGTCCTGATCCATGCATTGCATTCATTTTTTAAAAAAAGGTTTTATTTATTTATTATTGATTTCAGAGAGGAAGGGAGAAGGAGGAGAGAGAGAGAGAGAGAGAGAGAGAGAGAGAGAGAGAGAGAGAGAGAGAGGAATATCCATGATGAGAGAGAATCATTAATCAGCTGCCCTCTGCACGCCCCCTACTGGAGATCAAGCCCACAATGCGGGCATGTGCCCTGATGGGAATCCAGCTGTAACTTCCTGGTTCATAGGCCAGTGCTCAGCCACTGAACCACGCCGGTGGGCTGCATTTGTGTTTTTTTTAGGACAGTAAATGCATTGCCAGGAATCCCCTTATTAGAATAAGTCCGGTTATGGTGCAGATTGCCTGGCAATGAGCACGACCCGATGCTCATCCTGTCTTTCGGGGACACCTGGCAGGTCCCCGCTGTGTAGCAGAGAGTTTGAATGGCGAGTTGGACCTGGGCTCTCCTCTCCCCGCTTCCCCCCTGCTTCTGTGTGCTTTTATGAGACAGAGATTTTCTTTCAGGAAAAACTCTGTGAACTGAAACGTCCTTTGTATCTCCCACGACTGGGGAGAGGGGTTTCAAATCCCCTCTGTCTGGGAGGCAAGGTGGCTTGAACGCTAACAAAGGAGGCTGTTTTGAGGTTGATGAGCTGAGAGAGGGGGGGTGTTTGAAGCTCTGGAAAAACCCCAGAGTGGCTTTCCTCCTTTCCACATACATGTGTGACTGGCCTGTGAGGCCGACTACATTCATATGCTCCTGGCGGGCACAGGCCTTGAAGGCTGCTACTGTTAGCAGCGAAGTGCCAGCCAGCCCCCTGGCCCTCATGTGGGGCGGGTCTGTGCACGGTGCTAGCAAACCCTTTCGAATCACCTAATTAAACGCACCGTAATGTCAGTTCACAGAACAAGCACTTTCTCTTAGAAAAAAATGTAATACTTAGTCCGGGATGGGACAAGAATTTCTTTTTGTGGTTATTTTATTTTATTTATTACTTTAAAAATATATTTTATTGATTTTTTTTTACAGAGAAGAAGGGAGAGGGATAGAGAGCTAAGAAACATCGATGAGAGAGAAACATCGATCAGCTGCCTCCTGCATCCCCCCTACCGGGGATGTTCCCGCAACCAAGGTACATGCCCTTGACCGGAATCGAACCTGGGACCCTTGAGTCTGCAGGCCGACGCTCTATCCACTGAGCCACACCGGTTTTGGCTTGTGGTTATTTTTTTTTTTTGCATTCAATATCAACATGTAACAAAGCTTTCACATTGTCATGAAAAAATCCTACTTGGGAATTTTCCTCAAGGTTCTAGATTAGGGGTGTCGAACTCAATCAGAGAAGGGGCCAAAATCTAAAATCCAGCCTAAATCACGGGCCGAATGGTTTACTGAACAGTCATAAACTGACAATGTCATAAACTGACAGCGGAGTGCAGTGATGACAGCGCGATGCGGGCCACATTGCAAGGCCTGGCGGGCTGGATTTGGCCTGCGGGCCTTGTGTTTGACACATGTGCTCTAGATTCATTTCCCAAAATGTCAAGACATTGGGGCCTTCCCACCTCCTGCGGTGGGCTCCCTGCTTCTTTCTCGGAGCTGGGGCCATCTTGGAGGGACACTGGCTTTGACCCGCTGTTGGGGCCTTGGGGGCATAGCTGGTTATTTTTTGCATGGGGGCCTTAAAGCGCCAGACACCAATTTTCATCTCCCAGCGAAGCTATCTCTACATGGAAGAGGCAGATCGGCCCAGTTCAAAGAACTTTTGCAAGTGCAGATTATGGGGACCCCAGAGAATTTGCTCTGTTTCTTTAAAGAACCCCCTCCTGGTCCTTCTGAAGATGCTTGTGGTTCTCTAAGAAGCAGTAAATTCTGCTTGGGGAATGGGGGGGTGATATTGCACCAATGGCCTCCCCATCCGCATTCTCCTGCCAGTGCCTGGCGGTGGGCGAGGCCGCAGTGGCAATGGCACCGATTAGGTAATTACCCCCCTTCCCCCCCAGACTGCAGATGTGTGAACTAGTTTAAAACTTTTATTGGGGCTTTTATTAGACTCCGATGCAGTCCCAGCCTCTTTACAGTTGCCAGCTTAGCCGGTTGCTCACAAGTTACGACAAATGAGGAATAACCTAATGCCTAAGCTATTCTTACACTCCGGGGGCAAGATCCCAAGCAGATCGTCTTCCTTGAGAGTCCAGCCTGTCCCTCAGGAGAGGCACTCGCAGGCGGAATGGCCCTCGAGCCAGGGTCTCATTATGGCTTTGTAATAGCCGTGCGGTTCAGTTCTCCCAAGCACATAAAACCCAGCGCCCTTTCCCCCTCTCCGCCTGGCCGCAGGATGCCCGCTCTGGCATTTTTGATGGTTTTCCCAAAGTCATTTAGTCGCTTCTTTGTGTTGCGTGTGTTCGTCAAGTGACCTTCCGGCTTCTGTGAGAGCCGGATGGACATCTCAAAAGGCTGCCAGTGGCTTTGGATCCCTCAGAATAGGTACCACGCCCAGAAGATGCTCAGGAGAAGAGCTGAGGAAGAAGTGGGATACTGCTCTTACCTAGGGAGACGCAGAAGCCTGGGCTTGGCTGCCAACTTTTTACTAGGTGCCGGCAAAACCAGCTTCCCAGGCTGTCTGCTCCTTCACCTGAGAAAGGCATCAATTGCCCCCTGTTTAGGCTGATTACAGAGGAGAGGATCAGCACTAAGCAAGAAGGCTCCCTTTTTTGGTATTGATCCTGTGCATTGAAATATGTCCATTCAACAGTCCTCAAACTTTTGCCTTGGAGCTTCAATCCAGGCAACAAAATGACATCACTGTGCCCTGGTAGCTGCACCGAAGCCTAGGTCTTTTGAATCAATGACATGATAGGAGAGTAGAAGGTTTTGGGTTATTTTTATTTCCTTATTTATTTATTGTTATTTTTTTTATTATTGATTTCAGAGAAGAGCTGGAGAGAGAGATAGAAACATCAATGATGAGAGTCATTGATTGGCTGCCTCCTGCACGCCCCCTACTGGGGATCAAGCTTGAAACCTGGGCAAGTGGCCTTGACTGGAATTGAACCTAGGACCCTTCGGTCTGCAGGCCTATGCTCTATCCACTGAACCAAACCAGCTAGGGCTGGACTTAACTATATATATATATATATATATATATATATATATATATATATATATATATATAAAAGCTTAAGCGACCGGCCAACCGGCCAGCCGGTAGCTATGATGTGCAATGACCACCAGGGGGCAGAAGCTTAATGCAGGGCTGCTGAGCAATACCAACTTTGCAGAGGGCCCGCTCACATTCTGGCACCCCTCGGGGGATGTTGGACCGATAATTTCTGCCTTATCCCCGCAGGCCAAGCCAAGGAACCCCACCTGCTGGAGGGACCCCAATCACTGCACAGACGCCCTTCACGCAGCCCCAGGTGTGGCAGACCAAGGAGGAACCATGGGAGGTTGGCTCCAGGGCATGTCTGGCCCCTCTCACCCAGTCCTGACCGCTGACCACCTTCTAATTAATTTCCTTTCAATGTGCATGAATCCGTACGTGCACCGGGTCTCTGGTTTATTTTATAACTGGAAGCTTGTACCTTCCTCTCTCTGAAATCAATAAAATAAAAATTAGCCGAAACCGGTTTGGCTCAGTGGTAGAACGTCGGTCTGAGGACTGAAAGGTCCAAGGTTCGATTCCGGTCAAGGGCAAGTACATTGGTTTCAGGCACATCCCTGGTAGGGGGTGTGCAAGAGGCAGCTGGTCGATGTTTCTCTCTCATCGACGTTTCTAGCTCTCTATCCTCTCCCTTCCTCTCTGTAAAAAAAATCTATAAAATATATTAAAAATAAATAAACAAACAAATAAATAAATAAATAAAAATTAAATAAAAGATTTTTTAAAAATTTAACAATATATAACTGAAGGGTCATGGAAAGTAAAGTTCTTATGCCTGTATGTTGGCAAGGCAGTGGCCAGCTTTCCTGCTCCCAATGAGCCTCTGAAATCAGCAGTCACCCAAGGCTACTTCACGGAGTGGTTTAGGGAAGAAAATAGCAAACGGCTTACATTCTGGATGCAAAGAACAAGGACAGCTTTACTCGTTTAGCTCTGGTTTTCGTTCTCAGAGGGGTGACTCATAGAATTTCTGGTTCGAATGTGGATTTTCCAAAAATCCACTTATTTTATTCTCTACTCTTTGTGATTACTTGGTTTTGTCGAACTTGGGGAAGTTTGTGCAAATAACCATTTGTTTTGCTTCCTCAGAGAAAACGGACCTTGGCTGATGTCGCACACCTCCGTGCAGAGTGAAGCTGGGTGTGACGCTGACTGGTGCTCCATGGCAACCGATGGGAGAAGCCAAAAGGAGGTTACCACACGGGGTATGTCATCCAAACTGCCTCGGCCACAGTGCGTCTTATTCAGTATGCTGATTTGCTGGCCTGGTACGACCACTGACTGTTTGCTTTCATTGTCCGGAGAGTGACCCCAAGCTGTAGTGCAACACACACACACACACACACACACACACGCACACACACATTCACATGCATACACACACACACATCCACATATATACACATACACACAATGCACAGACATATACACACACATATATACATCTACATTCATATACACACATACACACACATACATTCATATACACACATATCTATACACATACATATACACACAATGCACAGATATATACACACATTATATATTCACATCACACATGCATACATGCACGCACATACATATACACACATGCAAATAGTTACGCACACAATGCAAGGCACATATAACATACATGTATGCACATACACATTCATATATAATATTTATATGTCTATATATTTGTGTGTAACCTATATCAGTTAATATATTAAATAATAGATACATTATTCATATAAAATATAACAATTTCTGTATATTGTGTATAATATACACACACAAACACACATATCCTATGTTTAGGTATTTAATGCCTATACATTATATATTGTTCTACTGAACAGTATTTTCTGTGGATGAGGCCTGGGGATTGAGGTACGGGAAGACCAGTTTTTTTGGTTGAATATTTTTACAAGCTTTGTGGTTTTTTGGTACTAACTAACTAATTAAAATAAGGGCCGATCAGCCCCGTCTCTCAGTGCCCTCTGAAACTGAAGCCTGGTCCTTCAGCATCTGGTATATTTGGTCTAAGCCTGTGGTTGGCAAGCTGCAGCTCACGTGCCACATGCAGCTCTTTGGCCCCTTGAGTGTGGCTCTTCCACAGAACACCACGGCCTGGGCGAGTCCATTTTGAAGAAGTGGCGTTAGAAGAAGTTTCAGTTAAAAAAATTGGGCTCTCAAAAGAAATTTCAGTTGTCGTCCTGTTGATATTTGGCTCTGTTGACTAATGAGTTTGCCGACCACTGGTCTAGGCCAATGAGAATGTTTGCTGTTGATGTTTACTTGTCTTTTTGGTCCCCTTTCTCTAATGAGATTTTTCTGGCTCAGTTGACACACTCTTCCATCAGCTGTCATGATCTTCCTGCTTCATGTTATTCCCTTAAAACTCGGTGGTAATAGCTCAGGGTAGCCCTAGAGATGATTATCGTGGTAGAAGTTACATGTCAATGTCATGTTTGCATGGGTTACCATCAGCCAATGAGCCGGCTACCTAGTGTAGCTCCAAGAGCATGGCACTCAGAGGGAAAAGGTGATGGAGAGGGATATGAGAGGATCCTACAAGTCCTTGTGGAGGCCCCTGAGTGTGGTGTGACATTGATGTAGGAGAAGGGGGTGTCCTGTGAGTTGACTCCAAGCTAAAGAGGTTATTTAAGTTGAACTTTATCTACTCTTGGATTTGGTGTGTATGGATAGGTGCATATAAGTTTTAAAAACATAAGACATAGAGTTTTATTTAAACATAGGGGGAAAAAAAGGGTAAAGAATATTAGCTCATTTGCAGTGGGATAAAAACACACAAGTTGTCACTGGCTAGTCCATCTAGATTTTTCTAGTTTCAAATATAATGAAAGGAAAACAGACGAATTAATCCCACATTTATTTGAATAGGTGAGCCTAGGGTCCGATGTCAGTTGTTAAGTTATCATTCAGCCTAGAAACCAATTTGATTTTTTTGCAGTTAATTCTCCTGCTTTGTTTTGGGGAAATGATGACTATCCATTTTATTTACGCTGGTCATGCTTGTTTTCCTTCTGCTGGTGATTCAAAGATCATTTTCTATCTACCATTGCTTTTTTCTTTTTTTTTCTTTTTTGAGACTTTTCATGAAGATAAGCAAAATGTCACATAAAGACATTATTTAAAAATAATTAGCAATTATACGAGTTTAAAATATACTTCTTCAATCTTATTTACACTCTACTTTGAACACTCACTTGATATTTTGGGAAAATCTAATTCTTTTGAGAATAATAAACTAATAAAGTAGTCTAACATGCATAATATAAAGTAAGAAAGAAAAAGTCATTGAGTCTCTAAAATAATATTAGTTTTTATATCAATTTTTCTTTTAACATCTCCCTCTTTTTTGACCGTTTTATTGAAAATTCTACAGACAGTAGCTTATTTTTCCAGCGACCTAAGCACCTGAGACTTTTGGCTGATGGATAGAAGACTAATAAAATTGCCTATAAAATGTAACTTTATATCATAACTTACACAATGTTTGTGGAATATAGTCCAACATTTACTTTTTTCCAAAAGCAAACATCTCAGTGTTTGTATGTGTGGACTCATTGTATTCCACTGGAAAACAAAAATTTATAACCTGATTTCAAATGATGAAAATGAACACGTGCTTTTACGTTATGTTTCATACACCCCAATCAATAAATCTAAAGAGAGGGAAGACTGATCTCACTTAGCATGAATTTTGTTTCTGAGCCTAAAATGAAAGAAAGAGAGCAATATTTTATTGGAGCATATTTTATTAGCTTCATTTTCAAATGCTATGGTAAAACTACATCTCTGACTCTCTATACTGCCTGAAATAATATGAAATAACTAGAGACCTGGTGCATGAAATTCATGCATTGGTTGGGAGGGGGTTCCCATGGCCTGCACTCTCTAGTAATCAGAATGCCCTTGGGTGATGTCCAACTGCCAGCTTAGGCCCACTAACCATTTGGCTTCTGGCTGAGTGGCGCGCCCCCTATGGGAGCACACTGACCACCACGGGGCAGCTCCAGGGTTGAGTGACTGCCTTCTAGTGGTCAGTGTGCATCATAGCGACCAGTCATTCTGCTGTTTGGTCGACTTGCATATTAGCCTTTTATTTTATAGGATGATAATAATAATAATCTCTCTCCTTGAGTTTTTATAGAGGAATTGGCTCACATAGTGATGAAGGCTGAGAAATCCCATGGTGGTTGGCTACATGCTAGTTGGAGACCCAGGAAAGTGTCATGAAGTCTCCCAGGCAGCCTGAGAACCAGGGGAGTTGATAATGTAAGTCTTGGTCAGAGTCCAGAGGCCCAAGAACCAGGCATGCCTGGGCCTGAGGGCCAGAGGAGATGGACGCTGCCACTGAAGCAGAGACAGCAACATCATCCCCCCCCACACTTTTAAAAATATACTTTTATTGATTTCAGAAAGGAAGGGAGAGGGAAATAGAAACATCAAAGATGAGAGAGAATTGTTGATTGGCTGGCTACCTCCTGCTTGCCCCCTACTAGGGATTGAGCCTGCAACCCAGGCGTGTGCCCCAACAGGGAATAGAGCTGCGACTCCTGATTCATGGGTAGATTTGGATGGTGCTTACCCACACTGGTGAAGGTGAGGCCACTGATTCAAATGCTACCATCTTCCAGAAGTACTCACAGACACACTCTGATTTCAGCAGTCATGTGAGAATCCTATAGCCTGGTGTAGACGACACCTACAATGAGCATCTCATCTTGTAACTGGCCCACTGCACGCTCCCACCATTGGGCCTTTGCCTAAAGTGGGTTTTTCAGACATCTCTTGGGCTTACTCCTTTACCTCCTTCAATTATTTGCTCATTTACAGTGACACTTTTGCCATCCAGCACCTTCCAACTTTTATTCTAAGTCATATTTCTCTGTAACACAGCACTTTTGGAAATGCTATAAATCCAAATATTTATTATGACTATTGTATGACTCCTCCCAGCAGATTATAAAATTCATCATAGAAAAGACTGTTTTTGTTTTTTTCTGATTTTCCCAGCTGTATTCCCACTGCCTCTTACTGCGTACATAGTAGCTCAAGAAATATTGTAAAAATGAAAAAGTAAATGAGTAGATGTAGGTCACTTCCTCCAGACATTTGTTGTACTTATTAGTTAATTTGTTAGGGAATTTTAGCATTTCATAATGGTAATAGACCTACTCTAACCATCACTTAAACTGATGACAATGAACATTGTGATAATTTAGAGAAAAATCCCAAAAGAGAGGGAGCCAGTAATAAAACGAGGCAAGTTTGCTGAAGATCATAGAATTCTTCTCAACCATTAAAAACAAACAAAAAAAATCAATAAATGTAGCCTTACCCTGCCAAGTATGACAGAGCCACAGTTGTAAGTCTTTGAATCATTCAGCACAAGGAAATTGACGTTGATGCTTAAACAAAAAGACTTGCTAGAAATGTGATTTCTTACTTATCTAGCAATATCTCCCAGTGGGGTGTCTCAACGCCTCCACATTTCCCAGTTACACACCAACAACTCCTGTGGGCACTGGCCTCCTTCCATTGCCATGGAAACAAGGTAGAAGGCATGGCTGCTTTTTGCAATGGATTTGTAATTGATCAGAGACCTGCATCTCTGACTCTCTATACTGTCTGAAATAATACGAAGTAATTAGAGGCCAGGTGCACAAAATTCGTGCACTGGGGGGAAGAGGGAGGAGGTGTCCCTTAGCCTGGCCTGAAAAGTGAGCCATAAAGGAAGGAGGGGCATGGAGGCCATGCTTCCCTTTCGACTTCACTTCTGTACCTCTTTCCATCTTTCTAACTCTACCCAGTTTCACATATTCTATGACTCCCCCTCCACATTTGGGCCTGAAAGAGTTAATATTGTCTCTGTAGCTGTAATAAGAGTGTATAGTTTTGTGGGTTTCTTTTTTTTTTTTTTTTTTTTTTTGTCCTTGCTGAAAATGGATATTTACTGAGAAAGAAAAAGCTGAAATAGGTACTCAGAAGAAAAAGCATTGCTAATGGTAAATGAAATCAGGCAGTCAAAGCGATGGCCAAAGGAGGGGGAGCAGAGACTCGGCTTTTACAGACGTCACATCCCACCTGGTAGCCTTGAACCATTGTTTAGTTCTCCCCATATTAGTTTTCAAAGAAGTGTCTGGAATAGGTTCAGAAGGGGAAAAGTTATTGCAATCCCATCGCTATTGTGTGCCAAAAATGTGGCACATGTGGCAGAGCCCCCAACGCAGTGCCCCCCAACATTTTCTCGACCAGAACCAAGTTGTGTCCCATTAAGTGGTGTTCAGGATGCCCAGCAAATGGTGTTTACATTCGGCCAAATATCAGTACCTCAAGTTATTATAAAAGACATATAAAAAAGAAATTCCCAGAGTGTTGGGCACTAAAAATGCCATCTGATCTGTTTAATTTTGAGGATAGTCTTCTGGAATAAGATTCCAACTCTGTGTTTTTAGATTTCTTTTTAAATATCATCTCCCTTCCTTTTTTTTCCCCCTCTCAGCACCTGCCCGCCCATCTTTAACTCTACATCTCCCATGTGAAAAGGCATTCATGCTAAAACAATCTATCAAATTAGACCAGCTCTATGTTTTAAATGCATTTGTTGGTTTCCCTAATAACAAGAGAATCAGGAGCTCTTACACACCACTCTAGAAATCAGCATAAGTCATGCCACTACAATTACTTTTTTCTTATTTAATTCTCACCAGAACATATGCCCATTAATTTTAGAGAAAGGAAGTGGGGGAGAGAAAGGAAGAAACACTGATTGGCTGCCTCCTGCACACTCCCTACCAGGAATAAAGTCTGCAACCCTGGAATGTGCCCTAAAGGAGAATCGAACTGGCAACCCTTTGGTGCATAGGACAATGCCCAATCAACTGGGCCACCCGGCAAGGACCCACTACAATTACTTTTAAGTTTAGAGCAGTGTTTCCCAAACTTCTCTCATGATGAGAATCACCTGGTGGAGTTGTTAAAACACAGATTCCTGAATCCCAACGAAGAAGTGCTAAACTAGAATTTTTGGGAACATATAGGTAAAATTGTATACTTAACTAGTGCTCTAAGACAGATTTTATATACAGAGCACTAAGTTAGGTATGCAATTTTACCTATATGTTCTCAAAAATTTTAGTTTAGCACTTCTTAGTTGGGATTCAGGAATCTGTGTTTTAACAACTCCACCAGGTGATTCTCATCATGAGAGAAGTTTGGGAAACACTGGTTTAGAGCACATGTGTCAAACACAAGGCCCGCGGGCCAAATCCAGCCCACCAGGCCTTGCAATGTGGCCCGCACCGCGCTGTCATCACTGCACTCCGCTGTCAGTTTATGACTGTTCAGTAAACCATTCGGCCCACGATTTAGGCTGGATTTTAGATTTTGGCCCCTTCTCTGATTGAGTTCGACACCCCTAGTTTAGAGTATACATAGTGAGATTCATAAGAAACCAGGAAGAGAACAGACAGTAACCTTGAAAATGCAATGTGTGTGTGTGTGTGTGTGTGTTTGACCTCCATAAGGCAAATTTATATACATTATCCCACTTTACCTTTTCTACACTGATAAAACTGTTTTGATACTAATGCCCTTCTATAGTGTAGGAGTGCATTTAGAGAAACCAAATAATTAACCCAGAGTCACATAGCCAATGCATGACAGCGATGGAATTCAAACTCAAGTGCATCTGACTTCAAGGTCATTGTCCATTCAGAAGAGGGCACTCCCACCCAGTGTGGCTGTCGGGGAAAGCAAGGGCATGCTTGTCTTCCTGGCTCTTGGGAGACAGAAGACTTCCTGTGGTTTGATTTTTGAACTCCAAATTTCACCCCTTTCGCTGACATGGTGACCCCCACCCTGCCAGATGCTACCAGCTCAAATGCCCTTCCTTCCTTTCTTCCTGTCTTTGCATTTTGGTTGTATTGATTTTTATTTGCTATTGTGTAAGTGACTTGCTTAGGTGTCTTTTCTTCAAGACATTGTACGTGCATCAAGAATAGGTGCACATAATAGGTCTGTGCGCATGATAGGTGCTTACTACTAAAAGTTAGGAGTGGAATGGTGGCTGAGCATGAGCGTGGAGATCCAGGGTCGTGGAATCTCTTAGGTCCTGTGAGCTCAGTGTTAACATAAGAAGATAGAAGAAACCATTTTCTTGACGTTGTGGCTTAGTCTGCCCCGGCCAAACATAGAAAGCTGTCCTGTGAATATTTTTGAACCTCAAAAACAATTTTGGTTGAAGTCTGGGTTGGGAGAGGAGGGGACACCGGCTCTTATTTCTCCCACACCAGTCCACCCATCTGATATTAGAACATGTAATCCCAGCAGTGCTGACTGTCTGAAATTCCGTGAACAGCGTGTCCTCTGGGCACTGTTTGCTACACGAATTGCCTCTGTAAGAAGCTTACTTGCAGCTTATAATTAAATTAAAGGATCAGCTGCTGCTGACAAAAAAAAAAAATACAGCCTCCATGCCATGTTTACGAGTTTCTCAGGCAACAGGTAGTCATGTCAGAACTAACTATTGTTGTGAGTCTGTTTCCAATGAAGCCTTTGCACTGACCGTTGGCTTAGCACGAGTCATTCAGTCATGCCCCTCCATGTCAGCCCACTACTTCCTCTGGGACCTGGCAAAAACAACTCAACCAGGAAAAACATTGCCTAAGGCAAGTCATAGGCCTCGGCTCGAGAAACCATAGACTGGACTTTATGACCAATGCACGGCGCTTATAATGGCCTGGGAAGACCACAACAAACACTGGAGCCCATGAAAGCCGAGACTGTCTCCTTTTCTTTGCTTCATGGATGCAAAAATATATATTTTTTATGTTCTTTATTGGTGTCATAAAAGGGAGGGAGGACAGAGGGATAGAAACATAAATGATGGGAGAGAATCATCAGTTGGCTGCCTCCTGCATGCCCCCTACTAAGGAGCAAGCCTGCTACCTGCGCATGTGCCTTGACTGGAAATCAATCTGTGACCTCCTGGTTCATGGATTGACCCTGAACCACTGGACCACACCAGCCAGGCTTGATGCAATCTTTTAGTACATCGTTGGTAGAGGACCAGCTGTCCTGGCTTGCTTAGGACTGTCCTAGGTTTAGCATGAAAGTTTCCTGTTACCTGTCTGATGCTCCAATACTACACTTGAATTTGTATGTCCACAAACTTATAATTTCAAAACTCAAGGTGCCAAGTAAGAATGATGGCCTTAAAAATCCAAGTTCCCAAGACAACAGGCATTTACACCTTTCCTTAATTATTCTGTAAAGATTAGTTCAAGTTCAGCTGAAACCGGTTTGGCTCAATGGATAGAGCGTCGGCTTGGGGACTGAAGGGACCGGGGTTCGATTCCGGTCAAGGGCATGTACCTTAGTTGCGGGCATATCCCCAGTAGAGGGTGTGCAAGAGGCAGCTGATCGATGACTCTCTCTCATCGATGTTTCTAACTCTCTATCTCTCTCCCTTCCTCTCTGTACAAAATCAATAAAATATATTAAAAAAAAAAAAAAGATTAGTTCAAGTTCAAAATGGAGAAAGGGTTCCAAGAGAGCCATTAGGCACCTAAGTCTCTGGTCTCGAGGGTGCAAGAGTTTCAAATCCTTGGTTCCTTGGCTGTTTCTCACAGGGGAAGGGACAGAGTGGGTGCGTGAAGTTGGGTCCTTACGGATCAGGGCCTTATACATTGTGCCAAACTTGAACCCTGCCCAACCTCTGGCTCTTCAATTGCATAATCCATTAGTGGACTCTTTCCAGTTCCCAGTGGTCAGAGCTCACATCACACAGTCCCTGTCCCATCTGGTGCTAATTGGCACCCTTGTTGGTAGTTTGCAAAAGCAGAAGAGGGAAAAATGAAAAAGGGCCATCCTTCTATCCTTAGAAACTAGAAGCTTAGTACAGGCAGTGCTCAGTTTAAATGGAGCTGGGTACTGAAATATCATATGTAAACCAGTTGCTAAGGACCCAGAAAAATTAAAAAAGATTTTTTTTTCAATTACAGTTTACATTCAGTGTTATATTCTGTATTAGTTTTAGATGTGGTTAGACAATTGTGTATGTTACTGAGTGGTCCCCTCGATCTTTCTAGTGGCCCCGTACATAGTTGTTCTGAATTATTGACTATATTCTTATGCTATATTTTCATCTCTGTGACTATTCTGTAGCTACTAGTTTGTAATTCTTAACCCCTTCACCTTTTTCAGGCAGTTTTCCAAACCCCCCTTCCACATGTCTACTGTCATTCTGTTTGTTGTATCTATGAGTCTGTTTCTATTTTGTTTATTTTGTTCTTTAGATCCCACATATAAGCCAAATCATATGGTATTTGTCTTTCTCTGTCTGACCTATTTCATTGAGCATAAAACCTTCTAGGTCCACCCATGCTGTTGTAAAAGGTAAGAGTTCATTCTTTTCTATGGCTGAGTACTATTCCATTGTGCAGAACAAATTTTTCCAGTGAAATTAAGATATGCCTGTTGGTTACTTCCCCAGATCAGCCCAGGTCATAAAAGTCTGTTTGAACCATAATGTACCCAAAAAACAGTTCCCATCTTAATAGCCTAGAATCATCATGTTCAAACCCCTACTGGGGATCAAACCTATAACCCGGGCATGTGCCCGACCAGGAATCGAACCAGTGACCTCTTGGTTCATGGGTAGATGCTCAACCACTGAACCACACCAGCCTGGCTTTCTTTCTTTCTTTGATATATTATATTGTACACAAACCCCTAGAAAGAACTCATGAGGAAAAACATCAAATCACTCGTGTACCTCAGCTACTCCTGGCACACTATGGAGCAGCAGCCCTGCAGACATAGATACTGCCTCATGCTAATAAATTCTCTGCTAAAACCCCCTGGTGGAAAGCTTGTAATCCTGTGGTTCTGTTTAATGAAACTACAAACAGAGGCCATCCCATTCTCATTTAGATGAGGAGGATCAGGGGTTCTCAGGGCAGTGACTCAGACTCTGAGCCATTAACTCAAGAGAGAGCCTGTGTTGACATGTACAAATTGGGTGTCTGTTTTGACTTGACTGGTCAAGGAAACAGGCAGGTTAGGTTTAAAAAAAAAAAAAAAAGAAAAGAAAAGAAAAAAGAAAACAATAGCCAGAACATTCAAGAAACAAAGAGATTGTTTGTCAGGTGATCATTATTTCCGTTTCAGTCTGTCACTTGTGTCAAGAAAATCACACCAGTTGAAGCTCATGAACTTCATTTTTAATATATCCTTGGTGGAATTCTACCATTTGTCTCATTCGTAGGGAGCCTCCAGACTTCTTATTTGGCTCTTTCTCATCTACTTACTTATTGTTTATTTATATTCCTAGTTCTTGCCCTCATTTTTGCTTGAACTCCTTCTTTCTTCATGTCTCACCATGTTTTCCATTCCTAGGGGAAAACAACAGTAAAAATTGTGCAGATTTTTCTTTTTTTCTCGTTCGAAGGTAGTTTCTAATGCTGCTTCTAATTTTTAAGGAGTTGTGTCAGAAATCAGTTCTGGAATTTACATTTCCAAACTTAAAGAAATTAAGTTTATATATTTATTCAAGGAGAGAACGTTTTGTCAGTTTTTAAACAAACCCCCAACTTGATTTTTCATTTGTGACAGAACGGCTATCGGAAATTTGCTGACACTCTCTAGGAATCAAAAGGTCAGGCTTGTTATTTCTCATTGAGTTTCACCGAGTCCTTATGGCATGAGTCTGTTCCCCTGTCTGCTCCACATCCAGCCAGAGGTTGACTTTCTTTGTCCTGGGATCCACTCTCATATTTGAACATCAGAGTGATTTCCACCATTGTAACATCCTTGGGTTGGGATTCTCTAAGGCTTCTATACAATAGCTAATCAATGTTGGGCATTTAGACAATATTTCTTTATACACGCTTGGTGTTAATTGTGGCTTCACCATAAATCTGATCTTAAACATCACAGCTCTATCCGCTGAGCCAAGACTCCACCTTCCCACCCAGCCCATCCTGTGTGAGGATCCTAATTCCACTGGTTAATATGCTTTTTTTTTTTTTTTCATGGTTTGCTATGTTTCTACCTAGTATCTCCGCCTGAGTAGTAGCCTTCTCTGAGGTAGATCTTGTGTTCTGCTGTGCTGTTCTTTGTCATGTCTTACAAAGTGCTACTCATATACTAGGATTTTGATTGGAACAGAGATATTCAAGAAGATCCCTGGTGCTCTCACATTGATCTCACTGCCATATTCCTGAAGAGTAGACCTCATGACGTTATTGAAAGTGGAGAGAGAAATTGGGTTTTCTCCTCGAGCCTTGAATCACTGGACTGTATTTTGGTGGTTTAGTATATAGACTCACAGGCTGGCAAAGAATCCTTAGCAGGTGAGCATAAGGCCCTGGGAAGATGATAATTACACAGAATTTTAAGGGACTGGAGCAATTGGGGTAACCTAATGTTATGGTTAATTGCAGGTTAGTCAGGAAAATCATTCTGATTTCAACACTTTTTAAATAATCCTTATAAAATGCCCTCAGCGAAGTGCCATGTAGTGAACACAGCTCTCGCATCCTTTGATGTCTGAGAACTTTCAGGGCCTTTAGGTCAATATTAACAACATGGATTTTCATTTATGTGTCAGGAGGCAAGATGGTGCAGGCCTTTGGCCTTTGCCTGAACTAACCACACCGTGGATTCCCTAGACATTGGTTTGGATAAACCTTTGATCTCAGATGGATATTTTTATGATTCTTTCTTCTTCACTCTCCCACTCTCAGAATTACATTTGTAATATTTTTAGGGTCAAAGACTACGTATATAGGAAAGTATCATGCAAGAATATTTCCTCTACTCAGCCCTTTTTAACATATTTAGTTTTGTGGTCTGTTTGGTTCCTGCGATTCCAATTATTTTTCTCCCCTATCCATTATAATTTTAAAGTAATGTCAGTATCCACATATAAAGTAAATATTAGCAAGTGACAAAAACACTGAAGCTTCATGAAAGAGTAAAAATTACATATATAGTTTTTTAAAAGCCCCTTTCTGTACACAATATATAATATTCTGATTATAGTGCACTGAGGATAAAGGAATGCTCATAAAATCTGTGAACAAGCCACATGTCAAGGAATAAGGATCAGTTTGACATCTGATTTCTCATAAGGAACTAAGTATTACAAGAACATGAAGCGGAGTTCTGAGCTGGCCTATTGATAAGGTGTGAGAACAGAATAAAGATGCCTTCTGACTCAGGGAAGGGTAATGTTTATCTCTTTTAAAAAATATATATTTTATTGATTTTTTACAGAGAGGAAGGGAGAGGGATAGAGAGTTAAAAACATCGACGAGAGAGAAACATCGACCAGCTGCCTTCTGCACACCCCCCACTGGGGATGTGCCCGCAACCAAGGTACATGCCTTGACCGGAATCGAACCTGGGACCCTTCAGTCCGCAGCTCTATCCACTGAGCCAAACCGGTTTTGGCTAATGTTTACCTTTTAATGATGCCTTTTTAGGAACTTAGTTGAAGCTGTGACTTTAGTCCAACAACAGGAGGATTCTTTCTCATCATTAATGTTCCTATCTCTCTCTCCCTCTCCCTTCCTCTCTGAATTCAATCAAAATATATTTTAAAAATAGAGGTCTAAAATATTGTTTAGAGTCAGGATATCACTCACTAAGAGCATCTGAGCAACTTAAAAGAATGTCTTTCTAAGGAGTAGAACTGGGGTTGGTGAGAAAGGCACTGCTTTTGTTGTTCTAAGCTTTTCTTGGTCACTTTGATCCATGACCATATACATGTGTTGTTATTATTTTACTTAAAAATTAAAAATGTAATGAGCATTGGCTGGGGGTGTTCCCCCCCACCCAAGTGTATTCTTTGCTTCCGTTCTGTAATAGTAACCAGACTCTCAGTCCTCTGCACACACTTCCTCTGCTTTAGAGAAGGGGGCCCCGGTCCCACATCACATCTGGTGGCCCATGTTTGGATGAGGACCGAGCATATGGGACGTGAGGCCTGGTTTTCTAGGGAAGAAGGTTTTTCTCTCTCTGCTGGGAGCCACCTGGAGAGACGCTGTCTTAAGTCTGGATGTGAACCAGGGTAAGGAAGCTACTCACAGCCACGTAACAATCAATTGTGAGGCCTCACGATTGTAGGTGACAATGCAGGAATCGAGAAGGAGAGAAGGAAAATATTTCTTTGGAGTCTCTAAAAAAAAAAAAAAAAAAATATATATATATATATATATATATATATATATATATATATATATATATATATATATATATATATCTCACTGGTTAAAGAGGACATCAAGCTGGCCCTACCACCGGAATAATTAAGTTACGTGGGCCATTAAATTTTTAAAAAAATATATTTTATTGAGTTTTTACAGAGAGGAAAAAAGAGGGATAGAGAGTTAGAAACATTGATGAGAGAGAAACATCGATCACCTGCCTCTTGCACACCCCTCACTGGGGATTTGCCCACAACCAAGGTACATGCCCCTGACTGGAATCGAACCCGGGACCCTTCAGTCCGCAGGCCGACACTCTATCCTAGGGGTGTCGAACTCAATCAGAGAAGGGGCCAAAATCTAAAATCCAGCCTAAATCGTGGGCCAAATGGTTTACTGAACAGTCATAAACTGACAATGTCATAAACTGACAGCGGAGTGCAGTGATGACAGCGCGGTGCGGGCCACATTGCAAGGCCTGGCGGGCTGGATTTGGCCCGCGGGCCTTGTGTTTGACACATGTGCTCTATCCACTGAGCCACACCGGTTTTGGCCCATTAAATTTTTACATTTAAAGCCAGCATAAGTCAGGTTTTCTGTAACTAACAACAAAAAGATTTCAAAAAGACAAGCAAATAAAAAAGAAAAGAAATACATTGAGAATGTTTATGAGACAAATAACAATATGGAATATTTTATAGGGTTTTATGGGCTTCAAAACACTGGCACAGACATCTCTTTAATCTTTACATTGCCCTTAAGAGGTAGGAATTGTCCTTTGCGTGTTACAAACGAGAAAACGGAGCAGAATAGTCAGGCGACCTGTTCAAGTTCCCTTGGTTCTAAGTGATCACAGTTCTTCAGTCTAAGGCTTGTGTTTTTGCCAAAATACTACACCGCAGGTGTAAACACGTGAACCCAAGAGGCGGAAGAGAGAGCCCAGAAATAGCCCCATGCATATGCGGACCGTTAATGAGGGGAGAGTGGCTTGGCATTTCAGTGAAGAGGGATTATTCAATAAAAGGAGCTGGAAAAATTGGTTGTCCATTTGGAAAAAAAAAAAAAAATTGGATCCCACCCTTACACCATACTCAGAAATCAACTCCAGATGGATTAGGGACTTAAATGTCAAAAGCAAACTTTGAAACCCTCAGTAGAAAAATATAGGTGGATATCTTTCCGACGATGGGGTAGGAAAGGATTTCTTCACGGGCACAAAAAGTGCAAGCCATACAAGGAAAGATTTATGATTTTGACTTTATAAAAGTTCAGAAATTGTGTTCATCAGAAAAATTCCCAAAGAAGGCGAGAAAGCAAGCTACAAACTAGAAGAAAATCATTTGCAACACATATAAGTGGCAAAGAGGTAGTTTCAAGAATATGTGTAAAAACTTCTATAAAATAATAAAGAAAGGACAAACAGCTCAAAAGAAAAATGAATGAATGAATGAATGGAATGAATGAATAGTCCAAAATACAGGAACAGACATTTTCACAGGAGAAAAATATACAGCTAAAATCACAGGAAAGGGTGCCCAACCTCTTCATAGTATTATAGACTAGCAAAGCAAGATATAGAATATTGAATCAAGATTGTAACTGATACCATTTTATGCTCAATTTATTGGCAAGAGTTAAGAAGCTGAACTATACCAAAAGTTTGCCAGTATATGGATCAATCCAATTTCTTATATATACTGGCATAAATTGCTTAACCACTTTGGAAAGCAACTTTGTAATTGAACCTTCAGGCCCTGGCAGGGTAGCTCAGTTGGTTAGAGAGTCATTCTGTTACACCAAGGTTGCTGGTTGGATCCCCGGTCAGGGCACAAACTAATGAACCCATAAATATGTGGAACAACAAATCGATGTCTCTATCTCTCCCTTCCTCTTTCTTTACAATCAATCAAAATTGAAAAAAAAAAAATTGAACATTCACATATTCTCTGGCCCAACAATTTCCTTGGTATATACCAAAGAAACAATTCTTTCACTATGCATCATGAGAAACAAACCAAAATATTTCTAATTTCTAATGCTGTTTGTAATTACAAGAGCAGATAACAAATGACAATCAAAATTGTGGTACATCGTGGAATATGCTAGTGAAAATGAACAAACTACAGCTAATGGGATAATATGCTGCCAAGGGATAGCAAGTTCTCAGATGACCACACCAGGATATTGTTCAAACATTCAAAGATTATTAAAATGAAAACAAAGATGTAATTTTTTTAAACCAAAACATACACAGATGCTAAAATTATTCTTATAATCAAGCCAGAAAATAATGAAAGCAAAATTTGGCATGCCAGAGTAGGACAGGAGGGTAATGGGATAGGAGAGGATCAAGGAGGCAGATGTATGTATTGTTCATGTTCTAATTGTTGGGTTGACTGGTTGGCTTTTATTACTAACAATGTAATGGACAAATGAATAAAAATGACCAAATGGAAAAATAAAATAGAGTCGGGCATGGACCAATAATAACAGCACATCATAAATCAAGTCTTCTCATCCCTGAAATGGGGTAGATACTTGTTCCTACCCCCTTAAGTGTTGTTATGAGGATTAAAATTCTTAGAAAAGTACCTGGCACATATGTTTGATATTAGTGTTTGTGAAATAAAAAAGGAAAGAAGCAAGAAGAACGGGAAGGAAGAAGAGAGGAAGCTGAATAATGAAATTGTTTACTTGAAGTCCATTATTAAAACATTAGGGGTCCGATGCACAAAATTCGTGCAAGGGACTTGGCCCTCGCAGCCCCAGCTTCCTCTGGAAGGTCGTCCGGCTGTCTGGTCTAATTACCATATTACACTTCTGTTATTATAGATTAGCCCCCTGGAAAGAGGTGCTAAAGGGTACAAATGAAGGTGAGCTTCCTTGGGGAAAATTCTCTCGAGGGGGTAAAATATGAACGAATTTCTTTTTAAAAAAAAAAATGTTAATGCGTTGCTAAAATACAAATACACCAGTGGCCCGGTCTCCCGGTTAATAGGTGAAGGTTCCAGCTTCTATTTTCAGAGTGGAACTTAGTGGACAGGATAATAGGAGGTGACATTTGTTTGATTTTCCTTCTTTGAGTTGTGGAAGAATCCTATAAACCCCTCTATAAATAACCAAGTTAGAGGCCGGAAGGTTTCCTGTAACTTGGAGCCTTCAGCCAGGAACCTCAGAGGGAAGTCTGAGTGAATCAGCAGGGTGGTCACGCTCGCCAGGGAATTCCTTCTCCTCCAAGGAGGCTGAGACTGGGCTGGAGCGTCTTAAGTGTTGTTTCTCTCCTTCCTCAGTAGTAGTAGTAGCAGTAGCTTAAGAGCCAATGCACATGAAATATTGCACACACCCAGCCATAGAGCACCTGAATCAACGAGTAGACCCCCACCCCTTTGGCCAAGGAACACCGTGTCCAGCTGTTACTGCAGAACATGCAAGGTGAGCAGCAGTGGAACCAAACTCTCAGTGATGAGCAGTGGACGAGGCCCCGAGCTTCATCCAAACCAGGTGTGGCCTTGTCTCTATTCAAATGCCTGAGTGAAATGCTGGGTACCCTGGGTCATCTTCCCTTTAAGGGAATGGGGAGGGAGAGAGTGTGTTGGGGAGACAGGTTGAATGGGCAATGGGTTTGGGCTACATGCGGGAATGAATCGCTTTTCACAAGACACATCAGCAGAGGATTCTAGTTTCTTTGTGGGATTGTTTTGTTAGATGGTTGCACCTTGCCCTTCTCTCCTTGTTTGTTCAGGAGATAGGGCCCAGAAGGAATGTCTGGGTGGGTGTCTCTTCGCCTACCTTTTGGTTATTTTATTATTTGTATTACACCCCTCGTCAGCAAATCAGGGAAGCATACATTAGAAAGACCAAGCAAAACATAGTTATGTGATTCCTTGGGTCAGACTGTAAGAATTGACAACGCCTTCGAAAGTGGCCTTACAGAGTAGGTGTCCTGTGGGGGCCAGTGGCACAGTCTTACTGGTCAATTGAACCAGGCACTCCAGGAGTGTTCCTTGTATGGGGGAGTGTGCTCCTCTGCTGTTGGCACTACACTGGGAGGGATTGACCTCATGCTGATTGGTTGTGAGGCATTGATCCTCATGCTGATTGGTTGTGAGGGATTGACCCTCATGCTGATTGGCTGTGGGGACTGGCCGTGACCATAGTGGAGGAGCTGCTGTGCAGGGCCTGACCCTATGGAGCATAGGATTTGCTTCTGGGGGCTGCTGAGTCTGCCCTTTGAGTGCGTCACTTGGGGAGGTGGCTGGGTGGTGCTCTGGCCTGGTCTGAAGTGGCCACTGGGTGCGTTGGTTCTGAGGCCTCTTGAGAGGTGCAGGCCTAGGTCACCTGCCACCTGTGCCCTGCCTGGGCCACCTGGTATGAGCTACAAAGTGATCTGCAGATGGTTAGCACCTGTGCTGGGCTTGAAGGTGCCTGGGAGAGGCTAAGCTTCGAACTGAGCCCGGCTGCCACCAGTGCTGGACTTAGGGCTGCTTAGCAAGGGGTCCAGGGCACGCCAAGGCCAGGTCTGCCTATTTGGGGGTTTTGGGACACTTGAGAGATTTTAGGAAAGCCCATAGCATGAGCCAAGATAGGCCATTAATATGGAAAAATCATTGGAAACAGCCTGGATGGGTCCTGCAGGTTAGGTGGGGCGGGGCCTCAGAATCATGAGGGCGGGGCCAACACCATTGGCCAGGTGGATGGAGACTCATATATAGTTCACACCTGTGCCTAGGGGAGGATGCAGCAAAGGAGCAATGGCTTCTACCAGTTTCCTGTCTGGCTGAAAGCTGCCCCTCCAGCTCTCCGTATGAAGCAAGATAATGCAGTTCCTCCCCGCACATCCCTGGCACCTTCTGTGGGTCTGCCCAGCGCTGGAGCTCAGAGCCAGCGAGGCCTCTACCAGGTAAGTTCCGTGCGCCGCCTTCACAAGGAATGCCTGGGACTCCAGCAGCCTCAGTTTCACTCAGCCACAGTCCCACTGGTTTTCACACACAGAAATTATGGGGATTTCTCTTCTTGGCCCTGGAGCCCTGGGCTGGGGACCCTGGTGTGGGGCTGGGACCCCTGGTTCCTCAGCGGGGAACTTGGTTTTGAACTTCCACACGTGGGTCTGGGGCCTCCCGTTCTGCGCCTCTGTCCTCCTACCAGCCTCGACATGGAGTCTTTATATCCTTCCTTACGGGACTTCTGAACAGCTGGATGTCAGGTGGGTCCGAGGGATGCTTGTTCTGTTTTTTGGTTGTAATGTTGATGTGGTTGTGCGAGGGGACACGCACAGCCTTTACCTACTCTGCCATACTGAGCCCAACGTGTGCTTTACTTTCCATTGTCAGAATTCTTTTTAAAATTTTCAGGCTGTGGTCTAAAAAGCTCCTTGAGATGTGCATGTTCTCATTTGGAGCTTTAACAATTCGCCTTGGTCTGGCTTCTGTATAAGTCGATTTCAGGTTGTGTGTCTCTGAAAGTTCAAAACAAAACAAAGTGAGTGGAGGGTAATGCAGACTGCCTACCATTGTGGGATTCTGGTTGTTTCAGGAGAGGGCAGGAGGGTATAGAGGCTCAGTTTAGCCTCATCAAAGCTTTTCTCTGCCCCAGACCACTGCACATTACAGTATCTGATTGACTAATCAGTGGGAAACTTATCATGAAGGACTAAGGGGGAGATATTTATGGCATCTGTAAGCGCAGTGAAATCAGCTATTCCTTTTAGGGGTTAAAAGGTCACAGCTGGTGAGAGAATGGGCCAGGGTTTCAGAATTTCAAAACAAAAGGCCGCGTTCAAGAGGAGGGATTTGAAACAGCAGTTACTTTTACTTTGCTCCTTATTGGATGAACAGGTGAGGGAGTTCATTCAAGAGGGCTGTGTAGATGACCTTGGAGCCAGAGAAGGAGGTGGACAGTTCTGAGGGTTGGGGAAAGAGTGAGACTTTCAGACTTCATCAGACGTGTGGTCCAAGCCCTTTCCACCTATAACATCAGGGAACTAGGAACCTAGGTCAGGGGTTGGCAAACTCTTCAGTCCACAGAGCCAAATATCAACAGTTCAACGATGGGAATTTCTTTGGAGAGCCCAATTTTTTAAACTTCTTCTAAAGCCACTTCTTCAAAATACTCACCCAGGCTGTGGTGTTTTGTGGAAGAGCCACACTCAATGGGCCAAAAAGCTGCATGTGGCTCGCGAGCCGCAGTTTGCTGACCACAGACTTAGGTCTGTGCAAACCAGGAGGCCCTGTGTGAATTTATCGCTAAACCATGACATCCACCCAACTAAGCGAACTAGAAAAGAGCCATGTAACCACACATATGCTGTTTAAAACTTCCTGCACTAATGGTATGAAGTGTTGAGGGGGGGAGGATCTATAATTTCTTGAGCTTATGGGTGAAACATCTTAACCCTTTGTACTCCGAACCATTCTGGACATTGGCTACCAGCTACTCGACGCTACTTTGCGGCGGAAACGTGCGTTGAATTAACTCAATTCCCCGTAATCACTAATAAACTGCAATGTCCCCCCTGAGAGGGGACATCCGAGTGATATGCTAGAATTCCGATGTCCCCTGAGAGGGGACAGCGGAGTGCAAAGGGTTAAATATATGCTCCCTGAAAGATAGGTTAACTGACCTGTGAAAAAAAATTAGGATCATCATGTTGAATTATAGGAATTTTGAAAGCAACTTAGGAGAAATTAAAGCTCTGTGAAAAGTCAAGATTAACCTACACATTAGCGGTTATGAAAAGCATTAGCATTATTACTATTAAAATCCTTGGCTACCGGCGCCATATATTTTTATTCCTGTAATCTTGTGGTTCCATACAGTTTCTTATACATAGAAAACACTCCATAAATATTTGTCCAGTTACTAAAGACAAGGTAGCACACTTTTTAAAATGCCTGCAAGAAGTCTGAACCAGCTGAGAGAGAGAGAAAAAAAAAAAAGAGTATAACCTTGCTTTATGAACAAAGGAACACATTGAGGTGTTCAATTTTCCATTTGTTCATTGTTGCAATACCAACTCTTGGGAAGATGGCATGCACTATTTTAAGCAATTCCTCTTAGGGGCCCATGCAGTGAGCTTTTCTGCTGACAGGAGGGGTCTTTCACGACCTGCCAGGGTTCAGTGCTACGAATTCCTGACCAAAGGAAGAATATGACTGGGATATAGGATCTCTGACCTATAGATTGCTCACTCTCTGCATGAATCAACCTTTGAAGTCCAAATAGAAATCATTATTTCCCATCATCCTGAGGTCAGGCATTCCAGCCCCTTTCTCAGGGATCATGCTAACAGTCCGTGGGAGAGAGCCACCCAGCCATGGTTGCCTTGATGGTTGATGTAAGAACCGGCTGGATGGAACGCAGGAATTAACTATCAGCTAACTAACAATCAGCTAACGGTTGTTGAGTTAATCCAGCTTACATCCTTGGAAGGCCCACGGGCCACCTGACGGCTGGAAACTCCGGCTGTTTTATCCTGGGGAGCGTTTGCCTGACTTCAATGAAACGGAGTTCGTCCATTGCTCTGTTGGCCATGGAACGCCCCCATCATCCTGATCAAAGGTTGGGGATCTGGGACATGTGGAAACGCTTTAATATCTCACCTGTGGTGGAGACAGATGTGCTTTTCCAAATGCTAATTTCTTTTCCTGTGAAGCCAGGTGTTCGTGGAGAGAGCGAAGGGGAGAGGGGTCTCCCTCCTCGCCCCCTCCCTTATGAAAATTTATGGATTCAATTCAGTCTAATTCAATTTCAAAAAGTATTTACTTACTTTGTGTCCGTTAAGTAAACTGAATATTATCCTGAAGAAAGAATGAAGGTAGTACCTGTAGGAAGGAAGGGAGGAAGAAAAGAAGGAAGGAAGGAGAGAAGAAAGGAAGGAAGGAGGGAGGGGAAGGCAGAGGAAAGTGGAAGAAAGGATTGCTGAGTGGCCTTTAGTGGTATTTTGTAGACATAAGATCCCTTTTGGATCTCACAGCAGTCTTTGGCAATAGGTGGTGTTTGGTTATCTATAGACCAGGAAAGTGACACGCAGGGAGGTTGGTACTTCCTTAGAGAGGTAAACATGGTTCATTGATTTTGTCTGGTGTCTGAATTCCTCCTTATATTTTAGAATCTCCTCTCTCTCTCTCTCCCTCTCTCTCTCTCTCCTCTCTCTCTCTCTCTCTCTCTCTCTCTCTCTCTCTCTCTCTCTCTCTCTCTCTCTCTCTGATTCTTCAGAGTGGGGATGGGGCTGGTAATCCCCCCCCCCCCCCCGCCCTTGCTCTTGGAACAGAAAATATGAGATGCTCATTTTCCCCACCTCCCAGCCTCCCTCCCACTACCCATGGCGAAGGTTCTAGTCAGTCATCGGAGGCTCTGCCCAGATTTCCCCTCGGACACCTCCATCACTTCTCTCCCCTCCCTCTCCCCCTCCCCCTTCCTCTTTCCCTCTCCCTCCCTCTCCCCCTATCCCTCTCTCTTTCCCTCTTTCTCTCCCTTCCCCTCCCTCTCCCCCTCCCTCTCCTCTCTCTCCAAGTGATGGAGCAGGTGCTTCCTAGTGTACTCATTGCACACACATGGGACGGGTGCCCTCAGAGTTCAGGTGCAGATAACAGAAAGGAATGGAACTCATCCCATCAGAAAGCTATTGAAGCAGATGCTTAGGCCCTTCCAAAATAGAAGGCTCTGGAAGCCTGGGATGGAGGCCAACATCCACTCCAGCTGCATCCAAGGGAAAAGCCAGGTGCATCCGAGACCCTGCCGGTCAGCAGGAGACAGCTCACCTCCGATCTGTGGTTTTCCAGGCTCCTTTGGGTGAGTCTGCTCGGTACAAGCTGTCCCAGGTGGCCCCTGACTCACCCCTTGTGTTGGCTTTCTGGCCCCAGCAGAGTATGGTTTTCCCAAGAAGGATTTAATGTAGTGAAATAAGTTGGTGTGTGGTATCTGATGTATGTCCCTACCCTGTGGGGATTCAAGATGAGTAGAGGCAGTTCCGGTCCTCAAGGAGCTTGCAGTCAAGTAGGAAGACAGACACCAAAAGGAGAAGCACCCTTTGGTGTGGCCAGCGTGGTACTGGAGACAGGCTTTAACAGGGCTACTGATTGGGTGATCTTTGCATCTGGGCTTTGATCAATTGGAAAATGGATCCATGAAAGTTAAGGAGAAAAAATAATTATTAATGTGGGCCCCCTAAGACAGTAGGAAGTTTAAGGGAATACTGAAAGTGATGGCTCCTTGAATTGTCCCTTTTCCCACTTTCTCCCTTGGATTCCTCCTGTGGTCCCTCTCCCTCTCCTCCAGCGCCATCATGGCCACTTAAACAAAGGAGCAGGGTGGGTGCTGGCTGAGGTTAGTCACAGGCCGCTGGCAGTGGTCAGGCACACGGAAAGCCTGAGGCGGAATTTACTGTTAGCTCTTTGAGTCACAAAGCGCCACCCCCTCCCTCCCTCTGGCGCCCAGTCTGAACAACCCGGTGTCCTGTTCAAAGCTATTTCCCCCTCTCTTTGACTTACCTTCTGAATTCATTTTGGAAGAATGCACCAAGATCCTTTGAATCCGACGGGAATGTTGAACCCGGTGAGAAGTGGTGTGGTTAAGAAAGCAAATACTATGCTGAAAGATGTTCATTGGAAGTGGCTAGGAACATCAAAGGGACTGATGGATTTGCATTTCAAAAAGCTGGCAGGGGGTACCATTTCAGCTTACCTCCCACCCAGCCCTCATATCCATCCTGCTTCTAAACTGGCCATTCTTCCTTCCCATCAGGATGGAATAACACTGTAGCCCCAGGAAAAGTATGTCTGGAAATGGTATTGTCTTTTTAAAGCGGCTCATAGGAACCTGTCTCCTTTAGTAACCATAGGACAGCGTTGCTAACATTGGGTCAGCACCCACTCTGAGTGGCCAGGTTATTATGATCTCTCAACGCATAATAATCTGAGTGGCCAGAGTCGATAGAGCGTTGGTCTGCAAGTGAAAGGTCCCAGGTTCCATTCCAGTCAAGGGCATGTGCCTGGGTTGCAGGCACATCCCAGTGGGAGGTGTGCGGGAGGCAGCTTATTGATGTTTCTCTCTCATCGATGTTTCTGACTCTCTATCCTTCCTCCTTTCCTCTCTGGGAAGAATTAATCAAATATATTTTGAAAAGAAAAGATCGTAAAATTGAATAAGACATGTTTAATGTCCTTAAGGCCTCCTTCAAAGGCAACTGTATAATATTAACTATTGTCCAAAGGGTCCTTAAAAGCTAATACCTCCGTGTGGACTGTTAGGAATGTTTAGAATGGAATTATGACCTCCCGTGGTGGGACACCTATGTTTCCATTAGCATTTTGAGTCAGCTAGCTTCTAACTCTTCTTCACACCAACAGCTGCGAACCACAAACCAAGGATCAGTCACTCTAGAGGCATGGGGTAGGAAGGAATGCGGGTTTTCTAGGCCCTCTCATCCACTTAGCAATTCACGTTAAGAATACCTACTCATTCATTAACTTCCTGACTTGTTCCGCCATGCGCATTTTACTGAATACTTAAATCTGTCTGATTATTCATAACATACTTGGGTGGGGGTGGATGTGGAAAAAAAATGAGACATTATTCCCTGCCTTCAAGAAACCCCAAATCTAGTTAGGACTGTGGGGGTGGGTGGTGGAATCAATAAAACATTGTCAGTTCTCAAAGCATCACATAATGGAAAAGCATGGGCTTGAATGAGAAACCCTGAATTCTAGACAGAGGTTGGACTTATGCCCAGTCACATCACCTCCCAACCTTATCGTTATCCTTTAAATAATGAGATAGTTGGATTTTTCAGGCTCTTTCTAGTTCCAAGGATCTATGTTTCTAAGTACAAGATGACTATGCACTTCTTGAGGACAGGGATTACACTTTATTTTATTTTTTAAAATATATTCTTATTGATCTTTTACAGAGAGGGAGAGAGATAGAGCTAGAAATGATGAGAGAGAAACACCGACCAGCTGCCTCTTGCACACCCCCTAACGGGGATGTGCCCGCAACCAGCGTACATGCCCCTGACCAGAATCGAACCTGGGACCTGTTAACGAAAAAAACCATTGAAACCTGTAAAGAATTTTTTAATGAGTTTATTTGAGCCAAAACTGTCGACAATTGCCGGGAAGCAAAACCTCAACGGATTGAGATAATGCTCCGGAGAATGGCAGGTTACATTTCTATATTTATACATTGCAATCAAAGGAAAGGGACGTAGGTGAGTTACATGAAATTCATTGGTGATAGATTAGGGAGGTGGGACAGAGCTAAGCGGGGAAACCTCTGGGATAGGGTAAAAGGTTAAATGATGGACATGAGCTTCTTTCACAGAGATGGATACAGGATACTCTAATGTAATTAACAGTTGACAATTAACTTGATAACAATAACAATGAGGAATGTCTCGAGGCCATTTGTTGTGCCCTGAGGGGTCCGGGGTAAAAGGAAGTTACAAGTTACCCAGACATCTCACAGATATGTTATCTTAGATGCAGGAAGGCAGAGGGGCTCAGTAAAAGATCAAAGTTGATCTTTGTCAGGTGAAATCTCTGGGACATGACTACCTACTATAACCTGTTAGATATTTAATTTTCAAACCATCTCTTGTGGTTATCTTAGGTCTCTGGGTTTGCAAGACCGCCACACAGGCCTTCCCTGAGCTTGTCAGGTTAGCTTGTGGCTCTTTTCTTTCACAGACCTTTCAGTCCGCAGACCGATGCTCTACCACTGAGCCAAACCAGTTTTGGCAGGGATTACACTTTATGGAGAAGTGAATTTCCCATTGAATAGTACAGTATTAGGAATATCACTCAATACATATTTATTGAATGGGCTTAAGAGTTCAGGTTAAATGTTTATAAGGATCTCTTCTACCCCTTAGCTTCAGCTGGGGGTACAAAAGCACCCCAAAGCAACCTCAAAATAAGCATAGAAGCTCATAATCTAAATGTCACTGGGTTTAGTGGTCCAAAAAATTGCACATGCAATCTTGAAGCTCGGGTACAGAAATGATATATAATCTCACATATGCCATTGATTAAATTTGAGATCCAAGTATATGCCAGGCATACACACACTGCCTCCCATTTTCCCTCAGGGTTCCTGTCCCTCTCTCTTTAGGTCTGTCCATCTCTATAAAACAAAGACAAAAAATCAAAACAAAACAAAAAAACCCCACATTTTGCTCCTTTTGAAAATATATGTACATAATGAAAAGTTTGATGAACAATCTACAATGGCCCACCTTAGCAACTCAAGAAATACTGGTTTACCATCTCTCAAAAGTAACACAGGCCTGTCCAGCATGGCTCAGTGGTTGAGCATTGACCATGACTTCAATTTCCGATCAGGGCACATGTCCTGGTTGTGAGCTTGATCCTTAGTGTGGGGCATGCAGGAGGCATCCGATCAATGATTCTCTCTCATCATTGATGTTTCTATCACACTCTCCTCCTTCCTTCTCTCTGAAATCAATTTTTAAAATATTTATAAAAAAAGGTAACATAGACCCAATGCTAGCAAGAGTATCTTCTTCCTGATGAGACCAGGTTTCCTGCTATGGAAGCACACACACACACACACACACACACACACACACACACACAGACACAGACACACACACACACACACACACACACACACACACACACTTACCAGATGCTTACCCTGCTCTACTAGATTTCACTTACCTAAAAGAAAGGCTACCACAAAACTATTGGCAGAATAATGTGCCAGTTGGGCGTGGCATTAAAAAGGTACCTGCAGTTTGGAAGTTGAGTTTGAAAAGGTACCTGTGGGCAAAAGAGGGAGGCGATAGGTACTTGGAAGACTCTGACAGTTAAACTGATGAATTGAAATGTGATACAAGAGAGAACCCCTAGGCCTTTAGCCACTGGAAGGCTGTGCCTTGTTTTGTAGTGATGGGACCATGTCCAATATCCGTTAGTTTGTTAGCTCTTCAACATGGACAAACACAAGGAGTAGGAAAATTGGCAAAGCGCTGGCCCCACTCTCTGTAAGGTGGTGAAAGGCTGTTTTTTTTTCTACCACACCTTTGATGAGGAGATAGGCCCTTGCTAAAAAGAAAGACGATTGTCAGTGATGGTTAAAACAGCTCCTCGACATTCCCCGAGTCTTGGTTTTGCAAATAGCTTAGACCTTGGGACTTGTGTTTCCCCTGGCAAAACTTGAGTCCCACCCGCATCCGCATCCGTGCGAGAGACCAGGAAATAAAAGCCCATGAAACTTTGGCACCACGCATGCAAATGGCATTTTGATGAGCTAACTGTAAGTAGATCAGGAACACATGGATTAAACCTTCCACAGGATTCCCCCTGGCTTCAAGAGCAAAGTGGTTGACATCATGGAGTTTGGGTTTTGCTGAGCTGCCTATCTTTGGAAACTCCATGGAGGACTGTCATCGGATGTAGGCAGCTGTGGGGTTTTTTTTGTTGTCAGATCTGCAGCATGGTTTTCTGGCTTTCAAAGCGAAGCCAACAGCCATGGCAAGACGAAGATCTGGAAATGTTTGAAAGCATGTTCCCAGGCAGAGCCCTGGTGGCCACAGCCTTTTTATAGCCAGTACCTGCCTCAGGGCTAAAGTTACAAAAAAACTAATTTGGGATTTTGTGTTTAGAGACCGTCCTGGGTCACCAACTCTGCTGGGATGCTTCAAATGGAACACTTGGCCATTTCTGGTTTTCCTATAAATTTAGACTACAATTAAAATGGAAAAGAAAACTCAAAATGTTCTGAATCCAAGTAGCAACTGTAAGGCTACTGGGCAGCTCGGAAAAGACAAAGCCACAGGAAGGAGTGAAGTAGAGTGTGGTGGTTGATGACCAACCTCCCGCTCCTACCAGCCCTTTCCAACATCTAAGGTTAAGTGACATCCGGAGTCATGGTCACCCTCTGCAGGGGGCTGGAAGGATGAAGGCAAGGCAGGGCAACTTCCAACTTTCACCTTCTTAAACTGTACATAGAGCACCTACGATGAAAAGTGTGTTTCTGCCCTAGCCGGCTTGGCTCAGTGGATAGAGCATCGGCCTGTGGACTGAAGGGTCTCAGGTTCGATTCCAGCCAAGGGCACATGCCTGGGTTGTGAGCTCGATCCCCAGTAGGGGGTGTGCAGGAGGCAGCCGATCAATGATTCTCTCTCATCATTGATGTTTTTTTATTTCTCTCTCCTTCTCCCTTCTTCTCTGAAATCAATAAAGAATTATATTTTAAAAGAAAAAATAGTGTGTTTCCCATTTAGGACAGCCATGCTCAATTTGCATGCCCAGGATGGCTGCGTGTACTTCTTTCTGCAAAGGATCTGTGTGTAAAATGCAAAAGCTCACACATAAAACATGACATTTTCCAAAGAGGTGGCCACTGGCTTCCTACTTACATTATTTCTAGATCTAGTCTTTTTGGCCAACTTTCAAATCTGTCTGTACTTGGAATCTCTTGCCCCTTTCTAGCCTTACCTAGTGCCAGGTAATTAGTTTCCTAAGACTTAGTTCTTCATTCATAAAATAAGGATATAAGATAACCTCCCAGGTTGAGTGGCTGTGGTAATTAAGTGCAATGAGATAGCAAAAGACCTTAGAAACTTATTTAATAAAAGAAGGAAAACTTTTCTATTTGGATTCATTTACACTGTAATCAATGCAAATGCTGAAAGATACCATATAAGACTCAGCTTTGGCAACATTAATGAAGAATATTTTTAATAATAGGGCCAGGGATATTAGGAAAATCCATAGAACCAAGTGACAAATCTTAAAGGACTGGAAGATTTTAACACTTATTTGCATAAAGCTAATGTTTATGTAAAATGGGATGCATACTATTAGAATGAGATGAGGAGCTAGCAGACTGAAGAGATGTGATTCAAATTTTGCCCCCTTTTAGCCTTACCGTGTGCAAAATAATTACACCCCCTAAGACTTCTTCATTCATAAAATCTATATATATAAAAGCCTAAATGACCATTTGACCATTCAACAATTTGACCAGTAGCTATAATGCACACTGATCACCAGGGGGCAGACGCTCAATGCACAGGCATGGAAACATGGAACAGACTAATGAATCTCAGATGGAAGGGAGTAGGGTTGAGGGCAGGTAGAGATTAACCAAAGGTCTTATATGCATACTAGAGGCCTGGTGCATCCATGCATTGGTGGGGTCCCTCGGCCTTGCCTACAGAGATCGGGCTGACACTGGCAGTCCAACATCCCCTGAGGAGTCCCTGATTGCTAGAGAGTACAGGCCAGGCTGAGGGATCCCACCAGTGCACAAATCCATGCACCAGGCTTCTAGTAAGGATATAAAAGAACCTACTCAACTGAGTTGATGTAATTGAGATAAAATATGAAAGGGTCTTAAAATTAATTAGTAAAATGCTTAGTTAATAAATGCTCACAGTTACTGCCTCTCAGCAATACTACTGCTGGTGCTACCATCGAGCAAGCCTTCTCCACAAAAGCAAAACCCAAGTCAGACAATTTTTTGCTATGAAGCTTCTTAATGTAAGTAATAGCTGTGAGAGACAGAACTGAAAGCAAGAAGGACTAGGAGAACAAAGTGAAAGGAACAGTTTTTATTTTTCAAACACACACATATGTTATAAACTGCCAGATGCAGAACCCCTTCCTGATTTCTCTCTTAGGACGGGTCCACAAGGTTTTGTGGACAGAGCATAGATGGATGTGCATGGACATCATTACGTGTTTCCTGTTTTGTCTCAGCGGCTCTACAAACAAGCCCAGATTGCCTGTGGCCCAAACAAAAGAGTATAAACACTTACTTAGGAGGCTCGGTGGTCGGTTCTGCTAAGCTCATTTCCTCATACTGAGCCCTGAACGCTTCTTATGAAGTTTCTGGGTCTTAGAATTAAGCAAACAATGTCTAGTTGTTCTTGGGCAGTGGTCTGCAAACTCATTAGTCAACAGAGCTAATATCAATGGTACAATGATTGAAATTTTTTTTGAGAGCCATATTTTTTAAACTTAAACTTCTAATGCCACTTCTTCAAAACAGACTCGCCCAGGCCTTGGTATTTTGTGGAAGAGCCACACTCAAAGGGCCAAAGAGCCGCATGTGGCTCACAAGCCGCAGTTTACCAAACACAGTTCTTGGGGACTGTTCAGTGAGAGACAAACTCTTTCTTATGGAGGTAGACCTTACAGGGGTCTTCAAACTATGTCCCGCGGGCCACATGCGGCCCTCAGAGGAGTCTGATCCGGCCCGCCAGGTTTTTTGGGCAGTGAGCGCAGCCGAGGTGTTACAGTAGGAATTAGTAGTTCATATAGTCCGGCCCTCCAGCTCTCTGAGGGACCGTGATCTGGCCCCCACTTTAAAAAGTTTGAGGACCCCTGCCTTAGGAACTACAGAACTCTCCTAAAGTGGAATTTCTTTTCGTTGTCTCAGATTATCCTTTTATCTTTGTAGGCTTTGAGTATAGACAGTAAATAAGGTGGCCGATGTGTAATAACATATTCAGATGGGAGATGGCATATTTGTTTATTTTCTGCCACTTGCTAAGCGGGTGTCGCAGTGATGCTATTTAAACTCTTGAGTTTCAGATTTCCATCTTGAATATTCTTTGACACCCTTGCAGGGTTATTGTGAGGGTCCAGTTAAAGAATATCTAAAAACGTCTTCATAAACTCTCTAGAATTGTATAAAGAATTACTATTGTTAATTTGTGCCCAGTAAGTCAATACAGGAAATGGAATGAAATTGTGTAGTTGGACAATTAAGATTCAATTAGTTTTTGGACAATGGCAGATAGCTTTGATCTGCTAGGTTATAACAGTTTTATGTATCCCACTAAGACACTTATTTATGTATTTGATATTTGCCTATGCTCAAACTACTGCTCAAAGTGACCTACTCCAGCAAGATGATGTACAGCCACCCTCTTCAAGAAAAACATGGCCATATATAACCATAACACAGAACTGAACATCAAAAATGCCAAGAAGTAAAAGGTCAAGCACATAGTTATGGGGATATTTTGGGTGGGGAGAGGGGCCAGCAAATTACTTCCAGTTGGTAAGAGCAGGAAATGAAACTGTCCAGCAATGCCCAGCGAAGAAGCAGGGCTTGCCCTGGCCCGGAGAGGACAGTGGTGTGATGTGTGGGGGCTGGAGGTGAGTCCTGGAGAGAGGGAGGGGCGAGGAGAGGAGGAGAAATGAACTCTGAGCAATGGCATGACTGTGGGAACCTTTTGGAGGGCTCTTTCTCCAAGAATCTGGGGGTTCCCTGATTTGTGAACAGATGACTAATTGGCATGTTCCTTCACAGGGTCTTGTGGAAAGGAGGCATGATGTGATGTGCAAGCTCATAGATTTTCGTTTTTATGACCAAGAGCAAATTACTACCGACTGAATAAGTGAATGACTAAAGATGACTAATATTTGGTACATATACACCAACATTTGTAAGTTACTAGAATTGCCTCAATTCGGTTACTCTCTCCTACCAAGGCCTCTGAGTGCCAGGATCAGGCTTCCACTATCTTTGTAGATACCCAGAGAGTTGGATGCCCACCCACTCCTGTCACCACCCTTCAGTGTTCTCCAGAAGTAAAAAAAGTTATTTGTGCATCTTAGGTGCTGTCTTGAGTTGATCATGGCTTTCCATTTTTCCTCTTTTATTATTAACTTTTTAAAGAGTGACTCTAGTTTTATCTTTTGGTTCTGGCATAATGGCTGGGCTTTTACCATGTTGGTAACTATTAACTTTTTTTCTCTCTGTCTTATCACTAACTTTTTTCTCCTGGACACAGGAAGTAGGTGATGGGCTGTGTGTCCTTTGTCTTGCCGTAATACATCTCTCCTGCCCATACCAACCATTTGTTTGCTGCCCTTGGGCAAGTCTTGTTCTTTCCAGAAGGAAGTTGACGTTAGGTAAAAAACAAAGTTTCTGATTCTCTAGATTAGGGACTGGTTGATTACACCCATGGGTAAATGGAGTCTGCTATCTGTTTTTATATATAAATAAACTTTTATTAGGACACAGCCAGGCCATTCATTTACTTGGGATCTGTGGCTGCTTTTGCAAATGGCAGAATCTAATAGTCTCACCAAAGTCTCAGAAGTCTTGAAATGTTGCTCTTTGTCCCTTTGCAGAAAACAGCTAAGTGGTAGTTCACTTAGGGGGGGAAAAAGTGGGATATGGGTATTTCTAAGAGGTCAATCAGAGGAGGTTGTGGTAACTCACTCAGTGGCTCCTGCAAAGCTCCGAGTAACCTGACCCTGTTAGGAAAGACTTCGTTACAAATCCCTCTCTCATCCCCAAAAGGGCACAATCAAATCTTTGTTGCTAACCGCAGGCCTCCAAATACGAGTGATTCCTCAATGAATAATCACAAAATGTGCCCACATAAAATTAGTAATCCTTTAATTTCTCAGGGGTTTCCCACTCTTCCTTCCTAAGTTTTTCCTTTATTTACATCGTGTTGAGTCATCCTCTAAACCTACCTTTTTGGGAAGAAATGAACTCGCCCTGAAATTCTCCCCTGCCCTCCTACCGTTGTCCTCCTCTTCGTATTCCCCCTCAACTTCTGGTTTGCCACGTATACACTCATGCCAAGTAATCCTCGTGTGTCTTCCCGGGCAATAGGAGCTCTCGGTGATTTCTGATGGCCTTGAGGTTGATGCAGATCTTTGGGGTAAAGGCCCAAGTCTGGGTTTATCCATGGGATGTGCTATAGTGAATAGAAGTATGGCAGAAGCATTGTTCCTTTTCAGTGGCAAAACATATTAAACGCAGCCCTCGCCAGTTTGGCTCAGTGGATAGAGCGTCGACTTGAAGACTGAAGGGTCCCAGGTTTGATTCTGGTCAAGGGTACATGTCCAGGTTTTGGGCTCCATCCTCAGGGGGCAGCCAATGAATGATTCTCATCATTGGTGTTTCTTTCTTCCTCTCCTTTCCTCTCTCTGAAATCAACAATACACACACACACACACACACACACACACACATACACACACACACACACACTGAGTGGCCAGATTATTATGATCTCTGATTGCATAATAATCTGGACACTCAGTATATATATACATTCACATACTAGAGGACCAGTGCATGAATTAGTTAATGGCTGGGGGGTGTGGCCAGCCTGGCCACCAGGGGAAGGGGACATGAGCAGTTGGCTGGCTTGCCAGCTGGTCAAACTCCTGGTCAGGGAACAATTTGCCTATTGGGCTTTCATTATATAGGATATACTCTGAGTGGCCAGATTATTGTGCATTCAGAGATCATCATAATCTGGCCACTCAGTGTATATAAATAAATTTTTTAAAAAAATCTTAAACACAACAACCTTGTGAAGCATCTACTCAAGGTTTCAGGACATTGGCACTTTCTCCAATGCTGTGGAGGGTAGAATTGGCTGTGAATGTGGCTCCAGCTGACACCATGCTTCTCCAGGGTCCTCAGGTAGCATCCTTATTTTGTTCACATATTTTCTGACTTTCTGACAGTGATGTCACTGTCACCCTGAAACAAACAAACAAACAAACAAACAAAACATCAGGAGGCCCTGGGATTGAAGAGCTGAAAATACACTGTGTATTCATGCCACTTAGCCTGACAGTTCGGTAGCTAGATGGATGATAGGATCCAAACAACTCGTAAATTGAACTTAATCCTCTATTTTAAAATTATTGCCTTCGGGATTTTAGGCTATACACTGTTCCCCCAAGTTGTGAAATATTTCAGATCATATTGGGAGGTATTTCTGGTTTGCTGGCCATGTTAAATGGCCAAGCAAATTGTTTACTTCGCACTTGAACTTTTATTTAAAAATCCGAATTTCATAACAGTCCAGATGTCACCAGGGGTGTTTGCCTAAAGTAGATTCCATGTAGAAATACTTAATAGGTTTCTGAGTTATAAGAACTAACCTGCAAGAATAGAAATTTCAGAATAGATTTGATCATTCTGGCTGTTTTGAAAAAGCATGCTGTATCTACTTCCGTGAAATCCAACAGTACAATTAATGCCCAAAGCTTGGAAACCAAGAATTAACTCTAATAGGGTTTTGTAGTTAGAAAAAAAAAAAAGATGCCACAGTAAGGAAAAATACATGGTTCTAATTATTGTGCTTCCCCCCCCCCTTTTGCTGAGATGTATTTTTCCATGATACTTTAATATTTCCTTTGTAGGTGGTCAGCAATTTTATTAGCAATTGGCAAACCTACTCATACAAAGGCAACATTACCAAATTATAAAGCAAGTCATTGGAGGGAAAAAAATGTAGGTTATGGGTAGGCTACGCTTGGGATTTGCATAATCAACGTTTGAAGCTCTCCGAACTAAGCTGTAGATTACACTTTTAAGGAAGTGGGTGGGTGACTTCTACTTTCTAAGAATGGCTTCCAACTCCAGTTTAGGGGCAGATGGAAAAATACATAGAAAATATCCTTGCTTTTGCAATACAACTATTGTCTTTCTCGGGGAGTATGAAAAAAGTAGAGGGTGCAATCAAAACAGAGCACAGATTATTCAGGTAAATATCCAAAGCATAACTTTGGCTCTCACGAGTTCTCAGATCTTTTATTTGGTGAAATTGAATCTTGATGACTGTAATTCTGACTTTTCTGAATTCTCGTAAGACCTTCCTGAAGCCTTTGGGGTAACACATGAAATTTCAACCATGTGAGGGACTCTGACATGTTCCTTCCCAGGACTGTTCTTGGAGTTCACAGCTCTGTTTCTTTTCCTCATGAGTCTTAGCCCCAAGTCTTCCCATTCAGATCAATGATCCTCTTGGTGCTGACAACAACCCTACTGTGAGCTCCACCTGGCTACTGTACATGATAACGGATGAGAAGGGCATGGAAATGGTTGGTCCCTTTCCTAAGCATGTATTGCAACACCTAGGAGCAGGGATAAAACTGAAGAGCCATGGCAGTGGGAGCAATGGGAAGGGCTTTTAGGAAGTCTGGTCATTGTATCGATAGTTGGGTAGAACCTTATTCAGACCCTGAGCCTTCTCGCTCAAGGGGACTCGACAATGTCTAGGGCATATTAAAGATGCTAAGAAGTACTTCAGAAATGAAAATTGTGTAAATAGCATTGATCGCCACCTTTCCCAAGTTTATGTGCTCTCAGAACCACCTACCCCGTTGATTGACAGATTGCAGTTTACTATTACACGTAACCTGGTTCCACAGAACACACTCAGGAAAGTATTCTTTAACCACGTAGCTGCAAATGCAGTTAGAATGTAAGCTTGTGAGAGTAGGACCTGACACAGTTCCCTGTGCACAGTCTGAGCTCAGCGACTAGTGAATGAATGCATGCATGCATGAATGAGTGAGTGAATGAATGAATGTGAGAATTGTGCAAACCTTGTCAGGGCTATTGAATAGAACTTTTTTTTATTGTTGTTGTTGTTGCTTTACTCGCTGATTTTAGAGAGTAGGGAGCTATCACAGAACCCTTAATATGACTTTTAGATGGCTGCTTACTTTTCTTAGCACCAGTACTCAGAGAAAATGAGATTAAATCCTCCTTTGTTTGGTGATTTTTCTCTCTGGCCTCAGAGGTGATTTCGGTTACCAAAATAAATAGGGACTTCTCTCTCCTTACGGAAAGATATTATGGGGTATCTGATTCTGAAAACACTGCTTTTAAGAGTGGCTATCCCAAATGGATCAAATTTGGAAGGTGTTTTGTTTATCTGGCCTATGAGCAGCAGCAGTCAGCAAACCCTTATAAAAGAAGACGGAGAGATCCCTTATCTGGATGGAATTTAATGAAAAATAAACAAGAAGATGGCTACTATTTTAGGAAGGCATAACCTCTCACTACAATTTAATTTCCTTTCAAGAAAGAAGATGGTATGAAATCTTTACCGATTCCAAAAAACTGAGGCATATTCTACAGCACAGTATTATTTCCATCTCCCCCCCACTTCGGATCTTTTTTGTTGAGTAGTCATTTTTCCTTAACACGTGAGTTCCATTAGCTGATCCAGTTACATCCTGCCTGGTATCTCTATCTACTTCATTTTGACAACACCAAGAGCTGGAACTCTAAACCCACAATTCCAAAAATAGCTTCTTTGAAAGCGAAGATGCAATCACAAAGAGATGGGATTGAAAAGTCCCCTGGACAATGTCTTCTCAGGTTCCTTTAAGCAAACAGTTGTAACGAGCCAACTCATCATGCCAGCGGTCTCAAGAAGTCAGCCACAAGAATGCATTTATCTCTTTTGTTGAACTTAATGTACATTCTTAGCCTGGAGACCTCATTTGGGTCTTGTCATTATTGTGCATCCTGCCTGCCTCGGCTCCCACAGGACACTTTTCATTTCCTATCGCCGTGGGAGTGATAAGTAACAGTACCCTTTGAGATAGGACCTTTCAATTAGAGAAAGTTCGGTATGAACTTAAGAAAGGACATGAATTCTTTGTGGTCATCTTGAGGCATTTTGAGGCACCCCCTCTTTTCATTCCCTCTGAGAAGGGAATTTGCTTCCGAGAGCCAACCTAACATTTCTCAACACTTCCCACCAATCCCTAATGCAATCCTCCTGATCAAATTTGGAAGGTGTTGTGTTGATCGGCCCATGGGGCAGCAGCAGTCAGCAAGCCCTTATGAAAGAAGATGGAGGGATTCCCACATACGAAGACTCACAATTTTCTGTTCATGCATTTATTTCCCTTCTGACTGGAGTATTATTTTCCCTTTATCACTTCTAAAAGTCTTATCTATCATGGATATTTCATCTCAAACTCAGTCTTCCTCATGAATTCTTTAAGGGCTCCAGTCTGCAAAGTTACTTCCAGAACTCGTATAAGACTGATTGTTGACACTGCTCAGTGCGTAGTTATAAAACACTTCCTTGGCTTGTTAATTACCATTTCCTCCATTCAGTCTTCAAGGTAGGGTCTTTCTTCTTTCCCAGTGTGCTCACCTACTTCAGCACACTCTTGGTGATCTTTCAACTTCTCAAAGGCACCAGCCTCCAAATGGAAATTGAAGAGGGTTTCCAGCATCAGCCCAAAGTTGGTTTTATACTCTCAGATAACCTAGATCGTGGGATTGAGTCTAGGCCAGTGGTCGGCAAACTCATTAGTCAATAGAGCCAGATATCAATAGTACAACGGTTAAAATTTCTGTTGAGAGCCAAAATTTTTAAACTTCTTCTAATGCCACTTTTTCAACATCGACTCGCCCAGGCCGTGGTATTTTGTAGAAGAGCCACACTCAAGGGGTCAAAGAGCCGCATGTGGCTGGAGAGCCGCAGTTTGCCAACTGCGGTTCTAGAACATTCACTACATTTTTTATATTGTACCAATTACTAGGGGTGGACGAATAAGACACGGTCCCTACCAGATGGATGGCACAGTCTTGATTTCAGCACAAGATCCATCATAAACAAAAAACTTTGTTTTAAATTTTATTTTCCTTCTTCCCATCTGGTCAACATAAACATATCAGAATGGTCATTTCGACTTGATTTTGAGGAGAGTGCAATCTGCGGAAAAAGAAAGCTTGAGTATTTCTAAGCAAGTGCATTCAGATGCTGAGCTTATTCTCCGCGGTCTGCCCAGAATGAACGAGGGCAGTCGTGTTGTTTGACTTTGCCGAGCACATACCTGAACCACAGAGATGAACTGGCTTCCGATCCTGTGTGATATGTTTTCCTAGGCATTCGTGCCTAGCCTGGTGGCTCTGATTGCTGTCTCCGTTTGACAGCTTCCCTTTTTTGAGACAGGAGACCAGCTGTCCCTCTGAGTTTTTAGCAAATGAAAATCTATTCAGGGCACCTGGCCCCCACGTAGCAGAGTAAACGGTTTGCATAATAACGACCTATTTCTGCCCCGTGTCTGAAGGCTGCTACAACCTCTGAAAAGAATTGGGGTTCTCAGATCTCAGGCTTATTGGGTTGCACTCAGAGTGCTGGTTAATGCCAGCTGCCATCAGACTGGCAGGAAAACCAGGCTGAAGGGACACTTGTAGGAGAAGTCCACTTGCAAGGCATTCCAGCTCTTAGGTCCTCAAGCCAATGGACCACATACCCCTGAGCATCCCACATGCGGCCTTGCTGAGCACTTCCATATTCAAAGGTATAGATGGAACAAGTGGCCTTAAGGAGGGAGGAGTCAGGGCAGCCTCTGACCCTCCTCGGAGGTCTTTGATGGTTGGTGCTTTTGCACCAGGTATATGAGCTTTCCTCTCGGTCATTTCCTCCACACTTGGGTAGCACAGCATGGAGCCTGCCATTAGGACCAGGGTTTATTGCCGCCTTGCACACGTTTATTGGGCAGGATCTGAAACGTGGTGTCAAGTTCTAGTAATGTGCTGTTCCGGGAACCTTTTTGAGAATTTTAGTGGTTCAGAAAAGGGTCCTGTGAGAATTCTTAAGTTTCAGAAATGAAAAGGAGTGAGGACTCTGTGTGTACCCCCCCACACACACACACATGTGCAGGCACACACCCCTTCCTCTGATGCATTGGTAGAGCTGTACTGTTTTTCTCTCCAGAGAAACATCTGTGCTGAAGATGGATCATTCTGGGACTTTTCAGAGAGCAAATGCCCAGATTTGCCATTCGCCCGGAGAAATTATTCATCCATATTTATACTAAGTCACGACACACATTTTAATCCCCCAGATGATTTATTTGACGTGACTATCTCTCCCATCAAGCCCACACTTCCTTCTCTATTTCACAAGGAAATAGTTTGATAGGAACTCAAGGCAAAATTTTTTTTTTTAATGTTGCCAGAAGGGGAGAGAATGACCTTGCATCATTAGCATGGAAATAAGTGTTTGCTGTGCCATCCAGCTAGGGCTGTGCAACCCTCTTTGCCTCTCGCCACATCTGGAGAATGCTTTATAGAGGAAGATGCCCAGGACGTGTTTGTGGATTGAATAGATGATGAGGAGACAGATTAATAAATAAAGGGTGGACAGTATCGTTAATCTGCGTATCTGCTTCCCATTTGACATCAAAAGACTTTACCAATTGACATTTTTCATACGCTATTTATACAGCTCTGTAGCAGATGAACTGATAAAGAGGACACGAAGGATTTGTTCCCCAATGTGAAGGGGGACTCTGCTGAGTTAGTTGAAAAATGAACAAGCACGTGAAGTGAATGCCAGCCCAGTCCTTATGAAATGTGCCCTCCCCCCCTTCTTGACTTGCCAGTTAGATTACTCACAGCTTCCCCATTGAAGACTGCTCCCTATCCCCTTCTGACCTGCTTAAGCCCCGCCTCTCTCTCCCTCACCCTCAGGCTGGACCTGCCAGGGCCCATCTACCTCCCCTCTCCTCTCCTGTTTTTCCTTTCCCATTTTACCTTCTTAAATCCACATTCTCTGTTAACCTTTAGATCCCAACTCTCAGCTTGGGCTTTGATTCCGTGTGTGTGTGTGTGTGTGTGTGTGTGTGTGTGTGTGTGTAGTGCCCTATCCTTACCTCTCTTCATGATCAACATATTGTAAAACTCCAGGGATGATGATGGAGAAAGAGAAGAAACACATTTTTATTCTATAACTTAAGAAAACACAAGTGACCATCTGAATAGACTACCTTCTAGCACCAAAATATTTGAAGATGATGAGGAATAAGACAATGTTCCCCTTATTTACAAAGTGACATAGTAGAAAGATCTAAATTACTTGCAAAGCTCCCCCCCCCCCCCAAAAAAAAAAAATGGGATTACTTGTTAGGACACTACTTATATAATATAATGTATATGTCAACTACAGTACTATGGGCTGAATTGTATCCCCCCAATAATCATATGCTAACACAAAAATAATCCTAACACCCAGTGTGATGCTTTGGAGGTGGGGACTTTGATACATAATTAGGTTTAGATGAGGTCATGAGGGTAGGGCTCTCAAGATGGGATTAGTGCCCTTGCAGAGAGAAGTAGTCATCGATAAGCTGACCAGAAACTGACCAGTTGGTGTTTTAATCTTGGATTTCTAGCCTCTAAAAATTGTGAGGGAAATACATGTCTGTTGTTTAAAACCACCTAGTCTGGGGTATTTTGTTATAGCAGTCCAAGCTAAGACACACAGCAAAACAGAACCCATTAACAGTCGTTCCTGATGGACAGAAAGATTATATTTTTAAGAGAGTCTTTGAAAGCTCTTCCTTTCTGGGAGAAAAAAATTCCAGATGAAGGTTCTTCAATTTCAGACAATGGACTCAATAGTCTCCTAACATTGCTCTGCTCCAGTCTGGCCCCCCTTTCACTAGTCTCCATGTAAGGCATTCAGGGGTACGTGTTGAAACTTGGCTCAATATTGTTTACTGAAAGGTAAATTTTTACTCAAAACCTCCCCACAGGTGACCCACTGCCATAAAGCATAGTCTGCTATTGCACATGATTCATCAGCAATAATCTCTTTCCCATAAACCTTTGCATATGCCATTTATATAACCCTTTTGTAATCCCCAATTCTCCCCCTCCTCCCTTTCCTCCACACGCTTTGATAACTAACTTCTACGCAGCCTTCAGAATTCAACCAATCAGTGCATTACATCTGTGGGAAACCTCCCTTGGTTTCCTCAAGTCTGAGAAGATGTCTGTCCCCTGTGGTTCTAATTCATTATAGACATCGCCTTTACATCTCTGTGCGGTGACCGTTTGTTTGTCTCAGGCTCTACATGATAATCTCTTAGAAGGCTAGGACTATTTCTTCAGTGTGTATACCTAGAGCTTAACCCAATAATTGGCATGCCTGTGCACTTAATTTTTTTATTGAGAAAACGGTGAAATGAGTCATTTGCTTTCCGGGTCTTTCTGACTAGCATTGTTACTATGACTCATGATCACAAGCTCAAGGTTGATCCCCACAATTCAGAATTGTATCTCTCTAGCTGGCTCGGTCCTACCTTTAAATCCCCCTTTTGTCTCTCCTGACCCCTAAGTCCCACTCATTCTCTAGCTTTCAATATAAGCACAATACGAGGACTTATTTATTCTGGCATCAAAGTTTGAAGCAGGAAAGGAATAGATATTTTAAGGAATGTCTCTGGTCCTTCAGGCTTGATCCTTCATTCCCAGAAGAGAAGACTTCGGTTTTATTCTCTCTTCCTTTTTTACTTCTTTGCCCTTGTCATAATTAGATGATCTGAATACAAATAAACTGCCCAGATGAGTATGAACTCAGATAACAGAAAACATCTCTTTCAACACCTCTTAATCTTACCAAGTGATGCATACAATAAAGTTACAAATATTTGTGCTTGAGCCTTTTCTACTGGCTCCTGATAGAGGATTTCTCTAGATGGTACTGTGACAGTCAACACAATCTAGCTTTTTCTTCTTCTTTTTTTTTTTTCAAAACCACATTAGTAAAAACTCACTGAAAATCACTCTACTTGGCCAAGATTGATGGACTCATTGATTTTAATGTTTATGAAATTTTTTATAATGTTATATTTGATGTTGAAGACTTTGCTTAGGAGAAAATGCACTTTTCAAACACTGATCTTACTTAGACAAACTAGTTCTAGCTTCAAGTGTGGTACTAAAAAAACAAAGCAAAACAAAGCATTCAGTTTTTTATTTAAGATGGTGGGCAATTTGCTTTCTTTTTTGTCTGGGATCTGATTCAAGTGCCTCGACTCAGTTTATTACAGAATTAACTAAGCTAAAACTCAAAGGAAAAATTTTAAAGATGATTTTTATAGCAATGACATCATTATATAAAATGCTGGCATTTCATATTTTCCAAACAGAGACTTGGAAATAACAGAATACAAGTAAAAATTTTTAAAAAAAGTTGAAACGAATCCAATTCTGTGTTTTTCTTTCTATTTTTTTTCTAACCAGGCTTTCTATTGCCAGCTTTTACTTTGCATAATAATATATGATGAATTGTCCGGGAGAGACCCAGTGGGTACATTTCTCTTAGAAATAAGCCTCACTGTGCAACAGGAGGCCAAGTTCTGGGGCAGTTTGCTTATACAACCGTGTAAGATTTTCCTTATTGCTGAGCAATTGACCACCCTGGGCATTTGTCATATACATGGAGGCACTGGTCCCCAGAAAACAGAAAACACAAATCACTCTACTCAAACGCATCCCTGTTTCTAGAGAAACAATACCAACTCAACACATACACTCAGTGGCTAGATTATTATAATCTCTGAACGTGTAAAAATCTGGCTGCTCAGTGTATATTCTATATAATAAAAGGCTAATATGCAAATTATCCCCTCGACCAGCAGGCAGGCTGGCCAACTGCCATGTCCCCTCCCCCTGGCCAGGTTGGCCCGGACCCCACCCATGCACAAATTCATGCATTGGGCCTCTAATATAATATATATAATATTTGTGGAATTGAAGAGGGAAGACTTTGAACAAACGTTAACATTATTATGATCATTAAAGGAGGTTTGTCAGACACAAATATTTCATAATGTTCCTTATTTTCTGCCCTGGAGAGTTTTACACTCCTGTGTAGTGTTCACAATATGATTCCATGAACCACAATGTGATTCAGGATGGATGAGAATTACACTTTTCTTTGATTCTGTAAGGGGACCTTGGGAATAAGAGAACCTGGCTGGTTTTGTGAACATGGGTAAATTCTCAGGTATCAGTTTTAAGGAAGAGTAAATGTAAGGAATCTGAGGATCTAAAAATTGTCTTCCTCACCACCACCTACCACTATATACCTCCTAGAACCGTGGTCAGCAAATCTCAGCTCACAAGCCACATGCATCTCTTTGGCCCCTTGAGTTTTTAGCAAAGGCCAGTTTAGAAGTACCCAAGTTAAGTTAATAACAATGTACCTACCTATATAGTTTAAGTTTAAAAAATTAGGCTCTCCAAAGAAATTTTAATCATTGTACTGTTGATATTTGGCTCTGTTGACTAATGAGTTTGCTGACCACTGTCCTAGGAAAGTCTCTCTAGACCTCCATTGTTACTGAGTTCATCAGTTCTTATAGCCAGGAAGTTTTTAATGTCAGCCGGATTCAGGAAATTGTCCCTTGCAAATTCCAGTTCACTCTTATTCTGAGATCCAGTCAACCTTAGGACACGACCAGCACACACTTAGGAGCAAAGGTAACTTGGTTCAAATATTGACTCTGTCTCCTGTTGGCTGTGACCCTGACAAATTACACAATCACAGATGACCTGCCTCTCAGATTAGAATGAAAATAATAGTTTCTACTTATAGGGTGAATGGTTGGAATTATTAATAGTAGCGGTACATTCAACTTATTCCATTTTTCTGTCATTCACCAAAAAGATAAGGAAGATGAGTTTTATCTAAAATGGTTGATACTTTGTATCTTTTTATTATATTTTAAACATTGCTTTTGAAATATACGAGGTCATGACCTGGCCCAGACCTGACAATTTTTACAATGTGTTCCACATTGTTAAGGCATACAATGATTTTGTAGATGTATCGATTCGGTAATGAATAACCCAAAGTTCTCTGAACATGGCTGGCTCGTCAGAGTTTGGAGTGTGGCTCATGGATTAACAATTGTAAAGATTTATACTGATGTCATGATTAGGGTACATCATGTCATTTGTAAGACCTAAAAATATATTTTTGTCTTGACTCTGGAGAATGAATTTTTAAAATAATCATAATAAGTTTTATGTTCTGTTTTCTAATACTCTTATCCTAATAGAGAGGTGAACTTTCACATTTGAAAATATCTCCAGGGTTTGAGATAAGGTCTTCTAACTGGAATGTATAATACATTCTAAATTGATTTGAAAAGTAAACATTTAAATATCAAAAATTTAAAGTAAAAACTGTATTGAATTAAATTTTAAATTAAAATAAATTTTAAAATTCTTCTAAATTTGTATTTTGAAAGCTTGTTTGGGATGGGAATCCCACTAATCCTGAACCGTTCTAGACACATTCTCTCTCCTTAGAGTTTGGAAATGAGATGAATAGCAGTAGATTCTACTAGTCCTGTGAACTGAGAGCATATAAACTCCAGAATTATAAGAACTTTGCCTTATGCTTGGAGAGGAAAAGGAACAAATCTACAGAGAAATATGGATGAAGCAGGAGTAAGAAGTAAAGCAAAAATCAGAGACTAAGATAGTCTCAGAGGGCTTTCTTTGTTCCCTGGTGATATTTTTATTGCTTTTCCAGTTCTTTCTCGGACTCAGCTCCCCCTACTTCTGGGATCTTTGAGAAATACTGAATACTAACATTTTTTAATCGTATTGCATGGTTTTGTCAGGAAAACACTTGTCCATGTGAGGAAACACTGTTCTTTTTTTCACTCGACCAGTATTTCATGAATGTTTACTCTGTCCAGAGTACTGTGTTCTGTGTAGGGTATGAACAAATAAACAAGATAGACACAATGTCAAGCTCATAATCTTGAAAGACAAAAGTGAATGGTGATAGTTAGCAGAGGATGCACAACATTGTGGCCATAATGACACCTGACCCATTCTAATGGTATTGGAGAAGCTTACTGTGAGAAACTAATGTTTAGCCCGAGGTTGATGAGTCAAAAATATGGAAGTCACAGCACCACCTCTGTGTGAGTTAGAACTTCCCAATTATTAATACCAAATATTTCTGGGAAGGAAGCATAGTGAATTGTTTTCTCCCCACTCAAATTTTCAGAGGTAATTTGTACAGTTGAAAGAAAGAAAAAACAAAAACAAAAAACCACCAAATGTGGAAATACCACTTAAAATGAAAGTGAAGAGAAATTGGTGTATTTCCCTCACTTCCAGCAAAACCTGACTCCTAGCACCTAAGAATCCTTTCTAAACTCAGAGGTTAACACAGTAACAATTAAGGTGTTTAAGACAACTTAGTAAAAGCGATCTGACCCCAGTCGAGTTATTATCTTTTTATGTTGGATAAAAGGAAATTACAGAACACCAAGGCTTGCCACATGGGATGTGGAACAAGAATTAGATTAGATTTCCTCTTTAGGGGACCTGGCTTCAGCTTGATTAAGCATCTAATCAAATGTCTTTGTTTAATTTTAGTTTCCTTATCAACCCAAAGCAAGAGCTTTCTGAGCGCCCCATCTGTGTAAACATACCAGCTATAGGTGAGGGTAGACAGCTTCTTTTTTGGGTGCGGGTCTGTGTTTCATTTCTTCCCCTTTAATTGTGGATCAGCTAATGGACACATACACCTAATATTTTTTTTAACAGAAAGACATATTTTAAAAATGCTAGGTTAATATTAATAATTAGCTAGCTAAGTGCAGGCAGAGAGCACATCCGACAGGAATAGCTGAGTGGAGGCCCCAAAGCAGGAAGGAATGTGAAACGTTGTTGTGTTTGGACAGAGGAGCATGAGGGGGAGAGGAAGAAGGGAGACTGGGGAGATAAGCAGGGGCCAGATGATGCAGGGTGTAGAACCACAATAAGAATTTGCAAATTTATCATAAATGCTGTCAAAAGGTTTCAAGATGAGAGATGATATGATCAGATGTGCACTTTGAGACAATGAATTAGAGGCAGTGGATACAGGCACCTTTGTTAGGAAGCGGTTGCATGAGTTTGTATGGCTTGGACTAGGCTACTCATGATGGTTAAAATGGAGAAAGTGGGGGAGGGATGGGCTTGAAAGAGATTTAAGAGATGGAAAACATTCATCACCCAATAAATTCTAAGAAGAGAAAAATCCAAACAGGATGGCCACGTTTACAGGTTGGAAACTCTGGAGAGGAAGCAGTTTTGGGTCAAGTTCACTTTTGTTCACAGAGTGACCTTGAAGTGCTTGTGAGACATCTAAACGGAGAGGCCAGGTAGGCACGTCTGGAACTCAGAAAGCATCCCAGTACGTAGGTGGTACTCAAAGCGTTCGGTATACTTAAGATTTCCCAGGCCTCCTCTCTCTGACTAACATCTCATCAAGTCAGAGGGAGGAGGCTCGGGAGAGTCCCAAGTGGCTCCAAGTCTCAAAAGTCCAAGTATAGAAGGAAGGTAGTAGAAGAACCCGGAAAGAAACAACCAGAAATGGGAAAAGAGAGACAGGAAGAATTCTGGTGCGTCAAAATGATCGTGGGATCCAAATTTCTGAATAACTCATGAAAACTTTCTAGGAATCTCAAGTTTCTCTTTGAGTGACAGGGAAATACATCGATTATGACAAATCGGTCTTCAGTCATCCACCCAGCTGGGTTTGTGGAAGAGTTGTGCTAGAATATAGGTCTTTTTTTTTCTTTCTTTTTTTTTTTCTCTGAGTGAAGAATCCTTTCTTCTGTGCAATAATCTAGTAACTGTTCTTTAGTGGTTCTACCCAAAGCTTTGTTAGTTAGTGAAAGAGTGTAATACTTTGGGAGAGTAAAGATTCTAAATGGCCACTGGCAGATGAAGTAGGCTTCCAAATTCCCAATGTACTTTTGACCTATAGAAGTGCATCTGGGAAGTTTGGCTTTGTTCCCAAATAAATATCAAAAATTTAAAGTAAAAACTGTATTGAATTAAATTTTAAATTAAAATAAATTTTAAAATTCTTCTAAATTTGTATTTTGAAAGCTTGTTTGGGATGGGAATCCCACTAATCCTGAACCGTTCTAGACACATTCTCTCTCCTTAGAGTTTGGAAATGAGATGAATAGCAGTAGATTGTTCCCCAATGGGAATGGAAGATTCAATTATTCTAATGCCCGGAGTCCACCTGGCCACTAGAGGGCTCCAGTCACACAGGTGATAGTTTGTTAGAGAGTCACGGGGGCCAACAACAGTCTATCTGTGAAATGAATGTATTTTTGTACATTTCGGTCATACAATAGAGTTAGTGTCAGAAACACCGACTGAGAAGAAAAAAAAAATAGATGGAGTGATTATATTTCCCTCTGCTTGGAGGTCTTTTCCCAACTGCATATAATTTACACAGGTTGGCAACCTACAAAATTCTTTGTTAGCAAATTATAGTATACAATTACTTCTTAACTCTGTCTTTGTTTCTTTACCCTCTTGTTCCTGTGAACAATTTTATCCTTCTTTCCTACTTTGTAAAGCTTGCAAAGGGGCGGGGTAGGGGGGAGAGAAATTAAACTAAGGCAGAATATGGGAACTCTGCTCTTGTCCACCCCTTGTCCTACTGGTCTACCAAAAACACCTTCTTAAATGCTTCTCAGTACATATAACACAATGTAGAGTCATTTTCAGCCTCCCTGTCAGGAATCATGCTCTGACAATGGAACACAACTTTTTGAGGTGAGATATGCTGTCATCACATATTACCCCCAAATTCCTCAAGGATAGGCCAACCATTTGGGGATGCACTAGGTTGGAAACTTTCAGAGAGGAAGGGAGAAAGGGAGGTAGAAACATCAATTATGACAGAGAACCATTGGTCAGCTGCCTCCTGTACGCCCACTCTGGGGATTGAACCCACAAGTCGGGCGTGTGCTCTGACTTGGAAGTGAATGCTGACTTCCTGGTTCATAGGTTGATGCTCAACCACTGAGCCACACTAGTTGGGCATCTCCTTTTTTGCTTTTATCAATGACGGGTCACTTAGGAAGTGTCATTTAGGACTTTCATGAGTGTCATTTCTGTACCTATGTTATGGTACCAAAATAAATTATAAAATACAAATGAATATATTGTACGGTTTGAACTGATTCATGTTTATTAAGCTCCTTACTAAGCATGGCATAACACTGTATTTGAAGCCATTTAAAATTTTACAAAACGCATTTCAAATGTTTTCGGGGCCAAAGATCATAATCAGACAGCTCACCTGCTTTGTGGCTTTTACTCTGTACATTTTGCTTTTATCAGTCGACATCACCTTTGATCTGAAAATTTTTTGCAATAAACTAGAATATATAAACAGAGGAATCAAATACCTTCTCCTAAAAGCCGCTGCTTGGATGCCTCCCAAATCCGTCCTGATTGCCAACAGAAGCATTATCCACACAGTTTGAGGGACACCTGAAGAGAGGAATGTTTTGAGTAATCAAAACATCACATGGCTATCCCTTGCTAATTACGGTACAATTGCCAGAGTTTAAACATTGGCAAGAGCATCGGCACTCAACATTTTCTTTACCCTTCACAACGTGGCCATTGGGATAATGGAACTATAAGAAAGGTTTCTCTCTCCTGCCCCATCTGTTTCCTTTCTTCCACCTTTTCCATGCATTAATCAGGAGCAAGCTTTGGAGTCCCTGGTAAAGATGAAGATGGAGGATGTTTCCATTTATAGCACTGATCTCAATCCTTTCTGTGAGTTTTCCAGGGAAATCTGTCCATGTAAGATGGTTAGGCTGTGCAGGAGAGGAGAGGAAACAGTAGGAAAGAAAAGGGGGAGGTTGGCAGAGAAGATGGGGGGGGGGGGGGAGTGTGAGATACCAAAGCAAGAAGCCTTTCTGCTGGAAGAAAGTGCTGTGGCCCGAACAGAAAATGAATCACATGTAGGCAGGGATGACATAAATCATTTCTCTTCTTCCTAATGTCCAAAGCCACAGGGTCTGCCTGCTGCTGTGTCTATTCTAAACCCAGCTCCCATGGAATATTCCACTGGGTTCCTGTGCCAAAGAGTAAGGGAGAATCTCACAATCAATACACAATTGATTTGGTCAGGGGACTATATGTTACCACAAAACCGAAACAGATTGGGTAGCCAGAACCTCTGGAGTTAGGCCTTTTATAATTTTGTGTATTTCTATTAAATATTATGCCTGGGTCCTTATGCTAGTTTCAATTTATTGGTTACAGTGAACTACTGGCGGGGTGGATCTGTTTGCCATGTGGGGTTTCGGCATCTGTTGAATATCTGTGAATGTAATCAAGTGATTTGCCAAGAACTCCATTGGAGATGTGGCCTTTTTCTGAGTTGAGAACACCCCCTAAAATCTACTGAGCGATAGTAGTGCGATAATGCATCTAATCTTGGGTGTGTAATAATCAGCCACGATTATTGCATGAAGATACAGTCATGTTTCTCATTTGTTACAACCCCAATACAGTGTCTTACATTCCACTTTCAGAATTTGGAACTCCCAATTCAATCTACCTGTGAATTTGGTTCTTTTTCTATCTCAGAACTAAAAGGGCTATCTTGAGTTTAGGGTGAAGTCCAAAATGAGGAAGTGGATATTTTTTAAAGACAAGTGAATACACTTTAGGGATGGTAATTTGTTATTCAAAAATTTTCTAGATGAGGGATTGAGACTCAGTTCCTATGGGGCCAAGGATGGAGTAGTTGTTGCTGTTGTTTGATGGTGGTTGTCTAATTTGGTCAGAGGTCCAGATTGTCTTTCTAGATGCAAAACTTAAGAAATGCATATGTGATTTACTGTTTTCATAGAACTGTCACATAAGATGCTCTGTAATCTGGTCTGGACAGCACAAATATTTCACTGAGATAAGCATACTTGTGCCACCTTTGTGTAGAATTGGCCACATTTTTTAAAAAAACAAATCTTTTCTTTTTTTGCATGTGTATGTCTTTCATTTCTCTGATTTGCAGTTGGGTGTAAATAGTAAGTTATAGAATCATGTTTTAAATATGCTATTCAGTTGCACTTATAGTTTTCTCTCTAACCGATTTATCTAAGCATGAGTGGAGTGAAACAGTGGGCAGTTCGAAGTATAGTGGCCAGATTATTATGATCTCTGAACGCATATACTCAGTGTATATCCTATATAATAAAAGACTAATATGCAAATTGTCCCCTTGACAAGGAGTTCGACCAGCAGGCAGGCCAGCCAACCACCCATGTCCTCTCCCCCTATCCAGACTGGCCGGACCCCACCCATGCACGAATTCATGGTTGAGCTGATTGCATTCAGATATATATATATATATATATATATATATATATATATATATATATTCAGATATATGATTTGCAAATATTTTCTCCCATTCTGTGAGTTGACTTTTCACTTTGTTGAAAGCACAGAAGCTTTTAATTTTGATGTAGTCAATTTATCTTCTTGTTGCCTGTATTTTTGGTATCATATCCAATAAATCATTGCTAAATCCTTTCTCCTATTTTCTTATAAGGTTTTGTAGTTTTAGCTTTACAATTAAACTTTGACTCAATTGAGCTAATTTTTGTATATGTTATAAGGCAAGGGAGTCCAATTTCATTCTTTTGCATGTGGACAACCAGTTGACCCAGCACAATTCTTTGAAAAGATTATTCTTTCCTCATTGAATGGTCTTGGTACCTTGAAAGAAATCATTTGCCCATATATGTGAGTGTTTATTTTTTGAGTTCTCTGTTTGATTCCTTTGGTCCATATGTCCATCATTATGTCAGACCACACCGTTTTTTATTACTGTGGCTTGTAGTACTTTAAAAAAAATGTATTGATTTCAGAGAGAAAGGAGGATGTGTGTGTGTGTGTGTGTGTGTGTGTGTGTGTGTATCAATGATGAGAGAATCATTGATGGGCTGCACCAAGCCCACAACCCAGGCATGTGCCCTTGACCAGAATCGAACCTGGGATCCTTCAGTCTCCAGGCCGACTGAACCAAACCAGCTAGGGCTGTAGTACATTTTGAAATAAAAATGCAAGGCCCCCTATGGGGTTCTTCTTTTTCCTGATTGTTTTAGCTATTCAGGGTCTCTTGATATTCCACATGGATTTTAGGATTTTTTTGAAATTCTGTCAAAAACATTGGGTCAAGTACAAGCCAGGGGCTTCTGAGAGCACATGTATGGCATGAACCCAAATCTCCCTCTCCCCCAATGTATGACATGAGCATTTTCTCTTGTTCTGCATCTCACTTGATGTACCAGGGTAAAGACTTTTTTATTTGCCTACAATATATTTCCTGTGACTTGCCCTATCAGATTTGGAGTGGGAGATACCAGAGATTAAGTTGGCATAACTTTTGGGGACAGCTACTTCCCTTTTGGGGTTGCTCTCTTTGGAAGTGTTTGCCTTATCTCTGTGTGGGGAGCTAATAGACCTCCAGTACCCACATCTCCGTACTGCCGGATGGCTCGTGGGAAACTTCGTTCACAGCTCATGTAAACATGGTCATCTGGCTAATAATGCGTGTGTGTAGCTGGTAAGAACACAGCTGGAAAACATAAAGATTCGGCCGCTCTCTGCCAACTGGATTTTAATGACCAAACCACAGAGGTTTGGACTATTTAAATAAAAGAGGACAAATGGAAGAAAAATTCAATATCCCTACAAAAAAAAAAAAAAAAAAAAGAGAGAGAGAGAGAGAGAGAGAGAGAAAAAAAACACACACCCAACAGCCATGTGATTTGTAATCTGCAGGACTGTAAAGCCAGTGTTGTATTTGAGGGGAAGAAAGTGGAGAAAGTGGAAACATTTCTTGGATATGCACAGCGGACACTCCGTGGAGTTTGAGCATTTGACCCAATAAACCGTAGTATTAAAATTTTGCAGGCAGGGATCTCTCCCTTTTTCCTGTTGGAGGTTTAGTTTGGTTTGATTTTTTAGCCATCTTCCAAAAGAAATTCCAACGTGTTTTGTGTGTGTGTGTGTGTGTGTGTGTGTGTGTGTGTGTGTTTGACAATTTTATCATTTCTGACTTAAGCCCGTTGCAAATCTCTTTGAAACAACTAGGCCCTAGGGTGGCTCAGGCAGCTGCCTGAATTCCACGCAAATGTAAAAAGTCTCTTCCATGGTAAGTGCTATACTTTGCCGTAATAGAATCCAGATGCTTAAACCATTCAAAGATTACCTTTTACAGTGTGAACAGAAGCATGAATGTAAGTGTTATGTTAAAATGCAGTTGGATCCCAATTGTTAACTAAGCTTTTCGAGTGTAACTTCTGAAGGAGAGATGAAGGGAGGAAGCTCGGGAAGAAGGGAACTGAAAACAACAACAACAAAAAACGGGCCTGGGAATGTCTTATCACGCAGTCACTGGAGAGGGTCCTAATTAGATTAAGAGCTGCAGAGAACACGTAATTAACAGCAAAGAGACCAGAAGGCTCCTTCTGAGATGGGAGCAATAACTCAGCATGCAGGAGCTGGGTTTCATCTCTCCTGTAATTGGAAGGGAGTTCCCCATCAGGAGGTGAAACTATTATATTTCTATAATGCAGTCCTCTGTCTGCTACTGTGACTTACCTTTACTTCCCCATGCAGTGATCATGGAAGGGAGGTTCCTATTGTTTCATACATGTTGTGCATAGAGAACAGGTGAGCTCTCAGTCTTCTTCATGTCATTTGACTGATGGTTGGTACATCCTCTGATTTCACATGCATGTTTAGTGATTGCTCTACACACAGCAATGTGTGCCAACACCCAACTGTCATGTCAGGAGGAGGACTCACTTTTTCAGCCTTCAGAATGCCCAGTGGTTAAACAAAAGGCCAATCCATGGTCTAGACCCATAGTCAGCAAACTGCGGCTCTCGAGCTACATGCAGCTCTTTGGCCCCTTGAGTATGGCTCTTCCACAAAATACACGGCCTGGGTGAGTCTATTTTGAAGAAGTGGCGTTAGAACAAGTTTAAGTTTTAAAAATGTGGCTCTCAAAAGAAATTTCAATTGTTGTACTGTTGATATTTGGCTCTGTTGACTAATGAGTTTGCCGACCATGGGTCTAGGCAATGTGAAAATTTCATGGCACAACCATCCAGCTGTGTTTGTGTGTGATTTTTGTTGTTGTTGTTGTTTGTGTGTTTGTTTGTTTTTGCCTTTGGGGTGATAATAGGGCAGTGCTTGCAAATTCTTAGTGATCAGGTAAGGACTGGTTGAGCTGATTGCTTTTCTAAGGGGAAAAATAGGTAAGGGAAATTCTTAGTATTTTATGTTTTCATCAGAGGACATTTATTACCCATCCATCCTGCCTGGGAACTTGTTTTTGGGATTTCAGAATTGAGAGTTCACCTTCCCCATTTACGAGGCCATTATGTAGGTTCCTTCCCTGGACCATCTCTGGTAAGATGATAGGTCCTGCCCCAATGATACCAAGCTTGATTTGGCCAATGGATATGTACCACTTCCGGGATAAGCCTTTAGAGCAAGTATGGAGGTTCTACCATCCTCCTTTTTCCTCTGTCATGAGAATGTCATGCACTAGATAGAGGTCACTGCTTTAGTCTGGATCCCAGGGGGACACATGGAATGGACACTGGTTCATAGATGGCAGGTCCCCTGAACAAGAGCTATACCTTTGTAAGTCCCCTAGATGTCAGAGTTATTACCAAAAGATAACTTAGTACTAAGGAATACAAGTTGGTATTTATGAGGAATCTTTCTGATTTCTCCACAGTTATTCTCTTCTTTGTTTTCATGCAACCTTTGTCTCATTTCCAACGCCTTTTTAATGTCAGATTTACTGTTTCTCAAACTGTGGCGCAGAGTAGACATTTAAACATTTGTTGTTGTTTTTGCAATATTTCTTTGAGTAGACATTTAAACATTCATTGTTGTTTGCATATTTTTTTTGGTAACATTTCCTTCCCTCTGGCAGGTGAGTGAGCTGTGCAGCTGTTATCTTTATTAAACCAGATAGGAGAGAGTGGGAAGTCAGTTGTAGAATTAGATAGATCACTCCCACTATAGAACATGATGTAGGCTCAGCCCGAAGCCAAAGTGTCTAGGTGTGAGGCCTTTTCAGTTGAAGGATTAACTTAACCAAAATTGAGATAAGGCCATCTGAACAGTATCAAGAACCTGGGTTAAAATTTAAGTTGTACTCAATCATCTTGATAGATGGTTTCTTATTGTCAGCACACCCTACCTTCAGATACTGCAGGTTAAAGTTAGCATTGTGGATGGCCTTCATCACATTGTCTAAAAGCTCATGGCGTCCCTAGATCACAGCGGAGGCCCCCCAAGAAGGCAGAGATGACAATTTTCTGCAGATAGGGAGAAACGTTTAAGTCAGAACTTCACTGTTGTCCTGGGAGGTGCTGACCTGATTTCCATTTATCATGGCCACATCTGTGCGTCTGACTTGTTTGATGGCCCTTCTCTGATGACTCAACATGAAAGGAATTTGGGTTTTGTGAAATATTGTCAGGAAAGGAGGAGAGGGGGTCTGTTCTGGCACCTATCCCAGCTCTAAACTTTATGGAGGTATCCAGGGAAGAGCTGTTATTAATTGACATTGACAGTCAAATGGAATTGGTCAACTCCTGGTGATCCAAGGCTGTTGATTTAAGTCCCAGGCCACTCAGGTTCTTTTCTTCCTTTCGCTCGGAGCCTTCCCTTCTGTCCTTTTGCTTTTTATTAACATTTCTACCAGAAAAGCAGAAAGCGTGTGCCCAGCGTTGTGAAGTAGCTCAGGCAACGAATTAGCATGGAGGATGCTAAATCATTGAGATGTGAAAATGGTCCATGCATCTCATGCATGAATTGGCATGAACATCACTTACATGGAGACCCAACAGACCTTCCACCTTGGCCAGCTGATGACCTTTGACATTTTTTAAGACAAGATTTCAGGGTCACCTTTCTCTGAATTCTTCCCAGACTCTTTTAGTTGATGCATTCTTCTTCTTGGACCCTATTAGGACATTACACATACCTTCATCATATTTTAACTACTGCACTGCCCATTTTCACATATAGGATATACCAACCCCCTGACAAAATAAAAATAAATCAGCTCTCTGATGCAAACTAGTAGGTTATCCACCAAACACATTGGAAAGAATCCAAATAGGTTGTTTAAACACGTTTTGAACATGGAAGCACATAGTTGAACTGAATTTTCCAACTTCTTACCTGCTGGTTGGTTGGACTGGTTGTGCGTAGGTGCAACTCAGATAAGCAACTTTGACTGCTGGTGGAATTTGTACAATGATACCCCAATTAGCTTAGGGACCTAAAAATCAAAGATATTATACTTCATGTAATTTGAGTACAAATTCATATCTGATGAAATACAAATAGACTCTTCGATTATTTTTATTAACCAAAGATCTTATATGCATATAAGAGGCCCGGTGCACAGATTTGTGAACCAGTGGGTCTCTTGGCCTGGCTTGTAGGGATTGGGCCAAAACCGGCTCTCTGATAGTCCCTCAGCGGTCCCAGATTGCGAGAGGGTGCAGGGCAGGCCAAGGGACTCCACTGGTGCACAAATTTGTGCACCAGGCCTCTAATACCTCAATAAAACTGGGGAAAAAAATAATGCAGGGGAAAAGTCTACATTAAATATATTACCTGCCTTTTTTTTTTGAATCGCGTCTTCAAAATCTGGTGTGTACTTGCCACAGTTCCAATGCTCAACAGCTACGTGGAGACTAGTGGCTACTGTGCTGGAAAGCACAAGGATAGACAATGAATCACAAAGAGGCCGGAGGGGCAGCAGGGAGTAGACAATCCTGGAAACCGTCCTGGAAGAGACAGAGGTGTCCTGGACGAGGGAGGCATTGATGAATTGGAAGTGAAGTCAGCGCCTTCGATACATCTGTGTTTTGGACAACAAGGCAATTAGGCGTGCTGTGATCCCTGCCACTTAGTGGCTGGGTGATCTTGGACAAATAATCCTCTTGAAGACGGGGCTGCTCCCATGTCAAGTGGGAATAATATAGCGTTGTTCTCCCACGGTTGAGAGAAGGAGATGAGATAATCCATGGAAAGCACTTATCAGAGTTTCTGGAGCAGATTCAACTCTTTAAATCATAGGAACGTGGTGGAAAGGAAGAGTGCTAGGACCGAAGAGGACACAGAGTATTTCTGAGAAAATAGCAACCAAAGAAAGTCACTTTGAGAAAGAGCACTGAGGGATGAGTAGAGTAGAGACAGGCAGACAGGACAGAGGCAGGTCCTCAAAAGGAGGTCCCGAGGGTGCAAATCTCCAGGCACAAGTAGGAAACGACAAGTAGTTAGACTGGGACCCCATGAAGGTTGAAGATAAGGAAGTGAGCAAAGATATGGCTGGAAAGTACATGGGAAGGAGTATTTGGAGTGTCAGCTATAATGTTACATTTTATTATGCAAGTAGTGAGAAATTGTGTTCTATTTTAACCAGACAAGTGACATTAAAGGGATTTGTTTTTAGAAAGATCAACCAGTCCAGTAGTAATCAGGAAAGACTAGAGAAAAGAGAGATTAAACTCAGGAAAACCAATCAAAGAGGCTGTTGGTGATTTTCTCGACATAGATGGTAAGGGAATGGGATAGTAGGGGTGTCGAACTCAATCAGAGAAGGGGCCAAAATCTAAAATCCAGCCTAAATCGCGGGCCGAATGGTTTACTGAACAGTCATAAACTGACAATGTCATAAACTGACAGCGGAGTGCAGTGATGACAGTGCGGTGCGGGCCACATTGCAAGGCCTGGCGGGCTGGATTTGGCCCGAGGGCCTTGTGTTTGACACATGTGGGATAGAGGGAGGGCTGAAGAAATATTCCAGAGAAATATGCCAGTGCTACCTTGGTTTTTATTCCTTTGTCTAAACTTTGTAGCCCTTCGCTTCTGCCTATATAACACCAAGTTCATTTTTTTTTTTTTTGCAAAAGAGAGAGGCTACACCGAATAACAACCCAACCACAGCTGATGCAAGGATTAAATATGTGGGCAAAAAAGATTTAAAAATAAGATTTATCTGGTGCTGTTGCGAAGTCAGTTATCCCAGTAAGTGGATCTTCAAGGACACTTGACACTTTTCCGTTAGAACACCAAATACTTTGAATTTTAAATGTATTGTAGTTGGCAATGTGTCTAGTTTAATATGGTGAGTAGCCATTGGCTGTGAAGCGAGTTGCATGAGAACCTGGTGAGTGGGTGTGGGTGTGGGTGTGGCTTGTTTTAATAGAAGGAGCAAGGGATTGGGGTTAGAGTATACACACCAGTTCCTTGCTGAGTGACCTTGGGCAAGTCAAAAAGCTCTCCAGATCCTCTTCCTACTACCACATTCTGTGAATCTATCAAAACAGAGAAGAGAGAGGAGTTTCTAGGGGATTAATGTTCCATTTTGGTTTCCCTACGGGCGTTACTGGTTTGAGAAAAATCAGCCAAAAGAGAGGGACAAAGCCTGCATGCTAATCTCTCTAAACGAAGGAGAGATTAACTGTTTTAGGAAGGTATGATTTACTTCTCAGAAATATAGAAAATGACACCAACACGCTGCATTTGCCAAAACAGAACTCTTTCAAAACCAAAGATTCTCGCCAAGCTCAATCCCTCTTAAGATCCCAGTTCTCGCTTCCCCTCACTGTTGTCATAAATAAAGTGAATGATAATTTCCCCGTAATAACACCTTCCTCCTGGAGCCCCTGCGTGTTACCATTGGCTACGCATCTCTCACGGTTTCTGAGAAATAGGGATTTACTGAGCAAGCTCCTTGGATTTCTCGGACATCAAACCAACCCTCTCTGTGCATGTGTCTTACAAGAATGTTGCTGAGTGCAAAGATCCCCAAAGCCCGGATAGAAAAGCTCAGAGGAAAGTGCCTGCTTAAGCACATTCCCAATTTCTCAGGCTCTCAACGCAGAGAATGAGCTTGACATGTGCACCAGACCGGAAGCCCGAAGATGCACATGCTCTCCAACAAATAAAGCGACTTTGACTGCTGGATGAAAAGAAAGGTCAGCTGAGTCCTTGCTGGTGTGGCTCAGTGGATAGAGCACCAGCCGGTGGACTGAAGGGTCCCAAGTTTGATTCCGGTCAAGGGCACATGCCTGGCTTGTGGGCTCGATCCCCAGTAGAGGGCATGCAGGAGGCAGCCGATCGATGATTCTCTCTCATCATTGATGTTTGTATTTCTCTCCCTCTATCCCTTCCTCTCTGAAATCAATAAAAATATATTTTAAAGGAAAAAGAAAAGCAAAGGTCAGTTTCAAAGTCTCTCCCCAGTTAGGCTTTTGCCCTGCAAAGCTCTTCGGGGCTACAGACCGTTATCAACTGTGTTCTCTTGGGATTTCTTACACGTGGAGGGACTGGATGACAACCCTGACCGTATTTTCCAAAATTATTGTTCTGTGTTCTGTTCGATGCCGGGGAAGTTGTAATTGACACGGATAAGACGCTGGGCAAATGGGGCTGCTGACTCCTCCAGGGATGTGCTGTAGACACCCACATGCTGCCACTCTGAAACCAGTCACGCCCAGTGCCAGCCCTGTGGCCTCCCCACCACCAGCCATTCCATGTCCCTGGCGTGAAGTCTGACATAAAGCCGCCTTTGACTGCCACACCATGCAAAGGATGGTGTGGATCCCAGGTGCGTCAGATAACAGAACACGTGGGCTCGCATTTTTGCTTTACAATCCGTTTATATCCCTCAGTGACATTTTCATGATGTGTGTGTGTGTCTGTCTGTAGGTCTCTCCCCCGCCTCCCCTGCATAAGTACACGGGATGTTATTTGCTATGCACCTCCTGTTTGTGTTAAGAAACTGGGCCATTAAATCCACATCCCACGTTTTCGCAAATGACCTTCAAGTAGAAAACGAGGTGAGGGTTGTTATTTTGAAGGAGAAAGGAGAGCTTTGTGAAGGACCACGGGAGGGAATTTCACTGTATCTGCTTCTGGTCTCTCTCCATTGTTCTCAAGAAAGCTGCTTGTCTAAGTCCAAAAGCATAGTTTTTTGTTGTTGGTTTTTTTTTTTGTTTGTTTGTTTGTTTGTTTGTTTGTTTTGTGTGTGTGTGTGTGTGTGTGTGTGTGTGTTTTAATGCTCCCAAGAAGCTCAGTCTCTCAAATAATGAGGCTGATGTAACTCAGGGAATAGCCCAAAGGAGATACATCCCTGATGTAAGAAAACACAGTTGGCTTTGTAGATCCTATGAGTTTAAGACTCAGCGATGCGTGGCAGTACTTGCTGCGCTGCCTAAGGAAGCAAAATGCTTTAAGTGATCAAGAGCAATGCTCGGCAAACTCATTAGTCACCAGAGCCAAATATCAAGAGTACAGCAATTGACATTTCTTTTGAGAGCCAAATATTTTAAACTTAAAGTTTCATACTAGCTTTAAAGATTCTGTTTGCTAATTTCATTTTCTCAGTCATATCTTGGTCTGTTTTTATTGGGTGATGTTTCTCTTGTCGGTGGGTCATATTTTCTTATTCTAGTAATGTTTTATTAGATGTTAGATAAAGTGATTTTGTGTTGTTGACAATCTGGATTTTGTTTTCCTTTCTTTTATTTAAAAAGTGTTGACTATTATTTTGGCAAGAAGTTAAGACACTTGTCGGGGCGGGCGGGGAGGAGGCCAGTTTATCCTTTTGATGCTTATTTTCAAGCTTTGTTTGGGTGTGTCTAGTATGGCTTTTACTCTAGAGCTGGTTTAGCTTACTGGGTAGGAATGATCTTGGTGGCATTCCTACCAAACGTCTTCAGTGTTCAACAAGGTACCTCTACTCCAGTTAGTCAGAACACGAAAGCTTCCCAGCGCTCTGTGGCTTTCAGAACTCCTTCTCTGCTCAGCCACCTCCTACCTGATCCCCTGCTCCACACAGCCCAGGGCATCAGCCCCTCTGAACCCTCATCTCTGTCTCCTCAGCTCAGGGAGACCACAGTGGTCTGCCCTGCCCCCTTTCTGTCCTAGGGTCTATTAAAAGGCTCCAGGCAAAAGTCTGGAGTAATAGAAAGGCTTATATATCCCTTGTTTCACATCTCTTAAGGCACTATATCCTTGTACTGACAGCTTTTCAATGTCTTAAAACTGCTATTTGGGCATAACTGGTTTGGTTCAGTGAATAGAACGTTGGCTTGCGGACTGAAGGGTCCCAAGTTCGATTCCGGTCAAGGGCATGCACCTTGGTTGTGGGCACAACCCCAGTGTGGGGGGGGCGGTGGTGCAGGAGGTAGCTGATCAATGTTTCTAACTCTCTATCCCTCTCCCTTTCTCTCTATGAAAAAAACACAAAATATTAAAAACAAAACAACAAAAACTTATTGTTTGGTCCAATTTTCTGGTTGCTTAGAGCAGGAGGGTATTAGTTGACACCCGTTACTCCATCATAATTGGAAGCAAAAGTCAACATTTAGTGTTGTTTTTTTAAATATATTTTTATTGATTTCAGAGAGGAATAGAGAGGGAGGGAAAGATAGAGACATCAGTGATGAGAGAGAATCATTGATTGGCTGCCTCTTCACGCTCACACTGGGGATCGAGCCCACAACCTGGGCATGTGCCCAACCAAGATTTGAACAGTTACCTCCTGGTTCATAGATAGACGCTTAACCACTGAGCCACACTGGCCCGGAAACATTTAAAATATTGATACTGTATGAACTAGGATCAATCGAATGCTTTTGATAAAAGCAGTGACATGATAAAGATTGCATTTGAGATGGATCTGTATTGAGAAAGACTAATTACATGACAATCAAAGTAGGATAAGGAAAATCATTTAGAGAGTGTTAAGTCAAATGTAAGAGGAGCAGAGCCTGATCTGTTAATGGTGATGACAATGCACATGGAATGCAGACAGGAGAACCATCTCCAGGGTTAGCATGAGGCAGGGACTTGGCTGGGGAGGGACATTGCTACAAGGTTCCTGGGAGGACCCCTGAAGGAAGGGAACATGAACAAGCCATGAAGTTTACTGAGCACTTACTATGTCCTAAATGCTTTTCCTATCTCACCTATGGATTCCTCAGAATAACCCTGGAGATATTATAATCCCCGGTGTATAGACTGAGCTGGGAATAAGTCAACTCAGCTGGGAAGGATAGTGCCAGCCTTCTGTCTCAGGCCTGGTTGTCTGCATATTCCAAGCTCTTTCCCAAGTAATCCTTCCTCTATACTAGTGGTCAGCAAACTCATTAGTCAACAGAGCCAAATATCAACAGTATAATGATGGAAATTTCTTTTGAGAGCCAAATTTTTAAAACTTAAACTTGTTCTAATGCCACTTCTTCAAAATAGACTCCCAGGCCGTGGTATTTTGTGGAAGAGCCACACTCAACGGGCCAAAGAGTCACATGTGGCTCACGAGCTGCAGTTTGCTGACCACTGCTCTATAGGCAGGTGTAGCTTTTAGAAGGGAGTTTTATATTAATGGAGAAATATGAGCAAAATTACCGTTATAAAGCCTCAAATGCTCTACCTAAGTAGAATTAGAAGTTTCAAAGCCTGAAATCTACAGAGCCCTACCCAACTGGAATTTGGAGGTGACTCTGCTGTTTGTGTGAGCTCTCGGTTCATTATATGTAGATAATGTGACTTAACTCCACATACTAGATCATGTCCGTTTGCCAATGGCAAATTCACAGGAGATGCTTCTAAGGCTTGTTTATTTAGTTCCCTAATGAAATGCTTGCTTAATCAGCTTGATGGGCTGTGCTATTACTAAGCGTTCTTAGTCTATCAAAACCATCTTCTGTTTTTGTTCTTAAAAGCCCCAGAATGACTTTGGGAATAAAAGAGAAAATAGCTTTTCTATTTTGTCAGGCTCAGCAACAATTTTTTGATATGTCAGTATTTCTTTTATAAGAACAGGAACCATCAAAGAAAGGGATAGGATGGGGCTAAAATGGCCAACATGGGCATTCTCTGGAAAGCCATTGGTTATTTATTTATTTTTTAAAATATATTTTATTGATTTTACTCAGAGAGAAATTGAGAGGGACAGAGAGTTAGAAACGTCGATGAGAGAGAAACATCAGCCAGCTGCCTCCTGCACACCCGCCACTGGGGATGTGCCCACAACCAAGGTACATGCCCTTGACTGGAATCGAACCCGGGACCTTTCCGTCTGCAGACCAATGCTCTATCCACTGAGCCAAACCGGTCCCAGTTGAAGCCATTGGTTATTATCAGACATAAACCAGTAGCCTTCTTGACCCTTCTATTTCAACCCTGGACCAGTAATTAGATCGGTCCCCACCAGAGTGGCTTAGTGATACTCTGTACAGATGGACTTGTCTCAATGACTACGTTGCTCTCTCTTCTCTGTTACCCCATTCCTTTCTGTGACATCACTTGTACTGCTGGATCAGAATGACCCTCCTCACCCAGAACATGAGCTACTGATGGTAAGTTCTTTCAACAGCTGGAGAGCTGCAAATGGAAGGTCCTGAGAGAAAATGTGTGTGTGTGTGTGTGTGTGTGTGTGTGTGTGTGTGTGTGAGGCTGTCTATTACATACGTCTTATCTAATCTATTCACTGTCAACTGTGGTGTCTGAAGGCATTAACCAGAGGCCTTGGTAGCTACTAGATAACAAAGCAGATCGCTGGTTATGGTATTACAGAACTTGCATTAACAGTGCACAGGGCATACCTCAGGGGCCCTAAGCAGTAGGCACAGTGGAGGTTGAAGGAGGCTCCGGATTGCTTTATTTCCTACCTGTGCGTTGTTGTGACATTGCATAGCAAGACCAACAAACACTTGGGAAAGCGGCCCCTGACCCACTGGGCTCTTCACGCTCTTGAGGAAGTCCTGCCAGGAGTCAGTTTCCACAGCACATGCCAGAGGGATGGTCAGGCTCATCCCTCTCACCCCACTTAGCTGCGTTGCAGATGTTATTCATATTCGCCACAGTGTCCAGCCCTTTGACAAAAGCTCCAGAGCTCCTTGGCTCCATAAAAATCATGTGTCATCGAGTTCCCCGGGTTAAGTGCATGCTACTTAGGAAAGCATTTCCTTTTGCCTCTTTGCTTGATGAGATGCTTGGAGACCTCCAACATCTGCGTTTTAGTCGCAGCTCGCCTCTCCCTGCCCCATTGTGGCCAGATGCCCTGCTCTTGGCTCCGCTTCATACCTCAAGGTGCTCACTCCCTCTGCTCAGCTCTCCCCGTTCCACTATCTTTTTGGCAACTCGCACCATTTCCTTGAGTCCAGTGGAATGTTGACATTCTCTACCCAAAGTGCAGAATGCTGGGAGCGAAGGGAGGAGGCACTGCAGCTTCACACGGTTTTATTATTTCCTGGCCTCGCTCTTGATCCCAGAGCCCGAAGATTGATTCCAAATGTGCCCCGCAGCCAATCCCCGTCATTACACGGATATTAGGTCCTACAACCCAGCGTCGTGGCTTCGGCATCCCCGGGCCTCGTGAGACCGTGTGTGGGTTGAGTTCTGACATTGGGGGGAAAAAAATAACAACCTTGTAGAACTGATTGGAAACATACCCAGTGTGGCAAAGTTTGCATGTGGCTCTCGGCCTGTGGCTTCATCCATTTGAAGAGGAAGCATCAGCAATGGATGCTACTAAAAGTTACTTTAGAAAGAGAGACCTCTTTTAATTCCTCTACAGCAGCAGGTAGAAGCTATACCTGTTCTCACATGGTAGTCTGCAGGATGGTCGGCTTGCACGTAAAAACTCTCCTTTTTTTTAATGTAGAATAGAACCCTACTCTTACTATAGTCTTAGGGTCATGACATTGAAGGCATCCTGGGCTAATGCTATGACCAATTGTATTTTTGCCCCCAAAGATGATCTGCTTGTGGTGTAAACGAAGTGGAGGGAAAGGTGTTTCTAAGAGCATGTTATCCCACGTGTTATTTTAGAGATTAAAGCAAAACAAACCTTCACAGGGAAAGGTTTGAGGGAAAACAATGCGAAGAATAAGATTGTGTGTGGAGACCTTCTCCTAGGTCATGTATAGAAGGTTTAAAAGATGCCACTTGAAATTCTGCAGGTACTTGTCATGTTGTTCCCTCCTACATTCTCTCTCTCATCTCTCTCTCTCACTCCTCTCTCTCTCCTCTCTCTCTCTCTCTCTTTCTCTCTCTCTCTCTCCTTTCTTCCCCCCCTGCCTCTCTCCCATTGTCATCTTTCAGGACCTAACCCTGACAGACACAGAATGAGCTTAGCTGATCCTATTTTGTGCTTCATTGACATTTAGTTCACGCTTCCTTTGTAGCATTTACACCATCATCATGGTCCAAGTGTCTGTCTTCTCCCTGTATTAAAGGTCTTGTGGAGCCAGGGACCACATTTTACTGTGTAGTCTACTCCTAGTTAGCTCCGAACTCGTAGCATGTTTTCAGTAAGTGCTGAACTGAATGAACTATAAAACTTCAACCATTCCAAGTACAATTTTTTGGAAACACTTTCAGGAAAACTAGGGTCACTACTGGGGTACTCTTGAGGTCAATTTGTGTGTGTGTGTGTGTGTGTGTGTGTGTGTGTGTGTGTATTCAGTGTAGTGGTAATGCGTCAAGCAGGCCTCTTTGAACAGCCTTAGACAAAGCCACTTAACCTCTTTACACACCAGTTTTCTCATGCATAAAATATTACCCAACAAATAATTGTGAGGTTAAAATGAAATAACTCACATAAATAATTCACACAGTAGTATTCAGTAATAGCTGAGATGGGAATAGCAGAAGTTGATCTTGTGTTTAGAGATGCTGCTTTTGTGTCATCACCAGGGTATTTGAATTCCAGAGTGAGGATTTTTTTTTTATTCCCAGCTGTTAGAGACAGTGCCTAGGAAGGACCTGGCATAGCAGGACCTCAGTGAATATTTGCTGGCAAAATAGGTGACGACAGATTCCTTTCCCAAGAGTAGTGACAGGTTGTGCACCTTCACGTACACAATGTGAATAAAAATAATAAGAAATCTGGGTTATTGCTCATATGAGGTCCCTGTGGGGCTTTGTAGCAAATATGTGCTTCCTGTGATCCCGCATAACCACCGTTAAACTGGCCCCATCAGCAAAGAGGGGAAAGTCAAAGGTCAAATTTCACACTGGAGGCCTGTTCAGAAAACCAACTTGCTCTTCTGAACATCCGGTAGGATAGCTGGCTGGGTGCTTCCCACAATGCCATGAGCTGTACAGTGACTGAAACAAATGGTTTTATTCCCTGAAAGTTTTGGCCAGTTGACCTGATTAGTAGGGTTATAGCAGTACTCCAGAAGCATCAGATGGTATAGGAAGGTGATTTTTTAAAAATAAGGCAGCACCCTAGCTAGTTTGGCTCAGTGGATAGAGCATCTGTCTGTGAACTGAAGGATCCTGGGTTTGATTCCGGTCAAGGACACATGCCTGGGTTATGGGCTTGAACCACAGTAGGGGGCATGCAGGAGGCAGCCTATCAATGATTCTCTCTCATCATTGATGTTTCTCTCTTCCTTTCCCTTCTTCTCTAAAATAAAATATATATATATTTAAAAATAATAATTAAAAAAATTTCTTTCCTTAAAAAAGAAAAAAAATAGAAGTCTGTGGGAGGCATGTTCTTTCTGGAAAACCTTTCAGACCTGGAAGAAAACCATGTGTTGAAGTGACCCTGGGGGAGCAAAGGAAGATGCTAAATGACCCCCAGAGGCTTCTTTCAACACTTAACAACCCACGAAGGGGATTTACAGACCCACGTGAACTGACCCCCAGCCAGGCCTTGGCTGGCTGCTCCTCCCTGCCTTGGGCCAATCTTCCCACTTCAATCACTGTGGCAGCTGCTTCCAAACCCCTCCTGCCCCCATTCCTCTGCTGTGGGAAATTACCCCCAAGCCTGTGGCCTCCAGGGGGTGGCTGGCACCGCGGAGGTGGCATGTGCCTGACTTGTACAAGGCAACAGCTGGGCAACACGCACAACGTGAGCAGCGCCAAGTTGGTTTTCTGGATGGGCCTCCCTTGTGACATTTAACCTTTGACCTTCCCCTCTTTGCTGACGGAGGCCAGTTTAACGGTAGTCACGCCAGATCACAGGAAGCACATATTTGCTACAAAATCTCTTGGGAGACCCACAGGGACCTCAGATGAGCAATAATCCAGATTTTCTTCTTATTCTCTTATCCCCAAGGAAAAAAAATATCTCTGCCAAAGGACATATTTTAGGATTTTCTTTTGGCTGCTCTGGGAGGATTTTATTCTATTTACTTATTTATTTTATTTATTTTTTGCTCTTCATCAAGGGGAAGTTGGGCCTTTTTGTTTGGAAAAATAAAAAAAAAAAGAAAGGGAAAAACTACTGCATGCACCTAATTAACCTGCCTCCTCCAGGGAACTAGGCTTTGAGGGGAACGTTGAATCCATTAATGTCTCCGTGGGGGTGGCAGGACATCTGAGAAGACAGAGTAATGGGTTCTTTGAATCATTCTTAGCCACACCTCTTGTTTAGAAGAAAATCAATGATGCTGTGCAAATAGTTTGTGGATCACAACATCCCCTGGCAGCCAGACCTCCTTTTTCATTGTCAATACAAGGGAAACACAAGCTGGCAGACTCCTGGGAGTGGGAGTTTTTGTCAGCTCCCATGAGGAGCAAAGGTGGGGTCTCGGGCCTGGTCTCGGGGCCATGCCTTGGGGATGGTGAAAGCACCAGGATCTACTCTCACTCTTTCCAGATGCCAGGGACCACGAGTGGAATAGCAAGGATGCTCACTGGAACCGTCCCTGAATCAGATTTTGTGTTTAGAAAAAGCCAAAAAGGGAGTGAATTTAAAAGTCTGGGCATCCAAGCTTGCCAAACATAGGGAGGAGAGAAAGGAAGAAGTAGGAGCAAAGTCAAATATTAAGAAAGCTTTGTGGAAAATCATGATAAGAACGAAAATGATGATGTCCATTTTAGCGTGAACGAAAGATAAAAGGGAAGGCAAAAGAGAGGGAAAATGATTAACAAGGAGCAAAATTAAAGTATTACATAGGCGTTCTCTGTAGTTTCGGAACATGTTCACTAAGATCAACAAAACGTATCAAACTGACCCCAGTCGGTTTGGCTCAGTGGATAGAGCATCGGCCAGCAGACCAAAGAGTCCCGGGTTTCATTCAGGGCAAGGGCAGGTATGTGCCCTTGACTGGAATCAAACCTGGGACTCTTCAGTCCGAAGGCTGATGCTCTGTCCACTGAGCCACACCCGCTAGGGCTGACCTGAGCACGTGGAGAAGTTTTCTGCAGGAAGAGAGTTTAACAGGCTGTAGAATTTTCAGGGAATCACTGATAAAGGAAAAGCAGAGAAAGGCCATGTGTGGATGGAAACAGAATTACCTGTGGAGATGGAGTTAGCTTTAGAAAATGAGAGTGATCAGTTTTGTTGTGGAAGGAAGAGGGAATGGCTAAGTAATGGGGAGAGTTACCTATATTGAGACCAAGGCCAGAGAGAAGGGAGTTACGAAAGCTCTATCAACAGGGGTGAGATGAAGTTGAAGATGATCCATTCTTGATATTCAGACTCACCAACTTTGTTAACTAGAAGAAGGCTAAGGTGATTTGTGACTGGTTTAAGAAAAATAATGCATTGGACATAAATTGAAACATATATGATGTAAGGAGAAGGCATTTTTAAACAAAAAGTATTAAAAATAGCCCTCTTATTTTCCCCCTGCCTGACCTTAATTTAAAATTTTGCTTTAGCAAGACATTCTACTGGGAGGATGGAAAATGTTTCTTACAGAGAAATTGTCAAGGTTCAGATTTCAGTCAACTTTTTATTGCAGTGGCTTATGAATCCACTTAATTTGGATTTTGTTTTAAAATAAATTTGATTAATTTTTATTATACATTCAACATAAATCTAAAGTGAACGGCTTGTCTGTCATTCATGCTCAGACCTATAAAAACAGGCTCTTGTAAGCTCACCTAATAGAAGAAAAGAAATGATAAGTGTATTCTTTAACAATGGTTCTTTGTGGGCTTTGTTTTCATTAGATTTTTAATAATAAAAAGGGCACTTGGTTCAAGACAGAGGAGGTATAATAAATGCAGCACATTAAAACAGAATAAAACATACATCACCCAGCTGTCTACTACTGCATCTGACAATTTATCAAGTTGACCCAAAATAATAAACCTTACTTTGAGGGAAAAAAGAAAAAGAAAATTGAGCGCTCTTGGAAGAGAGAGTCATGTTGCTTATGGGACACCCCAATCAGTGCCATCTAAGGAAGAAGAAAGTTTGCAAAAGGTCAAAGTTGAAGGAATTTCTGAGTGGGGGCATAACTCAAGGATGTGCATTCTAGAACTAGCATATATAATATGTTGTCAAAGTAGCGGAATCTGGGAATGGGTATTGAAATGATTGACTTTATTCTTTCCGTTATGTATGTGAATCCGGTGGTTCCCCAAAGTTGGATTAGGTAGGGGCCTCAGGGAATCACCCTGGCGAGGCCAACGGCATTAGTCAGGTGGATGGAGACTGGGATGTGACTCACCCTTTTCAGGTGCCAGGGACCGCGAGTGGAATAGCAAGGATGCTGACTGGAACTGTCCTGCACGGGGAGGGCTCAGCAAAGGGACAGTGGCTTCTGCCAGCACATCTGTCTTGGAGAAAGCTGTCCCCCACCTCCCTCCCCAGCCCTCACTGTATATTTTCGCTCCACCTTTTGAGTTGCTGTGAGAATTGGTAAGTCTGTGGGGGCCCTTTAAGAGGAACCCTGTGGCTCCAGCAGCTCTTGGTCTCACTCAGTCACAATCCCCATTAATTTTCAGTGAGAAGGTATGAGGACTTCTCTTGCACTGGGACCCTGGGCTTGGGAGCCTGGTATGAGGCTGGAGCCCCACACCCCTCCCAAGTTTAAACTGCCATGCGGGGGGTGTGGGATCAGTCTGTTCTCATCTCCGCCCTTCCTACCAGTCTTACTGTGGCTTCTTCTGTAAGTCCTGAGTGACAGGACTTTTGTTCAGCTAGACTTCAGGCAGTTCTGAATGATGATTGTTCTGTAGTTGACTTGTAATTTTGATGTGGTTCTGGCAGGATGTGAGCAGTATTGACTTACTCTGCCAGCTTCTTTATTGATTCTTGTATAAGAACAGAGGAAAGCCTAGCTGGTGTTGCTCAGTGGTTCAGTGTCAATTTATGAACCAGGAGGTCATGGTTGATTCCTGGATAGGGCCACATGCCTGGTTTGCAGGCTCAATCCCCATGCAGGAGGTAGTCAATAAATGTTTTTCCTCTCCATCCTACTCCCTTCTTCTCTCTCTAAAGATCAATAAAAACATCTATATATATAAAAGCCTAAGTGACTGTTACAACTGGACGACCAGACGATAGCTATGATGTGCACTGGACACCAGGGGGCAGATGCTCAACACAAGAGCTGTTCCCGGGTGGTCAGGCTGCTCCCACAGCCAACCTCCCACAGTTGGCCAACCTCCTATGGTCTCTCCTACATCCTGCAAGCCCCATCACCATCCAGGCCTCTATGCATGAATTCATGCACTGGGACTCTAGTGTTTGTGTGTGTGTGTGTGTGTGTGTGTGTGTGTGTGTGTGTGTAGGGGAGCTCCAGGTAACTTATAGTGGCTTGAGTCTTAGTTAAATCTGGAAGAGATTTGTCACTGGAATATTGAATCGACCTACTTCTGGGACTTTCAGATAAACAGTGGAGCTACTAATGCTGTCACAGAGAGACTTAACTGAGCTGAACACTATGACTATTTTCCATCACTTCGTTGATACCCAACACTACGGTTATTAGTTACAGGATATTCTGTGCAGATTGTGGTAAGCTGTGCATTTTGCTCACTGAATTGTATGACTTTGAGTGGTAGGATAAATAGTTTCATGTCATATTTGCAACAAATATAATATTCCTGATAGGTGGGCTGGGTTTCTCGTGTATGTTCTGAGAATTCTAGAGAAAGAAATGCTAGAGCTGTAAATTCCTGCACTGGAAAGGGAGAAATTGGTTAACAAAACAAAAAGTCAATGGAGAGGAAGCCCAAGACTCTGCCAATACAGGGTGCAAAAATGCAGTGGGGTTTTGGGTTGGTCAGGTTTCCCAAGCTAGCCTTTACATATTTGGATTAAGCGGAGCCCTTTTTGTTTTTTTCTCCTTAATTTTTCAACCCTGATGTACTTGCAGGGAAATTTGATCCATATGTTTCTAATTCATTTACTCCAACTCATCAAATGTTGTTTTGTAAGACTATTCTCTGCCCCGAGTTTTTCTAAACAGCCTTAAGAAGGTCCCTAAACTAGAAATGGGTAGATGCGAGTGGTACCCATTGCCAAACCGAGATTTTCTTGAACAGAGTGTCTCTAGTAGAAGACTAGCATCTATTTTTAAACTTGGCAAACTGTAGTCACCATTCAGCTGCTGACTCAAACAGAATAAAAAACCATCAGCTATTATTGGTGTCCATTGTGGATGCTAAGCGATTTTAGTTTTCTAAAAATCGATGACAAAGGAGTCAGTCCTTAACAATGATTAATAAAATGACATTGCATTTTACTTTTCCCTAAAGCTTTCTGACAGTTATTATCATCCTTGCTTCTCATCATAATCCTACAGGCAAGACAGGTATAGTCATCCTCATTGTATACTGGAGGGATCTAAGGCGTGGGGAGATCAAGTCACCTTCCTCATATCACATAGGGATGTGGTGGCGGAAGAGGGCCTGGCCCCAACTGCTCCTGCTCTTTGGACAAGTAGAGAGGTCTGTGTGTCCCCATGGCTCACACCAGGTGATGTTATGGTCACAGGTGCATGTAACTCAACATGCATGCCACTGAGGGTCCTGACAAGGAAGACAAAATCAGAAATGGGTTGAAATGGATCTTGTATTCAATGCAATGAAATAGGTCACTATTTAATTGAAACATTTGCATTTGAAGCAAATAGCATTTAGATAGTAATTGATGTGAAAATTATAGTTTCATTCTATTATGTCAAATAGTGATGCTTTTGTGTGATTAATGTTAAAAATATCAACTGATGTGTGATGAGATTGAATGTCAAGCTAATAAGAGGCATCTATAAACACACACTTCCCATACAGTTTCCCCAAAACAATATACATCGGACATGATTATTTTACGAAGCTGTGTCTCTGTTCTGATTTAAAATATGTTGTGTTGGTGCAGCAGCCTTAAGGATATTGTCTGCAGTATCTTACCCTGACTCTATAGGTTATGTCAACATGAAATTCTTGGAAGTAATGTCAATGAAACATGAAATTAATTTTGTGTGGCTTCCTAGCTTTTGCCAAAACAGCAGTCACGTCTTTAAAGTGGTTACTTAAAATGCAGCTATGCTCTGTCTATGGAAAGTTTAATTTTTCTCTTAGGATTTGGTCCTTTTATTATCCGTCCTTACACAATCGAGGGAGATCAAACCCCACATGCTTTTGTGGCACCGTGTGCCTGAGAAATCTTAAGTCCATTCCCAAGCGGGGGCCTACCGTCCGTGTTCACATTTATCTGCTGGTGTCTGCCAGAGAAATAGCAACTTAATGCTTTTTATGAAGAGAGAAGAAAGGTCAAAAGACACTGCCATAAATCAGTGGCCGTGAGGATGAAGGGGAGATTACCAGAATGCTTTTGGGGGAGACCGTTAACCCATTTGAACGCCGCAGGCTCTGTAGTTTCCCGTGGTAGTCAAAACCTTTGAAGTTCAAGTTCTTATTATGTGCTATCATAACTGACTGAGAGGGAGAAAACTGGACACTGACTTTTCCTGTGACACCCATCGCTTCCTCTCACTCCCACAGAGCATCGTCAGAGTTGGTTGGGGAAAAATAGGTGACATGCTAGCTTCCAAACCCAGCCATGTCCTGGAGGAAATGTGTAATAAAAAGGCGAACTAGACATGCCTGTTTAGAATGCTTCATCTGCTCAAGAAGAAAAGGACTTGAATGAATTTTTAATTTGTCCCCCATCTAAAATTCTTTACAAACCTATTTAATGAGGGGACATAGACTTAGTACCCTGGGGACATGTGGAAGCTAGAAAGAACGTTCTCAGAAATCCTACTTGTCATACATGCATTGTCATTGCTACATACTTGAAAAAGATCGAGTCATGCCCTGGCTGGTGTGTCTGAGTTGGCCGAGCATTGTCCCACACACCAAAAGGTCGCCGGTTTGATTCCCAGTAAGGGCACATGCCTGAGTGGTGGATTCTACCCCTAGTTGGGCACTTAGGCTGCTTCCAAATCTTAGCTATGATGAATTGTGCTGCTGTGAACATAGGGGTGCATATGTCCTTTCTGATTTGTGTTTCTAGTTTCTTGGGATATAGTCCTAGAAGTGGGATCACTGGGTCAAATGGGAGTTCCATTTTCAGTTTTTTGAGGAAACGCCATACTGTTCTCCACATGTCTGTATTCCTAACAGCAGTTAGAAAAAGGAGGGTTCCTTTTTCTCTGCATCCTCACCAGCACTTGTCCTTTGTTGATTTGTTGATGATAGCCATTCTGACAGGTGTGAGATGGTACCGTATTGTCGTTTTGATTTGCATCTCTCTGATGATTAGTGACTTTGAGCAGGTTTTCATATGTCTCTTGGCCTTCCTTCTGCCTTCTTTCAAAAAGTGTCTATTTAGATCAGGTGTCCATTTTTTTTGATTGGGTTGTTTATCTTCTTTTTGTTAAGCTGCATGAGTTCCTTGTAAATGTTGAAACCAGAAGTGTTTATGAGGAGAAAATGGCAGTTCCCCTGCAGGTAGCCAAAGGGGTAAAGGTCGAAGGTATATATAGAGAAAACAATGTTGTGGAAGCTCAGAATTGGTGACATAATTGACATGTCACCAGTCCCTGTTGGTACTGGGGCATTTTAACTAGTGAATTTTCCCTTTAACCCAAAGAAAAATTGACGTGCCTATTTCTGTCTTTATTTCTGGCCTTTTCATTTTAAGAATACTCCTCCCCGACCCCCCCAAAAGAGGGAAATAAACCTAAACTCACATAGTAGGGGTTTCAGGTCTGTATGATTCATATTAGGATCCAGGAGCCTTTACAATCTCCAAATTCCACCATTGAGGTGCTTCTCTCTGTACCTACAAATCCCGCAGTCCTGATGGACATAGCTCTAGGATTGCATCACTTCCCGTATTTCCCCCAAATTCTTTAACCCCAAACTTCACACTGGATTAGACCAAAGCGATGGCCACTGGGAGCCGACACCTCCACTAAGACGTGGAGGATTAACGGTGCGTGCTAAGTGCACCAAGGAGCTGGCTGATTGAACTCATTCAGAATTAAGTTACAATTTATTCCGTTCCTCATAGGAGAGTTGAGGTGAGACGCGAAGTGCTGAAGGAGAGACTGTGTATGTGGTCGCTTAATTGACTTGTACTCTTTTACAAGCTCCAAGCCATTGTTTTTATTCCTTTCATATGTTCTCGAACGCGCAGAAATCCTCAGAGGAACCATGCCACAGAAGTGCAAACACCAGGATGATAGAATATCGCGATGTCCATTCTGGTTAACCCTGCCCTGATGGGCTTCATGAGTTAAGAATATGGTGCTGTTTCTTTTTTTTTTTTTTTTTAAAGTGTATATTATTGATTCCCCCCAACACACACACAGAGGAAGAGAGAGAAACATCGATGAGAGAGAAACATCTATCAGCTGCCTCCTGCACACTCCCTACTAGGGATGTGTCCACAACCAAGGTGCGTGCCCTTGACCGGAATCGAACCTGGGACCCTTGAGTCTGCAGCCAACACTCTATCCACTGAACCAAACCGGTCAGGGCCGGTGCTGTTTTTCTTAGCATGGTGATCTTCAAAACATCAAGGAAAAGGGGGGCTGAGGACCATGTCTCAAATTTTGTGTTTCAGGATCTGTGACTTGTGCCGTTTGCAAAGAAGAGAAACAGAGGGGTGGGGACCAGGGGCGAGGGGGGTCTCTATGACAGCTCGTGTAGTACAAGCGTTTGTGGTTAACCGAGGCGCGCATCATGAGTCAAGCCTTTGGAAAGAGATGAGTAATTAAAGACAAATGCTATGACATAACCATTTACACGCTGCAGAGCGATGGCAGATGAAATCTGGCCTGACCCGCTGCTCGGCAAGTGTTATCACGGATCCTTGAGAACCATTCATTTATTTACTTTCTAATTTGGCCCATATGTTTTATTGAAAACAAAAAAATTTTTGTATTTCTCCGAGGAGATAGCCTGACTCCGGCGGTGCCTAATAAGGTTGGTGTATTGGGGAAACAGATCTCCTGGGTGTCCAAACGCAACGCACAGCATGTCAACTGGAAAGCACCTCATTTGAAGAAAGCCAGCAAGCTTTGCCTTAAGTACTGTGGCTGCAATGAATTCTCTCATGTTTAGGGAGTTGACTGTGTGTATGTAACTTGGTAAAACGTAATTTTGCCATGAGAGCAAAAATCGTATTTACTGACCTTTTTGCTTTGCAACTCTTTCATTACCACACTGACCTCCCCCTGGCTCATCCCCCTCCATACTTTTTGGCCTCATTCTCTATTTCAGTCACCACCTGTATCAACCTGATGTCCAGAAACCAGTTTTTGGCCCTGCTAGGTGTTCTCAGTGGTTAGCATCACCCTACACACCAAAGGGTCAAGGGTCTCATGTTCTATTCCTGGTAAAGGGCATGTGCTTGGCTTATTTATTTGATGGGGTGCAGATTATTATGGTTACACCATTGAGGTGCTGCTTACAAATGGTTATGTCATAGCATTTGCCTTTAATTACTCATGCACGAATTCATTGATGAAAAAAAATACATATATATATTTTAGAGGCACGGTGCATGAATTCGTGCATGGGTGGGGTCCGGCCAGCCTGGCCAGGGGGAGGGGACATGGGTGGTTGGCCAGCCTGCCTGCTGGTTGAACTCCTAGTTGAGGGGACAATTTGCATATTAGCCTTTATTATATAGGATATACACTGAGTGGCCAGATTATTATGTGTTCAGAGATCATCATAATCTGGCCATTCAGTGTATATCAATCTCTCTCACTATCTCACTGTCTCTGCTTTGAAGTTCCTCGTTTTTCGGAGTTGGCTGAAACTCCAAAGGCATACACAACCCAACAGGGGTCATCAGTCTGACTTCAGCACCAGGGTCTGGGCAGTGTGTGATTGCTTTGCTTCTTGCTGCCACTTGGTGACACTGTTGACAATTGAACCCACACAGTCGTCAAATGATGACGATGGACCAGTGTCCTGCTGCTGTGGATGGGACAGGTTGGAGGATCCACCCCCTTGGAATCAGCCTCAGTGGAGTGATGGATGTGTAGGCACAAAGCTCTTAGTCTTTGGTGTTCAGGCATCATACAGAGTTCTTCCTGGAAGAGGTAGCTCCTGTAGGAGCGAGTTATGAGGAATGAATGGAACATCCATCCCCTGCCCACCTAATGCCTGATCTCTTCCCTTCTCTAAGGACTCATACCACCAGGGGCCAGGCAGATTTTCTTGTTCAATCCTAAAAATAAGTTTTTTTTTTTTGTCCCGTACTCTTCTCTGGACAATCAGAATAGCTACTCACTTCCTGATGGCCAGCACACCATTGAGAGAGAGAGAGACCCCCACCCTCCTCTTTGGATTGAAGCACTACATTCATTGCCTACATATCCTTCTATCTTCTCCAGGTCATCAAGGGGATTTCCCAGTGTTACTTTCAAGAGAGCAAAACAGACAAAATCCAAGTGAAGTATTCAGTAGGCCATCCCACCATGGAAACATCATGGGACTGAAAACAGTTCATGTGAACAGACTATAGAGTTGGGGGTAGAGAGGTTATAGTAAAACATGAGAGAGTGACAGTTGTGGTAACAGGTGCACGGGAGGGACTGTGGGGCCATGCTTCTGAAGGCAGTGGAGAATCCCTGAAGGATTTCAATGAAGTGACAAGAACTATGTGAATCTTAGAAAAATGGCTCTGGCACCCGTGAGGAGGACTGGTTGTAGAGCGTGCGCTTGGAAAAATTTAACAGTAAATTGGATCATAATGTAATTTTGTTAGCATGAGGCTCCATCAACTGTACCACTGGTTATGTTTAAAATATGCAAGAACACTTGCCCATAAAAAGGAATCTTGTGGCATTTTTGAGGTAGCCCTGTTCTTAAGGGTATTTTGGATATAGCTCATCACCTAATTGTCTCTTGTAATAAAGCTTCCACCCCTCCCCATTTTATTATTATCTTAAAATATTTACCATCCATATTTGCTATTACATATTTTCTTCTGAAATAGAAGAAGGAATTTAAATGATTTCAGCAGCTATTAGGGGTCAAAATGCCTACCCCTAAGCTTTTAAGGGCAGAAACTATAACTTTAGATTTGTTTATTTCTAAATGTGTGCTCTTTCCTTATTTCTCTCTGACATTTTCCCAATATCTGATAATAATTTTGTAATATTTGTAATTACCAGAACTCCCAACCGTTCAGATCTTGGAACTAGAGATGGTGAAAGCAGCTGGACTAGGGGTTTGGTGAACATCTTGAACTATTTTTCAAATTGTGTTTAGGGTTCAAGGAAAACCAAAACATATTTTCATATTTTACCAAGAACTTTATTCTGCCTCAATTTGAAAATGATGTCTATTTTAAGGGAAATTTAATCCATATGTTACTAAATTCCTTACACTTACCTCATCAAAATTTGGTTCCATAACAGCTTTCGATGTGCAAAAAAAGCATTGGGAGTTACTTTATGAGGTTTTTTTAAGAGGAATTTTTTTTTCCCTTAGAAACAGAAAGTCAGATTTGCTAGGTGAGGATTGACTAAAGCGTACCTTTTGCCAACTATAAAATACCTAATTAGAAAAAATGACCTGAATTTCATACAAATTTTGACTTGTCGAAATTTATATGAATCCTGGTGATGTTAACATAAATAATTTTTCATTGCTATTGCACATCGTCTTAACTATTCTTGCAAGGTACTAATTTCTATAATAATATTGTTGCACTTCTTAAGCAAAACCAAACATTTTCAGTTGAATTTAAATGTGAGATTCCTGATAATATTCAAAATTTCTATATTCTTATTGAAGCTGCGATTTGCTTATGTTACCACCAATTAAGTTCATAAGATCCACCCCCCTCAAAAAAAAAAAACAAACAATAAAAACAAACCACAAACAAAGCAAAAAAATACAACTCAGATACTTCTCTTAAGACACTGTTGTTTAGACAGCATTTAGTGAGTCTTATCTACAGGATTTGTTAAAAATTAAGAGTCCAAGGCTTACAGAGTCAGTCTCTACTTCAATGGATCAATAAAGAGAGCCTAGGCCAGTGGTCAGCAAACTGCGGCTCGCAAGCCACATGCGGCTATTGGGCCCCTTGAGTTTGGCCCTTCCACAAAATACCACAGCGTGGGCGAGTCTATTGTGAAGAAGTGGCATTAGAAGAAGTTTAAGTTTACAAAATTTGACTCTCAAAAGAAATTTCAATCGTTGAACTGTTAATATTTGGCTCTGTTGACTAATGAGTTTGCCTACCACTGGCGTAGGCCAAGGTTGACAGTATATCATCAAGTGACATAATGCTCATGACAGCTCTCTGAAAACCATAAGATGCTATCAAAATCCACTCTCTTGACTAATGCTTACTAATACTAGTATATGCAAGGAAATGGAGAAGACACATGTTACTGAGAGCTTGCTCTAAGCCAGGCATGATATAAATGTACTATCACTTTAAAAGGCCCAAGTCATGATAGGGTAGGTGCTATTGCTTCAGTTTGAGAAATGGGGAGTGTGACAAAGAGAACTGGTGGCTTGCTCGGTATCTCTCATCCATGGGCTAGTGCTTTAACCACTGAGCAACATGGCCAGGGCTGGCTTACTCAGTATTTATTCTTTCCTCCTTCTTGGTGAATAGCCTCAGTAGTGACATTTCCTGGGCTCCCTCACTGGTCAGCCTGGCCCGGTTACACAGTTCGGGCCAACTTCTTGATGGCTGTCAAGAGTCCCTGGGTAGAGTTTCTGGGGCTGCTGGTTGAGAGAGAGGGCATTTTCCTTCCTGTAGCCCTTTTCATTTAGCCCTACCCCTTCTGCTTGAACTTGAAAGTGAGGCAGCCACCTCACGATTGCATAGCAATCACTTTTTTTTTTTTTTTTTTTTTTTTTTAGGCAAAATGATTTAATTACATTGCACTCAAGTCAGAACAATGGATGATTCCATGGTAACCTTCCAAGAGGTTTTTCTGGTTCACAAAAGACATATATTGTAACATGTAAAAGTTAAGATATTTTGAAATAGGAGTTTTTAAGCAGGAAATTGCCAATTAAACATTTATTTAGTCCGTTCTGTTTTTGGTTAGGAGTTTGATGAACTACAGGTGAGGAAAAGGGCACAGTGCTGGGCAGGGAGCAGGTGCCCCAGAGATGTTTGCTGGGTCTGTGCTTATTCAGTCTCTCACCGTTAGCGTCTAATGGCCTGACAGGATAACAGTGATGCGTCTCTTAACTATCATCACATTAAATTTACAGAAGCCTTTTTGCCATATTTAAAATCTGTGTTGTGGCCAAGACCGATTTGGCTCAATGGATAGAGCGTCGGCTTGGGGACTGAAAGGTCCCGGGTTTGATTCCAGTCAAGGGCATGTACCTTGGTTGTGGGCATATCCCCAGTAGGGGGTGTGCAAGAGACAGCTGATCGATGTCTATCTCGCATCGATGTCTATCTCTCATCGATGTTTCTAACTATCTCTCTCCCTTCCTCTCTGTACAAAATCAATAAAATATATTTAAAAAAATAAAAAATAAAAAATAAATAAAATCTGTGTTGTGTACTCTGGTGCCCACAGTTAAAGGGCCTTATGACATAGTAAGGTAGGCAAGGCAACCTCGTGTGTACGTGATCCCCAAGGTCAGGGTTGGTGTGGGGGTGGGCACAGGGTGGCTGACATTGTGCTGACCTTGGCATGCGCCAGCCTCCTGGTTTCCATCTAGAACATTAGTGCTACTCATCAGTCATTCCAGGAGAGGAGACTGCTGGCCAAGCTGGGATCTATGGTTTCAGCATCCAACACAGTCCAGGTGTGTTGACGTATTACGTTTCTTAGGTGACTTTGAGCCCCTCAGAATTTTTCCCCTGGAGGTACCACCCAATTCTGTGTCCAAACCTCTCTTCTGAAGGTGCTCAGGAAAAATGCTTTCAGTGGTTTTGTGCCATCAGCACATCTCTCTCGTAACATCTGCCTAACTCTCTGCCTCAGGCTAAAGGTCCATGAACAATGCCATCCATGGTTCCTGTCCCAGGCAGAGAGCATTCTTGCACCAGAGGGAGCATGTGTGTGTCCAGAGCCCCTGATGGTCTGATTGAGCACTCCTGATACAAGTCAAATCCCATCACTTGGCATTCCCGGTCCTCTACCATTTTTCTTCCGTAATCTCTCCTTATAAGGCATGTGTGTGTACCTCGCATCTGCATATCATAAACTCTACCCCTTCCCATTCCTCATGTATGCAGCCAGAGTCCATGTAGGAAACAAACCGCGGCCCCCTCGGTGACAGGGCCCGAGGCCGTTGCAGGCTTTGGGATATGCCGAGCCAGTGAGTAATGTCTGGGAACTCCTTGGCTGGCTTCCCCTTGTTCAAGGACAACGTTGCGTTCCCACAAGTTCTCAGAATGTTTCTCCTTTAGGAATCACGTCCGACACTGGAATTTCCGAAACCTGGGGACTGTGTCAAGCCCAGCCTCTCGCCCGCTAGGAAAAATGAAAGTCAATTCTACTTTTAGTTCTTCTGGCTGCTGCATGGTATGGTGACCTTGGGTAGACCCGGCCTTCATTCCCTTAGAGGTCTGTGTAGGGGGTTTGGCACCAGCAACCCAGGGTCTGGTACCTGCCCTTCTGCCTCACTCTACATCCACTACTCAATTTAGAATTTAATTATGTAGGACTTTCTATTTTTGGACGTTTCTCGGTCTAAACTGCTAATTTGCTGAAGGTCTGGGCTGCGTTTTATGCTTCTTCTGCTTCCCCCTCGAACCACTTAATATTCCAGCTGAATAACCTGTGCATCCCTCACTGAATAGGTGCCATGCGGAGGAAGTCATATGAATTGCTTATGATGACACTAGAGGCCCGATGCACAAAGATTTGTGTAAGAATGGGCTTTCCTTCCCCGGGCTGCTAGCAGAGCCTTTGCTCTGGCTGGAACTGCCTTCCTGACTTCCCACGGCTGCCCAGAAGCCCAGAGAGGCTAAGGTGGTGCGGGATGCCTGTGTCATCGCCATGGTGATGATGCAAGCATCCCGCCCCACCCCCAGCCACTCAATGCCTGTGTATGCAAATTAACCCAGCCAGAAGGTACGGTCAATTAGCATATGAATCTTTTATTAGATAGATACCAGATCTTACACATCCAAATGAATGCCTTCCCTAGCAAGATGGCCAGGTAGGGGGTGGGAGGTGGGGTGGGAACTACCCACACATGCCAATGAGGTTATCAATGCTCAATATAATCTCTCAATACCTCTCTCTGTGTATCAGAAACCCATGGCTCTTACTGAATGTGTTTGGACCCGTTTTCCTAGGTCTCCGTGAATGCGTTGGGGAAGGATGTGTTTGTTTATTTTTGTGTCTCTGGTGCTTGAATGGATAAGATACTCACTAAATGAGGTCAATGACTGAGTAGATTTATGTAATGTAAGTCACGCTGTGAGATTTCATTGCTTAATAAACGGTAATGTTGAATTACTCTTGAAAAGAAAACCTTATTTTGCCTTCTTGTATAACAGCCAGTAAAATATAAATATTCTTGGAAAGAGGAAACTAGATATTTAATATCTAAAAGATGATTTCCACCACTGCCTTATTCTCAGAGAAATTGCATTTAAGAATAAAAATAAAAAAAACAACAAACTCATAGGTTCACGAAATCCCCTTTTTTATTTCTCATTTTATACATCTCTTTTTTACTTTCATGGGTAGCAAGTAAAAATATTTTTTAAGTGTTTTCATAGGAAAATGGAAAACTTATGTTAATAAATAGCCATTATACTTACAGAATAATCATATTCTTTCAACTACTGTAAATGCACAGAAAGATAAAAAATAATGCACATGTTCTTTTTTTAAAATATGTTTTTATTTATTTCAGAGAGGAAGGGAGAAGGAGAGAGAGAAACATCAATGATGAAAGAGAATTATTGATTGGCTGCCTATTGCACCCATAACCCTTACTGGGGATTGAGCCCACAATCCAGGCATGTGCTCTTGACCAGAATCAAACCCCAGACCCTTCAGTCTGCAGGCCAACACACTATTCACTGAGCCAAACCGGGTAGGGCCATGGCCCGCAAACTATAGCTCTCGAGCCTCATGTGGCTATTTGGCCTCTTGAGTGTGGCTCTTCCACAAAATACCATGGCCTGGGCAAGTCTATTTTGAAGAAGTGATATTAAAAGAAGTTTAAGTTTAAAAAATTTGGCTCTCAAAAGAAATGTCAGTGGTTGTGCTGTTGATATTTGGCTCTGTTGACGAATGAGTTTGCCGACCCCTGGGCTAGGGCATGCAGATTTTCTTCTATGATTATACTTATATACATACCAGAGGATAAAAATATGCATTATATCATATATCTCTGTGCTATAACAATATCGTTTTATCTATTAGTTCTTTTACCTGCAGCCGACCTAGTATCTTGATTGTGTATAGCAGCATTTTCTAATATTACTTCCGTGAACATATCAATGGACGTAAATGAAAATTTCAGGAAATGATCCGTGTAGTGAGAGCCTTTGCCCACGGGCCCACTGTGCCCTGATGCGTTTTGCACATGGGGCTGCGGGCCTCGTGTTTTCCCATCTCATCCGGGCCAGATTAGGCAAGAGCAGCACACGCAATGGGAAGGGAACCAACTTAACAGTCAGATGTTCCTGGATGTGAGTTGCACCCGCTTCATGGGGTAGAGGCCACGAGTCCTTGGACAAATCACTTCACCTTTCTCATCCGCAATTTTCGCCATCTGTCCAATGGGGATAGTGACCCCTGCCCCCAAAACCTCCACCCCTATCACCTGTGAAGTCTTTAGTGACTACTAGGTAGGAGCTCACCTCCCCACATCTAAATCTCTTTGAAAACTTTGAATCCATTACTTCATATAATGCTTTAAAAAAAAAAAAAGACGAAAACTTATGTTTGGTTTCCAAAACCACATGTATACAATAATGCATAGTACATCTACTAAAATGTAATCTATACTAATAAAAGAGTAGTATGTTAATTAGACTGGGTGACTGGACATCTTCCAAATGTTTGCCTTCCTTCTGGACAGTTAGGAGGTGACCAGGCTAGTTGGGGGGCAGCCAGGCCAGCAGGGGTCAATTGGGGGCAATTAAGCAGGCAGGTGAGCGGTTAGGAGCCAGCAGTCCTGGGTTGGGAGAGGGATGTCCCTCTGCTGGTATCGGGCCTAAACCGGCAGTCAGACATCCCCCGAGGGGTCTCTCATTGGAGAGGGTGCAGGCCAGGTTGAGGGACCAACCCCCCACCTCCCCCTGCACGATTTTCATGCACCAGGTCTCTAGTAACCTAAAACAGCTTTGCACATCCTGGTAGGTTGACTCTCAAGTTGGATGCCTCCAGCAGGCTATCTGTTGAAACACTTTATTCTTTTATAAGGGTGAATCCAGAGTGCACTGAGTAATGCGTAATAAAATTAGTTTGGGGAGAAAGGACCAAGTTTAAAAGGAAAAAAAAAATGTGTGTGTGTGTGTGTGGGGGGGGGGGGGATGACAGATAAGCACAGTAAAATATTCTGCAATGACTTCATTGTGAAGTAATGACTTTGACCAAATCACTGCATTGTAGTTTTATCTTCTCCACCAAGACTGTGTTAATGCTCTAAAATTAAATCTCTTGTGAAAGTTATCTGGAATTTCTCAACAAGTTTTTAAAGGGGTTTTATTGTTTCATTGGAGGTCATGTCTCAAGAATTTGTAGGAATTCCGCCTGGAAAGTAATCCTCATTGGAAACTGGCAGTCAAAGCTAATTTATATTACTCTTCCAGATAAAAATTCCTTCCGTCTTAGACCTGCATTTCAAAAAAGATTATTATCACTCTGGAGAGAATACATCAGGGTAGAAAAAAGAAAAAAAGAAAAAAAAAAGAATGACCTCAAAGATGTCTTTGCTGCCTCTGTGCAACTCCAGGTCTGCTTCTTCTTAAAACTCCCCTTTTATCCTCTCTTTTGAAAGGTCTTGGAGCTAGTCAGAGCAGGAGCATGCTTGAAGAGAGCTCTCAAAATGAGTTCCCCTAATTGGCTTGCAGTGGGAGTTCATGACACATCTTGGGTGGTGGGAGAGAGGAGGACATGAGGAGGAAATATAGGGGGGAGAGAGGTTCAGCAACTGGGCAAAAAGGAGAAAGGCATTTTTTTTTTTTTACAGCATTATATTCTCACTAGAGGCCCAGTGCACGAAATTCGTGCATGGGTAGGGTCCCTAGCAGCTACTGGCTGCCAGCTGGAGCCGCCCTTCCCCCAGATGCCTGCTGCCACTGCCAGCCTGGGTGGAGCCAGCTGGGGGGAAGGGCTACAGGCAATTGGACAGATGACCCTGCCCCCCCTGGTCGAACTCTCCTTAGAGGGGACAATTTGCATATTAGGTTTTTATTATATGGGATTCTAGTGGTTAGAGGGATTGGTTGTTCCTAAATCAGGCCCCACACCCCTTCTTCAGTTGTTTTTGTACTTTCCTATGCCAGACACATTCAGGAGGCAGCATGCTTCATGGGAAAGCGTTGGCTGTTTTTAACGACAGACCCTAATGGAAACCTCAGGTGCTCCATTTCCTAGCTCCTCCATTTACAAGTGACTTAACCTGCCCAAACCGGTTTGGCTCAATGGATAGAGCGTCAGCCTGCGGACTGCAAGGTCCCAGGTTCGATTCCAGTCAAGGGCATGTACCTTGGTTGCGGGCACATCCCCAGTAGGGGGTGTGCAAGAGGCAGCTGATCGATGTTTCTCTCTCATTGATGTTTCTAACTCTCTATTCCTCTCCCTCTCTGTAAAAAAATAAATAAAGTATTTAAAAAAAGCCAAAAAAAACAAGTGACTTAACCTCTCTGAGCCTCAGTCTCCATATCTATGAAATGGGCTTCCTAGAGTTGGTAGGAGTCAACTAGATAATCTATGCAAATACTTCAGCTCAGCGTTGGGTTAGTACCCAATAAAATGTTGTTGGGGAAAAAAAAAAAAGAGGGAAATAAACATTGCTTCTTTCTACCCTCTCCATCCTGTCCAGAGAATTTGGGATATTAATCCAATGTGGATAACTTGGAGCCCACTCAAGGACAAAATCAACGAAGTACAAAGACACTAGCCATCTCTTTGGTGATTCTGGACATTTTTGGAACACCAACTAAAATGCACAAAGGAGAAATGCCAAACCTGGATTTGTACAGCGAGAGCAGGCATTCTGGGCCCTCACCCATTTCTCAAGAGCCTCTTCCGAGGAAGCTGAGAATAACTTTTTAAGGGCCATTTTTATTCATAGGACTTAAGATCGGGGATGCTGCCAAAAACATACATCGCCTCACAACCAAATGGCCTGCCGTTTGGAGCATCCCAGAGATGTGTCGTGAATGGGTCAGATCCACCAAATGTCCAGCATTCAGTAGAACTGGACTGAACAGAAGGAGCCTTCCCGTTCCTAAGGATCCGATCACTCTTCCCTGAACTATTCCAGCAGTTGCACTGAGTTCTGCTTGCATCAGAAATACAATTTGTACAATTCCAGAAGGCATATATTTGGGACAAGGCCATTGTTAAGCCTATGTGGTTTTTCAGTGGGTAGGTAATTCTTTAACAGTAGAAACAGAAGACAGATTGGCTTCCAATTGTGAGCTCATTGCTAAGGTCACGCTGCAAGCTGAAAGGGAAGCAGAATCCAAAATAAACACGAGTTTGGACTAGAAACCATTTCTCTCGGAGGGTGCCCAGGTTTATGTGAAGGAATTCTGCCTCAAACAAGGAGAAACCTAACTCACTTTTCCCGGTGGTTAGTTGTTTGTGGGCATGTGTAGGGTTTGCCTGGTCCCATCAGTCCATTCTGCAACCTCAAATCCATTTTCCTAAGACCCTGGCTTAAGGACCACGTGACCCCAGAGTCCTCCTGACTCCTTGCACTTGAGTTACTCTAAAGGGATAAAAAAAAAAAAAAAAAAAAAAAAAAAAAAAAGTTATAAACTATCTGTAGGAACACTCACGAACATGGTTGGCCAGAAAAACTCAGCGAGAGCGCCAAGAAGTTTAATTTGTTGTAACCTATGATTTCTCAGTAAATATTAACTAATGTTGGAAGTATGCATGGATTGACTTCCCTAGTCTGTTTGAAGCTTTTAAATCATAATTTTTTTAAACAAAAAAAAATTTAAGCAGGACCTGAAAAAAAAAAAATGACTCAGAAAGGAAGGGTGTTTGGTTTGTACCCCTCACCTCCCCAGCTACCCGTGTTCAGTCTGCGGAGTGGTGTTTTTCTTTCGTGAGCTTGTCCCCTTCACTTATGGGCCTGCTTGATGGATAATTCCCTCTGAGGTGCCTCCAAGACCCTGAGTACCCCTTTGGTTAAGTGCCCAAGAAAACCAACCACTGTGCACCAAGACACTCACCTTCCTCACCCTTTCCCCCGTCTCGCCTGCCAGCCGGAGGCCTAGTCACACCAAGATTGAAGACCGGATCATTTATCCAGGTGCAAATTCCCAGGGGCTCTGAACAGAGTCATGGCTGGGACATGAACCAGAAACCAACAGGTCCCCTAGCCTCAAAAGGCATCTTCCTGGTCCAGCCTGTGGAAGCTCAGTTGTTTTATAAATAGCTGTCTATATGGATTGGATTCATAGATGCTATTATTTTTTTATGATGGAGTCGTTTATTTATTCACATATTTTTAGAATGCCAGATGCCACCTCTCTCGTAATGCCATGGACACAAAACTACTTTAGAGCTTACATTTTCAACATGGATACATGAATCTATTATTTATCAGATGTTAATTAACACCAACTATATGCCAAGTGGAAAAGTGAAGGAGAGGGCACCCTGAAAAAGAGGAAAAATAATTCTAAAGGCAAGAAAGGCCATGTGATAATATTGCAGAAGGCGAATAGGTAACTGAGGCAGGAGCTTAGCATCTATTCACTGGGGACTAGAACATTGAGGACTGGGGGTGGGGTGGGGAAAGAAGGTGCTAAGAAGAACCATTGCAAAGATCTTCCAAATGCCATGGATTTTCAACTTAATTCCATTAATCAAAAGAGAACTAAAGGAAGCACATGGTATTTGTGATGGGGAACGTTAGTGATAGCTGGGATTTAGAGAACTGGAGTTGGGGAAAGACCAATGGCAAAGAGGCCAGTAGAAGGGCTCTGGCAATGTGGAGCCCCCGAATTTAGGTAGTAATGAGAAGTTGAAGAAAGACTGGGACATATTAGAAAACTTCAGAGAGATTAAATCAACATGACCTCCTGGAGCCGACCTAGTGCATGGTAATGAATGTAGCTTAAACAAAAGGCTTCAGAACTGGGGCTGGGGATCTCTCTGAATACTGGGGATTTGTCTTGTATCTCTCTTTACTGATGCATGACTTCAGGGCTATTTACTAAATCATATCCAATGAAGCAAATTCACAATGCATGTTCTTGTGGGGAGATACAAAGGGGCTGATACAAAGATGACAAGGTACAATCTCTGCCCTTGGAGATTCCATAGGCCAGTTCAGTGGTTCTCAAGGATTATGTGTTGTGAACAATTGTGTGAGCTGAACCATAGTTAGATTTTTAAAGTGACAGTATAAGGCATATTAAATACTAGAAAGGCCAATTCGCTCAGCCAACGTGGCTCAGTGGTTGAGCGTTGACCTATGAACCAGAAGGTCACGGTTCTATTTTCAGTCAGGGCCCATGCCCAGGTTGCAGGCTCAATCCCCAGTGTGCAGCCTGCAGGAGGCAGCCGATCAATGATTCTCATCGTTGATGTTTCTCTTTCTCTCTCTCTCTTCCTCTCTGAAATCAATAACAATATATTTAAAAGAATACATCAGACTCACTGGCTAATTGAATAAGGTTAGCCAAGGATGAGGGGTAGGGGGTCCTAGAAAGCTTTGAGTTGGGGTGAAAGGGAGGAAAGCAGGCTTTCTCCTGGAGGGCTGTGACGTGTCTGCCCTCCCCGGGGCATCTTCAGGGCAGAGTTAATAGGAGCATCAATGGCTGAGTTTAGAACACCTCCCTCCCAACACAGAGTTTATCATAATTCTCCTCTTTCCCGAAATGTTACTTGGTTAACCTTCTCCAGAAAATTCTCCATTTTGATGGTGGCCTTAAGAGGAAGACAGCGAGACAGCAGTAGAGCTATTTGGGGGATCATCTTCAGTTAGGGTGTTTTTCTAAGAATCAGTGTCAGAGCGTACATAGCTCTGTGCTAAGCAATGTGACACATGGAGAAAGACAAACATGGATGATAAGACAGAGAAGTTGTGGCTCCTGAAACACAAGCCAAGTTTGCATCCACTTATCCAAAGGCATTGCTCCTCTACTTTAGACCTTAGTTCCTTAGTAACCTCGGGCGCCATAGTTACATGCAAGCTGCTCCCATAGATACTGGTGTTATTCTGGATATGCTGTGCATGAGGGTACCCACTCCATTAGTTTCTGTGTATGGGCAAGCCTAGTGGCTGTCATAATCAGTTACTCATCGCTTGGTGAAGTCAAGCAGCAAAGACATTACACAAAACACTGCTCTGTGTTTTGTAAACAGCTTTCCAGAGACAAGTTCTTCCTGGCTTTTAGTCATAGGAAACAAGATGTTTTATTTCAATGTGAATTTCCTGACTCCATGTTTAAATAAAATAACAGAAAATGTGACAGATGAAGAAAAAAAACAGTGACTCCAGTGATCTGATTGCACTAAAATGCAGAATCGTGGGAGGGGGAGGGGAGGGGGAAAGAGATTTATTTTCAGCTGTGAGCCAGAGGTGTAATAATTAAAGTGTTTGGATAATAGGGTTTTATATAATGTCATAATTAACTCATTTTTGAGGGGGGAATGCCCTATACAGTGGTTGGCAAACTGCGGTTCACGAGCCACATGCGGCTCTTTGGCCCCTTGAGTGTGGCTCTTCCACAAAATACCTCGGCCTGGGCGAGTCCATTTTGAAGATGTGGCGTTAGAAGAAGTTTAAGTTTAAAAAAACTTAGCTCTCCAAGGAAATTTCAACCGTTGTACTGTTGATATTTGGCTCTGTTGACGAATGAGTTCGCCGACCACTGCCCTAAACCTTCTCATTTTTACTATCACCCCCACTTCCTTTATTTTTATTCTTGGCATTTTGATAGTTTGCTCCAAGCAGAAGTGTCAAAAGCTCTGTGGAGAGCAGCTGTGCCCCTTCCTGGCTCCCCTGCTGAGAAAGTGCTCAGAATGTCCTCAAGGAACTTGTGTCCCGTGAGCTGTCCAACCCATTAGAGAGGAAAAGGCTGATATTTTCATATTCCCAGGAAGAAATGGTCAGCGGCAATGGGCCCAGCGTCCCTCCTCACTGGGTTTACCCTGTGGAGGTTACTGGGACCCACAGCTCCAAGATGACAGAGGTCGCAAGCTGTCCCGGCCCCCCCCCCCCCATTCAGTGGGCCCACCTGAATATTAACAAGACAGGAACAACCCGGGTTTTTAAAGTGGAGTCAGAGAAGATTCGCTGATTCTGAGACCCCCGTCTCCCAGTCTAGGTCAGTAGTCCTTCTACGGATGCCAGGAACCTTTGCCTCACTCTCTTCCTCTCAAGGCACCAACGATAAAGCCCGTCCTATATAATAAAACCCTAATATGCAAATCAACCAAACAGCAGAACAATTGGTCGCTATGAGCGGGGCCTAAGCTGGAAGGTGGACATCTCCTGAGGGGTCCTGGACTGAGAGAGGGTGCAGGCCAGGCTGAGGGACAACCCTCCCCTCTGCCCCCCTCCCAGTGCACAAATGTTGTGCACCAGGCCTTTAGTCTTTTTATAATACTCCCCTTCTGGCCCACCCTGGGACATGAGGAGCAGAGGAGGTACCTTGTTCAACGTTGTAGCCACAGTGTCTGGTCCAGAACATGGCACATCTCAAGTGTTCCTCGAGTACCCAAAGGGTGCTTCCAGTTTTTAAATCTTTCTGGGTGCAGCCAGGGATGGGGAGAAAGTGTCAAGCACAGACTGTGCTGGGGAAGCGAAGAGGGCAGAGGGCTATCAGTGCCCAAGTCAGGCTTGGGGCGTCTGAGAAGAGTGTCCTGTGGAATCACTGAGCAAGGGAGGTAGCGCTCTTCACTTTGACTTCTTCTTCCTGAACCCCAACTGGGTCCCACGTGGTGTTCCTCCTTGGGCTCTGCAGTTCCTCCTTGCTGCCAGTAGGGGATGGATGCATCATTGCTGAGCATCAGATTCTCAGAGGGTTGCCATGGCTGCTGGAAGACTTCAGGGCAGACTCCTATAAGCTGAGGTCCGCACTGGAGACGCATGAAGACCTCAGGGGTCTGCACTCAGGGCTTATAGATTTTCATGCGTTGTTTTCTCTGCTATTAATTTGTAAGATCCTCCCGTGTAAGGACTGTGAATTCTATTTCTTTTCTCTTCTGTTCCCACGGCACCTAATAAAAATCTCTCCTCAAAGCTGGCATTCTGTGATAAGCAGGCCCATATGTGGCCCTAGACGATTTTCAGCACTAGGTTCCATGCCTTACAATTTACAAAACAATCGCGCATGCGCCACCTCATCTGATCTTGCCACTCCTCTCCTGGGCTTTCTTGGTTCTCAGATCACCGAGATCAGGCCTTGGGCAGAGTCAGCAATGATCGGGTTTCAGCATTAAGCATGTACTTTGATTCTTATCGAATTTTTCTTCTCCGCCTCCTCCTCCTGCTTCACCTTGTGCCCCCAGAATGCAGCTCAGTTCCACCCCCTCAGGTCCTGTACATCCAAAGGAGGGTTCAAACAGCCAAAGAAAACCAGGAGAGGACACGTGCCAGCAGTCTCAAACTCCTTTCCTCGGAGGAGAACAGCCCAAGTTTATCACCCAGGGTCTTTGAGATGTGAATATTTTGTGACCCAGGTCAAGCAAAAGGACGTAAATGAGGATATGCCTAAATGGCATTGTATGACAAATGCAATATTTAGAAAGCATACACTGATATTTTTTTCTTTCAAAATGTTTTTTTCCCCAGTTTATTTTTATTTTTAAAAGCATTACCGATGTCCCTTCTTCCCATAGACCCCTTCTAGCCCGCCCCAGACCTCCCTCCCCCCTGCCCAGTCTGTGTCCATGGGTTATGCCTATATGCATACAAGGTCTTTGGTTGATTACCTCCCTCCCACCCACCCTCCCCTGCCTTCCCTCTGAGATCCCACACTCTGTTCCATGCTTCTATGTCTCTGGATCCACTCTGTTCATCAGTTTATTTTGTTTATTAGATCCCACTTAGGAATGAGATCATGTGATACTTGTCTTTCCCTGACTGACCTATTTCACTTAGCATGACCCTCTCCAGGTGGGGAGGGAGATTTTATGGTAGGCACATGATTGTATGCAGTGTAGGCAGAGACTTAGAGCAGATCTTCCCCTGGCCCCCACCTTCTGCTGAATCCAGACCCTCCACCCTCTGAGCCTCCCTGGGGTTTTGCAGGCAGAATTCGTCCATTTCCTGTCATTTTCCTGATGGCAAGTGCTTAGATTTTCTGGGATCTCCCTCTATTTTCATATACTGTTTCATATACTGTTTTTCAAACCTGCTAAATGATTTCAGAGTCTCATTCACGCTCTTTATTATTTGACTGTTTTAAATGTTGCATCTCTTTGCACACAGAGTCCACAACAGGATGATTTGTCCAGTTGGCAAGGATTTGATAGATTGTTTTGAGTCATTAGTTGTTGTGGTTTGATGCTACGAAAATCAACGGTGTGCTTTTTCTAGATTAAACAGATGCTTTGTTCAGGATGTGTAACAGAGTCATAAGCAACTTGTAAACATGATTCCAATACTGTAAAAAACAAACAAAATGCAAATAGTCATCTTTCCTCCTCCTCCCCACTCCATCTGTAAGCTTCTCAGGGAAACAGGCAAAGCGGTAGCTTGACAGGCAGAGAAAGACGCTGCTTCAGATTCTGGACAGGTAGCTATCCGCTTGTCTAAACCAACCAATGAACTGTCATAAGGGTATTAGAGATACTAATCTATATATATAAAAGGCTAATATGCAAAATGTCCCCTTGGGAGTTCAACTGGGAGACTGGGAGTTCAATCACTTGCTATGACTTGCGCTGACCACCAGGGGGTGGCATGGAACAAAGGCAGGCCCCAGCCAGCAGCCAGAAGGCGCCTGATCGGCCCTGATCACCAGCCATGCCTAGGGCTCCTACCTGTGCACGAATTTCATGAACCAGGCCTCTTGTATTATGACAATAGCTTCTATTTATTGAGTGACCAGTTCAAGTATTTTACTGAGCTGTACACATATCTTTTTCAAGTAACGAAAGCCTGATGTAATAGGTGCTTTCTATTTGTTTAAATGTAGAAATGAGGGAAGTTATGAGGCTCAGGGAAGGCCCAGAAGGATTTGGACAACAGTCTGATCATCTCTAAAGCCCACCTACTCCGTATTGTGGTTGGCGGTGATGAAAATTACATTCATAAAGTTTAAAAAAAAAATCATTGGTGGCTTTCCTTGGGAATCATCTGTCTGTATAGCCTTCATTCAATTCTGCCACCTCATCTCAGGGAAGGAGGTTAAGATGTTTGGTGTATTTATAATCAGATTTTTAAAAATCTTGTGCTCTCTTAATGCAAATCTATTGGTAATTTCTTCTCCATCATTTTCCCCCCCTGGTGTGAATTTTAGAAACATCCAGAGAGATTTGGGAGTCTTTTCTCACATCTCTGATGAAAATCTGACTTAGAAACTCTCCCATTGAAGAGAGAATACAGCTCACTCTGAAAAACGCTCTTAACTGTGGCTTTCTCTACACAGTTGGAAATGCTGTTTATAATAGGATGACTACGCTACAATTAAACAAACATCCTATAAAGAAATTCAACCTGTCAAAATGGGCTTGTTAAATAAGCTTGGAGCCACGATCTGAATAACAAACTAGATCTGAACTTGGATAGCAGACCACGGTTCTGTGGGTCTTCCAGTGACCTCATTGTTATGACAAATGAGAACATCGGGTTTCCTTATCCACCAGGAAAGTCCTCCCCGTTCTGTGTCAGATGAGTCAGGAGACACACAGGCATCTCCCGTGCTGACAGATAGGCAGGTTTCGGATTTTCTCCATCCGGCGTCCCTTATGGCTCCAGGTCAAAGCAACATCATCTTTAAAATATATATATTATTGATTTTTTTTTTTTACAGAGATGAAGGGAGAAGGATAGAGAGTTAGAAACATTAATCAGCTGCCTCCTGCACACCCCCTACTGGGAATGTGCCAGCAATCAAGGTACATGCCCTTGACTAGAATCGAACCTGGGACCTTTCAGTCCGCAGGCTGACGCTCTATCCACTGAGCCAAACCGGTTAAGGAAACATCATCTCGAAGTTGGCTCTTGGATGGGCAAATTTTTCTACCTTTCAGTTCATCTGGGCACTGGATCCCTGACCTTATAGAGTGTCTCGTTTATTTCTGTTCTTTTAGGGCAGTGGTCAGAAAACTCATTGGTCCACAGAGCCAAATATCAACAGTACAATGATTGAAATTTCCTTGGAAAGCCAAATTTTTAAACCCAAACTTTTTCTAACACCACTTCTTCAAAACAGACACTCCCAGGCCATGGTATTTTGTATTTGAATTCATTTTCAAAGCTTTGCCAGGGAGTTAAAAAAAAAAAAATCACAATGACAATTTTCTGGTATTAAGGCTACATCATGTATATCAGTTATTTGAGCTGATTTGTTAAATGCTTTTGTTTTGAATAAGTGACATTCAAACCGACTGTGTCGGGCTCTGTTCTCCTGTTTGCTAGTTTCTGAGCCGAAAATATGGTGCTTCCCCTAAATCTCCTGCTTTTCCCTGGAACTGCTGCTCGCAGTGTGACATCCTGACTTGAACTTGCTGCCCTTCCAACCTCGCTTCCTGTTTGTGTCAACTGCTTGGAGCAGCTCAGGCTTAGCCAAGCATGGTCCCTCCCTCTCTCCCTCCCTCCCTCCCTTCCTCCCTCCCTCCCTCCCTCTGTCCCTCTTCCCCTTCCTCCCTGAGCACACGCTGTTTCTGTGCATCTGTGATCAAGGGGCACCTCAGCTCCACTCCGCTGACAACAAAATTTACTGACCCGAGTCAATGGCTGGTCTCCGCTCCAGGTGAAAGGAGCTGTCGAAATGTATCAGAATGGACACATGTCCACCTCGTAAAGCTCTCAATAGAAATGCCAGAGAAAGGGAGCGTGACCCCGTGTAAAATTAATTGTCCCAATTGGGGATTACAGGGGATTAGGCAGGAGCGGGGTCTATGCTGTGCTCGGCTATCCCTGTTCTGCCAGGTCAGGAAGGGCCCTGCCTCCATGGGCCAGTGTGTCCTCAGCTGCCGGGCGTCCTCCAGTTTGCCTGTTTGCTTGTCGTAGTTCACCTTCCCTTGGGAAGAGAGTAGGAGCAGATAGGACCATGGTTGGCCTGGTTTCACACATCCGTGGTACAGGCTGGTGTTGATGCGATGAAAGGCATTAACCCCCAAGTCCATCATCAGAGCATCAGGACAGTCACTGGGGTGAGATGCCTCCGTGTCTATATCTGACCTTGGGAGTGATTCTTCATAGTGAAGGCTGCCATGTCTTATAAGTGTCCTTTGGGGGATTGCCCTTCCCCTCCCCGCCCCCATTCTTTATTTCTTTTGAATATTGATCAGTCTGGGTGATGTGTAAAAGTAGAGCTAAAAGGAACTTCCCACCCAATATACACACCCCGATCCCCATTCAAAGGGAAATCAATCTTCATTTGTCATTCCCCCCAGAGGCCTTGCCCGCTGTATCATTATATTTGCACAAAAGTGGTAATTTACGCAGGTCCCACCCACGGGGGCCAGAAGCAATGCCAAGTGACCACGGTCCACAGTGAACTCTCAAAATTTCCATTAAGATACTGGGTGTGTTTTTTTTAATTATTATTTTTTACTTTATTGATTTTTTACAGAGAGGAAGAGAGAGGGATAGAGAGTTAGAAACATCGATAAGAGAGAATCATCAATCAGCTGCCTCTTGCACACCCCCTACTGGGGATGTGCCCGCAACCAAGGTGCATGCCCTTGACCGGAATCGAACCTGGGACCTTTCAGTCCACAGGCCGACGCTCTATCCACTGAGCCAGACCGGTTTTGGCCTGGATGGGTTTTTGCTTAATTTTATCCCCTAGCTGACTGGATTCCACGTCTTCAGACAATGGATGCTTTTATAAAGAAAATGTTCTTGGCTTGTAGATTGCTTTTTTTTTTTTTTTTAAGAGTCCACTGCAAATGTAAAAATTGATTTCCTTCGCTCCTTTTTTTTTTTTTTTTTTGTAATTCCAAATAATGCCGCGTGTCCTGCTGCCTCGGCAAGGAGCAGGAAGGCTGTAATTTACCAGATGTGAGGCTATTAGGCCTTCATTTCCTGAAGCAATGAATTAGCAACTCCTTTTCCCTGTCACAGAAAATTGTCGCCAAAATAGTCCAAGACACAATGGCAAGTTCAATTAAGGTTCTGTTCCTTCAGGAGGGCCTGACAGATGATGGCTGAGTGAGAGGCCCCCTGGCAGGAAATTACCCGGCTCCCTGTTTTCCTGGGTAAATGGCGAGGGCCACGTTTTCTACTTGATAATTTCTGGGTCTCCTGTACCCCTCCCTCCCGCCATGAGCTGTGCACTTTGCTTCTGAAACGAGTTGGGCTGCCAGTCCCCTCTGTGAGCTGTGCACTTTGCTTAAATGTATTCAGGTGTGCTGTTTCCAGTGCCTGAAATGACTGACTCACCATCCGACTTCCTTCCATTTTCCATTCTAGATCCTTCCATTTTCAAGATCTCGCTCCCATTCTCTGTCCAAGGTTCTCCCCGTTGCTTTTCAGCTGGTCTGTCTGGGGATACTTAGAAAACACATTCAAAAAGCACCATAGGATGCTGGGCCAGTGTGGCTCAGTGGTTGAGCATTAACCTATGAACCAGGAGGTCACGGTTCCATTTCCAGTCAGGGCACATACCTGGTAGAGAGCGTGCAGGATTAATGAATTTCATTATTGATGTTTCTCTCTCTCTCTCTCCCTTCCTCTCTGAAGTCTTTACAAAATACACTGAGTGGCCAGAGTATTATGATTCTTGAACGCATAATAATCTGGCCACTCAGTGTATAGTGTATATATATTAGAGGCCGGTGCATAAATTTGTGCATGGGTGGGGTCTGGCCAGCCTGGCCAGGGGGAGGGGACATGAGCGGTTGGCCGGCTTGCCAGCTGGTCAAACTCCTGGTCGAGGGGACAATTTGCATACTAGCCTTTTATTATATAGGATAGACACTGAGTGGCCAGATTATTATGCGTTCAGAGATCATAATAATCTGGCCACTCAGTATATATGTATATATTTAAAAAGCACCATAGGGGACACAGAAAGGAGAGGGAACGTATATGTATGGTTCAGGCTCACAGAAACTGTAATGTTGGAGAGGAAAGAACAAAGGGAAGAATGCTTTGGAACACAGACCATGAAGCCAGAGGAGGAGCATAAACACTGAAGGAATGAAACTTGTTCACTTAGGATGGAAAATGCCCCATGCCCTCAGTCATCAGTTATTTCGTTCCATTGCTCCAGTAAATTGAATCTTCCTAAGTGACATCATCAGGTGCCTAAGGAAAACACACGTAAATCAAAGTCAGCACACTTTTATTTATTTCTTCAGAGTTTGGGGGGGGGGGGGGGGAATGATATCACAGCGTGGGCTCTGATTATGAATGAAGTGTATTGAAAAAATCTTACATCAAAACGTGTGTGTTGGCAGTTCCAGATGACATCATATGATAGATAGACGGAGGACTTTCTGTTGATACAAAGCACTATTTTATTGCAGCCGTATCAAATAAGTTAAGCCTCCTCTTAAGGATTTTAACAAATGTTTACCTTTTCTAGGCAATTACTTAGCTTTCCAATTATCCAGAAAGTGAGCTCATGGGGAGAGCAAAATATACTAAATAATCTGCAGACGTGGTATTAAAAAGCAGAGAATTTTGCTTTTTGTTTGTTTGCTTGTTAATACTGAGTGTGGTGGTACAGACTTGACCTTGAGCGTTTTGTGAATTACAAAGCTGCTCTTTTTATTTGAGAACAACTCCATACTTTGCTCTCATAATCTATCTTCCCATATGGATGGGTTTCAATTGCCAGGGTCATTAAACTCTAGCAATATGGGGAAAGGCGTGGGTCTATTTTCGTCACCTGCTTAGACCATCCAGAATCAACTTTTTGTTTCTGTTGTCATTCCTTGGTGAAGGGGATATCCGTGGTTACCAAGGCCAATCCCTAGGATTCTATCACCACTCTTGGTAGAATTTTCACTCTTAAGAATATTGCCAAAACAACCGGTATTGTTGATCAGATTATTGATCAGATTACTTGGTCAAGGTCATTGATCAGATTACTTGACCAAGGTCAAATCAGACATAGCCTCTTTCATTAATAGCCTCATTCATGAACCTATTTTAAAAAAGACATCTAAGGATATAAATAGAAGCTTTACTCAAAGGTGTACACCACAGCATCAGGGTAAAAGCGAGGACAAGTCTTCACTCGTATTTAGAATGAGTTTTATGAATCGGGGTAACAGGTTCCCGGATTCCTGGGTGAGATCCATTCCAGCCTCCTTGACCAACGATGCATCTGCTAGGCATCTCAGCTCCTGACACTTGCTTTTCTCTTGATGCTTTCAAGATGTTCTTTTTTGTTTGTTTTTTCAACATTTTGACTATGGTGAGTCTGGTGAGGATCTCTCTATGTTTACCCTATTTGGAATACCTTGACCTTCTTAGATCTATTGATATTTTTCATAAAGTTTGGAATGTTTTCAGCCATTAATTCTTCAAATATTTGTTCTGTTCCCCTTTACTTCTCTTTTCCCCCACTAAGACTCCCCATTACATATAGGTTGATAGGCTTGGTGGTGGCCTCTGGGTCTCTGAGGATTTGTTCAACTTAACATTAGCTTTTATCTCTTCTGCTCTTCAGATAGGATAAATTCTATTGATTCATCATTAAGTGCATTGAATCTTTCTTCATTTATCTAAGATTTGCTGTTGAGCCCATCTAGTGAAAATGTCATTTTGATTGTTGAAACTCTAGAATTTTCATCTGGTACTTTGTAATAGATTTGATTTCTTTATTGATGTTCCCTATAGACTGAGTCATAATCAGCATAGTCTCTGTTAGTTCTAAAATGTATTATTTGAACATGTTAGTAACAGATGCTTTGAAGTCTTTATCTGCTAAGTCCAACTTACAGGGCCTCTCAGAGTCTGTTTTCATTGACTGCCTTTTCTCCCCCCAGATATGGGTCACACTTGTCCCATTTTTTTGAGTGTCTCAAAATTTTTTATTGAAAATCAAACATTTTAGATAATATATTATAATAACTCTGGTTCTAAAGAATTTTTCTCTCCTTCTGAGGGTTTTCTTGTTGGATTTTGTTTACTTCCTCTTTTTCCTTTTATTTTTTTAAAAATTAACTAGCCTAGCCGAAACCGGTTTGGCTCAGTGGTAGAGCGTTGGTCTGCAGACTGAAAGGTCCCAGGTTCGATTCTGGTCAGGGGCATGTATGTTAGTTGCAGGCACATCCCTGGTAGGGGGTGTGCAAGAGGCAGCTGGTCGATGTTTCTCTCTCATCGACGTTTCTAGCTCTCTATCTCTCTCCCTTCCTCTCTGTAAAAAATTAATAAAATATATATTTAAAAAAAAATTAACTAGCCTAGATCCATGGTTGGCAAACTGTGGCTCTCGGGCCACATATGGCTCTTTGGCCCCTTGAGTGTAGCTCTTCCACAAAATACCACGACCTGTCGAGTCTATTTTGTAGAAGTGGCATTTAAAGAAGTTTAAGTTTAAAAAATGTGGCTCTCCAAAGGAATTTCAATCAATATACTGTTGATATTTGACTCTGTTGACTAATGAGTTTGCCGACCACTGGCCTAGACTTAACTGGCAGAACCGATTGTCCCTGTAGTGTGTGCCTAACTGTCTCTGCTTAGATTTTTATTTTAAATTTTCGTGGTTTTTTTTTGTTTGTTTGTTTTTGTTTTTGCCTTGCTTTCTAGAGATAATCCATGTGACTGGATGGCTGAGTGGTCAGCCAATGATTGGTCACAGATTGTGCTCAAACACTTCAAGTCTCTGAGACCTCCACTCTCTATCATTGGTCTGTTTGGTTTGGGGAGTACATTCCAAGTCTGGGGCAGTTTTCAAGCCTGCTCAGCTTCTCCTTTCCTACTTTCCACTTCTCAGAGGGACCCTCTCAGGCCTCCACTTCCTTAGTGTACAGGCTTCCAGACAGGCAGGGACAAATGAGTGCTTGTCAAGCCTTCACGGCTATCTCATTAGCACAGTTCTTGTTTTCATAACTGCTCTGGTATGCTTCCAGATCACTAGAGGGACTAATTTTGTGCAGTCCGTTCAGCTTTATAGTAGTTTGGGGGAGAGAGGATTTGCTGATCTCTTTTATTCCTCCAGACAGAAGTTCTTCCTCATTCCTGATGCTGGAATCATGTTCTTTTTCAGAGACTTGAAAGGCTTACCTTTGATCTGTGACAGTGAGCATCATTTCTTGACAGGTGGCCACCTGTTACTGCCTCGGGAAAGATGGTCAGCTCTCAGCCCAGTGTGCTCTTACTCTGAGTCTGGCAAAGGAAGGGAAGGACTAGCATTTCAGTTTTATAAAATGTTAGCTATTTGATTCCAAATCCCTAAATTACCAGCGTAGTCTTTGAACTGATAATATTCTACGAATGCTTTTGAACGTAAAGTTAGAAAGTCAATAGAAAAAGGCTTTCCTATTTTAATCTCATGGAGCTGGTCTCCTGGTTAGGAATATTATAAAATGCCTCCAGGAGAGAAACGCTTGAACCAGCATAAATCAGTGAACGTACATTGAGCTCCATTCCCGCTGTGGGATGGGCCCAGGTTAGCTCTCAAGAGAATTCCTCCTGATCCCTTTGTTTTTCAAAAAGTCAATTGAGTCTTCACAAAATGGCATTTGACAGGGCCTAATGAGTGAACAAACAGCAGCACCAAGTATATACAAGACAGGGTGAGCTATTTTTTTCCTCTTTTGTTTCCCCTACCGTGGTTCTGCTAAGCATCTCTGACTGAGTCAAAGTGTACACGTTGGTTTTACGCTATTCTTCTCCCATCTGGACTCCGTTAGTGACTTGAGGGAGGTCTGAAGTTAGCCCTTATGTTCCATTTTCCATCAGCAAAATCTAACCTTGACATTCCTACTCTATCCAACTTGAACCCTCAACCAAGAATCATATCCCATCTAAGTAATTTAAAAAAAAAATCATGCATACTTTTGCCACTTCAGGGAGACAATAGTTTGGTACCTTTATGATTGCTATATATTATAATAACTCTGGTTCAAAAAATTTCTGTTCTTATTCCTGAAAATAAAATGGCAAGGACGTTGGAAAAACGATGCCTTCTTTATCAGAGAGATTTTTCTGCTTCGTAGGAGGATATGTTTATTCGTATGATTTATGATATATTTATAATCAAAATGCCTTGTAAAAAACTGAATGGGGGAAATGGGATGAGCTCCAAGCCTCCCTTAGGCCGACAATATTTATAAAGCGAAATCCTGCCATAAAGCGAGCACAGATTGATTGGGCGGAGGCAAAGAACTAAGAAAAGCCTTTTAAACGTGGCCCCTGGACTATTGTACTAAAACATAGTTAAGATATTAATCAGTTTCTCTGGGTCTGTATTTATTGCTTTTGAGTAAGAGAAATGGAGGTGACTATTCAGTTACGCTGCCCATGACCACACTCTTTCCACTACCTGCGCAGTCTGCAAGCTGAATCACTTGAAAAGAATTCGTCACTATGTTAAGACTTTTTTCCTTTGGCAACTCTGCATTCTATATTTTGCTATTCCTCTCAGGCATTCTCAGATTCAGTGGCAGTAAAAATCAGCTCAAACTACATACTAGATAGAACAAAGCAGCTAGTTCAATTTGTGCTTTCCTCCTATACTCCAAATGTCCTCAACTTCAGCACCTCAACTTCTCCCCTACCTTCAACCCAAGGAAATAAGAGCTATTTCAACCTCTACTGCCATGCCCTCCACCTTCTTTTTTTAAAAAAATTATTTTATTGATTTTAGAGAAGAAGGGAGAGAGAGAGAGAGAAACATCAATGATGAGAGAGAATCATTAATCGGCTTCCTCCTGCACGCCCCACACTGGGGATCAAACCCAAAACCCAGGCATGTGCCCTGACCCGGAATGGAACTGTGACCTCTTGATTCATACATAGGTAGAAGCTCAATGGCTGAGCCAACTTCTGATGCTCGCTCTTCTCTGCCTAGAATCTCCAGTCCTCCCCATCAGATAAACGGTGCAGACCTCTTTCCCTCCCAATCAAACTCCAACCAGAGCTGTCACAGGCCTGGAGCCGGAGGACCACTTTGACTCACTACATCAGCCATTGACTATCAGCCAAAGGAAAGGGGCTTTAATTACAGTGGAAGTGATTAGATTGGGAATAACCCATTGCTTCACAGGCAGCCTGGACCGCATACACTGCTACTGAGCCGCTGAGCTCTTTGAGGGCCAGCTCATAAATCCTGGTGAGCCCTTGAGCCCAGTACCTGACTCAGGTGAGGCTGTGGTCTTAGTGAATACTTGGTTGACAAATGGTTGAATAGAGCGATGGGTGACTAAATAATGAAGCCTGCTTTCGTGTGAAATTTTAACAGTTTTCCTGGAATCATGTAGAAAAACACCTGCATATATATATATATATATATATATATAATTTGGATGAGAAATTTTATATATGTGTGTGTGTGTTGTGTGTGTGTGTGTGTAGAAAAACACCTGCATATATATATATATATATATATATATATATATATATATATATGCATATATATATAAAATTTGGATGAGAAATTTTTCAAAATCATCTTCTGGTCTTTGTCAATGGAATTTTTTTGTTTTATTTATTGGTTCATGTAACTTTTTTGCTCCAAAGTGTGACAGTGATTTTCCATTTCAATGAGAGTGTAAGTAAAGGTACAATAGCCTCTAAGACCCACCACGACTTACCTGGTCCTTCCCTTCTTATCTTTGGGACTTCAACTTCTTTTTCCTCAGCACTTCCCATCTCATCATATAATGCGTAACACCCTTTAATGGCCATTAACACCCTTCCTTGAAAAACAGAACAAAGTAAAATTAGCAAAAGCGAACTGAAACGTTCGGTATTGACTTTTAATCCGAAGTCCACTGGTGGCTTAAAGAAAAAATATTGCTCAATGTGCCCGCCCCAACCAACAATAAATTATATATTGTTTAAAAGGCTGTTGGCAAAGGCCCTGGGATCATAATTGGCACTACTGTTTTGGCCCCATGACTGGTTGTACATCAGGGACTTATTTTCCAGTATGTTCCCTCCGGGTTGTTGCAATCATCTGCTCTGGTAGAGTCTGAAGTGAATGGCATGCGCAATAAACCTGCTCCCTCCCAGGCTCACGCAGGCGTTGTAAAACGCAAAGGCAAACAGTGGGAGGCATTGAAGTGATCCGCGGACTGGCCCTTTAAAAACCAAATGGGAGAAAGAAACATCTAGAAGCCCAGGGTCCTTCATGATCCCACCCATATGTACACAGCTATTAGCACACAGCCTCAATGCCTGGAGAACAAAAATGAACGGAAGTTGAGAAAAAGAGAAATGGACGCTCATAGCAGCAAAAGACTTTAATCTTCAATTTTTTTTTAAGAAGATAAAACAACAGGAGGCCAAAAAAGTCAGTAAAGATATAGGGCATTTGGAAAAGACAATTAAGAAACTTGACCTATTTGACAAACTATAATAATAAAATACACACTTGATGATAAGTGCACGAGGGACATTGACTAAAATCAACAGAATGCCAGGCCTTCAGGCAAGCATCAGTCAGTTTCAAAAGCTGAAATCATGCCGTATATTCTCTGACCACCTTGGGACTGGAGTGACAAAACAGAAAAGATAGCCAGAAAAATCTCTAAATGTGTCAAGAATAAGGAACATACTTCCTTCTAACATATGAATCAAGAATAACTACTATGAAAATTAAAAAACAATTTAAATTAAATGGTAATTAAAATATGCCAACTTGTGGAATGTAGCTAAAGCCATGCACAGAGGGAAGCATGCAGCATAAACACATATATTGAAAAGCAGAAAGGCTTAGCCAGTAATTTAATATCCATTTTAAATAAATAGATTTCAACAAGTAAAACCCAAAGAAGGTAGGAAATAATAAAGGTGATAGCAGCACTTATTGAGACATGAGAACAAGTGTGCAATCAAAGGATCAATGAGCAGAGAGCTGGGTATTTCAGAAGGAAAATTAGCAAGACTAACAAGACAGAGAGAGAGAGAGAGAAAGAGAGAGGGAGAAAGAGAGAGAGGGAAAGAGAAAATTAGCCTTCTGATAAAAGGGGCTATCACTATATTTTGTACAGATAATTCAAATTTAATAAAAGAAAATTATAATTATGTGCCAATAAATCTGAAAATTTAAAATACTTTTGAATTGTCAATAATTATTAAAATAGAAGGTACACATTTCTTGAAAGACACACCTTACCAACAAAAACACAAGAATCAAGGGAAAATCAAAATAGTCCTTTTCTTATTAAGGAATTGAATTAGTTATTAAGTAACCTCCCCACGCCAAGCCCAGATGGTTTCACTTGTGAATTCTCTCAACATTTAAGGAAGCAATAAAACCAATATTATAAAAACTCTCCTAGAGAATAGGAAAAAAGGAACACTTCCCAACTCGTTTTATGATGCCATTAAACTTTGATAGAAAAACCTGATAAGAGCATTACAAAAAGGAAAATTACAGGCAAATTTATCTTACGAAAATGGATGAGAAATTTTAAACAAAATATTATCGAACAAAATCCAGCAATATGTAAAAAGAATAGTATATCATGACTAAATGGGCTTTCAAATTCAAAACTTGATCAATGCATTTATCACAGTAAGGGAAAAGGAGAGAAAAATCAGGTGGACTTCCTTCCTTTTATATTTTCTCTGCTGATGCCAAAAAAATTCCAATATCCATTAATGGTAGACACTCTTAGAATCTGGGAATAGAAATAAACTTCCTTAATTTAATGAAGGGCATCTACAAAATATCTCTCTCATATTTAGTGTCACTTATTAAAATACTTCTCCTTGATATTGGGATTGTCCTTCCTGTCACCTCTAGTCAATATCATATTAGAGATCCTAATTAGTGCAACAAGGCAAGAAAAAGAAATGGAAGGCATCAGAATTGGAGAGAAAGAAATAAAATCATAATACTTGGAGACAAAATGATTTCAAACATAAAAAAATGCAAAATTATTTCAAACAAAAAAATGCCCAACTATTAGAATTATTAAGTGGATTGAAGAAGTTTGTCTCATCCCAGATTGATAAAAAAAAAATTGCATTTCTATACACTAGCCATAAACAGATAGAATATTAAATTTAAAAACTGTTTACAACCCCATCAAAAAAGCAGACATCCCTGAATAAGTAAAAGATGCAAATGGCCCCTACGTTAAAAACGAAAAATAAACAAAAAACATTCTTGAGATAAACTAGTGTGTGTTCAACAAAAGATGCTATAGAATAAAATGGTAAGTCCAGGGAACCAGAGGAAAATATTCTCACCAATTCATTCAAGGACAAACTCACAAAGTGTTCTTTGAATTTTTTTGCAATTAGATAACAAAAGAAAAAAAAAAAAACAGTGGGATTATGGGTAAAAGATATCACCAGGTACTTTCCAAAAGAAAACACTCAAATGTCTAACATGTGAACAGGTGCTCCGGAAATGATTCTTAAAGTACGGTCCTCACCACTACTTCCCGCAAGAGGGCTCAAGTGGGGAGTATAGAAAATACCCAGGGTGAGCAATAATATGGAGCAACTAGTACTTTCTTGCCGGTTCCTGTACTTTGGGTGGGAGTGTAAACTGGTATCTTTGGGAAATAATTGGGCATTTTATTGAGTAGCTAAGTATTAACATGATTTATGATCCGGTATTTTCACTCTTACAGGTGTGTGAGGAGACATGCACGATAATATTAATGTTAGTGGTGTTCATAAGTGACACACACACACACACACACACACACACACAAACAATCTCTAACAACTCAAATGTCTTTCCACATCAGAATGGAGAGATAAGTTTATTTTAACAGGAATAAAAATGATATTCAATAATGTGGTTGAATACTAAAAAAGCATTCATAATGTTAAGTGGTAAACAAAAGGCCATACGCAAGATGATCCCATTTTTAAAAAGGCTGACCACCAGAAAAAATAAGCCACATTTCACACCTGCTATTGCTTGTGTGTGTGTCTGTGGGGTGTGTGTGTGTGTGTGTGTCTGTGGGGTGTGTGTGTGTGTGTGTGTGTAATTTTTTTTTTTTTTTAAAGGTAGAGAATGCTAGAGAAAACCTTCTGATAATAGTTTCCTAGGGATTTGGCTGGGTGTTGGTTTCTTTTTTAATTTTCATTTCAGTGTCTTTAACTGTTAGAAGTGCCTGCCTCCAGCCTCATCTGGCTCATGCTTTGTGGTGGGAGTTGCTGGCTTACTAGATTTTGATTGTTGAAAGCAGTATACAGGGAGCACAGGTCTGGCCTTTCTTATATGAGAAGATGGCACCCATCCTTATCCATTTCCATATAATGGAACATCCTGCCGCCATTAAAATGGATATGTGTGTATAAACACGCCCATCACAGAGAGACTGCGTTTGAATGATGTTTCTGTTGTATTATGTAACAAAACCACTCTCTCGAGTCATTTGTGAAGGGGTCTGCGTTATTTTTTTAAAAAGATGCACATGTACACATTTGTGTGTGTGTGTGTGAATTTGTCTAAGAGAAACCAGTGTATACCAGAGTGGCTATTTCTAGATGTGGGATTCATTTCCTTTGCACTTACCTGTGGTATCTAAAGATTCTATAGTGAAGATAACAGTACAACGTTCTTAAATAAGTGCTAATTTTAAGTGTCTAATTCATTATCCCCTCTTCCTCAATGTTGAGTAAGATATCCATTTTCACTAGTCTTTTTTTAAAAAATTTCTTTATTGATCAAGGTATCACATATTTGTCCTTATCCTCCCATTCCCATCCCCCACCCCTCCCCTCTCATACCCCCTACCCCCTGTTGTCCTTGACCACTGGTTAGGCTCATATGTATGCACACAGTTCTTGGGTTGATCTCTCCCTTTCATTTTCACTACAGTCTTTATGCCCTGAAGCAACTGCGCAATAGAACATTTTACATTGACTGTGTTGTCTGTGCCATGATGACACAGCCCCAGCAAAGACCATAATGAATAGTTCAGCTTTAATTCCTTGCATCTTCTCCAACTTACCTTCCTTTCTTTTTTCTTTATTTAATGGAAAATTTAAATAAATAGGATGTTAGCTAAGTCAGGGGAATTCACCAATCCTGACGCCATTATGTTCTGGAAGTCAAGAAAAGAAAGGTACTCGGTCAGCCCCTGAACTTGAAGCTGTCCATTAATTTTGATTTAAAAAAAATTTTTTTATTGATTTCAGAGAGGAAGGGAGAAATAGAAATATCAATGATGAGAGAGAACCATTGCTTGGTTGCCTCCTACAGGCTCACTACTGGGGGGGTGCCCTAATGGGGAGTCAAACCATGACCTTCTGACCTCCTGGTTCAAAGGTCGGCACTCAAAAACTGAGCCTCACCGGCCAGGCTTATTTCAGTTTTAAAATCTGCCTCTCTCAGCTCAGGGAGGGCCAGGTGCGGCTCCCAGATGCTCTTGCCTAAGTCCATAAAGCAAACCTCGGCCCTGAGTGTGTCAGAGCGCAGAGATTTATTATAAAGCGATATATTTTCAAAGAGCGGCACGGAGTCTTTTAACACTGACTTTGTCAGAGACCTCGCCGACATCAAACAGATGCTTTCCACTCGGAGCCCTGGCCTCTTAAACCCCAGCGTTTCATACGCGGAGTGATTGGAAACTCGGGGACCATGAAGTAATACTTTGCTCTGATTTGGAAAATGTGACTCTTTAACAATGAAACTTTAGATGCATATTAAGAAATACTTTGAGAAGTGGTATAGTGCTTTGCTTTATAGAGAGACTATCATTTGCTCCAGTAAAATCACTCTTTCAGAGATTAAAAAAAAAATCTCTAAAATTGACTTCATGTTAACAAGAGGTTATTTATTTATTTATTTATTTATTTATTTTTAAACCCTCTCTACTCTTTCCCCCTTTCACTCACCTATACTTCTTGTTGGTTCTTTCTAAAAATCAAATAAGTACCACGTGCCCCGAGGCTTTAATAAAAGACTTCTAAGGTGGATCATTGGATTTGGGGCCTTCAGACATAAATCCTATGCCAGGGGCCACGTGACGGTGCCATGTTCTTGAATAAGCACTGAGGCTATCGCCAGTGTTTGTAATTCTGCGTGCATTTCCCCCCAGATGCAATGAGCTGGTTGTATTGAGGTTTCTTGGTTCCCCATCGCATTCTAAACCACAGAAAGCATGCAACGTGGAAGAGGCAAGGTCTATGACCCTGCTCAACTTTTTGGTCCAACTAAGTCGAACTACATCTTGAGCAGGATTGTCGGGGAAAGAGCTATTGCTTTTGGATGGAAGGAGCATGCTATGCCCAGCATTCCAAACGCATAGGAGAAGCAGCTGGGCCACCCAATGAGATCTTAACCCCGGACCGTAAATAACGCGGCACAAACCAGGACTTGCCCTAGTGAAGAAACTTATGAGTTTCACTTGACAGATGTTTCTGGAAGGTTTTTTTTTTTTTTTTTAATAATATAACAAATAAACCAAACCTTCTTTAGTTTGGATTCTGTTACTCATTCTTCAGGGGCAAAGACTGCACTAAAATGAATGAACACATATTGACTATAATGTGACCTGTTACCGCCAGAGTTTGCTTTTGCGTAGGAAGGCATTACTCATACTGAAAATAAGGATATGTCGTTGAGAAAAACGAGCATACTGAGCATAAATGCTAGATGCTTCTTTGTTGTGTCTCATTTAATATTCAGTGTTGAGTTAGAGAGAAAGCAAGTTCATAGAAGATGGCGTATTATGCCCAGGCTCATTCCGCATGGACCCAGGGTTCTGACCTAGGAGTGCTTCTTTATACGTTTCTGGTCTTTCCACTACCCATTTTCTTTATTTTATGGAAAATTTAAATGAAGGTTAAGGCCACTCATATGTTAGGCATTTGTTTGTCAGAAAGGTAGGGAGTTGACCACGTGGGGTAACAACCAGGCATGCATGGGGAGGTGTCCGGGTGTTGAGGGTAGCAGTAAAGAATAGCTTTTTATTCTCTTCTCCTGCTCAGATCCACTTAGAAATCAGACCCATATGGAGATGAAAATGTCAGCTTTATTGCTGATGAAGAGAACTGCATAACGTGACTTTAGATGTGTTGATGACAGGGCCTTGCTGGTCCACTTGAGGTTTAGATCCTGGCTGGCCTGCCTACGGGACCCTTCAGAAGGAGGGGATAGGATTGCTGCCTCTCATTGGTCTGGGCTTGTATCTTTCGTGCATCAGCTGTACTCGGTTGAGAAATATGGACCATGTATGCCATCTACCAATCAGATCACTCCATTTGTCTTCTGGTACAAGTCAGAGATGGGGTGGCACAAGTTGATTGGAGAACTCGGGGGCTAGCTGAAAAGCAGTTCTCTTAACATCCTCCAGCTCTTTCTTAACCATTGAACCTGAGATAAACTTGATGTATGATTAGCTGCTCCCCCTAACACATATACAGGGGATCCCCTCCAGAGTCCAACTCCTGTCCTCATAAAACCCTACCCACTCTACACCTCAATCCATCCTGTGCTGTTTAGATTTTTGTGATCTGAAAGCACTGAAATGGGTCCAAATTTATACCAATCAAGTTAATGCCACACTCTGTTCTATCCTAGGATGCAAATTCTGTCCTTCCTCCATTTCCTATTTCAAATTATGTCGAGACACATAGCTCTGTTATCAGAGCAAATACATAGAGACAAAATGACACAACACGGATCTTTCCATTGCACAGGATAAGACGTGTCTCAAATTTGATTAGAGAGTCCCTTTCATGACCAGATCTAGAGGGAATTACATAAAAAATGTCCTCCGCGGCCTCTGCCTATGGAATTGTAGGAACAAAAACAACTCAGGTACATTTTTCCGGGTGGAGAATCCCGTTGGGCTCATTTTCCACTGGTCTTGCTGTTGATGCTTCTGGGGTCTCTCTTGTGAAGACCTATTCTTCCACCGTGCGCACCACCAAGCAGACTCCCTCCTCCACTTCAGATTTTTTTTCCACCCTTAAATAATGTGTGCTATACTAGGCAGGAGTGTGGTGATTCTACCCAGGCGGTCTTCTCCCCCTTGGCCTATTGCTCACTGATAGAGCTGTTGTTTCTGGGGTCTCTCTTGTTAACACCTATTCCTCCCACCAGACCAGTGTCAAACCCAGGCCCACCCTGTTCATCACTGTCCTTCCTACCTGGCTTTCCTTCCACCTCCCTGTGCCTTCCTTTGCATTTCTCGCTGGGCATGTTTCTCCAGGCACAGGGCACACTACAGCCCCGCCCCCCTTGCCACACTGTGTCATCACCAAGGTCATCTAATAGTTAATGCTCAGTCTTCAAGGGCTGCTTTGCCAGTTCACGTACTGACTCTACCAGTAACTTCTTGGATTTCACAGGACATCGTACCTTTTGGAGTTGTTGTTGAACAAGGGCTTCGTGATGGTGGAAAGTCTGTGACCCAGTTAAAAGATCTGCCCCTTAATGTGTCTTTGGAAAATCTATTGATTCCTGTCTGAGTAGGGAAAAGTGCAATGATCACATGAAAAAGGGCAAGCAAGCAGATTCAATTACGGTGATTGGATTAAATGGCAGTAGGGAAAATGCGGTGATTTCACTCCAGGCCTCAATAGAAAGAGTTAAAATATCATGATGTATTCTGGGAGCATACTTGAGGGGCTGCCAAGATTTCCATTATAATCCTTTCATGTCAGGAGTTTACATTCTGTCACATTTAGTTTGGCTATAAATCGGAATATAATACCTAAATCTCACTTTTCAGTGGAGACCTTATCATTTTAAAATGATTATATGTTCTATGACACACGAAAACACACACACACACACACACACACACACACACGCGCACACACACTGCAAGTCACAAACACGTAGTGAAAGTCACACACACACTTATGTAACAAAATCCTCTCTCTCTATCCCAAGATAGTGCTTCTTTGTTAAAGGGGATCTCCCCAAACCAGTGGTGTGCAAACTGCAGCTCGAGAGCCACATGTGGTTCTTTGGCCCCTTGAGTGTGGCTCTTCCACAAAACACCACAGCCTGGGCGAGTCTATTTTGAAGAAGTGGCATTAGAAGAAGTTGAAGTTTAAAAAAATTTGGCTCTCTGGCCAAAACCGGTTTGGCTCAATGGATAGAGCGTCAGCTTGGGGACTGAAAGGTCCCGGGTTCGATTCTGGTCAAGGGCATGTACCTTGGTTGCGGGCATATCCCCAGTAGGGGGTGTGCAAGAGGCAGCTGATCGATGACTCTCTCTCATCGATGTTTCTAACTCTCTATCTCTCTCCCTTCCTCTCTGTACAAAATCAATAAAATATATTAAAAAAAAATTTTGGCTCTCAAAAGAAATTTCAATCGTTGTACTATTGGTATTTGGCTCTGTTGACTGAGTTTGCCGACCACTGGTCTAAACCATCTTCCCGTTTCTAGCCTCCCCGTCTACTTCTGCAACCTCATCTCTTCATCTATTGACTCATTTATTAATTCGACAAACGATCTGCGCACTCACCATGTTCCAGGAGCTATGCTGGAAACACAGCCAGAGCCAGCAAGCAGCAGAAGCAGCACGCACGTCTCAGCGCTCCTGTTTATTTTATAATTTCCTAACCTGTAAACTGGAAATAATACGTTTCCGGTCACAGTGCCTGCCACATAGTAAACTCTGAGCGAAGGCTAACAGTTTCTATCTGACGAGCTCCCTGGCTAGGCCAGGGACAGCACAGTTAAGACGGACAAATCAAAAGATAAAGTAATTTCTCCTGATGTACAAAGGTCCTGGGCCAGACTCTTCTCAGTACATACTCCACACACATTTGAACACCTTCTCAAGGTCATTCACTCTACATGCAAGGTAACATCTGCATGTTCTTCTTCCTCTTCTAATTAACTTCTATTTGAATTCACATGGACAGTGGCCGAGATGTATTTGTCTAAATAATGGTACTAAGGTTATATGTTCATCTTCATCATCCAATAGCCTTATTTTACCTTAAGCTTATGTTTTAAATGGCTAATAAAATTGTTAAATAATATAATATCTATATTGTTATTAATCTGTGCTGGTATAGATAAAATAGGGTTCTATTATCTAATGGTCTGCTATTTGATTTTTGGTGATAGTCTCAGCATGGTAAGACCAGATAGTATGCACAAAGTTTGCAGTAGTTCTAGACCCTGCCTCAAAAGCTAAAGAAATATAATTGGGGTTATTAGGAAACATGTGCCCTGAGATCTGTAATGTCTTTAGAAACCATCTTGCTCACACCTCTCCTTTTGAACTGGAGGAAACTAAGGCAGAGAGATGTGAGTGATTTGCCAAAAGCCATACGAACAGTTCATGGTAAAGGTCTGGAAGCCAAGTGTACAGATATATTCTCATTCATAGATTTAGTCATTCACTTTCATTCATTCTGTTTCATTTGTTCATTCAGTAAGTATACACTAGGCAACTTTTATGTTCCAGGGATGGTGTTAGATGCTGGGGCTAGCATACACTGGGGAGGAGGTGCCTAGAATATTATACAAGAAAATACACCTCACATGAAAGAGTAAGTACAGGGTGCTATGTGAACACCCTGGAGAAGCCAAAGTCAGTCTTGATACTCCTAGAAAACTTCCTGAAGCAAGAGATGTCTAAGAGGAAATCTTTTAAAATATATATATATATATATATATATATATATATATATATATATATATTTTATTGTTTTTTTTTTTTTTTTTTTTTTTTTTTTTTTTTTACAGAGAGGAAGGGAGAGGGAGAGAGTTAGAAACATCAATGAGAGAGAAACATTGATCAGCAGCTTCCTGCAAACCGCTCCCCCGCAACCCCCCACTGGGGATGTGCCCACAACCAAGGTACATGCCTTGACCGGAACTGAACCTGGGATTCTTCAGTCCAAAGGCTGACGCTCTATCCAGTGAACCAAACTGGTTAGGGCAGATTAAATCTTTAAAACGATGGAAACCAGACAAAGGGAAGAAGGAAGTAGAAAAAACTAGTGGGAAGTTTATAATCGAACTGAGCACAGCAGTGAGATAACTAATAAGATTCTTTATACAAAGTGGAGACATCATTACTGCTCTGAGATAATGCCAGATGTTATCATTATCAATCCTTCCTATGGCATCATATTATCCAATAAAATGTGTGGATAAAAGATTTTGGAATTATTGGAAATTTCTCCCTACCACTTCCTCCCCCCCTCCCACATACAGAGTCTGAAATCATTCTTAAGAGCCATAGTTTGGACAAGATGATTCCCAATTTATGTTATTCAGAAAAAATCATTTTCTATTGTGCTGGAGAGGAAATATAAGATATTTAAACAATGAAAATTGTAGCTTATATAATGTGTATTTTTATTCATGATTTATTCAGCTCACTCAAAAATTTCTTAACCTCGATATGTAGTAGGGAATTTCCTAGTGTGTATATTCATCTTGTGTTGATATTTTAAATTTCACTTTAGCCGTCAGTTTCCTCTATTATAGAAATACTCAGTTAACAGCCTTACTTTCTATCTAGAATTTTCTATGAACCCAAGTTTAGGAGTGACAACAACAAAAAACCTTAAACATGCAATCTCTTACATTCAACTGGCCTTTCACTTATTGAACATTGCACAAAAAATTCAAGTAGATTATTCAACAACAATTCAGTCCATTGTTTTGATACTTTACACTAGCACAGAAGACTAGGGAAGCTTTGAGGTATTTGAGAAGTATTGTCTGTAGAATTGTATAAATGAATGGATCCTTTTGGTAGAGATACGTAAGGTGATACTTCTTTATTAGATTGTTTAATCGATAGGTGCTCAATGAAAGTTTCAAATGAATGAATGTCTAAAACCATAAGTGAATGTAGGAAATTAGCATGAGGTCTGATGTGCACAATGAAAACCTTGCAGGTGTTTGTGAGAGAAGCCTTCATACAAAACACAGGCGTTGCTACTTGCTTCAAGATAATGGTGATGCTCTGATTGCTAAGGCTGCGTGTGCCGTGAGTCTCGTATCCTGTTATCCAATGAAATGTGTTGAGCAAAGCCGTGGTAACTGTTGAAATCTTTGCCTCACCCTTCTTTTTCCCCACAGGAAACCACATCTTCTCACATGGAACACCCCTAGACAGTAAGAGCGGTCCCCTGTCTGAGAGAATCCTGAGCTCTCACATGGATAGAATCCAGACACACATGTTAGTGGGTGCCTTAAATCATCCCACATGGGATCCCCATTGTTCACATTTTCCTTAAGAAAAATTTTTTTTTTTTTAAATTTTTAATGTCCATGTGTTTGTTTGGCTGGAAATCAAGTTTCGTTACATGCGCTTATTATTCCACTGCATGGCCATTTTATTTATAGGCCATTCACACAAGGACTAATTTCTTTGATAGAGAGGCTGCTAATGCTTATTTAAGCGCACTCTAATGAAAACAACATTGTTGGAACTACAAATAAATGTCGAATCTCCGAGCTATGCCTTTGGGCCATTCCCTCATCATGGAGTCCCACAGGGTCCACGTATTCCTTTGGCTCCTAAGGTGGGCAGGAACTTCATTGAAGGCTGGCAATCCATATGTAAAACAAGCAGGGCATTCTTAATCTCCACGTTGGGCACTGAGACTTCTCTGGAATGCCAGGACTACACTTGGGTTTAAAATTGACATACATCATGAATATGTCTTCGCAAATGGTGTGGGAAGTAGGCAGTCTTAGTTGTGAATGCCCCGTGTGTGTGCACATATGTGATAGAAATGGCAAGCTCCCTTTCTGAGCTACTAGGCACCAATAGGTTGGCTCCAAGGCCGGATGTAGAATAGATGGTCTGAAACATTGAAAGCGCATTGCTGTGGAGTCAGATCCTGGCCTGTTTCCCCACACGGATCTGCAGGTGATTAGATTATGTTTTGTAAACAAAGGCTTGGCCCGGCAGCTTCGTGGTCTCCTTCAGCTTGGTCTGGTGGTAATCACAGGTGCCTCAGGATTAATGTTAGAATGCGTATGCTCTCTCTCAGCGAAAGGAGTTTTCTGTTTTAAGAATGTCACCTTTATGTTGCAGATGTTAGCATTCTTGCTTACAGATGTAGCTGTGAGCGAGTATATCAGTTAGTGTATGATTTAATGGTGTGGCTATTTCTTCCACTTCTGCGAAGTATCTCCTCAGTCCTCAGAAACCATATGCTCAGCCCTGCCGGTGTGGTTCAGTGGTTAAGTGTGGATCTGTGAACCAGGAGGGCAGGGTTTGATTTCTGGTCATGGGCACATGCCCAGTTGGGGGCTTAATCCCCAGTGTGGGGCATGCAGGAAGCAGTTTCTCTCTCTCTCTCCCTCTCCCTTCTTCTCTGAAATCAGTAACATTATATATATTTTTATAAAGAACCATATGATCAAAGGCAAGCCCCAACAATATTTTATTTTATTTTATTTTTTTTAATGAAAAAACAACCCGACGTTTGCTGCGGATGGTGTTACTCAGAATGCATGGTTCCCAGCAATATTTTAATTGAATATTTTCTTTTTCCCCCCAACATATTGGTCGAAGTGGATTCTGATGTACGCAAATGAGAGATCTTGTATTTCACTATGTAAGAACGACATGGAAAGCCGGCGTGAAGGATGAATGTTTGATGACAACCATTTTGGGTTGCTTCCCCTTTTGGCTATTGTGAATGCTGCTGCTGCTACGTACAAGGGGGTACAAATATCTCTTTGAGACCCTGCTTTTTTTTTTTTCTTTTCTTCCTTTTTGGATATACACCCAGAAGGGGTATGGCTGCACCATTGACACACCAACAGTGCACAGAGGTTCCAGTTTCTCCACATCCTCACCAACACTTGCTGTCCTTTTCTGACAGTAGCCACTTATGGTTGTGAGGTTCCGTTGCTCACTGTGTTTTTTCAATTTTTATTAATATATTTTATTGATTTTTTACAGAGAGGAAGAGAGAGGGATAGAGAGTTAGAAACATCGATGAGAGAGAATCATCGATCAGCCACCTCCTGCACACCCCCCACCGGGAATGTGCCTGCAACCAAGGTACATGTCCTTGACCGGAATCGAACCTGGGACCCTTCAGTCTGCAGGCCGACACTCTATCCACTGAGCCACACCGGTTTCAGCTCACTGTGGTTTTGATTTGCATTTCCCGAGTGACTAGTGACGCTGAGCATCTTTTCACATTCTTTCTGGCCATTTACTAGAACACACCTTCTTTGGAGAAATGTCTACTCAAGTCCTTGGTCCACTTTTTAATCTTTGCTGTTGTTGGGTTGGAGTCCTTTATCTAGTCCAGGTGTTAACCCACTCATCAGATACATGATTTGCAAATATTTTCTCCCATGGAGTAGGCTGCCTTTTCACTATGTGGATTGTGTCCTTTGATGTCCAGAAGTTTTTGCTTTTGATATAGTCCAATTCGCATTTACTTTTGTTTGCCTATGTTTTTGGTGTCGTGTCCAAGAAATCATTGCCAAATCCAAAGTTAGTAAGTTTTCTCCCGTGTTTTCCTCTTAAGAATTTTATAGCTTAGCTCTTATGTTTAGGTATTGGATCCATTTGAGTTAGTTTTTGTATATGACGTAATGTAAGAGTCCAACTTTGTGTTACATTGCTTTTAAAAGTGTGTGTGTGTGTGTGTGTGTGTGTGTGTGTGCGCGCGTGTGTGTGCGTGCGTGCGTGCATGTGCGCACACATCTGTTTAAATAAACTGTGGCGGGGCTGTCTGGGATTGGGCATTCCTGTTGATTTACAGAGAAGCTGAGTCATATAGAGGAGAGAACACCACTTTATCCAAATCTGGGTAATATCTACCTCAAACCCCCAGGCTTTGGCTGACAGAGGTGATACCTATTTATTTATAAGGAAAAGTATTTGTTTCTGAAACAAACACCTTATGACAGCTAAGACGTTAACATTTAGAATTTCAAGAGTAATCTTTGTTTCCTGAAACCAGACGGCAATTTTTATGGAAGGAAAATACCTGTAGCAGAAACATGTTATTTGCAATACACATATGTGGACGGATTCTACAGTGAAAATTCTGTACGAAGTCTCCTCTATCTGTGTGTCATGGGGAACAAAAGGAGAAAGATCTCTGTCTCTCAAAGCACTTAGTATTTAGTGAAAATAAGACAGCTAGTACCTGCCACGTAGAAATAATTACATGTACACACTGGTAGCTGTTTGGCATAGCTTTTTACCCTTATGAGAACATGCATGTAGCTGTCAATAGAGATTGATGCTTGCCATGTGAGGCAGGCATGTCAAACTTGTCAAGAAATGCCAGAGAGGTTGCAAAGAAGTTGGTGCAGACAAAACATCAGTCTGATTGTACGTCTCCAGAGTGTTTTCCCATCTCGTTAAAAAAAATGAAGATCCTGGTTTTTTATTATTATTTTATTTTATTGCTTAAAGTACTACAAAGAGGAGTACACGTCTCCTTTGTCCTCCATTGACCTTCTCCTGGTGTTCCCTACCCTCCAGTATCTTGCGTCCATTGGTTATGCTTATATGCCTGCATGAATACAAGTCCTTTGGTTGATCTCTTACCTTCCCCCGCTCAACCCTCCCCAGCCTTCCAGCTGTATTTTGACAGTCTGTTTGATGCTGCTCTGCCTCTATCTCTTGTTTATCAGTTTATAATGTTCTTTATTATCCATAAATGAGTGAGATCATGTGGTATTTTTCTTTCATTGACTGGCTTATTTCATTTCGCAAAATGGTAACTATAACTTTATTGATTTCAGACAGAAAGGGAGAGGGAGAGAGATATATATAGTAGAAACATCAATGATGAGAGGGAATCATTAATCAGCTGCCTCCTGAATGCCCCCTACTGGGAATTGAGTCTGCAACTTGGGCACGTGCCCCAACCAGGAATCGAACCGTGACCTCTTGTGTCATAGGTCAATGCTCAACCACTGAACACCACAGGCCAGGCAGAAAATGAGGATATTTTTATTTTCATGTTTTCTAGTTTGGGTGGTACTATTTAAAAAAAAGAAAAAAAGTAAAGGTATAATAATGAACATTTTTTTATCATTTACTAGTGACATTTGTCCCTTAAAAATTACTCATCTATATGCACACATATATGCAATGTATGTAATACATGTAACATATATTCCATATTATGTGTTTATTAATATGCATGCTTGTATGCATGTATCCATATATTTTTTTAAAGCTCATCTCCTCCTGAAAGAAAATACAAATATTTTTAGGCCAGAGAAAGACTAAATGGAGATAGACAGCATGGGTTTTGATGTCTTCATATTCATGCATTGTTTTAGAGCTTAGGAAAGTTCTCGCCGCTGCTTATTATTGTAGTGTTTGATGTTTGTGATGTGTTCCTGTAACATGTTTCAAACGACCCTGCCTACATTCTTGTCTTCTGGATCTCATCCCCAGGCATTCGAGATATTCACCCACGTGGGCCTCCATCTGCACAAAATTGTTAGGGGATCTTAAGGATGATTTACTTAAAATTCCAAGCATTTTAATATTCTGGCAAGAGAGGGGCTAATTTAAAAGTGGAATCCTATTTCTTTAGAGATGCTCCATACAGGATCATTGTTATCCTTTGTGTCTCATTAGCTATTTTTAAGGATTACTATAAGCAAATTTTGACAAGTGGTTTTTTGAAAGGGCCTCTGAAAATGACTTCTGCATCTGAACCATGTCCGCTTGGGTGGGTGGCTGAGTGGGATTCTGGGAATCCAGCATAATGACTGAACTGGGACTTGCCCTGGAGTGGTTCTCCTATAGCACATGTGTCAAACACAAGGCCCGCGGGCCAAATCCAGCCCGCCAGGCCTTGCAATGTGGCCCGCACCGCGCTGTCATCACTGCACTCCGCTGTCAGTTTATGACTGTTCAGTAAACCATTCGGCCCGCGATTTAGGCTGGATTTTAGATTTTGGCCCCTTCTCTGATTGAGTTCGACACCCCTATATATAATCCAGCTCTTCATCTAGAAGGGCCCTTTATATAATCCAGCTCTTCATCTAGAAGGGCCCTTATGGAATCTCCCACTAGCACCCTAAGGCTTCTTTGTACCAATCCCTGGGGATTTAAACTATAAACAAATAGAGATCCTAGCTAAGCAACTAGATAACTCTTTAGTTATTAAGAACCAACTTAATAACTGAAGCAATAGAATTAGCTTAAAGGAGATATAGATGGAGGCAGATTATTACATTTGGGGATTGGAAGTTGTCTGCTAAATTTTGATTACAATTACACCTAAGATTTTTATGTGAGATTAGCTTTGTATGTCTTTTTCCTGTATTTTGCTTTTAGAGGCTATTGAAATAGATGGTCAGGACAATACAGTCCTAGCTAAACTAATTTTCTTTTGACTAGTGGATTGACATGGTTAAGCCAATCGAGTAGCAGCAAGAAATGACCTGGCAGTTATTAAGTGGTTGAATAGTAGAACTAACTCGGGTCTTTTGTTCTTATTTTCAAAACGGCCTCCTACACAATGGTTCTGACACTCCATAAGAGCAAACTTGGAAAAATTAGGAGAAACACAGATTAAAATATTAACCAAAAGGAAAAATGGTCTGCTGTAGGCTATTTGTGCCACCCTCATCAAATTCATATGTGACAATCCTATTGCCCCATGACAGTGATCGGCAAACTGTGGCTCTGTTGACTAATGAGTTTGCCGACCACTGACCTAGACTCTCCATTCCAATAATTACAGGCTGCTGTTGTTCCTTGTGATTAAGCCCCTATCCCAGTCGTCTGCAAACTCATTAGTCAACAGAGCAGCAAATCGTGGTTCTAGAGCACATGTGTCAAACACAAGGCCCGCGGGCCAAATCCAGCCCACCAGGCCTTGCAATGTGGCCCGCACCGTGCTGTCATCACTGCACTCCGCTGTCAGTTTATGACATTGTCAGTTTATGACTGTTCAGTAAACCATTCGCCCCGCGATTTAGGCTGGATTTTAGATTTTGGCCCCTTCTCTGATTGAGTTCGACACCCCTATTCTAGAGCCACAGTTTGCTGAGCACTGCCCCATGGGATGAGAGGAGGGGATGAGGGCCTTTGGTGATTAGGTCATGAATAGGTGATTAGGTCATGAGGGAGGATCCCTGGTGAATGGGATTAGTGTCTTCATAGAAGAGGCCCTTGAGCAAACCTCTCCCTGTCACCACGAGAGGACACAGCCAGAAGTTGTCAGTCCGCAACCTACACAAGGATTTCTGCCAGAACTCGACCATGCTGGCACCTTGATCTTAAACTTCCAGACTCCAGGAATGTGAGGAATAAATTTCCGTTGTTTATTATCCACCCAATCTGTAGTATTTTGTTACAGCAGCTTAAAGGACCTAAGACAGCCTGTGTTTTCTATTTCATGTTGTTCCAAAGCATCCAAACTGATAAAATGTCCTTTAAAAATAGACATTAAGGAATGTGTTATTATTTAAACATATACCATTCTCCTTTAAGAAAACCATATTGTGGAGAAAGAGTGATACAATAACATTCCCCCTTTGCTTCTATCAGGTGTCAAAATCCAAGGATTATTTTTTAATGTCATCCTTCAACCAATTGTTTTCATTGCCAAGTCCTATACAATCTAAAAACATTCCCGTGGCACTTTTCCAAAACCATTTGTACAGCAAAAGTTTCCATTTAAAGTCGTATGTTTTCCTTTTCAGATGGGACACAGTAAATTTAAGGAAGAGCAGGCTGTTGAATGTGCAAGTCGAGAAAATTCTCAAACACCGCAACTGAGCCAAATGAACAAAAAGATGCAAAAAAAAAAAAAAAAAAAATAGCATCGCAAATGTTAGTACTTAAAAAAGTCGGAAGGAACCCAAGTTCATTCCACAAACCTAAGAAATATTAGCCAGGAAAAATATAATTTAGGTCAGAGTCCAAACACACCAGAAATCAACACCCAACTCCTGTTTTTGAAAGAGGAAGACGGAGTGCCAGGAAGTAAGTGGAGGTCATTCTGCAAAGATGTCATCCTTTCTGATCATATTTAGATCTCCCTCCAAAGGGGCAGGGATGTGCCACAGGGGAGGGGGTTTCCATCTGTGAGAGCTCATTGAATTAATTAACACATATTCCGTTATCTTGGTGGAATCTGGCCCCACCACAGGGACTTGAACGGTTTAGAAAGAACAAATGTGGTTTTCTCCATATATCACTGCCCCAGAGGAAAGACAGAAGAGGTGGCCTAAGATTCAAACTAAAATACACAGAGCCTGACCGGTGTGGCTTAGTGGTTGAGTAATAGAATCCTTTTTTATTTACTCCTTATCCTGCATAGCCTGGTTGACTCAGTGGATAGAGTATCGGCCTGTGGACTGAAAGGTCCTGGGTTCGGTTCTGGTCAAGGGCATGTACCTTCGTTGCGGGCACATCCCCAGCAGGGGGTGTACAAGAGGCAGCTGATTGATGATTCTCTCTTATCCATGTTTCTAACTCTCTATCCCTCTATCTTCCTCTCTGTAAAAAAATCAATAAAATATATTAAAAAAAAAATAAAAGGCTAAAGTAAGGCTAAGCCAATGATAGTAGGGATTTAAAAATGGGATATATAAGAGCCACTTCAGAGGTGGACTCAAAGATATCCAGCAAAAAAGACTGGGGCTGGTGTTGAGAAGCAAGATTAGTTTCAGTTGCAAATATGTGAGCCAGACACATAGAGGGGAGTGTTTTGACTGTTTCATGGTGTAAAGACCCCCACCATGGCCAATTTCAAGGCACCAGCTTGTAAAATTTCTGAAAATTGTACAGTTGGGAGCCAGCAATAGCTGGCTCTAAAACAACTAAAAATAATAATCACTAATATTGAAATTGGAGGTACATGCATGCACTCATTACATATATGAATGTATGTACATATACACACAATATAAAAATAGTTTTAAATGTGTGCATGTAAGTATATACATTTATCCCCGGTTCTTTCCACTGAGGGCCTGGTTACAGCTACACCCTGATAGAATGAGTGTACTTACTGTCCAGAACTTGATTTCTAAATTTCATGTTCCATGAAATTAGAACCAGCAGGCCTTGTAGAAATGATTGATTCGGTGGCTAGGGCAAGAAAAGTACAAGATGAGCCTAATACATCTCTCTGAGCTGTAAAATAACGCAATGTTCAGAGGAGGAAAGGAACATGTGAGGAGGAGACTGGAGCCAACTCAGACTCCAACTGGCCAATTCTGAGGGACCACCTCAGTATCCAAAACAGAAAAGAAAAAAATGACAATGACATTAGACAGGAAGTTGATTCTGACATGAATCAATAAGTTAACATTTTGATGAGGCATTAGATATTGCCAGAGTCTTCAGACAGGTTTTCAATCGTTTGGTCTCTCTTCTGACCTCCCTATGCTGCTAAAGTTGGTAAGCTTGATGTCCTGAAAGTTAAGATACTGTCAGTCAAAGGACGGGGAGAAGGCATTTTAAGTGGAGGGAATAATATGATAAAAGGGAAGTTGTGAAAAAGACGGACAGTGCTAGGGAATTTCGGTGCACTGTGGGATGGAAGAAAAGAGGGGCAGGAGATGGAGCTGAAATACAAGGAGGGCGAGATTTTGAAGGGACTTACTCGTCAGCTAAAGAATTCCAATTTCATTCTGAAGACAGTGCGGGACCGGGGACCGGCAGGGGGTTGTTAGGAAGTGGGGAGGCCGGTGACACTGGCAGCATGTTGAAGGAGCAGACCTGAGACCAGAGGTGACACACCCACCCAAAGGCACAATGAGACCACAGCTAATTCAGAGCCAGCAGCATGGTGTAGAGGGCACAATGGAAAGCTGTTGCTTTGGGAGAACATCAAAAGGCCTGTTGACCGACAGGATGAAAAAATAAGACGGGGAGGGGTGGAGCGGGATACAAAGACATTGTTATGTGGAGGGAAAGTCATTCAAAACAGATCAGACAACAGGTGAAGCAGGTTCAGGAAACGGGTAATAATTCTCAGCTGTGCTGGGCTCTTTGCATTCAATTTCACAACAAGTCCATTTTATGGGCGAGGGAACAGGGTTGGAGAGACTTTATGTGGCTTTAACCTAAATCACACGTTTGGTGAGAGTGAAGGTTTTGCATTGTTTTGAATATAGTGCATGTATATAGTGGCTGTCTGACAGCCAGGTGGGGAGACTCTGCGAGGAGTCTGAAACACAGATGTGGAGCTGAAGTGTGAGTGTGGGCCAGCGGTGTGGTCATGTGGCCAGAGGTGTAGTCATGAGGCCAGGTATTGGAACCAGAGGTGGAAGACCGCCTAGAGAGAGAATAGAAAAACAGCCAAGAGAAGAAGCCTCCACATGAAGGGACTCACTGGGAAGGAGCCCCTGTCAGAGCGGTCATGGTCCAGAGCCTAGGAAAACTGGACCGGAAGGCCCCAGTGTCTAGAATCGGGTTAATAAGGAAGTGTCACATCCTAGAAAGATGTCAAGTAAGATAAGGGCTGCAATAGACTCTGGGATTCAGAAATTGAAACTGACAGAAATGATTCGCCATCTCTTAAAACCGACTAAAATAATTGGCTAGCTGTTCTGGCCAAGCCTAATTAGAGAGCATCATCCCAATACTTCAAGGTCGCAGGTTTGATCCCCAGTCAAGGCATATATAAGAATCAAACAATGAATGCATAAATACATAGAACTCACAGATGTCTCTCTGTCTCTCTCCCTTGCTTGCTCTCTCCCCCACTCTTGAAAATAAAATGAAAGCTTAGGCCTGCTGGTACATTGAGGCAGAGGAGGAGACCGCTAACAACATTCCTTTAGAACAGTGGTCGCCAACCGTTTGGACCTCACGGACCACCAGTTGGCGACCGCTGCTTCAGGAATACAAGATGCCCACAAAGGAAAGGAAATAGCTGGGAATCGAAAACGCTTGCAATTCAGTGAATTTTTAGCCACACTTTCGGAATGCTACCACTATGGCAGTGTGGCCCAGTGCGCAGGGTGCGAGAGGGAGATTACGTTCCCCCAGGAGCTAAGTGTACACCACTTCCCTTCTCCTGGCCTCAGTTTCCCGGTGTGAAATGGCAATCTCTGAATTCCCTGCAGCAATTGAAATATTTTGATTCTATCGCAGAACTAAGACAATGCTAACCAGCTGTCCTGACTCTTGCCTGACATTTCACAGGATAATTAGGAAACCTAAAAATAAACAAACAAACAAACAAAAATGCATTTCAGTTACTATTGGAAATGGATATATTTTTCATTTGCTATGAAAAATCCTGTTTTTAGACCTGAGAGCACTGCTGTTGAATTGAGATTTTAAAAGAGAACCATTTATTTGCTCCCACCAGTTGCATGCCGTGAATGTTGGTTTCACACTTCTCTCTTCTGTCATAGAGAAACAGGCTTAACAGTTAATACCCACGGGAAAGACTTCTGTCTTTCATGGACATCCCCACCCAATTTTTCAATTTCAGTAATTTTATTGGCAAAAGAGAGCATACCGATACTTGCCAAAATTAATACGTCAATGAACTAATATGTCAAGTGTGTCTCTTGCTTGAATTGGACATGCCAACAACTGACTAGAAAAAACTGGGATGGGAAGAAAGAGGGGAACAAAATGAAAACAGTGATTTTAAGAGTAGTACTACTATGCCTTTACAAGTAGGGAGTGAAGCATCAAAACAACGATAAATTAGCTACACTAACAAAAAAAGAAGTAATAAGCTATTTTGAAATCACTGCTATAGGAATTTAGAATAGAATGCAAAAGAATCAAACTTTCTCACCACTTCCTAACAAAATGAGAGAGAGAGAGAGAGAGAGAGAGATCCCAGAGGCTCTGAACTAAACTATTGGCAAAAACATAAGTCACTAATTGGCATTTTTCCCAAAATATGATTTCTTCAAAACAGGATGTCCACTATTCACCACAGAACCATTAATTCCTAATATAAAAATCACCTGTGAGTGCCACATGGGATTTTCACAACCCATTTCAAAACAAAAGACCTAAATAAAATCACCAATGCAATTGTACATAATAATTTAGGGGTAGTACGAAGAAAATATATCTTGAAATAATGTTTTGCATTTTTATAAAAGTCCACTCAATATCTCCAAAGAAAGCGCACTCTCACGTTGTAATGTATTCAAGGACTAAACAGGAGAGAACAGGGGGATCAACAGAATTTGAGGGAAGACCATGGGAAGTGGTAGTGAGCATGCTGGCCAATGTGTATGATCAACTGGGGAATCTATGGCTTTCCACCTTATTTCCTCTTCATGAGGGAAAATTAGGGAGGCAACTGTATGTGCAAGGGTCTTGCATGATTTGGAAAGAGGTAAAAGAGCTCAGGATAACTGAGAACACATACACTCTGGCTAGGGGACCAGAATTGAAGATTATCTATGTAAAATGTTTAGAAGTCTACCCTACACACAGGTTAGTTTGTGGAGAAAGATTTGTAATTAGTACACGCACATACCCCTCCCTCTCTGGCAAAACAATACCTTAAATTTGTTTAATTTTACATTTTATTAAAAGCATTTATTTACACATGCTATATACCTTGGTCCTCACACAAAAATTTAACCAAGGAGTACACTGTAGTAGAGACTGAGATTTACCCTGGAATATGTGACAGGACAAGTATTCATAAAATATATATATATATATATATATCTGGGTTCCTTTCCCTTATACTATATTTGGTTTGTATACACTCAATACTTATAGGCCTGACACCCTTATCTATGACATGTATGTGTTACTCTTAGCACAAACTGTAGTCCTAAGGGTTTTAAACATGTGTGACCCATGTATACTCAATCCAATGCAAGAAGTTGAATGTTAGTAAAAGCTTAAGATAATTAAACCACTGTTAGTAAAAGCTTAAGATAATTAAACCACTGCACAGAATGAATCTTTTAGATTTTTATTAAATTCTGTCTCTTTCCCCTCCCCTCTCTCTGTCCCTTCCGCTTTAAATGTAAAGTTTATCACTTCAAATAAAGGAGAACTGAAGAGGCTTCTGCTTGGGACCAAGATGGAGAAACAGGGACCAGATTTATTCTACCTGAAAACTACTAACAAGCTGGGCCACATCCATAATTCCAGAGGCTGCACTCTGGCAGCACAGGACAGCCATCCCTCATGAAGGAGAAACGAATGAGGTGAGCACTACGAAGGCCCAGCTAGTGTGGGGAGGGAGAGCCCAGAGCTTCCAGAACAGAATGTCAGAGCGGCAAAGTCTGGACCCTCAGGTATGTGTGGGGGAAGCAGGAGCCACACGAATGAACAGTCAGTGGGGTTCACAGAGGGCTTGGGAAAGGCTAAGTTCCCATCAGCCAGAACGAAGCCTCACACTGCAGCGAGCATCAGCTCGAGTCCTCAGAGAGGTGCTGCCTGGGAAGGGGACACAGTTAGTCCTGAGCAACACCGCTTTGGTGCCATCTAAGAAGACAACAGTGTAAGATCTTCAAAGTAATGAAAGAAAAAAAACCTCATTAACCCAGAATGCTATATAGCTTTTAAAAAGAAAAATACCATTTTGTCAGACATGCAGAAGTTGAAAAAATTCAACAGCAGCAGAGACCTGCGCTACCATACATGTCATCTATTCTTTATAGGCAGAAGGAGAGGGGCACCGTGTGGAGATCTGAAAACACACGAAGGAATGAAGAGCAGTGGAAAAGGTAAGTAAATAAGTGGGTAAATATAAAACACTGATACAAGAGGAACAACATTACAATGTTTTTCAGACTTATTACAAAACTCTAGTGATCAAGTCAGTGTGGTCTTAGCATCCAGACAGACAGGAAATGCATGGAACACAAGAGAGTCCAGAAAGTAGCCTAACCTGTGCTTCAACAGCTGACCTTTCAACACCGCGGCAAAAGATGGAGAAATGACAGTCTTTCCACCAAAAGGTGCTGGTGTAACTGGATATGCAAACAATGACTCTTGATACTTACGCTTCCCATATATAGAAGCTTACTTAGAATTGACCACAGACTACATCTAAGATCTAAAGCTATAAAAGTTCCAGTAGAAAACAAAGGAGAAACGTTTTGGTGACCTTGGCTTTCTTAAACATGACATTAAAAGCACATAATGTAAATTAAAATATTAATAAATGTGCTTTGAATTACACTGACAAGAAAAATAATGTAAGCCACAGACTAAATTTTGTAAAACATCTAACATAGGATTCGTTTCCCCCCTCCCAAAAAATAATTGGTGCCTAGCAGGTATAGAAAATCTCTTACAGAGCATCAAGACAAGCAGCCTGATAAAAGTGGGCAAAAGATTTGATTAGATATATAACCAAAGAATTTATACAGATTACAAGTAGGCATATAAAACTGCTTAATGTCATGAGAAGAATGCACCAGGTGACACACCGACTAGATGGATAAAACAGAAAAGATGGCGCGTACCTGGACTTCTAGGATTGGAGCAGCGGCTTCTAACAGAGCTCTGCTGAGAATCAGGAGGCCTGCGGGCTAGGCCTGGCTCTCGAGGCTCCGGGGAAGTCTCTCATCCTCCTAGCCCTCCCATCCAATACCAATGGCAGCTACTCAGTCTACCTTACCAAGCTCTGGTGATGGTCGAGGGAAACCGGGCGCAGCCACTTGGAGTAAATGTTATTCTGTCAAAAGCTACATAGACATGAGTCACTCTGGAAAGTAATTTAAAGAAAGTGATAGGAAAGATACATAATACCATGTTAGGTCTTTTCATTGTTCCTTATTGCCCTTAAACTATTTTGAATTACTTAAAAAAAATTTAATGTTTACTTAAAAGGTCTATAAATACAGCATGTTCCCCCAAAATGTATACACACTCTGAATAAAGGCAGTGTTTATTAAAATATATTTCATTTTCAAAATGTAATGGAAATCAGCTGTTAAAGTGTGGATACATTTTTGGGGGATACCTTGTACTTACAAAAAATGACTAAAAATAATATACAATTATTTGTCTAAATTATGTTTACCATAACATTGTACTATTCTCTATGGGTGCTAAGCATTATACTGACAATTAAGTTTGCAAACTTGATATTTATCATTAACCACATAATTTGGCAGTAAAATCCACTTTTGACAAAGGCATGATATATATGTTAACAACTCAATCCTTTTTGAAAACATGTTTTTATTGATGAGAGAGAATCATCGATCGGCTGCCTCCAGCACGCCTCTTCCTGGGGATCAGGCCCACTACCTGGGCATGTGCCCTCACCGGAGTCGAGTCTCAATCCGGTTTGTGGGTTGGTGCTCAACCACTGAGCCACAGCCACCAGGGCAACAAGGCAGTCTTGATCTACTCCTTTTGCCTCTCCATTTCTCCTGGCAGCTTTGCAAGAACCCACGCCCTCAGTTTCTCGAGCTCCCCCGTGCTCAGCTCGTGGAAAAGCCCGGGGAAACTGTGGAACTTGGTGCTCACCCCTAGAGCCTGCAAGGCTGAGTTTGTCTCTTGCCCCCAGGAATGAAGGACGAGCTCGTCAGCAGTCCCGTGGCACTGGAACAGCTCGGGGAGCGTGCCTTCGCGCTTCTGAAGAGCCTGGAGCAGGACGGGCCAGGGGAAAGGTTAGAGGACAGAATTCTTGCAATTCAGAGAAAGCAGGGAAAACGCTGATTTTACCAAAGCTTTAATATTTAAAGGGGGAAAAAGGTAGAGATGGTGCTGTCCCAAGCACCCAGGTGGGCCTGGCCCTTGGGCTCTGTTGTGTGTGACCTGTGACCTGCACTCACTCCACAGAGGACTGTCTCAGAGGCGGTCCACGCGTTTCCCAAAGAGACTTGGGGAGACATACATTCTAGTTCTCATTTCTACGGCTGCCACTGCGGCTGTTGGTCACAAAGCTGCAACACTATCCCAGTCCTAAGGGGGACACTGGTGGGAAACAGCGGTCAGCAAGGCAGCAGGCCATTCTAGTTCTGTTCATGAAATAAGCAAACTTGGCTAGAACCCTCTACAGGGTGTCCCCTGGAATGTGCACACACCTTTCCTGGCTGGTAGTATTTTAGTAGACACTGCCTTTAAAATTCAAGTGCACATTTTGGGGGAAACCTTGTATATGAAGGATCCACGTGTACCACAGATGCATTGTTTTTCCCCTTTGACACCTGGCTTCCCAATATTCTTCGTACAGGACATTTGATTAATTAGTGGCTGGAATAAGGCCATAGGACTAACTTGGCCTTGAACTGTTAATTATCAACTTTGTTTTAGTTTCGGTGAGTGAATATTTCATGTATTTTCCTGTTGCTTTTATTTTTAAAGCTGGAACTTACCTGGTAAACAGCAGAGGCTTTGTTCAGGAAGCTGGAAAGAGCGAACACGCCTGCCACATCTTGGTGATTTCTGTACGCCACATGCATCGCCATGCACCCTCCCATGGAAAAGCCTCCTGGAAGAAGTAAGAGGTCACTCTCAGAAGCAGAACATGTGCAACAACACTTCACAGCAAGGCACACCTGTGCCAGGCTTCCTCATCTAGTCTGTAAAGGTCTGTCTTCATCTATTTTTAAAGATGTGGCCCTAAGTTAGTCTACTTCAGATCTCACAGATAAGACCAGCTCTGAGTCCCATCCACGTCATCACTGGGAAGGGTATTTAATAATAAACATGATTGCTCTGTTAAATTATCAGGTAAAAAGATTTGTAATTCAAAATATGAGTCATGGTGCATTTTTATGCTTATAAGTCTTCACAATGCCACTAGAATTAATCACTTGCATCTTTTGCCAAGTTAGAAGCTATACTTCTAGTGCTTGCCACCGATAGATGCTTACTCCTCTGAACTAGGAAAGAGAATCAAAGACTGGGTGAGCTAGTTAAGACATTTTTGGATTACAATATTATTTTGAAAACTGACTACGATGGTATAATTGAAACATATACAACCTTTAAAAAAACAATTTACTCATTTGACAAACCTGCCACACAATGTGTGCACATTGAGGATACGTAGATTAGTATGCACAAAGCTAGCACTCCCTTGGGCAGCACATGTGTGAAAATACATGGACCCATGTTTGAGGAAGGAAACAGAGACATCATAATGGAGACACAGCAGAGGGTGACCCAACCTCAGGTTAGAGGCTTGGTATGATATTCCCTCAGTTATTTCATGAGAAATACAAAAGTAAGCTGCACACTTGTGGAAATGGGAAAATATATTTTGGTATAGAATTCAAAGCTTTTAATTTCCAGCCTCCTGCTTTATTTCAATTAACAAAGTACAAAGCTGAGCCCGAAGGAACTGTAAATTTGAATTTACTGCAATCTCCTTAGAGATGAAGGAAGCTTTAGCCACAGGCGATTAGATGACCTGGGTAAGGCTGTACCCCTAAAGCTAGGACTTGTGGAACCCAGATTCCTTGCTAATACTGATTAAAATAGAACTATTTTACCGAGGGATCCAGGATACAAATCTGTAAGTAAAGATTACCAGCCTTGGGAAGTTCAGATTTTTAAAAAGGGCATAGTAGGGTACATCTTACACCTGCGGTTTGCAGCAGAGAATCAGAAGGAAATAACAGGGTCTCACCAGTAGCAGCAGCTCACCAAGGATGGGAACAACTTAAAAGGCTCTTTCAAAACCACTCCCAAAGGCAGATACATCTAATTAGAGGCTCACGAGTAAGCCTGGTGGGGAGTAGGGAGCATAAATATCTAATATCTTAGAATTGTATGTAAACTTTGCATTTGTGCATCACACTTCAAAAAATGTTAAAAGCCCCAGGCATCATTATCTATGAATTTGTGCATTAAAAACATATTTGCCATGTCCCATTAAAAATTGAAGAGCTCACTGTATACAAGATTATTTCATTTCCAGTAAAATTAGCTGAACAAGAAGATCTCTAGGGTTTCCATCACATTTTAAAACCTATTCTATAAATGCTTAATAAGCACTTGTAAAAGTTCAAACAGCAAGGGCTTTCAAAATTTACAGTTATTATAATTACAGAACTTTACTTTCAGTTTGGGAATAAGTCTCCATACCTCTCAGAATATACTTTTAGCCTTTCTTTAAAGTTCACAAAATTGATCTTAGCAAATGCTCACCTTCTGCTTCCTTCTCTTCCGATCTCCCCTCTTTTCACCATTTACTGACCAAAGGGATTCAAAGTTGCTTATCAAACACATTAACAATACACTTGCATATCTAAAATGAGGGGAAGATGAGAAGGGTTGGGGCGAGACCAAGAGGTCAAGACCAAAAGAGAAAGGGAGGGGCAGCATAATTAAGAGTGGGACTGGACACTTAACTGCTTCCCCAAAGCAAGGCAATACGCAACAGAAAAAAGCAGACCAAGTTGTACTAGCATCTTTTCCTAGCACTGAATTGCTGGGTGGAATTTATCAAGTAGATCTTTATTATCAGGCCTTTTACATGCAGCCACTTTTGCTCTGACTCTAACAGTTCAGGGCAGAAGACAACCCCCACTAGACTATCAGGGTCAGGTGAGCAGGGATTTTTGTCTATTTCATTCACTGATGTACCCTCCCTAGGCACAGGACAGTGCCTAGCACATAGAAGGTGCTTAATAAATACTTAATGAATAAATGAACAGCCAGCTGCAGTTCCCATCAGGATATTTCTGCAAGGTGACAAATTTACATCACCAGGACACGCAGCCTAAGCACCACCACTAACAGAAAACATTCTCCACGTAGGAAATGTAATTATGAACAAACATAAATGCATCCTGCCAGCCTTTAACCTCATGTTCAATTCTCATAACTTATAAGGGAGACAAATGTACTCAGAAATCTTATTTAAAAATGCAATGTATGTCCCTTACACCCATTTATACTCTCAGGAGGTAATCTGCAATTTCTCACCAGCCATCTCTGACAATGCAGTCACCTTTAGCATCGGACACTGCTATGAAAAGGGACTTTGTATATTTTTTTTTAGAATAGAAAAACATTTAACACAAAGGGCTAGTTATTTGAATTCAATCTCCATCTAAACGTCTAAAATGCAATATAAAATATACTGTTCAATAAGTAAATACCAAATAGTAAACTCATTGTAGGTAATGGTTATAATGTATATTTATAGTTGCTGGCAAAGTATTAAAATGTCAAGAGTTAACATTTCAACATACATTTAAGATTAACGAGCTGAATAAAACATGCTAAAAAATAATAAACCTAGTTTTTATGAACTCCTTAAATAAAATAAAACAGAAACAATATATAAAAAAACTGTACTGGGAAAAATAAGTTAATCTATCCGAAACAAAATCCAGAGGAAAAAATACTTACAACTCAAGTTTACTATCAATTGAATAGGATTTTTAAAATGTAATAAAATCTGCCCTCCCTCCAAATTTCAACAATTCTTCCATTTAATTATATGTTAAGCTTCAGACTGAAGTGTGATAATGTCTCAAAAGATATGAGATTATATATTTATATATTAGTATATTTTCTCTCACACAAAATTTATAGGATTACCAAAATATTTATCATCATCTATGCAAAACTGTTAGAACAGCAGTTCTACTGCTTGAAAATCCTGATAATAGTTGTTAAAGAAACATAAGTTGCTTAATTAAGACATGCATGAATGAAAAGCAAGTAGGATACTATGTTCTTAAATTTTAGCTCCAAGAAAGAGCTGCAGAAGACACTTGTATTAAGTCAGGACAAGGGACCCTGGAAATGCTGGTGGCAGCCATGTTCATCTTGATAATTCCAACTATTCCTTCATTTTTATTTTAAATTTTATAAAATCAACATATTAGTATACACCCATTATATAAAGTGTTTCCATCATACAGACAGAAATAAATGTCATCTAAAATCTTACTACTCCTGCTGAGACTGGTTTGGCTCAGTGGATAGAGCGTCTGCCTGTGGACTGAAAGATCCCAGGTTCGATTCCGGTCAAGGGCATGTACCTTGGTTGCAGGCCCATCCCCAGTAGGGAATGTGCAAGAGGCAGCTGATCAATGACTCTCATTGATGTTTCTGACTCTCTGTCCCTCTCTTCCTCTCCGTAAAAAAATCAATAAAAAATATATAAAAAAATAAAATAAAATCTTACTACTCCTAATTTTGACATGTCAAAAAATTCATGTTAATAGTTAAACACTCTAAATGTATAATTTTATACCTTTTCCATGTAATACTGATTTGAAAGTCTTTCAAAAGAATCACAAAATCCCTAACTATAATTTTATTGAACACAAACTTACTAAATGCCTTCTATCTGACAGTATATACAGTATTTAATGTTTACATAATATTCATCTGTATTAACAGACCATATATAACTTCTTTAACCATTACCCTCAAGAAGGGTATTTTGAATTCTACGTAGGTATAATTCCAGAAGCACTTGCTTCTTTCTCCCTGCTTCAAAAATTCTCATAGTATGCTCCTATTATCAAAATTCTTATAATCTGGTCATATCATTTGTCAAGATCTATACATCACAGATCAAAGTTAAACCTAAATTACATCTATTTTCTCTTAACAAATCATCACCACCTAGTGGCCAAAAAAGGAATCTCATTCTGTACAAAGTTCTTGCCTGAGTCCATGGGTCTGGGTTCTAGTCCCAACTCTATTTTGCATTAGCCAGCAACCTCTTGGGTGTTTAGTTCCATCATAACTGAAATGAGAATAAATTCCCACTCAACCTATTATAAGGCCCAAGAGACCGATATGAAAACAACCTGTATAATTTAAACACTAAATATGAAACATTATGATATATAACGGCAATTTAAACCCGTCACTCGTAATGTAAATGTCAACTTTTTTTTTAGTAGTATTACTACCATATATAATTTCTAAGCACAACAGTACACACAAGGAAAATTATATACCTTTTCCACTTTGATTTCTCACATTATGCAGGAACATACCAGAAGGAAAGGGAGAGTATACCAAAGTAACAGAGAAGCAGACTGTAATATGAAATACACTTACATTCTGCATACTGGACACTTCCTTCACCTTGTTAATCAAATCAGAAGGCCGGACTATGCAGGGGTGGGGAACATCTGGCCCGAGGGCCGTGTAGTGCCCTCAAAATCACTTGGTCTGGCCCTGCCAAGGCATTAGGGGTGAGTTAATTAAATGTTTGACCAAATACAGCAGGGTAATTTCTAAGTTGATAATTTTGTATGGCTCACGAATGATGTTATAAATATTCAAAGGGCCGCTGGCAGAAAAACAGTTCCCCACCCCTAGGGTAATGTTATGTCATGAGTGATTTTCTCAGAATGTAGGACTTGCCCCAGGTTTTGTTTATAACTATACTGCCAACATGGAGAACAAAATTCAAAAGTCACTGTTTTATTGCCTGTGCTTCCCCCTTTTCTCATACCTTTCGTGGAATCATGTTTGGTATAAATATATGAAATTAAATACACACACTTCTTATGTAGAGAGCGAGCACTCACACGTGTCTCCGAGGAGCACACTGCACTGAAAATGCCTCCCTCGGTGTCAGACACTGAGCTAGGTGGTGAGCCCTGACCCAGCTCTTCCTATCAGGCCAAAGTTTATCTTTTCCGTTAGGAAGGTAATATATTTCCATTGATAAAAACTAAAAGAGTGTGTTTTCACTGCTAACACCCGAGGTTGAGTGCCCTTAGGTATCCTCCTCATAATCTCTGTTTCCAAAACCTGACACAGCGCATGCATTAGTCTCTCATCCCTCTAATGGCTCCACACATCTGCCTTCTCGCTATCCTCTCAGCTGCACACTGGCTGCCCTCCATGGTGTTGTTGAGCACAATCTTTCTAAAATGCACACTCTTCATGTCATTCTCTGCATATAATTCAAAATCCCTAGGGTTCAGGGCATGCACTAAACTAGTATTTCCAGAGAGAATCTGACATGCCTCTCACTTTCCTTCGTGAACGTTTCCCTCCTGTTTATCGGTCATATTCTGACTCATTCTTTGTAACTCGGTTGGAATCAGTCTCCTAAGCAGCAGTTCTTAACTCCCTAAAAGGATCACTACTACTTTCCTTACTGCTCACCCTGTATCTTGAACACATTTTACAATAGCACTTGTATTGTATTAGAACACTTGAATTCTGTATCTCCCTCATTAGATTAACAATATTATTTTTATTTTATTTTTGTACTTCAGGTCTTAAAATTTTTAACAATCTGGAGACTGAATTTAGTATCAGAAGTACCATTTTTTACTTGACCGAGAGAAGGCTGGATATTACCTACTGTAAAAAAAAGTTCTTAAAACACTTAAGTTTAATATAATAAAATGCCATTAATGAAATAAAAACCATGGAGAAAGAATGGGATCCCACCTACTCAAATATAGAGAACAGTTTTGTTTACAAAGTTAAACTGATTGCAATTATAACCACAAAGTGTATATTGTGTGATATTAAACAGGAAATTTTATCACGTATTAAGAGGCCCAGTGCATGAATTTGTGCATGGTTGGGGTCCAGCTGGCAGGGCCCCAATCAGCAGATCGGGTCAGGCCTGTTGGAAGGAGACAGTAGGAAGGTGGCCAGCTGGCCAGCCTGCCACTGATCAGAGCTGGGCTAGTTGAGGGGAGGGGCCATGGGTGATTGGCTATTTGGCCCTGCCCCTGATTGGGATGGAGGGCTGATTGGCTGAGGGGCCAGTCTTGGGGAGGGGCTGTGGGCTGGCCAGCCCCATCCCCCAATTAGTGTGTGTGTGTGTGGGGGGGGGGGGGGGGGGGGGCGATCAGGGGTGGAGCTGACTGGGATAAAGGGCTGTGGGCTGATTAGGGTGGTGGGGGCTGACTGGGGGTGGAGCTGTGGGTGATGGGCCAGCTGGCCCTGTCCCTGAATGGGTGTGGGGGGGCTGATCGGGGTTGGAGCTGGCTGTGGGAGGGGCCGAGGGAGGTTGGCCAGCTGACCCCACATCCCAATCCGGTTGGTTCCTGTCATGGCGACCATTCCTTACAGTCTTTATAGCGTCTGGTTGCTGGCTTTTTATATATATATATAAACAAAAGCAATAAGGACAGTTTGTGTACCCATAACTTCCATTTTTCCATTTTCAATAATTTTCTAGTTTTTTCTCTCAGAATTTTTTAAAGTAACCTAATATCATTCTGATGTGTGTTTAATAAAATTGTTGAGAATCTCAAAGCACTTTTTCTTTGATTTCCTACTGAATCCTTCCTTAAAATGTTAATAGCACTTAAACCTTATTAACATGTAAATAAGAGTACTAATTAGAATATTTTCTTTTTTATGAATGATTTTATGATTTTACTGTAAAGCAGTTCCTCATCCTCATCTTTTCTTTCCCCTCTCATCACATTTCTTCCGGACCTCATTTCCATGTAAATTCAGTAACTGGGGTTTCTACATCCAACGTCAAAGCTCCTCACTTACCCCTTCTGCCAGATTAATTTTCCTAAAGCATAACTGAAATTAATTATATGACTCAAACACCTTCTTCAATCATCTCTCATCAATTATCTATAGAATAACGGGTACAAGGGAAACCAGAAAGAATCTACTGAGAGTGTAAATGACCAAGTGTTTTACAAACACCATCTCCCAGTAGGTGGACAATGCATCATTAGCCCCGTGTACAGGTGAGACAGCAGAATCCAAACAGGCACCGACAGACTTAGCCTGGGACCCATTTTTGTCACTAACAGGCTCTTCAGCCTCCCAGTCTAGCTACCAGAGTCAACAAGGCACTTTCCATTCAGACACCAAACTTTCTACTAAAACCATGTAATGTCCAGACAAACAAGTACTACTTTTCCTGCTTGTATGTACTGTTCATGTAATTCTCTATGCCTACACCTGCACACTATGAACAGTTCAATTTTTATCTATACATCTAAAAACTCCAATGCCCCCAGCTACCTTCCCACTAGACTTCTCTAACATCCTCAAATACCTAGGATCTCTTCTGAATCCCTGTGGTACTTAATGACTCAAGTTAACAATTCACTGACAGGTCATGCTACCCGTGACAACTTTCTAAGACACCACTCTGCCAGAAATGGCGCTGGGTCCTGGGAAATAACAATGAATATGTGTGATCACTCTCTTCGAGGAGTAGGCAGGTATTGGGCTATAGAGCACTCATCATCAGCTGCTTTATTTACAGTTGTCATTGTAAGTACCTCCTGGGCTCTTCCAGGTTGTAAACAATTGTGAGATAAATCCTGTTTTATTTAGCTATGTGTTCCTTTGTGCATCTAACACATTGCCTGCACACGGGAGGAACTTAGAAAATATTTGGTAAACAACCAAATATAATGGAATTGGTCATACATGCACACATTTTTAATTATGTCCTGTAAGTATGTTGTCTAATGCCCTAGACCCGTGGTCAGCAAACTGCGGCTTGCAACCCACTTGTGGCTCTTTGGCCCCTTGAGTGTGGCTCTTCCACAAAATACCACTGGGTGAGTCTATTTTGAAGAAATGGCATTAGAAGAAGTTTAAAAAATTTGGCTTGGCTCTCATAAGAAATTTCAATCGTTGTACTGTTGCTATTTGGCTTTGTTGACTAATGAGTTTGCCGACCACTGCCCCTAGACGGAGTTGGGTGCCCTTCCCTGTGCTCTACCCAGCACTTCCATAATGTTATACATTTATCTGTATTAGAGTTAAACATAGTTGTTAAACATAGATACATAGAAACTCAGAGTTAAATATAGATAAGAAAACAGGCCCATAAAAGGTGACATTACTGTAAACATCCAATCTCATTTTTATATGTAGTATAAAAATAGAGATATTATACTTTATGTATTTGATGATTACAGACAAAAGGGTATTAAGTAGAATAAAGAGTTTATATAAAGGCACATTATAGCCCTATAAGAATAAAAGTTGCTCAAGTTAGTTAACAAAAGTTTATAAATACCTTATTCCTGTGGTACAAACTCTGCAGAGTTGATTCTTCTTAAATTCGATGTTATATTTTGACTGTGTACTTTATCTTAATCATGGCAACAGAAGTTTAAACATATAATAAAACTTAAGCTAATTAAAATAAATTGTTTTAAAAACTGAAATGAATAATCTCCTAATTAAAATTAAACATGGGGCTCTCAAACTGTTATTATTAAAATGAAAGGGAATTAACGTTTCATGAGTTATTGTATATAATTCTAATATCTTTGAAACCCTTAGTTTATTTGATACTATAAACAGGTCAAATGATATATAAGTGCTTCTAAATAATATTCCAAGGAAAGTTCAATGTAACAAATTTAAACAAAAGTAAAAAGAAAATGAAATTACCACATTTGAAGGTCTTACCTATTAATATTCTATTCTTCTTGATGCCACTTTTTACTTCGTCATTAATCAAGTCTGTGAGCACCTGACACATCACATCGATGGACTCAAGGTGCTCTGGGCAGTCGTTAGAGATTTTAAATCTGTCAAACCACACATTGGAAATTCCTCCTTTCATAGGAGTATAGGGTCTGTTTAAAACAAAATGAAAGAAAAAGGGATGACATTAAGTTAGACTTTATATATTTTCTAAGATCTAAGATAAATTTTTAAATTTCTAGGGTTTTGAATAAATCATTTCAATTTCCTCCAAGTTTTATAAATTGAAAAATTCCTATTAAGAGCATCCCCATGCATGTGGCATTAGCTCACCTATATGTATATCGATTCCGTTAACATTTACTAAAGCCAGTATATGTTTAGTTTCTCCATTTTTAAGATTCATAAACTCTCCAAAAATCCTCACAAAAATTGAATTATAAATATATTAAGTATGTAAATAGTATGTATTTTTGCTCTATTTTAAATAATGATTAATCAGATCTATTGTTTTTAAAAATTTCTGCTTTTTTCCTCTTTAATGTAAGAATCAATATTTTAGTATACACAGCTAACTGAATAATGCTTGTCCATGCAAAAAATTCAATACCCCAAGAGTGAAAAAATAATTCAGTGAGTGCTTTTAAAAGTTGGTTAATTCACAGCACTCATATATCCAAGGTGAGCTAATAATTTGGGTCTGAAATTGGGTGCTTTGTAAGACTTATAAGACATTTTATGTAGTAAGATGCTCTGAATTGGTGTCTTGTTGAATACAAGACACCAATTCTCTTTTATCAATTACTCTCATCAGATTCTTTACATTTTTGTCAAATTGGGATGGTTCCAGTACTAGTGAATCGTAACCCATTCACAGGATATTCATACTCTGAATGAAGCTAAAGTGCCAAAGGTACCCATCACAATGTGAAAGGAATGTAAACCAGTGATGACCACAGATGCAGAATTCCTCCTACATCTACTCCCGGGCCTATTTTGGTTAGCTGTATACTCTCACCCTCCAGAATCAGTGAAACTGTGTGAAATGTTCACCAGAGAAAAACGCTGGAGGATGTGAGACACCAGCTGAGCCTGATGGAGCTTCCCTTCATCTTCTCTAGTGAAGCCTAGAGGAACCTCAGCGGCCCAGAGAGCTCTAAATATTTAACTCTTATTATTTTATCCACTGTATCAAAAGGACCCTCAATCTGTGCAGATCTGCCCTGGGGAAGCATCCACGCTTTTAGATCAATGGGTAAAACTGAAGGGGGCAGGAGAGCTACACCATCATTTTTCTGTATTGATCAGACCACTCCAAAATACATGGGCATCCACTTTGTGAGCCAGGAAATCAAGAGGAAGACATTTGGAAAGTTTCTCAGACGAATTGAAGGAAATCTAGAAATAAGAACTCATCTACACAGGATCTTTTATTTACTAAAATAGAATCATGTTATAAACATTACTTTGCAACATGCTTTCTGAAACTTGAATGTATATCTTGCCCAGACAGCATGGCTTAGTGGTTGAGCATCGACCTATGAACCAAGAGGTTGAGGTTCAATTCCCAGTCAGGGCACATGCTCAAGTTGTGAGCTTGATCCCCAATGTGGGCCCTGCAGGAGGCAGCTGATCAATGATTTTCATCACTGATCTTTCTATCTTTCCCTTTCCCTTCCTCTCTAAAAATCAACAAAAATTAAAAGAAAAACAATCCATAACATTAAAAAACAAACAAACCTGGAATGTATATCTTGAATATCCCTATAAAACAGTATATAAAAACCTAGCATTTTCTGTTTATTTCAATACATGATATTACATACCTATATATCTAAGTGTGTGTACGTGTATGTATATGTGTTGCTTTGATGTTTGTCACATAAGTCTTATTTTTTGCACCATTCCCCTTCACCACTCTCACTCCCCACCCCCCAACCCCAACCACATATCTTGCCTGTCACATTAGGTTTTTCTGCTCAGGGCCATTTAGATATAACATCATTTGAGGGCCATACAAAATGATCAACTTAAAAAGTAGCCTGTCATAGAAAACACCAAAGACTCCATAAAATAACTATTAGACTTAATGAGTGAATTTGGCAATGTAGCAGGATACACCCAATGCAGGAGCTGTCCCCTGGTGGTCAGTATGCTCCCATTGCCAACCTCCCACGGTCCCTCCCTGTGGCTGGCAGGCCCGGACTGGCCCCAATAGGGACCTGGCAAGATAGCCTTGATCGGCTCCGATCACTGGCCAGGCCGAGGGACCCCACCTGTGCGTGAATTTGTGCACTGGGCCTCTAGTATCTTACGACTGAGATGGTTCACAGTGTAGTCAACAATTCCCCTACTGATTGGCATTTATTTGGTACTCAGGTTTTAGCCACCACGAATGCTACATTAAATGTATTTGTATATGTATTTTTACCTACTGGAACTTATTCCTATGAAAGAGTCCAAAAACAGGTCTGCTGGATTGAAAGGTATAATCTTTATCTTAAAATGTGTTTTAAAGTAATTTCCATAAAAGTTATAAATTAGCCTTCCAACAGGGAAACATAATAGCCCTTTGCCCACAGCCCTAACAGCAATCGGTGCTAACACCCTTTAAAATGCTACCTCTGAAGGGTATCAGCTATCGTTTTAAAATCAACTTTATTGAGGAATAATTTACAGATATAAAAGTGCACATTTTAAGTATATAGTTCAAAGACTTGACAATGTAACCACCATTGCCACATGATACAGAGCATTCATTCCCTTTTCTCAGAAAACCCCTCGTGTCTCTTGGCAAGCAATTCACATTCCCTTCCCAGGCAACCAGCGGGGATTTTCTCTCTAAAGATCAGTGCTGCCTCTTCTAGAACACCACACATGTGGAATTACCTGATCATATCATTTGCTTTTTGCTACTGTGCTTTTAATTTTTTAGTAATTTAGAAGAGTGCTTTGTTTATTATTGACACTTAAATATATAAAATACCGGCGTATTTCACAATCTAGAACAAATACTCCAAAAATTTATATGGAACTTATAAAAACCCCAATGGCTGCAGCAATCTTGAGAAAGAAGAACGAAGTTAGACGCAATACCATGTATCAAGAAGCCCAAAATACCTATCAGAAAGAATGTTTACACCTCCTACTATTCTCAGGCATCCATTCTTTTTTTTTTTTTTTTTTTTTTAAATATATTTTATTGATTTTGTACAGAGAGGAAGGGAGAGAGATAGAGAGTTAGAAACATCGATGAGAGAGAGTCATCGATCAGCTGCCTCTTGCACACCCCCTACTGGGGATATGCCCGCAACCAAGGTACATGCCCTTGACCGGAATCGAACCCGGGACCCTTCAGTCCCCAAACCAATGCTCTATCCATTGAGCCAAACCGGTCTCGGCTCAGGCATCCATTCTTATTTACCCACCTAAAAAATTATCAAATAGTCAATTTTAAAATAATTTAAAATAATTCTCCTTAAAAAAATATTGTGGAATTTTAATGAATCTTGCATGATTGCCTGGGAATTAGCATTTTATGACAAGGCCTGAGAGGGAAGATTTTTGCAGACTAGTTTCTCTCAGGGTGGGCCCATTCTGATCCTCTTCTAAGCGTCCTCCTGCCTTATTCCCAGGCTGTCAGTGGTGTAGAGATCAAATCCTGCACTGGCTCATATTGTGGCTCCAATGGAGCCTAAATTCTCTCGCTCTCCTGCAACCCTCCTGACCTCAGAAGCCTCTGTTCAAGAGAGATAAATGAACTGGAATCAGAAGGGGATGGAAAGCATTCAAGCCTATCACATCCCAGAATCCCTTTCTCAGGATTAACTTTCTTAAAGTCCTCTGAAAATGAAGGCAGGTACTTTCCACCTAGTATTAATGTCACTGCCAGACAAAATGAAATTCCAGACTGGATTCAATTTGTCATGAAAACCACAGTGATCTTCTGAATGAAAAACTGAACATATCACTCACTTTAAAGGTGAATTCGACGGGTTTTCTCTTGAATTATTTCTATTTCCCTTTTCATTTTATTCTGCTCTTTCTCTAAGTGTTTATTTGTCTGTCTAAGCACTTAAATAAGGATGATATCATAGGCTAAGATATGAATCATTCTGGGAACGCAGCCATTAATAGAAAAAATGGCATTCATTTAACTTTTTTGTCTCTGACAGTGCCTTACTTAGGGATTGATGCTCCATGGAGGTGAAATCCCAATGTAAGTTTTACTAATATGGTTGCTTTTGGTTCTATCAACTGAGAAAATTAAAATTCTGTTCAAAGAAGATAATTGGTAAAATTTACTGAGGCAAGAAATACTTTAGAACTTTTCTGTTGTGAAAACATAAGAATAATTCTCTTAAGATGTTAGAAATAACTGTTAAAGCATAAAAGTAAGATTGTTTTTTAAAACAGCTAACAAACTGGTACATATGTTATACTCATTTACCTTCCTCAAATAAATCACTTTATTAGCTGGTATAAAAGAGCTCAGACATTACCACAATAAATAAATATGTTAGGCAGAGAACATCTGTGTGGCTCCTAAATCAATCAATCAGTCAAACTATTACACACTGGCAAAATATTAAGCTGGAATAAGATGCCCTAAGTTGACAGCAACAAAAAAACAAGTTGACATTCAGCCTGATACCAAATTCCGTTTTGATCTGCATTCCCTAAAAGTCATAACATCCATAGTTCATTCATAACCTTTAAGATAATGTCATCTGACTCAGTTTTCCTCCCTATCATCATTTCATGGTGCTTTCCAAGGTCCACATTTCCCTCTTGCTTTCCTTCAAACTGGACAGTCCGGTACTGATCCGAGGTCATTGCATTTGATATTCCCCAAGCTGGAATGCTCTTTGCCACATCCCTGCATGGCGGGCTCAACTCAACTGTCACTTCCCCCCGGGAACCTTCTTTGACCCTACAATTTACAGTATATCTCCCTTCCATCCGATAATGCAGACATACAGCCTTCCTATCCCATTATCCTACTTAACTGTACAGAATGTATCACTATTTGAAATTAATACACTTAATTTCTCCCTCTTCTTTTCTATTTCTGTATGAGTTCTCTAAGAGTGGGGACTTTCTTTCCTACAAGGTTACCTCCAGTGCCAAGAACAAGTATTTGCTGAATAATGGATGTCAATAATCATTTACGTCACTTGGATAATTTGTGTCAGGTAGAAATAAGAAAATATCTAAAACTTTTATTTTGCTCTGAATTTCTTTTCACTTTACTACTTCTAAAATCCATATTCTAATTTCTAGAAAAAGGTTGTGTTTCTTTTGTTGCTTTTTCCAATAAGAACATGAAATATGCTGTTTAAAATACAAAACAAGTAGAACTATTTCTTCAAAATAGCTGTCTTGGATCTAAATCAAAAGTGCTTAATACTGTTTTGGAAAACATGTTTAATGAAAAATATAAACATGTAATTCATGTGAAAAAATAGGGAATCAAAAAGTAGAAGCATTATGCAAAACTTATAACTTAAAAAAATTTTTTTAAACACCAAGCAAAACTACCTATCATATAAATTATTAAAGGCTTGTTAAAAATTATTATTTTTAAAATGGAAATTCTAATAGTAAACTCAAACCAAGAAAACCTCTAATTACAAATACAACTAAAGTATGCCATAGAAATAAAAATATTTATTGAGCACTTTAGTTAGAGTCCAAATTAATATAATGAAAAAAATGAAGCAATATTTTCCATTTAAAACGTAACAAGCTAATTGCTGACTTTTACTTAATATGCCCCTAACTGAGCCGACTAAAACCACCTATTAAGTAAGATTGAGGAAAGGAATATCTTATAGCCAAATGGCAATTTACAATTTAATCAAAACACTGATATGCTTTAACAGACCACAATATGATAAATATAATATGCTACTGTTCTCCTCTTTAAATTCTTTCAAGTTATGTGTAACTGTTGAAAGCAAATATCAGAATCTTGTTTGGTAGAGTTTTCAGTTTGCAGATGACGTACATATGACAAGTATAACATACAGAGGTGAGGATAAAGGATCCTGTATGGTTGTAAGGTGATTAAATGTAAAAGTGATTAAATAAAACAACACTAAATAGGTAAAAGCTCTGATAAATACCTTAAGCAATAAGGACAAAATTAAGAATAGATAAAGATGGAGTATTAAAAAATTCAAATAATAATTAAAAAAAGAAAGAAAATGGAGCCGGGAATGGTTCGGCTCAATGGATAGAGCGTCGGCTTGGGGACTGAAGGGTCCCAGGTTCGATTCCGGTCAAGGGCATGTACCTTGGTTGCGGGCATATCCCCAGTAGGGGTGTGCAAGAGGCAGCTGATCGATGACACTCTCTCATCGATGTTTTTAACTATCTCTCTCCCTTCCTCTCTGTATAAAATCAATAAAATATTAAAAAAAAAAAAAAAAGAAATGGAAAGAGAAAAGCAGAAAAAAACCATAGACTTAAAAGTAAACTTATCAATAGTTACATTAAATGCAAGTGGTCTAAACAAATACTTAAAATACAGAGACTATTTAGATTGGTTAAAGAAAAAAAAAAAAGCCCAAATAAATATTGTCTATAAGAAACCCACATTAAATTTAAAGATATACTAGATAGGTTAAAAGCTAAAGATGAAGAAATGCATACTATGTGAGACTCAAAGTAAAGCAAAAGGATGGAAAAATAGTAGTAACATAGGAAGGCATATATTACATTGACCATCACTCCAACACACAAGATGGTCCAGAAGATGGAGAGCAGAGGAGGGCAGTTGGGGGTGACCAGGCCTGCATGGGAGGACAGTTGTGGGGGGAGGGAGGGTACACAAGGCTAGCAGAGGAGGGCAGCTGAGGGCGACCAGGCCTGCAGTGGGGCAGTTACGCGTTGATCAGGCTGGCAGGGGAGTGGTTAGGGGGTGATCAGGCTGGAAGGCAGAAGCAGTTAGGGGCAATCAGGCAGGTGAGCAGTTGGGAGCAAGAAGACCTGAATTGTGAGAGGGATGCAGTCAGACATCCCTCGAAGGGTCCCAGATTGGAGATGGTGCAGGCTGGGCTGAGGGACACCTCCTGCCCCCATTGAATGAATTTCATGCACCAGGCCTCTAGTACACTATATTATTAAACAAAGTACATGTCATGTCCAGGTATTAGTAGGGATAAAAATTTCCATTATATTATAATATAAAAGTAGCTACTAATAAGGAAGACGATAATCCCACACAGGCATACACCTAATAATATCACTTAAAAACACACCAGGAGAAAGAACCAAGGGAAGGAACAGACTAATCTGTAATCATAGATGGAGATTTTAATAGACCCATTCTTCAGGACCTAATAAAACAACTTTGGAGATCCTAAAATGGTGGTAGAGTAAGTGGAAGCTACTCGGACACTCTCCCAGGACCAAACTGGAAACACAATTAAAATACAGAAGAACCACCATGAAAATTCAGCGGAAGATTCTCTGGAGAGAACCCTGAAAACCAAGGATGGAAAGTGGAGATTGCAGGGCACTGGTAGGAAGTGCACAGAGGCGAAAGGGGTGGCTGGGCTCCTCGTGCACACAGCAGCTGAAGGCCGGGAGATATCTCAGCTGTGGGGGAGGATCTGCAGGGCTAGAAGAAGTGGAGTCCTGTGGGCCATGCTTGCTACAAAGTTTAAGATAAGAGCTCCAGAAAATGCTTTACAAAGAGGGAGTAAATTACCTCTCAAAACTTAGCCCAATAGTGTAATTACTGAATAAATACATACATAAAGTCTTTTTTAAAAGGCATCCCGATTTAAAATATTTAAAATATAAAATTAAGCTTAAAGAACATCTAGTCAGTACATCGACAGTGTACGTATGTTGTATGCAAAAGTGCTATCCTTAGCATTGAGATCAATTATTACTTACCTGGCAGGAGCTGTTGGATAAATAATTTTTATGTGTTGGAATGCTAAATCTTGATTTAAAACCTGCTTGATCCAATTTTTCAAACCTTGTCCAGAATCACCTGATAAATAAAAAAAATATATATAGATTAATATAAACATTTTGACAATACAGTGTATTTAAAAACAGTCTAAAACTTTCATGTCAAACAGAGGATGGAACAAGGAATAAAAAAAAAATAATCTCCATACATAAAAATAACTGCAGAAACTGATTTATCAATATGATCAGGCATCAATAGGTAGAAATAATTTTGATTACTCCTAATTTCACCACTGATCACTTTAAAGACCTTATTTAAGCTTCAGTTGTAAGTTTTCTCACTTGTTTAAAGGTTATAATAGGAACACATAAATGAAGTAAATCAATTTTTCTAAATAAAATTCTATTTTCTTCCTGACGTTAGCCATTTCTTATCTTTACTCTTAAAAATAGTTAATTCTTAAAGTGCTTATAAACTTTTATAGTTGGAACAACCTAAAACTATTTTCTTGGTTAAAATAATAAAATCCTTCAAAAGGGATATTCAGCATGTTTGTATTTTTAAACTCAAGAAATTAGAATTTAACTTTGAGAACATGTTTACAAGATCTAAAATAATGATTATACGTTCCACGGCTAAAAAAAAAATCACCAAAATTCATGCAAGAATAAATGTATGTGTATATCCTTTAAAAAAAATGAAGGAAATACAGCGCATCTTATACTGTCCTGAAGAGGAAACTTAAACGGTAACAACTTTAATTTTTTAGTCAATCAATTCAGGAAGACAATTCCAAAAACACCTACTGAATACATATGAATGTGTCAGGCCCTGTGTTCTCTGCTAGAGGCAGTGATGGGAAGGTGAGGGGAGAAAGAATCCCTGGCCTCCTGGAGCATAAGTTCAGCGTTAGAAAGAGACATTATAATCATTTACATGTATGTGAAAGACATGCAACCGCTGCAAAAACGACATGTGTGGTGCCGCCAGGGTTTAGCGTCTTTAGGAATGACCCAGCTAAGGAGTTCAGGAGTAACTTCACTGGAATACAGGCTCTACAAGGTTCATTCTGTGTTTTATCCACTGAGTCATTTGTCCACTGAATGCTTACAACAGGACTGACACAAACCGGGCGTCACGGGTAGTTGATGAATGGTGTGAACTCAAGCGGGTAGTGGCTGAATGGTGTGAACTCAAATCTACAAGATGGTGGAAAGACCATCTCAGATACAGCGTAAGGCAAACAGGAATACCCTCTGTTGGAAGGAGCAGTATGATATCTAAGAACTGAATAGCAGTGAAAGGAAGTGCAGTGAATTGTAGCTGAGGTTAGCGACACCCATTTAAAAATAGCCATAATGTAATAAAGAGTTTGGCTGGCCTTTGTCCCCAGTTCCTAAGAAAGAGGTAACCTCTAAACCCTTAGAATTTCCTGAGCGATTAGAGTGTCTTTGTTATTCATGGAAGGGCCCACAAACCACAGGATAGTTTCACTGAGATGACTCAGGGTGGGAGCTGGCCAGCCAGAAAGACCAACCATGTGATTAGAAGGTTGGGGCTTTGAACCATATGATATCAGTCTGACCTCCAGGGAATGGAGGAGGCTGGAGATTTGAGTTGAGTGCCAAATCAATCATGTCTACGCAATAAAACACCAATAGAAACTCTGGATAAAAGTTCAGGTGGAACTCCCTTTGTGACAATATTTTTTTGGGAATTGTCAGACCTCAGTGCTGGGAGTTAATTCATTACTGAGGATGACAAAAGACTCAGGTTTTGAACGCTCCCTGGCTTTCCCTTCATTGCTCTTCTTTTGGCCGGCTCTAACTTGTATTCTTATGCCATAATAAAACTGTAATTATAAGAAAATAAGTGAGGCTAGAGAAGCTGAAGGAACCTGACACATCCTGAGAGCACAGAAAAGGTAGATAAATATTTTGGCAGGAAGGTGGCTTGCTTGAAGGATCATCTGGGAATTGTGAAGACAGAACTGAAGGACAAAAGATGTGGAGACCAGTTAGGAGGCTACTGTTCAGGTGACAGATACTTAGATGAGCGGAACAGCAGTGGAATATACAGAAATAGGAACTAGAGATATTAGGAGCTAAAATTAACATAAATTTGTAAGATATGAGGTGGTGGGGGGGTTGTCATTGGTAAAAGGTTTCAAGACTGACAGTGAGACTTGAGCCAGAACACCGGGTGAACAATATAGTGCAGAGACAGAAAATGCATGGAGCAGCTACTACTTATTCCTGTTTTCTTTTCTTTCTTTCTTTTTTCCCCCCATAGAACGTACTATCTGCTACTACATATACCCTCCACTAGGACGTAAACTCCAGGGGAGCAAGGATTTGTTAGCTTTGTTCATTGCTGTATGCCCAGAGCTGCAAACAGAGTGGCCACTGTAATAGATATTTCTTGAATGAGTGGACTAATGCATTAGTGATTGCTAGGCTAGTGGAGAAACATGTCTTGAGCTCAACTGTGATCTAAAATGGAGACACACATTTGTGCTTCCTGTATTTGGGTAAAGATACAATTGGTGGGCTTATATGGAGGTTGGCCCAGGGAGAGGAATGTGAGATGAGAAGAGGACCTAGGACCAAATATTGAGGAATCTCCACATGAATAGCCAGAGAAGGACGAGTCTGCAAAATAAACCAGAAGAAGCAAACAGAGGTGGAAAGAACCAGGACAGTGTTTCAGGAAAGCTGAATGCTGCTGACAGTTCACATAAGAGGAAGACTGAAAAATGACCATTACTTAGCAACACTGGCGACTTGAAGAGCCGACCCAATCAGCTGGCCAAGGCTCACTGAGGTAGGCGGGCTGCTGCTCCCTGGGCCCAGCTGGCAGGAAGCCAAGACCTTCCCTTCGCCTACAACCAATCATCACCAGACTGAAGTATACTGCTGCCTGTGACATCTATTTATTTATTCTTGGCAGGGGGTGGGGGCAGCAATTAAGTTTTTTCCCCCCCTTGTTCACACATGAACACTAGCACTTTCCTGACCTCCCCTCATTGAACTGCTAAAGAAAAATACCCCTGGGCGGAGATATCACATGGTACTGCGACACGTGACACATGAAGAAGCATGTAGTCACGCTGCGCAAGCACCAGAAAAACCTCGCCTCTGTATCCTTAGCCCTCACTTTCCCCACCTAAGCCCCTTTAAAATTCTCCCTGCCTTGGTTTGAGGAGCAGCCCGTGTCCTTTCCCTTTGTGGTTCTCACTTATGCACAAGCAAACCTACTTTCTCTACACTGGTTTCTGGTGAGCTCTTGATTTCTATTCTGGGCAGTAACAAGAACCCAGTGGGAGAGTGGCAGGACTCTCACCTGTGATCTGGAAGGCCCAGGTTCAATTCTCAGACAAGGTACCAGCCTCCGCATTCGTTTCTGGTGATCTCTACCCTGGGAAATCGCCAGAGTCCATGGTTTCAGTGACGTAACATTACTGGGCGAAAGCAAGACATGCGCAGTTTGGGCCTGCATGAACCTTGTAACTTAGTGTGGAATACAGAAATTAAAATAGGTCATTACAAATACAACTGGACTACAGTGTCCTAGGGAAATAAATAAGTGTATTCATGTAATCTGCGAGGGTGAACAAAGCTATTTAACTGTCATGTGTTTCCACTCTCCTGAGAAAACTTACTTCTTTGGTATTTTAGTAGCAAGAAAGGCTCAAGTTGACTTGGTTTTATATAACTTCCACTGCCTCCCCATTCATTCTATGGCAGCCATAAGTATTCCAGAACAGAACCTCAAACCCTTAAGATTAAAATAAAACAGAACAAAAACAAAACACCAGAAATCTGACTCTAAAATATTTTTCATCAACCTTGAAAAGCACCTTATTCCAAGAGCATTAATGCTACAAACCACCATCCACCCACCCAGTTACCAAGTCCCCCTTTTAAAAAGCCAGCACCTTATTCCAAGAGCATGGTAAAGCTATTAAAACTCGTTTACCCACATTTGGATTAACCAGAAGCCAAACATCTCCTATCCCATAACCACATCCATCCAAGTTTAATGTAAAATCATACTCCTAATACGAGTTTTATTTGCTAAATGGAGCTCTAAATGTACAGAAATTGAGTTTTAGTTGCAAATTTGGCAGAATTCGATGGATAAATTCTTTAAGTACAAAGGGAAAAAACTAGATATATATACACACACACATACAATTACACACACACAATGGACAACTCAGAGCTATATAGTTACAAGTTTTCACAGCTACAAGTTTCAGAGCTATAAAGTTACAAGTTTTTAAAATGTCATAATCTGAAACTGAAAAAAAAGTAATAGTTCATTTAAGCAAACTGGCCCAGGAAAAAAATAAAAAGCCTTAGGAGTGTTTCCGAAAAATACTATAAAATAATTAACTTACTAAAAAGAGTATGGTGCTGGGGAATTTCTAGGTGCTTCCAAATGAATATACCCTTGGAGCAATGAACAAAATTCCTAACAGTCGCCTAGCTGTTACCTTATCTCACCTTCTGATTATGCTCTAACAGTCAAGTCTTTCCCTTTAAACATTGCTGGCCCTTTTCTATTTCCAAAATGAAACATCCTCGTTCAATTTCAGTGTGTGTGTGTGTGTGTGTTTCACCTTACCTCTCCAGCACCCCAATCCTGGACCCAGAAAGTTCTCTGCTCAAGCCTCAATTCCTCCACTACTTAAAGGGGATAACACCCAGGTGGCCTTGGGGCAGGCTGTTCGACCACCGGAGATTCATTTCCAAAACGACAAACCTTCGAACCTCCACCACGTACCACGCGAATCCACCTCCTCTTGAATGCTTATGACCTAAGTCTCAGCCTCAAGACCACTTCCCCAAGCAAGTGGGATGACCCCTTCATCTTCCAAAAGCCTTAAAAAGGCCAAACCAAAACTTCCCCCTCGCAATTCCCTTGGCAGGAAAACGTGCACCATCTCCTGACCTCGCCCCCTCCCTTCACAGCTGAACTCAAACTAATTAAGTTTTTTTTTTTTTTTTTAAATATATTTTACTGATTTTTCACAGAGAGGAAAGGAGAGGGATAGAGAGCTAGAAACATCGAGAGAGATACATCAACCAGCTGCCTCCTGCACACCCCCACTGGGGATGTGCCCGCAATCAAGGTACTACATGCCCTTGAAGGGAATCGAACCCAGGACCTTTCAGTCCGCAGACCTACGCTCTATCCACTGAGCCAAACGGGTTCGGCTTTTTTTTTTCTTTTTTCTTTTTTTTTTTTAACTCTAGGTAGGCCCCTTGGAACGCTGGCTGCATCTCATTGCTTAAACACACACCTCCCTCCACCAAAAAACAAAACAAAAATAAAAACCCCCAAAGAAACCCAAAACTAAAAACCATTTCCCAAGAACTTCCCCCTGGACCAACCACTAGGGACTCAAAGATTAAAACCAGGGTCCTTACTCCCCATAAACTCCACAACCAGAGGGCCAGGCAGACATGAGTGTCAATTACAGAGGCGTTTCAGAAACCCACAGGATCAAGGACACCATCACCAAAGGCAGGATCACCAAAGGCAGGCAGGCGGCCTTGGCTTTGTGCTATCCCTTGGGGTGCTTGGTGACAGGAAGGGGGGTGGGTGAAGGGGCTGGGAGAAGAAGGGGAGGCAGGAAAGAGAGAATAACAATGATGTTAATAACAATGAAGTTAACAGGTGCCTCTCAAGGGCCTCCAGCCCTGCGGGGGGAGGGGGGGGGGCGGAGGGAGGAGTGGCAGGTGACTCCACTGCTGCTGAAAACCCCAATCCCTCATGGCTAGCCCCGAGAAGTCCTGTCTTTGTCTCCGGAAGAGGACTCACTAACTCGCTCAGTTTAAACTCGGGGGAGAGCCGAAACCGGTTTGGCTCAATGGATAGAGCATCGGCTTGGGGACTGAAAGGTTCCGGTCAAGGGCATGTACCTTGGTTGCGGGCACATCCCCAGTGGGGGGTGTGCAAAAGGCAGCTGAACGATGACTCTCTCTCATCGATGTTTCTAACTATCTCTCTCCCTTCCTCTCTGTACAAAATCAATAAAATATGTTTAAAAAAATAAAAAATAAAAATAAACTCGGGGGAGAGGGATGGGGATGGGGACTGGCAAGGGCACCAAGGGACACGTGTGGTGGACCAGACAGAGGGCTGGACCGGAAGTCAGGACCCAAGGCCAGTGAACCCAACAGAGAAGAAACTAAGGCGAAGAGACAATGGTCACGCTGCCCGTGTGTCCACAGGCGCGGGGATACCGAGGGGCAGCCGCCCGTTCCGAGCCCGCCGGCCCGATGGGGGTGGTGGGGCCCGGCGCTTCCTCCGGCGGGGGCATCACCGGGGCGGGGACGGAGGGTGTTTCCCAAGGGGCAGGGGAACAAGGACGTAAGACCGGAAGCCACCTGAGCCGTGCAGGAAAATGAGGGAGGCGCTGTGCCTCCCAGCCGGCGACACCACGCACCGCTGCAGGCGAACGGACCCCAACACGGCCGCCATGGCTGCGGCCAGGACCCGAGTGGTCCCGCAGGCCACGCCCCTCCGACGTCCTACGTGCCCGCGCACGTACTCACGCACGGCACGCACGCCCGGCTGGGGGGCGAGGCGTGTTTGAGGACGCGCATGCGCGACAGGTCAGGCGCTGTCCCGCTTCTGGGTCAAGTCTGCAGCCACCAGTTCAGTGGATGCTGTGAGTTGGGCTTTTTTTTGTTTTTTGTTTTTTTGCTAAGAGTGGTTTTATAGAAGAGGCAGCTTCGGTAAGGGCAAGGAATATGTATAAAAATATTTTCTTTGCTGTAGGATTTTAAACAGAAATCCTAAACTCAGGACTTTTTTTGTTTGGGAACAGATCGGTGTTCATAATTTTAAAGTGGAACAGGTATCGTGTTTTCCCGAAAATAAGACCTACTTGCAGGTTTCCTTCTGAGTGAAATATAAGGGCTTCCCCCCAAAAATAAGCCCCCTCCTCCCCCCTAGGCTAAACATGAGAGATTTGGTCCACTGATTCTGAAAGAAATGGAGTCACAAGAAATTCACCAGGAAATTCAGGAATTGGATTGTTAGGATGATGTTCCAGAAGATGATGACATGATTGTCATGGAATAAATGAGTAAATTCTTGATACTGTAGGATTCACAGTTTGTCTGGTTTGTGTTGACAACTACCGTACTGCCCTACCGTATACAGGTAATAAATTTCCTTTATTTTCATTTAACAATGAATGTGTACCGTATTCTTCTTCAGGGAGAAATAAGACATCCCCTGAAAATAAGACCTAGCGCATCTTTGGGAGCAAAAATTAATATAAGACAATGTCTTATTTTCGGGGAAACAGGGTAGTAGCTTAGGCTTGGGAGCTTGAACAAGATGTAGCTAACTAGCTATTGATACTCGGGGGAAAATAGCACTCTGTATAATTAAAAAAAATAGTTTACAGAACAAATCTAACTTAAAGGGGGACCACCTCACCCCCATGGGTTATGGAAAAAAAAATGGAAAATAAACGTAGGCCATGGAGTGGAAGACTTGGGACCCCTCGCATTGTTGATGGGATCGCAAAATGGTGCAGCAGCTAAGGAAGAAATAGTTTGGCAGTTCCTCCTCAAAAAGTTAAACAGAATTACCATATGATCTAACCATTTCACTTCCAAAATGTAAATGCAAAAAGAAAAACACGCACAGAGAACATGAAAGCAGGGCTGCAAACATACGTGTACACCAGTGTTGATGGCAACATTTTTCACAATAACCAACTCAAATGTCCATCCTTGGATTAACGGAAAACAAAAGGTGGTATAGACACACAATGGAATATTATTCAGCCTTAAAAAGGAACGAAATTTTGATACAACATAGGTGAACCTTGAAAACATTACGCTATAAAAAAAAAAAAAAAAAAAAAAGAACTGCAGAAAACATAGTAGGCACTATAAAAACACTTTAGTATTATATACAGGCAGTCCTCGGGTTATGTTAGACTCCACGTATGTCATTTCGTAGTTATATCACCGTCTCCCATTTATTTAGGTTCCGTCATTTCAACGTAGGTACATATGTGCTTTGTTTTTTATTATTTATTTACTACAAGTAAAGGTCAGGAATTGTTTTCTTTCTTTTAATTTGTTTTTACTGTTCGCTGCATTACTGCTGTGTATGTGCTCCATGTGAGTGACGTAGGTGCTTATGTAGCCGGGTTTCGACTTATGGAGAAAACCGTGTTACATCGCACCATAGGAACTGATCTCTGACATAACCCAAGGACCTACTGTAATCACATGGTTATTTTATACACTGACATAGCCAAAGGCTGAAATTAAATCTAAGGAACTGTTTTCTCCTTATAATTGTGCAAATTCTTCTAAGCTTTAGAATCTAAGGGGATCCATAACAAATGGCTTTGTAATCTTAGGTGGAATTTGCCTTAGGCACACAACCTATTATTGCTCAAAAACAATTGAATAATAGCGTTTGTCATTTGGCATATTTTACTGTCTAGAATTTCTATTACTTCAATTAAGATTTAAGGATTCCTCCCCCAAACCTTTACATTTCTAAGCACAACAAATAAAATGATTACTTATTTAAAGAAAGAAAGAAAGGAAATATTACGTTAAGTAAAGTAAGCTAGTCACGAAGGACAAATATTGTGTGATTTCACTTACATGAGGTACCTAGCATAGACAATTTTATGAAAGACTGAAAGTAAGGTAGTGCTTACCAAGACCTGAGGGGAGGGAAGAATGGGGAGCTACTCTTTAATGGCTTTAGCCACTGAACTATATACTTTTAAAAAAAATTAATTTCTTTATTAAGGTATCCCATATTTGTCCTCAACCCCCATTCCAATCCCCTACCCCCTCCACTCATGCTCCCACCCCCTTATTGTCCTTGACCACTGGTTAGGCTCATATGTGTGCATAAAAGTCCTTTGGTTGATCTCTCCCTTTTATCCCCACCCTCTCTTTGAGGTCCAACAGTCTGACCCACAGCTCTTTATCTCTGGGTCTGTTCTTGTCATCAGTCTATGTTGTTCTGAACTATCTACTTAAATGGATAATTTTTAAAAAATATATTTTTGTTGATTTCAGAGAGGAAGAGAGGGAGGGAGAGATAGAAACATCCAAAATGATAGAGAATCATTGATCGGCTGCCTCCTGCTCGTCCCCTTCTGGGCACCGAGCCTGCAACCTGGGCATGTGCCCTGACTGGGAGTCAAACCATAACCACCTGGTTCATAGGGACACGTGTTGTGGACACGTGCTGAGGTTCAACCACTGAGCTACAATGGCTGGGCCATTAAGTTAATATTATGTATATATTAATTATCATATTTTATAAAAGCACCCCTTCCCCCAAAATAAAATTACTTTCTATGTAAATATCCAACCACAGACATCTTTTAATACTGAGGGTTGTAGTCCTAGCACAGGTGGCTCTTTCCTCGTATAAAAATTCTAAACAACCCAGTGGAACTGTAAGTGCTGTTAAACACCTGACTTCCATTCGTTGTAATCGACATCACATTGAAGCCATTGCAACTTATCTTTTTGGTTAAAGGTAATCACCCTACTCCCAAGCAGCTGACCTGCTTCTCTATCACACTCTGTGCTAACACACGGTTATACCATGCTACGGATGGGAATCCGCATGTCATTCGAAACCCAGCTCACAAAGGAGCTTTTGAGTTCTTTTACTAAAACCTACAGATTTTGAGCTGAGAGTGGAGTCATTAAGGAGGACAGGATGAGTGCGGATGATGAATTCTCACAACAATTCTTCTATCTCTAGACCCGCCTTCCCCAGGTGAATCTCGTTAACCTCCAAGAGCCAGGTGAGAAGAGGGCAGCGCTATGCTCAGGCCATGTGGAGAGAGGCCAGGTAAGGCTTGTTTAAGTTCTACAAATGGAAAACCTTGCTGTGCATGACTCCATGCCTTTGAGACAGCAAAAAAATCAGAAACAATTCCTTCACAGCTGTGTTTATTATTGCTAGCAATAATAATAAGCAACTGACATTCATTGCATATTCGAGGTGCCAAGAAGCATCTTAAGGAAATTCCCATAGAACTCGGAACTGTTGCTGTTTTTGCCAGTGAGGTGCAGAGGTAAAGAACTTGACTCAGGGTCATCCTACCTGTCCTTTGTAGAGTCTAGACTCACACCTAGGGCCCATTTGACTCCAGACTTAGGTCTGCGGTGGGCTGTTTCTCTGTTTTCTGTGTCCATCGGTTCCTGAGTGGAGGAGCTGGGGATAAAGAAATTAGAGAAAGAAGAGACAAGGAGGCAGAAATAGATTCATCAAGCTGGGCGCTAGGTGGGCGCCATCTTTCTGATGGAGAGGCAGCAAGGCTACTGGAACCACGCAGCAGGTTTATTTTATAGGGTCAAAGGAGCTTATTTGCATACTTAAGTAGGCCCTAGGATCACTGGATTTACATATCTAGACCCGCCCCTGCTGACACCTGGACAAAGGTACTCTGCCAGTGCCTTGGGCTCAGCTAACAATTTAAAGAATGTCCATGTGCCTTCTCAGGCAGGCCTCTACATAGGTCCTTAACTGGGACCCACATTTACACATTAGCTCACAAAAAATAAGACAAGACACACACCAGCTATGTTATTTAAACACAAAATCAAAGCAAAGCTTCTGGGATTTGGAATCTCCTATCGATTAAGAATTCCTGTGGTTCTTCAGATGTCCCCAATTCTCCTGGTGTTAGTTCCTGGCTTATTTCTCCATCACAGTGACCACCTGCTTGAGCAGTACCTGAAGGTTGGGATTCTGAGTTTCACCTTGAACTTGAGCCTTCCCAGATTCAGGATCATTATTTCGAATCGGCCAGATTCTTCCAACCTAATCAAAGTGCTCTTTTATTTCCAGTGATTTAAATGCTTAGCTATTGTTGCTATTTCTTTCATCTTTATTTATAGAACAAACAGAAGGTTTGAGATGACTATATTTAGAAATGCCATCTGGTAGGCAAACTATTGAACAAAAATGTTTTGTTCCTTTCATGTGACTGCAGTACTTTGAAATGTAATTAAGTTTCAGGATGGTTGTTTGCTTCTTTTATGGTGGATCTTTTGCCCTGTTGAACTTGAGGGGGAAATTATCCTGGGGAGAATTTTATTGGTACATTCTTTTATTCTTTGAGTATCTTTTAATTATTTTGTTGTTGCTCATTTGCTTTCAGCCAGTCTGTGTGCCCATTATGGATGCACTCCGTTTTTGCTAACTTGAATGTCTAAACTAAGAGAATCAAGTAAACAAAATAAAGGCAAAAGAGGAAAGTCTCCCTTTTTGCAAAGTTTCAATATCTGTTGGGCTCTCAACATATAAATGTCAGGGTCAGAATTTAGTTTGCTGTTCCACTATGTGTTTAGAAATCCTTTAGGGCACACTTGTTGACTTAAAAAAGTGATTGAAATATTAGCCATTTAGAGTAGTATGTTTGGTATTTTCAAATGATTGCAGTTAAATGAAATCACATTAGTCATGCAGACATTGCAGTTATCCATTAGTTGTTTTATTCATTTTTGAGCATCCAGTTGTATCCTCTCCATTGTTTTTTTTTTTTTTAATATATATATTTTTATTGATTTCAGAGAAGAAGGAGAGGGAGAGAGAAATAGAAACACCCATGATGAGAAAGAATGAACAATTGGCTGCCTCCTGCATGCCCCCTACTGGGGATCCAGCCTGCAAACCTGGTATGTGCCCTAACTGGGAATCCATCTGTGACTTTGTGGTTCATAGGTCAATACTCAACCACTGAGCCACACTGGCCAGGCCATTGGTTGGTTTTTACCTGTTGCATTATTCAAAGGGACAGAGAAACACATGTACATAAAC